>NW_022900917.1:69807109-69896623 GCF_012274545.1 Fukomys damarensis
AAAAAAAAAAAAAAAAAAAAAAAAAAAAAAAAAAAAAAAAAAAAAAACCACATCAACAACAACAACAAAATGAACTTTCTGTATTCTCCCCTCATTGTACCATAAGCGTTTACAAAATGTTATCTCCTCAACTTCAAAATAATATACACAGGACCTAACTGCTTCTCTCTTTAACTGGAAACCTCGCTTCCATTGCTGCATTTCTTCCTGGATTGCTGCAGTCACCTCTCGGCAGTCCCGTTCCTTCTGCCTTGGGTCACCTGTGGTCAGTTCCTGCATGCGCTTGCCTGGAGCTTGTCCCGTGCTCTTTCCTTTCCTGGGCTGACTTCCTGTAGGCATCCACACCTCACCTTCCTCATCCTCTTCAGCTCTCGCTTCCTAAGTCATCCATGATGGAAGCTGTCTCTACAACTTTAAATTTCAATTCCCAGCCCTCCACCAATCCAACACACACACACACACACACACACACACACACACACACACACACACTTCCTGTCCTTCCTCAGTTGTTTTTCTCTTAATAATATAAAATCTTCATCACTTTCTAATGTAACTGATAAGTGTTTGTGGCTTTGTGCGGTGCTTGTTTTGTTTTGTGGTACTGGGAGTTGAACCCAATGCTACACTGAGCTACATCCCTGGCCCTTTTTTTTAATTTTTCATTTTGAGACACCAAGATGCTAAGTTTCTCAGGCTAGACCCAGACATGTGACCCTCCTGCCTCAGTCTCCTGGAATGCTGAGATTACAAATATGGCTAATCATTTATTTTTATGGCTTGTTCTTTCCTGCTAAAATGTAAGTTGCATAAAATGTGTGTTTCGTCTATCTTGTTCATTTTGCATCTCCATGAATCAGCTAGAACATTTCACCTTGGCACTCGCAGTATTCTCGGCAGGATGATTCCTTGTCTAGTACTCTGCCCTGTGTACTGCATGGTGCTCAGCAGCCTCTGACTGGCAGATCCCAGCAGTGCCTTCCCAGGGCAATTGAAAAACGTCACCAAATATTGCCAAATGTTCACTAGAAAACAAAACCCCTTTCCAGAGAGCACCATTGATCTAAAACCATGCCTAAAGAGAGCAAATGCTCAGTCAGCATTTATTGAGTGGATAAATTAATATTAAATGAGCTAATATGCCTGCAGTATGGAAGAGAGCTCAGCACACAGCAAATACTCGAGAAATGTTGATTATGTTACTTAGGATGAACACATTATCGGTGTTGGTGTGTTGTTGTCTACATCTAGAACAGGCCCTGGAGATAACCAAGCTACTCTGGGGACCCTTCAGATTTGATACAACTTTCCTTTTTTAAACGTAAATTTTTGGGCTGGGGATTTAGCTCAGTGGTTCTGCTGCCTTGGACCTGAGTTTGATCCCCGGTACCAAAAAAACAAAAACAAAAACAAAAACAAAAACATAAGTATTTTTAAAGCTGCAACATAAAATTTATACTCTGAAGTCAACACAGTGAATACCGCCAGTTCATTAACTTGTGTTGCCATGTTAACTTGTTTTTGTGCGACCTCAAAATACATCATCTTCTGCCGTCTTTGTGGATAATTTTAACTTTTTAGAAATGTGACACTGATTGGGGAGGTTGTCATTTGGCACTGACGTTTCTTTTTATTCTGGTCTGTTCCTGTTGGCTTGTGCACAACTGTTCTAGTAAGTATTCTATGGTGGAGCTGTATCAAATAAATGTACATTGATTTAATCTATCCAAATCCAACTCTATAAGCTGGGCCAAAAAAATAGGGAAAAGTGTAATTTTCATTCAACATGGGGCCTTAAATGTGAGCCAATCACTTCATCTGGTGCTCAAGAAAAGAAGCAGCAATCTGTTCTACCCTGGAGGAACAATTGTCCATAGTTGATTTCAGCAGAAAGACAGGGCACTACACACAACCAATATACTATATTTTATGGGAGATTTAGGATGTTTTTCATGGGAAATTTTGACACTATATACTCATAGTTCAATCTGGTCTATACTCTCCGAAATCAATGGGTCTTTAAAGAACAGCATTTTGAAGTAGCTCATTTGGGGTAAATATTGTAAGGTTATTTGCCATCATTGTTTTTCATAAAACTGAAATGCCATGAAATGTGACTGCAGACACAAGTGTTAATTAGTAGGAAGATGTGTACCTTCATAAAATATGAACATTTTGAGTTTGCAAGAATATCTGAGCATGTGGTTTCAGGAGAGGCATTATAGATGGGTAACTGGTTGTCAATTTCTTTGCTTGCTTTTGACCCTGATATTTGACCAAGTTATTACTTTACAGCATAATGAAATTACCATTCAGCATTGCACTCAAAAGGTATTTCCTGCTCCTTCCTTCAGGACAAAAAAGAACGCGTGAGGGTGGGGGATTTAGCTCAGTGGTTGTTGCTGCCTGCTTTCCAAGCTGAAGGTCCTGAGTTTGATCTCTGGTACAAAAAGAAAGTGAGTGAGAGAGAAGGGAACCAGTGAGGACACGTACTGGAGCACATTATGCCTTAAACTTGACTGCGTTAACTTGATTCACTTGAGATCTGCCTAAGGGACAGGAGAGGCACGCTTCTGGGTGTGTCTGGGCAGGTCGCAGGATGACCTTAGGTACATATCTCATCCCTACCCCTTCCTCTATGATGCCGTTTAGTTTCCCTGATCTGCTCCCTGTCCTCCATGAAGTAAACAGCTTTGCTTTACCACACCCTTCCACCATGATGTTCCAGCCCTGGAGCCAGCTGACCATGGACTGAATCCCCTGAGACTGTGAGATAAATTAAAGATCTCCTCCTTTAAATTGTCTGTGTTACTGTGTCCCAGTAACACGAGTAGAGTATACACATGTGACAACATACATAAGTAGGTTTTCTTCTTAAGTTTGAAGTCCTATAAGGACTGATTCTACCAAGCACTAAGTCTTACTTGTTATAAAGATTACAGTCATCCTCATTGTCATGGCTGCTGGTGCATAGTTGAAGTCAAACTTCTTCTTAGACCTCTCTAACTCTTCAATATTACTGTTCATTTGAAGAGCATGCTTAGGTTAGAAGTCAGACACTTCAAAACCATCACATGTACTCCAACATGTAGCATCTTGTTTGTTCATTTTTTGCAGTGTCATTACAACTGATAAACTGATGAAGTAAAAAAAAAAAGAAGATAAAAATGACCAATTTCAAGTATAAAAGAGTGAATATTGTTACAGCTCCAATATATTAGAAGGATTTTAAAATAATTTTCAATAATTAATTTGATAATAAGTAAATAAATTTCTTAAAATCTGAAAACCATCAAAGTTGGCCAAAGAAACATTAGATACCCTGAACAGTCTAATATTTACAACAGATGAAAACAATTGAAATCTAAGTCATATGGGCCGGGGACTTAGTTCAGTGGTTCCAGCACCTGCCTTGCAAGTGCAATGGCCCAAGTTCAATCCCCAGTACAAAAAAAAAAAAAAATCTAAGTCAGAGCCTTTATAATGATCTATGTAGCTTTACTTGTGAACTCTATTAAACACTTTAGAAAGAATATCAATTTCAGATACTATTCTAAGTAAATACAAAAGGAAGAAACATTCCCCACCTAATTTTATTTTAGGGAAGCACTACCATTATATCAAAACTAAAGACATTACAAGAGTCGAAGACTACAGAGAAGTACCCTTCAAGAGTGTATCATTTAAAAATGATAAAATATTAGCATATCAAATTTAGTGACCCATGAAAATGATAACAGAGAAAGAAAACTGGCTCTATTTATAGATGAAATTATAGACAAAAATCATAAAACTATTAAAATGAATAAATGAGCTCAACAAGATTGCAGGACACAAGATTAATAAATAAAAATCAGTGGTGTTTCTATATGGTCTCAGAGAAAAATCCAGTTGAACTTAAGAAAAGTTCATCTCCAGTAACATAGGAAGAATAAAATCCTTAGGAGTATATTTAAGTGAAAACTTTATGCTCTGAAAAAATAAATTATTGAAAGAAATTAAATGAAATCTAAATAAATGTACAATACCATTTTCATGAGTCAGAAGACTAAATATTGCTAAGCTGACAACTACCCAAATAGATCTACAGATTTAGAAGATTCAGATTCCTTTCAGAATCCTGGCTAAGTTCTTCATAGAAAACTCACAAACTTATTCCAAACTTGACATGGAACTACAAGGGACCTAGAATATCCAAAATCATTTTGGGACAAAATAGAAAAATCCTTTTTCTCAATTTCAAATGAATGTTACTACAAAGAGACACTTCTTAAAACAGCATAGTATTGTATTAAGGAAACCTATATAGAACCATGGAATGGAGCTAAGACTCCAGAAGTAGAACCATGTCTATCTTGAGCAAAATTTTGACAAAGGTACAAAGATCATTTAATGGGAAATTGTCTTCAATAAATGATGCTGGGAGAAGAAAACAGCTACACAGAGAAGAGTGAAGCATATCTTTTACCTTATGCTATATATAAAATTAACACAAGGGCTGAAGGTGTAGATTAGTGGTAGAACATGTGCTTCACATGTGCAACTCCCTGGGTTTAATCCTCAGAGGGGGAAAACAAACTTGAAATGGATCAAAGACCTAACTCCAAGAGTTAAATCTACAAAGCTGTCAGATGAAAGCAAAGAGGTAAGTCTTCACGACCTCAGATTTGGCAAATATCAAACCCTAGTCACAAGGAACAAAACAGAAATAAATACACTAGATTTCCTAAAAATTTAAAAATTTATTCTTTAAAGGACTCCATCAAGAAAATAAAAAGACACCCTAAGGAATGGGGGAGAATATGTGTAATACATCTCATAACAGACTTGTGTCCAGAATATAATCTTTAAAACTCAATAATAAAAGGACAACCCAATTTTAAATCTGGACACATGATCTGAATAGTACCTCCATAATAAGCATACTCAAAAGGCCATAGGTATTATAGAGAATGTTCAGTGTCCTTGATCATCAGAGAAATGCCAATCAAAGCACTTCACAAAGATAGCACTTCACACCCACCTAGATGGCTAGAACGATCACAACTAGTAACACCTGTTGGCAAGGATGTAGACAAATCAGGACCGCTACATGGAAGGATGGGGATTTAAAATGTGTGACACTTGTCACACAGCCTGGCAGTCTCTCAGTTAAACACAGGGTGGCCATACAACCCCTCAGTTCCACTTCTAGGTATATAGCCAAAAGAAATGAAAACATATATCCACACAATTTATACACAAATATTTATATTCAAATTATTCATGAGCCAAGAGATAAAATCTGAAAATGTTCATCAACTGATGAATTAATAAGCTGAAAGGTGAATAAAATCTTGGCATATTCATAGAATAAAATAATATTTGGTTATAAAATAAATAAAATACTAATACATAATACAACATAGGTAAACCTTAAAAATATTTTAAGTGAAAGAAGTTTGCCACAAAAAAATACATATTTCTTGGTGTTTTTTTAAATTAATGTAGGAATGACAGAAACATAAACTGGTTTTGCAATCACTTCATGCTGAAGGAGATGGAAGGAGAAATCTAAAGAAAATGGAATTTCCTTTGAAGTGCTGAAAATATTCTAACATTGCCTGTGGTGATGGATGTACAGCCAAGTGAACATACTTAAAAACTCTTGCATCAGATGCTTCCAATGGGTAAATTATATGGTATGTATATTATACATGAATAGGGCTGGGGATTTAGCTCAGTGGATCAGCAGCCTGACTTGCAAGCTCAAGGACCCAAGTTCAATCCTCGGTATCAAAAAAAAAAGGAGGTATACATGAATGAAGGTAGTTCAAAATTCAGTCATTGCAATTTAGTGGGTTTTTTGTTTTGTTTTGTTTTGTTTTTGTTTTTGTTTTTGAGACAGGATCTCAGTTTGTAGTTGAGACTGACCTGGAACTCACTATATAGCCCAGGCTGATCTCAAACTCACAGCGATCCTCCTGCCTCAGCCGCCCGAGTTCTGGGATTACAGACATGTGCCACCACATCCGGCTTGTAATTTAGTGTATTAATGGACTAAAAAGAACTCTCAAAATCATATGATTATTTCATAGATGGAGAAAAAGTATTGCACAAAATATTTTTCATGACTTTACACGAAGAAAAGCTCTCAGGAAATCATAAATTGGAAGTAAATCTCTCAGTTTGATAAAGGGTATCAGAAAAAGCTGCAGCTGTTGTTGTACTAAGTACTAAATGACTGAAATGTTTTCTCCGTCAGATCAAGGTTAAGGTAAAGGTGGCACTCTTACCATGTTAATACTCACCCATTCTGGAACTCCTTGCTAGTATGATAGGGTCAGAGAAAGAAAGGAAAAGCATACTAAGAAAGGAAAAAGCAAAAAATCTTTCTTTGGAGACAGTCAAGTTGCCTATGTAAAAAATCCTACAGAAGCTAAACTATTATTAGAACTAAAAAGTGATTTTAGAGAAATCAAAGGATAGAAAATCAACTTGCTAGAATCAAAGACATTACACTAGAACTAAACAACTAGAAAATAAAATTGAAATATTTAATAATTATATGTGTTAAATTAGTAAAAGTAAAACCAAGAGGAAATAATCTTTAGGCCAGCATGAAAAACATGAAGTACTTAGGATAAATCTAGCAAAATACTGTCCAGACTTTGCGGTGATTACCACAACTTTCATGAGATAAATTATAGAAGACCTGTATCAATGGAGGGCTATGCTGTCTGTGGGTCAATAAATATTATAGTGTCAATAGTCTCCAAATTGGCCTCAGTGCAAAAAAAAAAAAAAAAATCCCAAGCAAAATCCTAGCAGAATTCTTTTGACAGAATTATTAGGCACATTCTAAACATATGGAAAGCACGAACCTAGAATACAAACTAATTTTGAAAAAAAAAAAACAGTTCAAGAATATATTCATCTGATTTCAAGACTGTATGAATAGTTATTTAAACAAAACTATATACAATAAATCATGTTTAAACAATATGATGTTGGCATAATGACAGCAATAAAAATAAATAGAATAGAAAGTTCAGAAATAGACCTATAAGTCCTATATATGGTCAACTGACTTTTGAGAAAATACTAAGGTTTAAATATTAAGGGGTAAAAATACTAAGGATGTTTTTTCAAAACATGGTGCAAGAACAAATGGAAATCCTTGTGCTAAAGACTGACCCTCCACTGATACTTCATACCATATGCAAACATCTGTGTGAAATATGCCACAATTCAAATGGAAATCCTACAACTGTGAAACTTCTGTAAAAACCTGAGGGAAAAAAAACCTTATGGTCTAGCTAAGCAAAGGTTTCTTAGGTACAGGAACCATTAAAAAATGATAAATTGATCTGCATCAAATTTTTGAAATTTCTGCTCTCTGAAAGACACTATTAAAAAACATAATAAAACCAGAAGTTACAGACTAGGAGAATTGCTTACCACATACACTATCTACTATATTACTTGCATCCAGGATATTAGAGGGTCTCTTACAATTCAAAACTAAGACCACAATAATCTTACTTTTAAAACAGTCAAAAGATGTGAACCACCACTTCCTCAAAGGCTAAATGCAGATAGCAAAAAAGCGCATGAAAAGACATTTAGGCACTTGTATTCATTAGAGAAATGCAGATAAAACTACCATGCGTTATTAGTGCATACTCACCAGCGCAGCTGAAGTCAAAACAAACTCAGCAGGAAGAAAACACATGGTGCTGGTGAAGATGCTGAACCAGACCTCTCAGATACTGCTAGTGGAAATGTAGACGGCGCAGCTGCTCTGCTCCGGACAGACCACGATAACCTGCAGTTCAACACAGCACCTGCCGCCGCGGTTCCCAGGGTCTCACTCACAGACTGTGACTGCAGCAGCCCTGATCATGGGCGACTCCGATTCCTACCGCAAGAGCAGAGCAGAGTCATGGCCCGGAGCTGCCCCTCTGGATTCACCGATGCAGCGGCCCCAGCAGCGCAGACATCCACGTGGGCACAGCTCCTGGCTCCTGCTCAGAGCCCAAATGTAGTCATCAGGCCCCTTCCTGGAGACCAAGGACTTCCAGAAATTCTTCCCGTGGTTCTGGCAGAGTCCAGCTTAGAATCGCTCCATTCTGTGATTCCTCCTGCTCAGTTTCCTTTCCTTCTCCCTTCTTCAAAGGTATTAGACTTGCAACATGATCAGAAAGACATTTTCCCCTGTTCTTTGCTTTTTATTCAAGAACACTTTCCTAAATTTCTGCATGTCTAACTCAGCCTTTGCATCTGTTTCTTGGGTCATTCAAACTGACTCATGAGTGTTTACCCCCAAAATGCGAAGTCATCACAAAGATTTATACACCGAAATTTATGGAATCCTTCAATATAACACCAAATAGGGAAACAACTTAAAAGCCATCAGTTGGTAACTGAGTAAACAAATTGGAATCCATTTCACAAAATACTACTTATCCAAAAGGGGGAACAGATTACTGAAATAAAGTAGGTGAATCTCAAAGACATTGGAATGTTCTTTTATATGATTCTGTGCATCACTCCATTTATATAGCATTCTGGTGAAAACACAGCTGCAGGTACAGAAGTAAGATTGGGGAGTACCAAGGGCTGACAGTGTGGGGTACAACATTTATAAACAAAGCAGGAGAGAACTTCACGGAACAGTGAGCAATATGCTGTATGTTGATTATGGTGTGAATTGCATGATTCAATATGGGTTGCAAAAGCACTCAAACTCTACACCTCAAACAAGGAGTGAGTTTTGCAATACATAAGATTTACCACAATTAACCTGAGTTAAAAAAACAAAAAGGAAAGGAAAAGAAGTAACTCTTGAGGAGTGGTCACGAGTCTCACCCGGTGTGACACCTGCCAACCAGATGAAGAGCCAGTGGAAAACGGCTGCAGGAATCGCCCTTGTCTCCACCACCTTGTTGGCTCCGGAAGAACACAAAATAAATTTGGCCTCTGATCGTTGTCCCTGCCTGGAGAAATATTTATCTTCCTTGTCCGTAATGCCTGTGAGGAAAAGCACGTATTTACACAAACTGTTCTTACAAAATAAATAGAGCAGCTCAGTGGCATGAGATAACCTCTTTTCTACTCCCAAGGAGGAAAGAGATTATTTTTAGTTCAACAACAGAAGCACGAACAGGAGCTGAAATAAATTTATCTTCTGAAAGCAAAACATACACACTGAGGTAATTTTGCTTCAGCTCCCTTTCATTTCCAGGTGCCAGGATCTTACAAAGGCTGGACTGTCACCTGTCAGTCCCACTGGCAACATTTTAATTTGGATCCTGGGTGAGTCGGGTACTTGGTCCAATCTCTTGTTCAACTCTGAACTCCAAGTACCTTTAGGAAAGGGACTTTCAGAGCAGTGATCAAGGTTATGTGAGGTCATGGAGGCATGCTCTAATCCAGTATCCTCGTAAGAAGAGGAGAGTCGTAAACACACACACTCAGAAGGATGACCTGTGGAAAGAGAGAGGAGACAGGTAACAACAAGCCAAGGAGAGAAGTCCTCAGAGCAACACCTTGCTGCAAAGACCTTGACCTTGCTTCAGACTCATGAGAAGACATTTCGGCTGTTGAAGCCACCCACACTGTAGCACTTTATTAAGGCAGTCCTAGAAAATCAGTACAGTGAATTCCCAGGAATGTACACATGATAAATACAGGCATTATGTGTTAGGAATCTGTTATTTATCTTGCCAGGGTCAGGCCAAGGCCTCCTCAGAGAGAGCAAGAAACTCCAGATGAACTTGTCTTGGAAGGAGCCAGTGAGGAGAACACCAGCAACAGTCTTCACAGTCGTCTCAGCAGGGTGGGATCAGTGTTAGCACAATCCTGTCTGCCTGACTTCTTAGTGGCATTTGTGTCCTGTAGGAGCCCATATTTGAAAATGAACAAAGTGGGCATTGGTTAGTTCTGTATTTTTCAGCACATTTTATTCCTCAATACAGGAGAACCTCTGCTTGCTTACTACGCCTCCAAATGCTACAGGGCTCTAGCTTATGTGACAGGGAAAATTTAACAATTTTGGCAACACAGTTTAAGAGCCCCCAAAAGAAAGAGGAAGAGTGGACATATAAGAATATTTATATATGAAAGACACAGATTTTAGTGGATCCCCTGCACCAACCACTATGAGCGACAGCCACAAAGACACAGGCAAGAATCCGGCCCCATCGAGGACAGTCCAGCTTTGGAAGACAGTGCCTACATTTGTAAAGCACAGTGGCTCCCAAGGAAGACTTTCGAACTGGGCTGGCCCGGTTTGAATTCTGGCTTCACACTTTTTTGTGCTTTACTTGCCAAGTTTCTAATCCCTCTAAAATGTGATCTGAAAGATGGTAGTTTTACTATTGTTTAGAAGATATTTATTAAGCATCATTATCCATAAAAACCATTATTGTTTGTTTAAGGGTTTGGGGCATCACAAAGTACTTTTACATGCAGTGCTGTTTTTATATCCCCAAAATGTCACTGTGATGTGGAGGAAGGGATGGGGGATCATTATACCTGTTTCATTTGTGAGGAGAATGATAAGGAAATGACTTGATTACAATCACACAGAAGACAATTTTCAGACTCGAGAGCTCTGAATTCACATTTCCGTGTTCATTCCTGTTGTGGCTGTGACCAGATGTTCTCCCAAAGCCTCAGCAGTCATACTTGGGGCTTTTTGGAGGTGACTGGGCTTAGGGTGTGATGCTACAATTCTGGGATTAAGAGTGCCCCACCCTGAGGGCAAGTAGACCGGATGGAATATAAAGGACAGAGAGGGCTGCTGCTGTTGCTTACTGCTTTGCTGCCTTCTGCCTGCCCTGCTTTGCTATGAACTGTTTTCCCTCTGTCACGCCACTCTCCTTTGGACTCTACAAATTATGGGGTACAATAAACTTTTCCTTCTTTAACTTTGAGTGTTGGGTATTCAGCTACTTTTCTCAATGTGAGTCAGTTCCCATCAGCATCCTCCCTTTTTTTTCTTACTAAAGGTGATGGCGAGGCCTTCTGGTTGCTTCAGGCAAAGATTTACTTCAAAAGTCTATTTTCCCTCCTGCAAACTAATATCAACAACCCATAAAGCAGGCAGATTCCAGGCATGCTAAACAAATGCGAGTCTGTTAAATGCCTTTCATTAGGAAGACTAATATCAGCCATGACAATCTGCACAAGAAATTCACACACATTCCCTGGGGCTCCCTGCCTGGAATCCAGGTCATTTTAAGAACTTGTTTAATACAACTGTGCTTTGAAATGCAGTGCTGTTAGCTTGCTTGGAAGCACACTGCCAAAAGCAATATGCTCCTGAAGCTTGGGATGCTCAGCGCAAGGGCCATTATGGGGCCTCCCGGCTCTTCATCACAGAATCCTCCCAGGTGTGAGGTGAGTGATCTCAGGGTCAGGGGGCATTTGCCTAGAGTGTGTTCTCTGATGTAGGAATGTCTGGGCCTGGGCCTTGGGCTGTATGTGAGTATTACTCAGAATTTTTAAAAATGTGATCCTCAGTAAAAAAGATATGTACAACATGACCCAGTTGTAGTTGTGTCTGGAAACACTGGCTAGACAAAAGTCAGTTTAGTGAAAACAACCTGTGCTCTTAAAAATGTATTGAGATGGAATGGAGTAGGATGGAATGAAGTCAGTTGGAATAGAATATAGAGTGCTTTACATGTGATAGAAGGTTTAGGCACCTATTTATATCTACCTACCACATACATTTATAGCTTATCAACCAATCTATGGAATGAATGCCGTGTTTAATATATTTCTTAATGTGGTCATAGTCAAAACATTTGAAAGAACTAAGTCTAAAGAAAGGACAACAGAAGAAGGCTCCAGTTGCTGGAGATTTTTTTAAAGCCAGAATAAGATTTGAGAAGATGCGAGGATTCTCCCGTTTCCATTGCCAACTGGGTTCTTTCAGTGGGCTCTTCACAAACCACAGAAAGCCCTCTCCTGGATGCAGACAGGTTTGGGTGACAGGACATGCTGATTTTTCCAGACTCATGAAGGTCCTTGGCTGTCACCATGGTACCCCAAGTTCCAACAACACTGAACTACTTGCAGTATAAGAGAGAGGCCAATCTTTCTCTCTCCTGTAGGCTTCTGCTAGACGCTTACTCTATCTAGACTTGCTGCTCATTTGTGTCTTTCCCTTGGTCACTCCTGTGCATACTTTCAGTTGTTCAGCACATCTCCACCTCCTCCAGGAAGCTTCCATGTGTCATTCATCATTCATTCACCCACTCATTCCATCAAGAGCACAAAACAGTCATAACGCACTGTTCTTGGTACTTGGGTTTTCATGGTCAACAGGACACTAACTTCTGCCCTCCTGGAGTTATCATCTAGTGAGAAGACTGATGTTAAGAAAGCAACAAAACATGTAATAAAATGTCACTAAAGATAAATGAGCACAGTAAGGGAGAGTTGGGGTAGTAGAGGAAGGCTGATCTCTGGGGGATTCCTGAGCACAGAATCTGACTAAACTGCAGATAATCCAGGACTATGGGGAAAAGTATCTCTGGCCATGGCAGTCAGATGATCAGGCTTGACCCACCCAGGCTGGATTAGTTTCTCCTTCTGTGTCTCTTAAACTCCTTACTTTCTATCACTCTAAATTTTATAGTTTTCTTTCTTTCTTAGACTTAAATATGATCGTCAGTAACTTACCAAATGTAGTCCTCTCTACACATTTGAGCATGTGGCAAAAGAGATTAGTCAGTGATGGGAGAGGTGATTGTCAGGATGAGCCAGTAAGGGAAGCTGCTCACCTCCTCTCTTGGGAGAGAGAACAGGAGAGGTCTGGCTGCCTGCAGCAGCGTTCAAGCAACTGGAAGGCTCTGAGCAGTGTACACTTCAGGGGGAAAGAAACTTTTCTGAGATTTGCCCCAAGCAATAGAAGTAAAACCACAGGAAGAGATGAGTAGATTGGATAATTCTGTAAAAAAAAAAGTATATGCCCTTATGGGTTGATCTTTCCAAACTCATTAGTTTGAAAAGTAAATTGCCTTTCAAAATGCAATTGGGTTAAATCAGTGTTTAGAAATTCCTCTTGGCTCTGCAAATACTCTGTCTTGTAAAGAGATGCCATGCCCTTGAATGCATTGTCAGCCACTTAGAAAATGAATCCTAGAATATTACTGCGAGAAAGAGGAAATAAACTACTTCCAAATCCTTATTTTTATGATACAGTAAGAAGGCAGAGCAGGCTCTTGCCCTCACTGTCCTGGAATTCAGACCCCTCACATCTGATCCTTGATGTGCGCTGCCCTCACGAATGAGGATTCCCCCTCAGCTTGGGAGAAGAGCATTCCCTCCAGCCAGAAGACTGGGATTTATGAAGGCAACTGCAAGGCTCTGGACTCTGCTGACCTTCTCCCAGATTCCAGGTTACTACAGAGTGGATTCTGACACTGTCATACCAAACTGCTTCAGATGGGAAACAAAGAAGAAAACCCTCCATGAATCCTCACTTCCAGGACCCTGTCCTCTCTTGATGTTTTTCTCTGAACTTCCAATGAACCACAGTGGGAGCTGATCTCAGAAATGCTTACTTGTCTCAGCACAGCTCACACAGGCAGGAGTCTGGAGACCCTTCCAAGATAGCAAAGAAGTCGTTAAAGGGGGAGTTTTTTTTTGCTGAAACAGCTATAATAGTCCATTGTTAAAGATATTCAGTATTCTATTTTTAAATAAATGTTTTATTCTAGAATAAATTCAGGTTTTCCTTTGATTGCGAAGGTAACACAAAGTTCTTTCTCCTATTTTTATGGTTACATTATTATCATGATACATTTGTCACAACATCCAAGCTTGATAATCATTAATTAAATGCCTTTATTTGGATTTCTCTAATATTTCAATATGTCCTTTTCTTGTCCAAGGATCCCATGCAGGCCACCACTTACATTTGAACTCTGGGTCTCCTTAGCTTTCTCTGGGCTGTGATGATTCCCTAAATCTTTCTTAATGTTTGATGGCCTTGGCAGTTTTCAGAGGCACCAGTCATTGATTCCATACATTGACTTTCTTTTTTTTTTCCAGCTTTAATTGAGTTTATTGGTACATTTTAGGGATACAGTACAGTTACATTCATTGTTGGGATCTTGTACCTCTACATGACAAGTCTTGGTTCTCATTTTTTCCCCTTGCCTCTGCCCTCCCTTCACACCCTCCTCCCCTCCCCATCTACAAACACTTTATTTTCATCTTTTCATTCTCTCACATTTTTTTCTTTTCCCTTTTTACTCTTCCCCTACCCATCCCACCTTCCCTACACCTTTAGCTCCTTTCTTCCCATTTCTAAATGTCAGAAAACTTATTAGAATCTTATGCATTGTTGCAGATTATTTACACCAGGGATACTATTCGGTATTTACACATGTGTGACTTATTTATTTCACTTAGGAGTATATCTTCAATATGTATCCATTTTCCTATGAATGAATTTATTTTCTCGTTCTTTATGGCTGAGTAACATTCCATTTTATAGAAAAACCACAACTTTCAATTTGGGCTTATCTTCCACATCTCTCACCATCAGATTAGGGTTGTGAGCCTTCCGGAGGAAAATCGTGAGTAGCAGCATCATTCTTATCGTGACACATCCAGGGCCCCTCCTAACACTGTGAGTTGTTCCTGTGTTAGCCTTGATCACTTGGCTGAGGGATTCTCTCGAAGGTTTCTCCAGAGTATAATTACATGATTTTCCTTTCTATACTCAATTATTTGGAAGTGACACTCAGCACAGCCCACAGAGACAGATGAAGTGAATCTGTGCTCATCTGTTCACACATATGACACGTAACATATATTCATGCACCTGTTTACGTACAGACACCCCTGTGTACACACACACACACCTTCCCTTCTAAGGGACTGAGTATGATCATATCTCAATCACAGACTTGAAACTGGACTTAAGAAGAATGAACTAACTGACACAATCTTTTCACTACGTTTCAAAAATCACCTCACTCGCCAGGATTCCTCTGCCTTCCCTTTCAGGCATACGAAGGACTCAAAGTGCTCCGAACATAGCGCATCTTTCCTTCCTCTATCCCTTTGTTCAGGCTGCTCTTCTCTTCATTCCCCTGGGCCCATCACCACCCCCTTCAGTATTCACAGTGCTTCTGAGACATGTGTTTGCCTCATCTGTGCCACAGCCCCCTGTTCACATGACTGGGGCTGCCTTTCCATGTGTGTTTGCTGCTCTACTAACCTCTCATCCACAAGCTTCTGAAGGGAAATGACCGCACATTATATGTTTTCATCCTTAGGATCTAGCACATGGAAGGAACTTATTAAGTGCTCATCTGATAGATTATTTAATGAACATATAATATGAATAGTATTCAAATAGATATTATCTTCATTTTCGAAATGGAGAAACTGGGGCTTGAGATACTAAATAACTTGCGTAAGATCACACAGATAATCAACAGGGAGCCAGGACTCAACCCTGGGTCTTTTGTATCTTTCCGATCTTATTGCTGCTATTTTAAGAATCTGAAACCACATGGACCTTCCTGCTAACTGATGATGAGTAGAAATCCCCCAGTAACTGGACATTGTTTTACAGTCTTACTCCTTCCCAAAGTCAAGCTGCTACCATTTGGGCCTTGGCTGCAGTATTCTGCCTCACTTACCAGAGTTGCATTAAATCTTTATTATAGAAGCTCCATATTGTCTCCTAAAAGCTGCTGCAAGATCCCCAAAACACTCCGAAGACTTACCTCCTTCAAGGACAGTTTGAGAGTGCTTCATGTTGAGAAGCAAATAGGATCATTTATATTATTTTCACTGCTCCTAATGCTTTTTGTAGAGAAGGAGTTGTTAGTCCCAGTTTGGATGGAGCCACGGGTCCCAGTTCATAAGGACTATCAAGCTTTCACCTCTTCGCTGGTTTTATAGAGGGGCATTCAGAGCTCCAAGGAGGTTAGCCACCTGGTCAAGGTCACTTGGCCAGATGGATATGAGTGGCCACATCCTGAGTCTCCTCTCCGAGTCCTTTCTTCCCACCTCTTCGCCTCTGCCAGAGCTGGTGGAATTCCAGAACACTGTGTAAATACATCAATTTGTCAAGAAGTATGAAATCTTACAGTTCTGACAGAGAAGCTAAAAGAGATATGGGTCAGAAGTATAGCTCTTCTCCCATCTTTTCTTTGCCTTCCTTTTGATTTTTACTCCTCTTCACTCTACTCAAGCAAGTAGGTTATAGCGGGAGAATAGAAGTGGCAGTGTTCCAAACCAATTATAACGTCTCAACTTAACTCACAGCTAAGCAAACATATGCTGGATTTTCCACACTAGTTCCAATTTTGAGTGTTCTGTTTACTCTTCCTCAAGAATTTTTCATACTGCCAATTTCAAAATAGGAGCCTCACTACCCAAGGCAAAGGTGGACTGTACTTCTGGTTATGCCAGAAAAGTTTCATCTGAATAACTGCTAGTGGTTTCTTCTTGAAATTCTGTACCCCTTATATTTTCTCACCCCCAGTCCCATGTCGCCATGTCCCCTGTTATCCTGAATGCATTGTCCCCTCTGAAACTGTATGCCAGACTCCTGACCACCACAGCAATAGGCTAACTACCCCACTCCCACAGTCTACTATTTTTGTGCAGCTTCCAAGCTAAGAATGTTTTTTGAACTTTTAAATGACTAAAAATAAATACACAGAATAATATTTTGTGACTGATGAAAACTATATAAAATTCAAACTATATAAAATTAGAATTTTGTGAATAAAACTTTTGTACAAGTTCATTTGTCTTTTCATATAAGTGTCCATGCAATATCCTCAAATACTGCCTCACTTTTTACAGTAAAAGATGCTTCTGTCTTGATAAAGGTCCCAGTGTTGTGGAGAAAAGTGCAAGTCTTAGAATCAGGCAGACGTGGCTGGAATCCTGGCTGTGCTGGGTCACTGTTGGGTTACTTCAGCCAAGCTACTGTGTAGACTTCCTGGAAGTTTAATTGTCTACTGGGGGTGGGGGGTAAGGGCACCTCCTCTGTAAGAATGCTGTGAGGATTACATGACATCACATGTGTAAAGCACTTATCACGTGCCTGGTACTACGTACGCACTCAGTAAATGTCAGCTGTTCTCAACACCTCCATCAGCATCCCTGTTTTCTTTGTCACTGCCAGTAAAGCGATTTTTTTGAAGCTCTGTGCAGAAATTCCCAAATCTCTCCACAGCAAGTACTCTACAGAATCAGTGGCTACTGAGAGAAGACTATTAATAGCAAAGTGTGCAAACTCCCCTCGGGCTTCTCTGTCAGAGAGAGTGCTGGCAACAGGAAGCGGAAAGAGGGGACTTTCAGGCAGATGTTGGTCTAATTAAGTTTACTCACAGTATGGGGTCTGCAGAGCTTCATCCTCATAGAGGAGGTATTTTTATAATAAGAGTTCCTTAAGGTGCCAAATGAATCTTCGATTGTTGGAATAAATCTATGATGGAGGAGGAAAATCGGCCAGTGGTGATAGAAAAAGAGTACATATCTCATCTTTTTGCAAACAAAAGTCTTCTTTAACCCTGAATGTTTTTAAAGCTGCAATACTGCCTCTGCCCACTCCAACTCAAAACATTTTTATGTTATGTACAACACATACTTTAACTTGTGTCACTGAAGGATTTAAACACATATATCAGCATTACATTGTATGTTTTAAAATATTTATTTTCATTATAATTGAAAAATAACTATATTACAGAAAATGGTAAGATGGAAAAAGCCAATATCTCATCTTAGCTTTTTCATTACTTAAGCTTGTGATTTATCTTTTACTTTTTTAACTGACACATAGTGAGAGTGTGAATTAGGGTTCCACCATTATGACAAAGTCCTAGAGAAAATCCATTTAAAGGAAGGAAGATTTATTTTGGCTCCTGGATTTGAGGTTTCAGTCCATGGTCAACTGGCTCCACCCTTTTAGGCTATGGCAAAGCAGAAATCCCTTAGTTGAAGAGTGTGGTGAAAGGAATCTGTTCAACTCATGGAAGTCAAGAAGCAGAGAGGGAAAGAGAGCCATGGGGAATCATGCCAGGGACCTGATATAACCCCCAAGGTCACCGTCATAGTTAACTGATTGTGTTGACTTGCATAAGAAATGCATGGCTAAATTGGATCCGCATGGTTCTGAGTGCAGTTGGGGAATTTACTGAAGACAGATGACCCACCCTAGGGTGGCTTGTTGACTGAATGGTAAAAAGCGGAAAGGAAGAAGGAAGGCTCAGTTCTGTTCCTTCGGAGGAGCTCCAGTTTTTACATACACCTTGGATGTCATCGAGCTTTCAGCTCAGGCTCCTTGGCCCCCAGTGAGACCTTCAGCCTCCTTTTATGGACTCGCATGAATGCAATGCTACCGTGAGCTCCAGGCCTTCCACCCGAGCCTTCAGATCTCCAGCATGCAGGCAGCCCTTGTGCACTGTCCCTCTCTGGACTCGGTGGGCAGCCATTGTAAAGCAATCTTATACATTCTTGCATATTTATATTTCTTGCAAGAAACCTGCACAGAGCATTGAATGGTAGAGCAGTCCTCCCAGGACACAGTCCCTTTTCGGCTCCCATTGCTTCCCAGAATGTCACCATGCTGGGAATCTATCCATGGATGAACCCACTGATGAAATTGGAACCCTCCTGATCCAGGCCTTCTCCAAAAGCCCTGCTGTTGAACATATAAGCCTTTGGGGAACACTTTAGATCTGAACCATAACAGTTAAATATATGTGTTTCTGAGGTCCAGTGTGCACTAAAATGCCTGAGTGCAGTATGGAATGCTCAGATCGAGGTCACTGGCACATCATCTCCAGCATTTATCACTGCTCTGCATTGGGAACACTCAAATCCCCCTTGCTCACTGCTGTGAAACATACAATTCGATGTTGTTCACCAAAATTTTCCTTGCTACGGAGAGTTAGAAGCTATTTCTTCTGTTATAACCATTAACCATCCTCTTTCCACCCCCATCCCTAGATTCTAATGAATACCATTCTACCCTGTACTTCTTTTTTGGGGGGGTGTACCAAGGATTGAACTCAGGACCTTGTGCTTATGAGGCAAGTGGAGGAACCACTGAGTTAAATCCCTGGCCCCTCTACCCTGTGCTTCTGAAGTCAGCCTTTTAGCTTTATGTATGTAAGAACATGGAGTATATTTTCTTTTTTTCTTTTTTTTTGGCCTGACTTATTTCACTCACCATGGTGTCTTCCTGATGCACCCATGTTACTGTGAATGGCAGTATTTGATTATGTAAGGCTGAATAATGTTTCATTGTGCACATTTATCCCATAATTTGTTTATCCAGTTGGCTGATAATGGGCACCTTGTGGATTTTACATCTTGTCTATATGAATGAATACTACTCCAATAAACATGTGAGTGCCTATGCCTCTTCAGTATCCTGCTTCCTTTCCTTTTAATATACTCAGGAGTGAAATTGCTGGGTCATGTGGTAGCTCTGTTTCTTATTTTTAAAGGAATTCCCATGTTTTTTTAGAGTTCTAATCATGATAGAGTTATATGAACATTGCTTAACAATTTTTCATATTGGAATTCTCACTTAGCTGAAGCATTTATTCAGAACACAACTAACCCAAACAGCACTTGTGAGAAATTAAAGGCAGACTTTTTTTCCAAGCCACTGAAGCCACCCCACACCAGAGTCCACTGTTGAAAATGCACAGCACAGGTGGCATTTCAGTCTCCACTGCTCTTTGCCTGCCTGATTTGAATGTTCTGTGTAGCGAGTGATTTAGGCCATTGTGACAAGCAGCCCTGGTCATATCCATGTCTGTTCTCCACATCTGCATCCTGGAGCTTTAGACCATGACCCATAAGATGCCAACTGTGCATACTTGGGGTCATGATTCTGCCTGTGTACTTCCACCACTGATTTCTGGTTCTTCTTAGGAGACATAATAGTCTCAGTGTTGGCAAGACCAAGATTAAGCAAGAGAAATAGTTTGGTGGATGAAGGATTCAGGATCCAGAAACCTGGATTAAAACCTCTCTCCTCAGGCAGTGATTGTTATACAACTGTCATAGAATAAAATAAGTACAATATTTGGTTTGTGTTTCCTGATCCTCACACAAAGATCACAAAACTCTTGAAATCCTAAGGTAACAGAAATGCCTTTTGTTTTTGGTAATAAACTCCTTTCAGTTAAACTGAGTTTATTCTAAGGCACTGATTCAATGTGGGACCTCTAGATACAGACTATCCCAGAAAGACAGAACATTGCATCCCAGGTAGAAAATATTAGTTAGTGTTGCACCCCTGAGAGTTCAGAGGTGGACATGCACTGTATCCTAGACAAGGAGATTCACAGAGCTTTGGGGCTGGTGAATCTGCAAATGTGCCAGGATACAGTGCACCCAGAGGGCACAGGAACTCTGTGACACTTCCTTTTGGCTGTTTCTGAGTTATACCCTTAAGGGAAACATTCAGTGTAGCATTTTTCTGAGTTCTGTAAGTCATTTAGCAAATTATAAAACCTGAGCAGGGATAGTGGGAACCACTGAATTTGTAGTTGACCAGACAAAATTGTAGGCAGCCTGAGAACCCAGTGCAGCCACAATAGGGAAGGGCTATGGGATTAAGCCCTTGACCAGCAGTTTGCACTACATCTGAGCAGTTAGGGTCAGAACTAAATTAAGTTTTTGGACACACAGTTACTGTTAGAGAATTGGAGGCATGGTGTGGAGAAGAAGACACAGTTGGTGTCATGAAGTGCCACACAAGCACCACCAGGGTCTCCTGGAGAGAGCCACAGACTGGGGGAGTTTCCTTGTATGAGCCTATCACTCCTGGGACTCCCAAACCCCATCTCTTCACAATTTCCCAGTAACTGTGGTATAAAACAAGCTTACTAAACCAAGCAGAGCCACCACTCAGCCCCCCAGGACAAATACATAGAGTAGTTAGATTTCCCTTGCTTTAAGATGGCTGCCACATGGAATAGCAGCCTCCATGTTAAAATATGGTTTCTCCCAACAAAGGACTGGCTTCTTCCCATCATGCCTCTTCTCCTGCCAAAAGAGTAACCTGATACTTGCTACCTCCTAGCAGCTAGCGATGTAACAAGCCCCTCCTAGTGATGTCACAGGCTCTTCCAATCTCTTAATACTGCCTCACTCAACTGCACCCCAGCTCAGGCTAACCCCACCCTGCTCCTATAAAAGAAGCTCCCTTTTCTGCCATGTTGCTCTCTCTCCTTTGTTCAGAGACAGCCTGGCAGACCCTCCCATATAAGGGCTTGTTATGGCCTAGGTCTGGTCTTGTTTTTCTGCTATTTTTTACCTGACAAGTATTGCATGCCACAAGTAGAGAGAAACAGAGTTGGAAAGTGCTTTTCAATTTGAAACATTTGTTTCTGTCCATCGTGCCTGCAAATCACATTATCTGGCAGAGTAGAGTTTAGTGCCTTTATCCCAGCTCCCATCCAAGTTGGGCCTTTGGAACTTGTGGACACAGAGAACACAGCCCATGGCGAGAGCTGCTTCCTTCATTACTGACTGAGAACAAGGGAGATCGCTGCCGGAGCAAAGATTCAATCAGATGCCTAGCCAAAGGCCCTGGTTGCTTGCACTTTCTATCTCGGGAAAGGGGAGGGAAGAGAGAGAGAGCCTTGATCTCTCAGTGGCTCCAGGTTTTACTCCTAGCTTCACCAACATTTTATTCAGATACCTGCAGAAGCACTTGGCAAGTCAGTGTCCATCTTTGCCAACTTCTGCACTTCCTCCACCCACACCACTAAACTCTAACTCCCTCAAAGATAGGGTTGACCCATATTGTAAAACAGGGCCTCCCAGGTATTTAGTAGAAACAGTGAGGAAGTGTGTGTCTGTAAATACTATCAGGGGCTTTTGCTAACACCAACAACCAGCTCTCGGATTCTCCAGACACTGCTGGATTTACTACATTTTTACTCATTTCTGGCACTACTACCTGGAGCCAGCATCATATCCAGTAAATTATTAAGGACTCAGCCCACAAGACATCCCCATGTCAAAGGCCAATCCTAAGTCCCAGATCATTAGAGTTTCTGATACATTTTGAGAGTTTCTGATACACATTTGACAACTTGCTGTGTTGGCTTGCGGAGCTCAAGGAAACACAGGAACAGCTAAATGCAAGAGGTACAGAAAGGCACAGTGGGGGAGGGAAGAGGCAGAGCAGTGGCTCCTGGAACTTCTAGGCCTTCTCTGGGGGGGGGTCCACCTTCCAGAGCCTTCACATTTCCGCGAATCCAGAAGCTCTCTAATCTCATTATTCAAGAGTTTTTATAGAATTTTAACCTTCAGCTTCCCCTTCCCCTCCCCAAGGTCAGAGATGAGGCAGACAGGTTCAGCCTTCTATCCACTTGGTCTTCTGGTGACCAGCCCCGTCCTTAGTGACTCTAGGGCACCACTGCAGGACACCACATCAGCACAGACTCAGCTGTTTTTGAGTTTCAGAGATACTGTCATCACTCAGGAAAATCCAAGGGCTATAGAAGCTCTGTACATAAACCAAATGCAACAACAACAAAAAAATGTTTCTACTACCCTTCTCACTTGGGAAATTATAAGGATTTTAGGAGTTCTTTGTTAGGAATTCAGGTAAGCACCATACACAGTGGTGCATGGTGACTCCGTCATTAACTCTTCTGTTCGCAAACAAATCAGTTCACAAAATTTTGCTTCCGCTCATGAACCCTGCCTCTGGTGACAACATGGCAGCATCCAGCTTCCCCAGAATCTTAGGACAAATTAAGTTCATGAATGGAGGTGCCACTGTATATCTATTTCACCACCGAGTGAGAAAAACAAACGAATCAACAGCTGGATATGTGGTTGATTGGGACAGTACCATCTACCATGCAGGAGCCTTATGAGAAATCAGTAAGAAAACTGCAGCTCCGTTCCTTGTCACTGTATATGTCAGTAAACATTACAGTTTTCTGCCCTTTGACTTCAAATCACAAAAGCTCTAGTTTATCTCCTGTGGCTTATGACATCATAATCAGTCATAAATTAGTTTGCTGTTGTCTTTGGGCTCTCCTAGGAAGCTCCCAGCTCCACTTCTGTGTGCACGTTGACCTGTGAGGTATGTTCTTTTATCATGGTCACCCAGATTCCTGGGCAAATCTGCATTTGAAAGTTGTGAGCAAAGAGCCCTTGGCAAGATTAGCTCAGTGCTCAGGGTAGCTCCTGTTTGGGGATATGATAACTGGGTCTTACAGAAAATAGACCACGTGAACAAAGATAGTTTGACAAGCAAGCATGGGAACATATTACAAGAATTTAGGGAGAAAGCAACTAAGAATATCTCACTTTAAAACTGCACATATACGAAAATCACTAAGCCATTAAAGAAAGAGTTCTTAATCTAGAGGGATAAAAGGGGATACATTAAAATATTACAATAATTTAGAGGAAAAAAATGCTAATAGTATGTTAATTCAAAAGCAAATACTAAAACTATCCACCCTACCAGTATGCAAACACAAAGCCTTTCCAGATATTATATTTGGTTATTAAAAGAGAAGGCATTTCCAAGAGTTGATTTCCTATTTTATTATTTAGTTATGTAAGCATGTGCACTTTATCTTTACTTAATGAGAAGAAGCAAAAGAAAATAGACTAGGAAACAACTAAGTTAATGTGTTTGCTTCAGCTTGCTAGAGTGCTTGTCACTGAATGAGGTGACATAGAGAATGTTTGAAATAAGTTAGATTGGTTTTTTTAAATAGTCTCCAACCTCTTCAAAAACAAAAACAGAAACAAATTGCTGTGCCCACTGAACTGTATGAAACTTAACGCTGGCATCCAATAAAGCAAATTGCAGGCCTTTTAAAGACTTCAGAGCCTCGGCCACTCTTTACTTGGATAGACCGATCCTTAAGCCACCTGAATAAGATCGGAATTTAATTTGTTTTCTTCAAGATGAGAAACTTGTTAAGTAAGCTTCAATCAAGGGAAGAATGAAGCAGAACAGCTCTTACCAGGATGTGGGCAGGACTCAAGGGGGCTTCTGGCCTGGGCCATCTGATCAGCACAGAAGCCAGATCATTGCTGTCACTTAATTTATATCCAGACCAACTCAAACTGGTGTCTCCTTGCTGGTGATGATTCTGTGGCAGCTGGCTGCCATCTCTCCTCTCTATCTGGCTTTGGTGTGGTGTAATTTTTAGGGCCATCCTCTCTGTCATCCAAAAGGCTCTCCAATTCAAGTTGCAGCAACCACAGCTCAGAAGCCATGACCCAAGAAGAAAAGGGGCAGCATGCAAATGCAATTATATCCGACAAAGTCATTGGGAATTAGAGAATGGAAGCTGGCATTAAATATGGTAATTAAGTGATTGAAACTCCCAGCCCAGGGTTCTTTGAAAATGTAGTCTCCAAACTGGAGCCCAGGGCTGATTTGGGCACCATTAAGGAGAATTATGAGAGTCAAAACTTTTTAATGACGGTTAAGCATTTTTTCATCAGCAAGTTAATAACCTTTGCATCTACACTAGGGAAATGTTAGTGTTGCAGTCAGACAAAAGACCCCACACCAGCCTTGAGCTGCCCAGTGAGAGACTGGCAACTTCAAAGGGAATCCCCCATCCCGCTGGAAGCCAGATGTAAGTTTGGCTTGCATATACTGTGAGCACTTGGTCTGTGCCTAAGAATGTAATTCAGCTGCAGTTAGTGGGAAAGAAAGAGGCATATGTTTCTCTAATTTAAAAGCATGGGAGCTTTATTTATGCTTTGTCATTGCATCAAGAGGAGTTTTAAATCAGTCTGTAGATCATGGTTCAACTTAGTGTATTGGCTTTTAAGAACTTGAAACTGCAAAGAAGAACATCCTTTGTGTGTAGAAGAGGAAGGCAGAAGGCATCTAGAGGTGATCTCACTTCACTGGAGATGCCCAACTCTGAGTTCTGGGCTCTGGAGGGTGCTGCTGTTTCAGGATTCTCTTTGTTATGGCAAGGACTACTGCCCGAGATTGCTGGTCCCTCAAATCCCCACTCTTGAGTTCCTCCAAGGAAAGATTTGTATGTTGTCCCTCTCAGGACCCCTGGGTTTTCCACAGCTCGTGGCACACAGTGGGCTTGAGACAAATATATATTGAATAGATAAGCAGGCAATGAAGGAGGTGCTCCTGATATCAAAATGCAGTGTATCAGAAAGAGTCCGAGTTCTATGCTCCCGTTAAGGCTATTTGCATACTTCCCTGTCCAGCTCTAAAATAGAATCTTTGAAAGATGGAGATAAGAAATCACTACCACTCCTAAAGCAGCAGTTTCCAACATTATTAGTGATTGAAATCAAATTAAAATATAATTTTCCTTGTGAAATCTTAGGGTGGAGATCTGAATACTGTTGCTTGATGTCACTGTCATTACAAAGATCCCAGTTGATTATAAAAGCTTAGAATCACTGCTGCTGAAGTGAGATAACCCATCCTTTCAGTGGTGGGGTGAGAAACTATTTCTGGAAAGAATAAAAACTTTCCCAAGGTCTTAAAACAAATTAGGGGGTAGAGGAAAGACTTGCACGATTTTTTTAAAAAGATCTCTTTATTGACCTTTAAACCCTTAAGGATTTCCTGAGCACCTATTGGGATCCAGCACTGTCATGAGTGTGGGAAATACAGATAAATAATAATAAATTTATTTTTATTGAGCATTTACTTTGCATGAAATGCTCTATATAACATACCTCTAAGAATCACTTATTACAACTGAATTGGAAAGTTTTAACCTACAGATGTTAAATTGACCAACAAAAACATATCACTTGCTTTTTAAACAGAGAACTCTGCTGTTGAAGAATGCAGTCTCAGAGGACACCTAAAGAAATGACTGTGAGATTGGACGGTTCCCAGTTCCCTGCTTCCCCCACTCCCTGCCATTCCTAGGGCGGGTGACTTTGATCATATGACTCAAATCAAGGAAGGGAATAACCCCAGCCATGCATTATGACTGAGAACAGGTGTTTGTAGGAGGTAGTCCTTGTGGACCAAAGACCCAACCATTATCATTATTTTTACTATGATCCACTGGGAGAGCAGCACACTGTAGAGTGCCTGCCTTCTGTTTCATCTATTCCATCTACTGCATCTTCCGAGTTTGAAGTTCTGGCTAGACATCAACCAACTGCAGATCCAAACTGACAAGAAAATTAACAATGACAGAGGAACTCAGCTTGAAGGAGCACAAGGGGAATGAAAGGGTTAGAGGCTTATGGGTATTGACTTGAGGGGAAGACGGAAAGTAGAAAAAAGCCCAGGACTACGTTCTGCAGAGCAGGCAAAGACTAAAGGATGTGCTGGTAAACTCTACAGATGACAGCTCCAAACTCATGAAGCAAGGACTCCAAAATGAGGAATTTTATCTTAAAAAGCAACTCTAAATTGAGCAGTGGGATTTTGAGGATTCTCTATTGGTTGCACAGTCTCAGTACTGGGTGTAATGTTCTGCCCACAGCACCATGAGCCAGTGTGTTTTTTTCACAGTTGCTCCTTGATGACACATTTTCTGTCCTTTGCTCCCAGATGGAGGAGAGCAAAGAACAGAACTAGGGATAGACTTCATACATAACAGTGAGCTCATTCCAGAACTGCAAGAGGCCCGGAGAAAACAGTAAAACTCACTGGGAACACAGTGCAGGCAGTAAAGAAAATGGTTAGGGAAGGCTTGCCAAGATTTGAGCTAGCTAAATAGTATCTACTGTTATGAGGAATGGCAGAAGCCAGAAGCAGGAACTCCATGCACACAAACATGATTGGTTGGGGCAGTGTTGCATGCAGTACAGTCTCTGATCCAGAAGCTCATCAGAATTTGGACTCTTAGTCCTTGTACTAGAGACTCCAATCCAACTGGTTAAAAGGAGCATGCTTATTAGGTTTGGTTTTCTTGAAAGACAAAATGACAATAAATGTAAAGGTCAAATTGGCTTTTATTTGTAATTCTGGAATTGGAAATACCTCTTTCTAAAAATAGTATGAATTATTCACTGGACCTGGCAGCATGGAGGAGTAAGACAAGGAGGAAATGAGGAGGCAGATGGATAACAAGGGCTAACCAGATTACTACAGCTACTTTTCTTCCAAGGGTTATAGCACAGGGGACTTCTTCATTATCATGACTCAGGGAGAATGGACTGTTTGGGAGTGGTTCCTGGTCCTCTTCTGTTTGGAGAAAACACTTATCTGAGTGTTTGCCTGCTTCCTTGAAGTTTCACTTTAATTGCATGAGACAGCAAGAGGACCTCCATTTTGGTTTGGCCTGGTCTGCTCAAACCTTGGTGTAGGAGCTTGGTCCACATTGCTGAACACTCATCAACTGTGTCTGACAGTGCATGTTCTCAGAACTCAGGTGGACCCTGAACATGGATGGAAAAAGATTTACATCTCTGTTTTCACTAACTAAACTCTAATTGAAGTTTAGCATTTTAGCAATAGGCAGGCAGCTAGGTGACATTGGTCATGTTTGTGATGTCACCCACAAAAACCTCAATTATTTTGATGACACATTCCTCTCGCTGCAGAAATTTCAAAGTAATGTTTATTAAAAAATAGTAACTGCTATTAAACTTGATGCTAGATCCTGTTATTTTAGATGTTAATAAGCACTTATGAATATCACTACATCAGAAAATTAATAGTTATGTAAATATAAACAGCATGTCTCCTTTGCTATCCTTTGTGTTTAATTGCATACATTTAAAGCCATCATTGTGAGAAGAGAATCTGAAAAGCCTAAGGGATTTGTAACATAAAAAAGCCTACATCTTCTTGACTAAGTTCCAGGAATCTCCATTTTTCATTTGCAAACCCAGTATTTATGATACTAGCAGCCAAGAGACAAAGCTTGGGAGACTGTCGTGCAGGTTGTGTGTTTGTGTGCGTGTAGGTTGTGTGTTTGTGTGCATGGATGTGTTTTCTAAGGTAGGGAGGCTCACGCTGAAGTGAAGTGTGGGGAGCAATGGTGCAGTAAAAGAAGTCTGGAAAGCCAACCAGGTCTGTTTCCAAGTCTTCCGGGGAGAGTTGGTGAGACACAGCCCGAGTGTCGCTTTCTCTCACTTAAATGTGGAGTCATCAACAAGCGGGGCACACCACTTAGCCACCCAACTGGAATTTATTTTTTACTCTTCTAGTCACTGTTAAACCACAGCTGTGAAGCTTCTAGGGTCTACAGCAGTAGCGGATTTATGCACGTGCTATGTCTCTTATTAGCCTGATACCCAATCCGAGAGTGAGAATAAAAACAAATGAACTGTGAGACAAAAAATAAAATGCAACAAAACTCCCCAGAAGAAGTGCCAAGAAATCAGGGCCTGCTGATACACCAAAGGTTGTGAGCCAGAGAATTAGTCGCCTGCCTTCTTTTGCTTTAGAATCTCTGGCTTCTTGGACATACTCCTGTGTCTGGAGAAAGATCGACAAGCCATGAACTGAGGTGATTAGCAAATGTAACCCCAGTCTAATATTCTGTGTTTTATTTGACCTCACTGTTTTTGAATTATAAAACATGTTTATTTTGTGTGTTCAAAGAGAACTAGGAACTAAATGCAGTAACTATTGACTATAAGCCAAATGATACATTTGATCTCATATACCTTTCGCGGAGCTGCTGTGATCCTCATTTGATAAGTGGATAAAGATCTTGTTAATCAGGTGAGAGCCGTAAATCTGGACTCTTTTTTCAATTCCACACTGCTTCTCTAATTTATAACAAGGAAATTTTAAAATTACTTGGGGAGAAAAAGTATAGACGGTGTCTCTTTAAAAGCAAAATCAGGCTAAAGATGGAATACGCCTTCTGTGTCTCTTCAATGACCCACACTCACAAAAAGAGCAGAAAGGGATATCGTACATACAAATTCTCAAGGACAAAGAGAGCAGAAGACTGAATGGCAGCAGCAGGGCACTAGGAGCTGCAGAGCAGGTGGGTGGCAGACAGAGCATGTTGACTTCAGGGAGCTGACCCTGCACCAGTTGGCCAGGCTTACTTAAGCCATGCTTTTCCCCAAAACATCAGAAACTAGTGTTGCTGTTTATCTCTTGGAATGAGTAAGTTGGGAAGACAACAGCAAGAAAAACAAATTAAGCAGATTTCAGAAGCTGTTAACGCCTACATTTATTTCTCCATGAATCATAGTCTAGAGATTTAATCCTTGAAAGTAATAAATGAGAGAGTCTTTGACCTGTGGAATGCTAGACACAGAGGAAGACTGGACATCCACACCACAGAGGGGTACAATGAAGAAGTGCATAGATTGATCTCAGACTTTCCAAACAAGCTTAGCCAGCAGAGGCAGGAGCCCAGAGCAGCTATCTTGGAAGTGGCTGGTTGCACACGTGGGGACAGCCACACCAGGTCTGGCAGGTGTACTGCGGTGTTGTAAAAAGTCTCCTTCCCCAGAGTGACATCCTTCCTGGGTGGCCCACATCCAGTAGTCACTGTGTCAGTCACTGAGTGGTCTCTGACTGAGGTGAGGTCAAAGAGGCAGACTTCCCAGAGCAAGAGGGGCCCTGCAATGGGCAATACTACTCCACACTGTGCCCCAGATGGTCTGTATGATAGCTTGACATCTTCCTCGGCCCGGTCCTGCCTCCTCCTCTTCATCACAGTGTTGATCTCTGAGTCAAGTCTTGCAATCAAGTTTTGACTCAGAGTCTACTTTCAGGGAAATTAACCTACAAAGGCCCCACACAGTGATGACCTGCACAGAACATTACTGGTGTCCATTGATATAAACCACCTTCATCAATGGTGTCCATTGATACATTGACCTCCAGGGAAGCCCAGAGTCAGGAGTTGTTGTATGCATTCGGGCTCCCAATCAGCTTTGCAGAGCTGCACTCTCAAGGACCCCCCGGGTCTCACTGGGCATATTTAATATGAACATTTAGGTGCAAAACAAAAAGTTTGCAAGAGACCTTCTTCATGTTAAGATATTGTTCCATGAATCAAAGAGACACAAAAACATTAGAGGAACCTAAAAAAAATCTTCAAAATTAAAGAATGTGATCAGTAAATAGTCATTATCAAAAATAATCAAAGCGTTTCAAAGTAAAGTTGAGATGACTTCCTAGTTGCTTATTATGAAGAAGAAATTTAGGCAAAATTGAGTAAAAGGATAAATTGACAAAACACTGACCTTCAGTCCTAGAGACTCAACATCCAATGACAGAAACTCTAGAAAGAGAAGCCAGAAAAGGAACATAAAAATATCAAATATATAATTTAAGATATTTTTCCAGAATGGAAGGCATGGATTTCCAGAATAAAATGGCTACCTAATTAACATTTTTAACACCCAACTAACAATTAGCAAATAGATATTTTTGAAGACTCAAAACCTTCCAAAATGGGGGTGGGGGGATTAATTCAAGCAGCCTGAGAGATAACAGTAGTTTCTCTGCAAAGGCTCTGGAGTCATACAGCCTTCACAAGGAAGGACAGAAGGAATGCCTTCAAACCTTGAGAAAATTAAGTTAATTCTAGTGTTCCAGCCACTGCACAAATCTAAATTAGTGTAAACTACGACCTTTACTCAGTTCAGGCTATGACAAAACACCATAAACAGAGCGGGTTATGGGCCACAACCCTCCATTTCTTACAATCTGAAGGCTGGAGGGTTAAGGCCGAGGCCTCCAAAAACATTTCTGATCTCATGAAAGGCACCTTCCCCTGTGTCCTCACCAGGCAGGCAGCCCAGGTTCTCTGCAGACTCCAGACTGGCCCTTCCCTGCCTGGCCACCTCCAGGAGGAACTCCATCTTCTATCACCCTCCGTGGCAGCCTGGGATTTAACATGAATCTTGGGAGGACACAAGAGTGTTGACCAAAGCAATGTACAGTGAAGATGTCATGCTCTTAAGGGAAGTAAACTGGACACACGTGTGTAAACGTGTAAACACAGAACAGTTTCTCTGGTGTGAGAAACTGTGAGTGTCAGTGAGGATCAAAATGTATAATAGATAATCTGAAACAGGAAGGGAGGGTCCAAAGGGAAGGGGAAGGTGACATGGGAGGGGTAGGGGAAAGGAAAGAGGGGAAAGAAAAAAAATAGGAGCAAAAAAACAGAAACAAAGTCCTGTAAAAGGGAGAGGTGGAGGGGGTGAAGGGAGGGCAGGGGAATGGGGAAAAATAAGAACCAGGATATTACTAAAGATACAAGATCTCAATGATGAATGTAACTGCATTGTACACCTAAAATGCACAGATGAATTTAATGAATAAAAATAATAGAAACAGAAAACAAATGTTGGTTCCCACACAACTTCCCCTCTGGAATTTGTTTGAAGATGAGCTCCATGAAACTAAGGAAATACACCAGGTAGACAGAGCCCCGAGGTTGGGACAGATGCTGAGGCCCAGGACTAGATGGTGGGATGGGCAGCGCGTGGCGCCCAATAGAGGGAGGCCCCAGTGGCTGTGGTCAAAAAGACGCAGTGGGAGAGGCCTGTCCTGTGCCAAGCAAGATGGAGGACAGCTGGGCATGGAGGACACGTTGGTGCTATTGGTGGAATTGCACAGGACAGGCAACTGTTCACCTCAGGGAGGGGCAAGCGTCTGCGTGACGAAGAGACTGGGACCCAGAGCAGCACAGGGCACGAGTGCACGCGCATGTGTGTGTGTGTGTGCACGTGGCAGTGGGCGGCACAGGACGCTGCACATGAGGACAACATGCAATTGCAAGCAGACCCCAGAGAGTCGGAACAAATGGACACTGCCATCGACCGGTGCCCTCATCCCTTGGCTCTGTGCTGTGAATGCTTAAATTCATGGCCGCCTCGAGCACCTGGCACAACCACAGGCAGCAGGCACAGCCCGTAGGCCCTGGGCCCGGGAAGCGTTTGGGTTTGCCCCGCCCCCATCCAGGGACGCCTGATGGTGCAGATTTACAGGCACCCGGTTGACTGCATGAACATGCAAATACATATTTACCTTTATGAGTAACTAAACATTGAATATCTCACTTTAATTAGACAAAACCTGTTAGGAGAACAGACGGAAAACGATACATGTCTACAGTGAGGGTGTGACAAGGGGAGTGAAAGAGAACTAAATCCTCATCTTCTTCGTGGATAGCAACTAATTAAAATCTACACCTGAATCGGGGAAAAATAGTATTCAGAAATACCAAAGAATACATCAAGGGGGCGGGGATTTAGCTCAGTGGTTCGGTGGCCTGCCTTGCAAGCACAAGGACCCCAGTTCAATCCCCGGTACCTAAAAAAAAAAAAAAAAAATACATCAAGAAAAAAGACTACTTAAATTTTAAATTGTTGTTAATAAGAAATTAGGGAATAAGGCAGGGAGAAGATACCTTTCCAGGGATTGTTTCAATAAAGCCTGGTAAAACAAACTATTTGGCTCTAAACCATGTTCATGAATAAAATAAAAAATAAAAAGTAGGTGGGTGTGAGGGTGCACACCTGTAATCTCAGCACTCAGGAGGCTGAGACAGGAGGACCACCACAAGTTTGAGGCCATCCTGGGCTATGTAGTAAATTCAAGACCACCCTGGACTACATAGTGAGACCTTGCCTCAAAAAAAGAAAACTCAAAGAGGTGATAATTAAAATTAAATTTCAGAAACAGCAGATATAGCTGGGTGTGGTAACACATGCCTGTGATCTCAGCTACTCAGGAGGCTGAGGCAGGAGGATAGACAGTTCCAGGACAGCCTGGGCAACTTAGACCCTGTTTCAAAATTTAAAAATAAAAAATAAAAAGGGCTGGCTATATGTGTAACAGTGCTTCGAAAGGAAGGAAGGGGGAGGGAAGTAGGGAGGGAGAGAGAGAGAGAGAGAGAGAAGTGAGGAGAGGATGGGAGGGAAGACTGGGCAGAGGAGCGGAGGGAAAGGAGATGGGCTGGGAAACTAGACAGCCTTCTCTTGTGCGCACCCACAGGTTGGCTCCCCAATCAGCACCGGGGCAGAGATTTCAGCTGCCGGTCTTCTTTAAAACCTGCTGAGCTTGACAAAAGGTGGCAGGAGAGCCAGACGGCCTTGAGATGAGGGTTTCCGCCTGGACAGGGTACACTGGGAGAGAAGGCAGCATGGCTGGTGGGAGCCACCTGTTCCCCAGGTGGCACGTGGGGCAGGATGTCTGCAGAAGTCCCAGCCTGACTCCAGGTTGCCCGAACTTGGCACAAAGGGTCTGAGTTTCCCCTGAGAGTATCTGGCGGGAGAGGTGGCCTCCATCCTAAGCACCATGGTTGCATGAAACCTGAATTAGACAAAAAAATTGAAAGCGAAAGCCCGTGGCAGCCAGGTTCTGCTGTGGACTGCAGACAGTAAGTTCTTCTCGTCATTCTCTTCCCTTTCTATTACCAGGCGCTACTTATAGGGAAAGATGCATCTTGGCCTTTTTATAACAATTGAAGGAGGGGAGAATTGAAAAGTTTTTCCGCCTCAGTGAAAGTGAGTGTACCTCATAAATGGCCCAGACACTCCGGGAAACACCGCAGTGCTCTGTCGAATCAGGAAGGACAAGGCTCCAGCCGTGATCTACAAAGAGAAAGCTGAAAAATGGGGTGAAGCACGCCCTGAGTAGCAAGCAAAGAGCTTTGTGTCCCAGCTCACCCCTCCACGCACAGCTCCGGACCCTGAATCTTCTCCCTGAGTCCTGCGAACTGGGAAAAGGAGGGCATGACGGCGGGGAGGGCTCATTCCCGGGAGACACTTCTAGGCTGCCACTTGAAGAGGAAGCTGCCAAATACCCCAGCCGTGGGAACAGTCAAGGGAATTTAGGAAAAGGGATACTTGATGCTGTTATTCACTTTAACGGATGTGTATTGTTCTTCCTAGTAGTCACATGACTTATTTCTTAAACGCCTTTAAGGACGAGACCAGCTTGATCATGGTGCTTGGGACACCACTGAAAGCCAGAGGGATGACAGGAGACTGCATGTTCTACCCCTCGAGACTCGCCAGAAGTCCTGGGCCAGATATAGGACCTCCCTTGGTTCTGAAGAATATGGATTTGCATCCATGTCTTCAGGTATGAACAAAAAGGGTGTTATGGCAGGAGGTGGAATAATGCTGCATGCTAAGTCATCGCCTCTTTAATCGCCAGCAAAGTAGGATGCAATTCTCTTCTCTTTAAACTGGAAGGCCCTCTTCACCATCTGAGTTGGAGATGCTGTCACGCCAGCGAGATGGGAGGAAGTCTGCCTCACTCTGCCCGGTCACCTGCCTGCGGGAATCCTGGGCACTTGGTGTTGAGGGGAAACAGGGCTCAAAGGGGACATGTATTTTACTAAAGCTTAGGCAGCTTTCAAGTTTAGATAACAGAACAAAATTGAGTTATTAGCAAATCCTGGAAAATGTTGAAGGTCAACAAGACTGTGAGAATCACACAAAATAGGGGGAGGGGCTGGGGATTTAGCTCAGCCGCTGCCTGCCTTGCAAGCACAAGGTCCTGAATTCGATCACTAATAACAAAAAAAAAAAAAAAAAAAAAAAAAAAGCAAAACCCTCTGCTGTGTATCTTTTCAAAAGAATTAAAAGAATCACACCACAGTGTTACATGTGCACCCATGTTAATAGCAGCACAATTCGTAATAGCTAAAACTTGGAAACAGCCCTATTGCCCATCAGCTGGAGACTGGATGAAGAAGATGTGGGGTTTTCTATAAAATGGAATACTACTCAGCCATAAAGAATGAGAAACTAGAGATATTTGTAGCTAAATGGATGCACATTGAGGCCATACTCAAGTGAAATAAATATGGACACATTCGAGTAAATTCCGAATAGTTTCTCTGGCATGACAAACTGAAAGTGTAAATAAGGTTCACCTGATATAACTGAGAGTATCAGGAAGAAAATGGCTAAAGGGTAAGTGGAAAGGGGAGGGGAAAGGAAATAAGGGAAAAGAAAAAATGTGAAAATAAGGAAAAAATGGAAAAAAAGTCTTGTAAATAGGGAAGGGTGAAGGGAGTGAAAGGAGGGCAGGGGAATGGGGAAAAATAAGAGCCAAGATATATCATGTAAAGGTACGAGATCCCAAAGATAAATGTAACTGTATTGTTTGCTTTAAATGCACCAATAAGCTTAACAGGAAAAAAATAGGGGGGAAAGGTTTGGCAACACAAGAAAACTTTGCATTCTTCCTGTCACAAGAGTGGGGTCAAGCAGGAACCCATAATCCGATTAAACAGAGCTGAAGGCTCCATGCAGACTGTGTATGCACCATTTCTGGTTGCTATAGTAACCACATCCTCCAGCGTACACTGTTGTAAAGAGAAAACTATACATGCATGTGTGAGTTAGCAAGATCCCCCTGGAGAAGGTCTCTGAACATTCTGGGACAGAAGAATTGAGTTGGGTGCTAAGGTCCCCAAGAGGATGACTATAGTCATTGGTCTTCCCTGAGAGGAAAACTCCTGTGTCCTCTGGTCACATGGGTCCCTTAGTATATGTAATAAACTCTTTGTGGATCCACAGTGCTTCTGCCAAGCCATAGGTTTCCTGGCTGCGGGGAGTGTTGAACAGAAAAACAGAAGCAGCCTCCCACTTGGCAGAGGACACAGGAGCAAAGTCTGAGATACAGACTTTCAGGCCCTGCACAGCAATCTGGGCCCATCAGAATCCAGTGCTACATGCTTTGATCTTGGTTCTCTTGATTGAATCATTGCAATGTCGATGACGGCTATCTCACGGAGGACTCAATGAGTCCCTGTAAACACTTCGAGGGATGCTCAGAACAGAGTACGGGCTAGTCCTGAGCTAGCTATTAATACAGTAGTTGTTGCTGTCATCGCTGTGCTGGAGTAGCACCCACCCTCAGAAAATCAGTGCCTTTCTGGGCATTGGGTCTGTGTCAGGAAAGACTGAACAAGAGTGAAGAGCTATTTGTTAAGTAGAAGAAGCCATGGGTGTGGATCCAGTCCAAACTGCAGAGCTGGGTCAAAGTCCTCCTTATTTTTGTCCCAAGGACAATGATTGCTGCATAGGAAGTTGGGCTATTCCCCAGCAAGGGACAAGGGCCCCACACCCCAAATGACTGAAAGCTCAGGTATTATTGTTACCACCAGGTCTTGCATTACACCCAGACAAAAGACATTTCCAGCAACAAGCCAGTCATGAGAGAATCTGGTTCCGGCATTCATGACCCCATCACCAGTGAGCATCATGTGTAGTGTCCATTCTTATCTCCTGAGTCAGTGTCAGAGCCTGCCCACTCCCCCCAGATCCAGCCACCCTCTTGAAGGGTGTTGCAGGTTGAACTGCGCCCTCCAAGCGGAGGTGTTCTGGTTCTAACCCTACTCCCTGTGATGAGGCTTTGTTGAGAAATGGTCTTCAGATGGAACCTGGTTAAAGTGAGGCCATGGTAGATTTGTATGGACTGAAGTCCTCACAGGAAGAGAGAAATCTGGGCACAGACATAAGAGAGAGATGCAAGGAAGACACATGACCATGAAGGCGAGGCTGGAGTGACACCTCCACAGGCCAAGAAAGGCCGAGGATGACTGAGAGCTGCCACTGGAGAAAGGCAAAGCAGGCTTCTCTCCAGAGCACAGCCCTGTCCATACTTTGCTTTCATACTTCTAACCTCCAGAACTAGAAGAAATGTGCTCTTACTGTTCTGAGGTCCCTGGTTTGCGGTACTTTGTTATAGTATCCTAAGAAAGCAATATAAATACGTGAGATTTCTTATCCTGCTGCCCGTGTCCATCTCACAAACCTCTTGCCCAGAAAAATAGCCCTCTAACTTGGAAGTTTTGAGAAGGGATTAAAAAGGCTCTGGTCCTTTCCAATTGGCCCCTGGCTGTCTGGCCAGACACCTGCCTACTACGAGTACTAGCTGGCAACAGTCTGCATGGAGGGACTTAACTAGAAATGTAATTCCCTTCACCTTTCTCTCTGAGTGGGGCCACCTGACATACATACACCTGCGTGCCTCACGGAGGCCCTACACAGCCGTCCAAAGCTGACCTTTTAGGCCCCCACCTGCTCTGAAAGTACCAGGCAACCAATTCTGGCAGTTTTACTGGGCAGAGGGAAAGTGAACCAAGCTCCAGGAGTCTTTCCAACTTATTCCCAACGTGCAGATTCAAGGAGCCAGGGCTCGGAAAGGTGAATCAGTGTCTGATAATAGAAAATACACTTGAGTGCACGTGTGCCTGAGTCTAAGCTCCTTCTCTTTCCATGGCAAGCTCCCCATGTGAAACAGAAAGAGGAACAAACTGGATGCAAGGACCAAAGACCAAAGACCATGGCCATAGAAATGCTTTTCTTTGCATTCAAATTTTTGTTGTTCCTCTCTATGTATTCTCATGGGATAAAAACAGATTAATGAAAGTTGATAGTCTCTGTATATGGGAGAAAGGAAGGGAAAAGCTAAGGGAGTAGAGCAGATAAAGGAAGTGAGGAGGAGGAGGAAGAGGAGGTGGATGAGGAGGAGGAGGAGCATAAGTTTAAAGGATATGAAATGGGAAAGAAAAGGTCTCAGAACAGAGGCTCCAGCTGCCAACCGACAGCATGTTGGACCAAGCCAAGCCCAGTCCCATGTCTTCCATTTCCAACCAAGACTCATCACTCATAGAAAGTCATTGGTTTAATAACAGCCCTTCAGAAGGGGTGGGGAGCCAGGGAGTAACCCTTCATCAGGTGTGCCCATAAATGAGGTTAGTAATTACAGCCTGCTTGTCTTTATCTGTGTCCTTCTGGAGCCGGAAGCTCTCTAGCCACTTTCTCATGAGGAGGTCGGACTGGAGAGCTTCTATGGGATGTGCTACAAAAAGGAGCCTCGAGCACTCTCCACCTCCCAGTGAGTGTGGCCTGCAGCAGTAGGATCATCTCCAGCCTCTCTGGAGACTTCACAAACAGTTAACAAACACGCCCTTTCCTGACAAGAGGACAGGTGGGTGGGTGGCTAGGCACACAGGAGGGCTGCTGTTTGGCCCCTGGGGGCCTCCACGGCTGGCTGGGTGCTTTGTCAGAACACTAAGTGCTCAGTTCTGTACAGCTCTCCTGCCAGGTGGGAACTTGCTCCTCCCTCCGCAGCATGAAGGATGTCAGCCTGACTTCAACCCACTCGTCTGTACAAGGACCTGCGAAACCATGGGCAGAAAAAGCCCTGGATCCCAGTGGGGTCCATACTATGCTGAAGATGACACAAACTAGAAGCATCACACTAATTCAGCAGCCAAGTGGGTGCAAAAAGTCCAGGCAGGACAGTGGCCAGAGATGGTCTCTCCCAGCAAAGTGACATCAAGTTTTAAAAGTTTAGACCAAGATCACATAATGATATGCTTTGTACCATGACCCAACACACACACACACACACACACACACACACCCTCATACATGCACACAAAATCAAAGTAAACTTCGTCTGCTTTATCTCATTCTATATGCATGTCAACATTTAATGATTTCATGACCTCTAATTCTTGACATGGTTTTAAAACTTTCCAGCATCCGTCGGACAAACTCTCCCCCATTCTGTGGGAAGGAGAGAGAAGAGTGGGGAAACTGTACATCCCCTTCCTGAATCTTCCAACAGGGAAGAACTTCATATTCAAGGTGCCCAGAAATGTGTGGAAAAAAACCATATAACTAATTCTCTCAAAACACAGACACAGGGGTGTAAACAACGGGTGACAATTTCAAAACTATCAGCATGGTTAGAAGTGTTCCTGTGGATTAAGGAAACACGGCCTTTATCCCCAACAGTGACTTGAATCATAAGTACGTGGTTTTTGTTTGCACTTTTACAAATATGCTCAGTGGCTGGCTTCAAGGGTGAACAAATCAATGTATTGTCTGAAGGGATTCAACTGTGACAGACCAAAACAACACAGCCTTCTCAGAGCTGAGCCAGTATTTTGCTCCTGTAAAGCCCAAGAGGGGGCCTGCAATGTTGATTCCAGAAGCAGGAGTGCCCTGACTGAAAGCTGTTCTGTGTCCCTGACTTGGACCCTGGGTCCCAGTTCTCTCCAAATGTACTCAACACCACCCAAGCACCCCAAAATGCTCTCTCCCTCCAAACCTCTGCCCCTATGTCCAGCCTGCCCTTCCTTCCGCCCATTTGCCTCCTTGGTTGTTTACTAACTCCTACTCGTCTTTCCAACTCAAAGATCACTTCCTCTGTGTGCTTTTTTGGCAGTCTGTACCTGAAGGTTGAGCTTGTGCCAGAGCCCAAGTTGGTTGTTGGGGATCCCAGTGATGAATGACACATGGCCGCATTTTCCAGAAACTTACAGGGTGGTCATGTGCGATGGGCTTTCTTAATGCGGTGTGTGTAGGTGTGTGTAATGATTCAAGGACACACATAGCATACTATCAGCTCAAGAGGGGACTTTTAACTCAATGCACTGGATCCCATGAAGTTCTGGGAGTGGCCAACACAGCTGGAGAGGTGCAGGAGAGAGCAGGGGTTCTTGGGGGCAGAGCTGTTGAGTATCGTTATTTCCAATGTAGAGGTGAAGAAATACTAAATACATTTTCCAAGTACAAAGTTATCAAATTACAGCGATGGCATTTGATTCCAATACAGGCTAACCACCGGCAGGTATCTGAATCATTAACTCAGCTTGTCCTTAGATTGACATGGGAATCCAGGCAAGAGGGGACCTAGAGAAAACTTGAGAACTAAGAGGAAAAACTAAATGAGATAGATGTTTGAAGTAGAGGGGCGAGGATTAGGTAGGATGGGGACAAACCTGGTGGTTGAGGTTGTGCCGTCAAGCAGACCTCTGCCACTAAGACCAGGCAGGGATGACTGGATAAGGACCAGTGATTTCAAAGTCAAACCAGAAAGGCCTGAACCCTGCCCCTGTGTCATCACGAGGGCGCACTTAGACAACACACTTACTTACCTGTTGTGAGTCACTTCTTCTTCTGTACAGTGGGGACAGACGTGTCTCACGTGAGTCTGTGATGATAGTTACCTGGAAGTAAGCACATCAAACACCAAGTGGGTGTTCCACCATACAAACTAGTACTGAATTCACATTCCTTCTGATTCCCTTTTGTATCCTTTAAGTTGTTTCCCTTTTGCTGAGGAGATAAGTCTGGGTCCATCCATTTCCTGTGCCAGAGTGGGCAAGAGCCTGGAGTCCAGGCCCAATACTACATGCAGGAGCTCCTGGCAACAACCCTGCCCAGGAGTGGCTGGGGCAGAGAGCCAGGGACTAAGCAGAGCTCATGAGAGGGCAATGGGAAGAACAGGGTCTGTCTTCAAGAGCTGCCAAGACAGTCAGGAAGAGCCCGTCCCCTGCAGGAAGGAACTGTTGTTAATTGTGTCATTAATAATAGTTAGCACTGTCCCAGCGCTTTTCCAAGCTAATTAATTCTGCTCCAAATCCTGAAAAACAAATGATGGAGTGTGTTGGAGGCAGAGCTCTGTTTCTGAAACAGAAAGGTAGAGAAGCACGACCTTTGCCATGCTTGGGGAGGGAGAAGTGCTGTGCTATTTCACACTAGAACCAAGTTATCTGGGTCAGGGAGAAGGCACTGAGCCCTCACAGGTACTTATTCCACATCCCAAGACCTCCCCAAAGAGGGACAGTCACTCCAGGAGGCAGACACAGGAAGGATCACCTTTGCATTTTCACCCCAACAGTATGTTCTAGGACAGGATGTCCCAAAGTGGCAGGCTTTGTTTGCTAAGCTATCACAAGGGCTTAGAGGTAAAAGTTTATCTGTTTTTTTTTTTTTTCCTAGAACATAGAATCAAGATCCTGTCCCAGGGCAGGCTACCTGGCAGATCAACTCTGCAGCCATTTATCTCAGCGTGCTTTACAGACCAGGATCTGAGAAACCACCGGTATCAGGAGGAGGAGTCAGAGAGGGCGAAGACAAGGAATCCGTGGGGTCCCAGAGGTATGGGAAGAGCTCCTGGAGAGTAAAGCTTGAGGCATTGGAAAGATGGTTAAGTGACAATGAAACAAAGCAAAGGAGACATTGCCTGAGTGCAGATCAGACATGCAGCGGTCTAGATAGGAGAGAGATCAAAGCCCATGCAGGAATGTACACACGCTTCCTCAGGGAGCCGGGAATTTTCAACCTTACGGCCAGACTGTTGTCACAAAAGGAAGACACAAGTAGAAAGATGCACTAATGTGCAGACAGGTGTGATACACAGGAAGGCCAGAGGAAGCACAGGGGATTGGGGGAGATGGACTACCTTGGCCTCATGTGTGGGAGTGGGGCAGGGCTGGTGAAGGCCAGCGCAAGCTTTACTCCAGCTGTGCTCACAGGAGGTCCTTCGCCCGTGAGGTCATAGCCCTGAACCTGCACTCTCAAGAGCACCCCAGGTGACAGAGGTGGGCGTGGGCTGTCCACAGGCCCCACTGGGGAATGTGATGGAAAGTCCGAGAACCCAAGTGAGCCTCATGGGTACCCGACTCCAGGCTGCTCTGTTTGCAAAGAAATCCAAGAAGCTCCCTTACCCACCATGAGGGAGGCATGAGGCTGCTGGGAAGGCTCACCCAACTCCTAACACCCACCTTCCCAAACCTAGGAGAGTTTCTCAAACATACGTTTTTACAAATTCTGTCTCAGGTTCTTTGAGCGAGGAGATGCATCTTTTCTCAAAAAGGCACATGCTAGCTCCTGGCACACACTGACTGGGCAGGTAACACAATGTTTGCTTATTGATGGAACCAATCCCCGTTTCTGTTCTGAATGGGTCCTGTGCAGTGTCAGCTGTCAGCATTGTATGAATACAGTACAAAGCTCTTAGGTGACTCCTTGTCCTTGGTTCTCCTTTAAAAAACAGGAATATGGTCTGTAGGTACTCCAGGGCCACAGTTGCATGGGGACTGATGACTGTGTGTTTACGGTTTGAGGCTGTCCGTGGGGGGGGTCTGTGTGGTCACTGCAAAATGCAATGCACAGCAGACAATTCAGTGGTGTGCCTTTGCTACTTTTTAATTATAGAACCCTGGGGATTGGCTCTGTGCATCAATTTCCTTAGTAAAGTAAGAGAACGCGGCTATTTTTTCATTGCCCACCACAATGACTCTTAATCAAGCATGTCCAGGGTACCAAGCACTATTCCAGCTGTGAGGAGTCCCTTGGAAGTAGGATGAGTTCCATCTTTGCCCTGCCGGTGTGACGATGAATAGTGACCAATGGAATCTAGTCCAGGATGGAAGCATCTTGGAGTTGCCTCCTTTCTCTGATGCTAGGAGGCAGTACATCAGCACATCTAGACAGTAAAATGCCTAATTTCCTCTTTTCCAATGCATGGATGGTCTATTCATCTGCTAAGAGACCCTGCCTCTTCTTTGCCTCATTGGTGCCCACACTCTTTTCTCTTGAGCTTTCTCAGCCATAAATCTGCTTCTGCTGCTAGTCTGTTCCCACACACTCTTCCTAGATATTAGCTATTAGTAATAATACCGAAGCACAATCATGTGTATGCACAGCCACTGTCCTAATGCTTTTACCACCTTAACTCACCAGCTCACAGCGAGTATATAAAGGAGTTTTCGTCGTTGTCCTGGTCATTGTACTGGTTCTCTGTCTGTTAGCTGGCAGCTCCGCTCCTGCTCTCCTCCATGCTGCAAGAGGTGAAGAAACCATAGCTGCCCCAGGCTCCAGGTCAGGAGCCCTCTGATTGGCCTCTGCCAGTAGCAGGTGCTGGGAAGGGACTGGAAAGCTGTGGAAGGGAGAAGTTTGCTTCTGCACTGCTTTGTTTTTCCTCTGACTCTGCTGGTGCCTCCCCATGGTGCTGGTCAAGGTAGCCTGTGGCCTGTGGAGCATCGGGGACCTGCTGGCAGCCCTGCAGGAAACCCACAGCACGAATGGGACTGTACCTCTGCCCAACTCTGGTAGGGAAGGCAGGCCCTGCTTTTCACCTCTGTTCCCCTTCTGCAAGACAGCACCTAACTCCATGCAGTAATCCCTCCATGCTAGATTTACCTGCAGTGCTTTGTACTTGCTTGACTGGGTGCTGATGGAGACATCATTTAATTCATAAGGAAATGCAGGTACACTGAGGCTAAGTGGCTTGTTCCAAGTTACCAGCTAGGAAGTTACATAAAGAACAGAGAAAGAAAAGCCAAAAGCCAGGTATTACAGCAGCCAAGGTGGCACATACCTGCAACCCAGTACTCCTGGAAGTCAAGGCAGGAAGATCACAAGTTCCAGTGCTACCTGGGCAACTTAGGGAGACCCTACCTAAAATAAAAACTCAATCGGGTGGGTTTGCCTATTGGGGACATTTCATATAAATGGAATCACGCACTCACTCGTGACCAGCTTTTACTTAACACAGCATTGTCAAGGTCTATCTATCTGTGTGGTAACACAGATGTACATCATTCTCAAACACTTTTAGAGCCCAATGGTGCTGCATTGTTTGGGTGCAAAACAGTTTTCCACTCGTCAATTGATAGAAGTTGGGTTCCTTCTGCTTTTTGCACATTGCTCATAATGCCACTATGAATGTAGGTGTGATGTTTTAGTTTATCAGTATGTGTGTGTGGTACATAATGTTTACCCTCCTTGTGGGAAGCTGGATGGACAGACAGAAAGTCAATGTATGTTTGTCAGGGGTTTGAAGGAAGGGGAAATAGAGACTAAATGGGCATGGGGTTTCATTTTAGGGTGATGAAAATATTCTGAATTAGATAAAATGACAGCTCAGCCATTTTGTGAATGTATTTGAAAAAGATATTTTACAATTTAAGGAATGTGTTTTATGGTATGTAAATTCCAACTCCAGTTTTTAACTTTTACATTTCTTTTTAGATATATAAATACTTTCATTGAGTCATTTTTTTAAAATGGCAGAGGGATGCACCTCAGTGATAGAGCACCCATGGGTTTGATCGCCAAAAATATAAATAAAATAAAATTAAAATTACATTAAATTAAATAAACAGATGCAAAACCAAGACTCGCCCTTTGGAGCTGTTTCCTCTCTCTGTTTCTGTGCTCCTCACAGGGGCTGTGTGGGCAGCTGGCACGGTAACAGGGAGTGAATGGGTGTTAAATGGACCACACTGGTGTCCACCCCACTGGGGGTCGATCCCTGACTGGACGGTGGGGTGGATCCACAGGGGAATAATTACAGATGAACGAATGAGTTCCCAGCATAAAGTAAATGGACGTAGGGAGCAACCTCCTGCTTCAAAATCAGGGCCTGGATACATCTGAAAAGCTACAGGTCCACATCTTTTCTGTAGCATAAACACATATACATGCATATTTGTTAAAGGCATAAATCAAACAATCAAAAGTGTAATCCATCATTGTCCAGTGACGTTGATAATTCTACTGAAGTTCATTAAGATACAAAATTTACCCGGAAGAAAGCACCAAAGAATATTATTATATTTTCCTAAAAACAAGTCTCCAACATAACAGCCACCAAATAATTAAACATTAATGCCGCTAACCTTAAAAAAAAATAAGTAAACCAGTGGCTCCCAGGGGGCTTCTGCGTGAAAAGGGAAAAACAATGACTCATGTATTCTGAGCTCCTATTAATAACCAGGCTCCTGGCAAGTGGTCTGTTTCCAAAGGAGAAAAAAGCCATTCATCTCCCAACTCAGGGAGTAATTTTATATTTTGAATAAAAACAAAATAAACAGCATGAAGGAGGGAAATAAATCAGATAGGCCATAATTAGTTAAAAGAGTTGGTTTTCCTTTGGAGCATCAGCCTCATCAATCAAAGTTAAATGTGCGGCCACAGGAGAATCTCCTTCCCCTTTTCAGACAGAAGGAGCCGGTGCATCACAACAGTGATCTGACTGGAGCCCGCAGGGAGAGCGGAGGACGGGATTATCATAAAAACAGGAGAAAGGGCTGAGTTCCAGAGGTTCCCGGGCTTCCCCCTCTGATGATTCCTTCTTCACTCAGTGGCCTTTTTGATCTCTGGGGAGCCTTAGGAGGCCTAGGATTTCTGTTCATAGAACGTGACAGGGATAAGTTAATTTCCTAACCCTTCTTCAGTTTTACAGATCTGGAGAGCTCAGCCCAGACACAGTAACTGACTTCCTTACATTTCGGAGATAAAATCAGCTGAAGCTCCAGGACCCAAATCCTGACCACCGCCCCCCGCCACTCTGCTCACCAAGCTGGGTGATCACTGAAGCACTTAGCGCCCGCCGTCTTCAGAGTGCTTCTGGGGGAGCCCTTTGTGCTCCCTGATGAGGGGGCCTGGGCCTCTCTGACAGCTTCACAATGTACACAGACCCGGATGTCCTGCCCTTCCCTCACACACCCCCGTGCTTGTGGGCACCCGGGTCCAAGTTCTAACCAGCGTGCTTTCTCTGCCCACTCTTTGGACCGTCCTGCTCAGAGAATTTGTTCAGGAACAGTCCAGAAACAGGACTGAAGGAAGAGCTGACAGAGGACGCCCCTCCAAATGGGTTGGCGAGGGGTTCTGCGTGGCTGCCCTCACTGCTGTGAACAGAGCCCTGGGGATAGGGTGCGGGCAAATTCGGAGCAGATGGAGATGTACCATAGCATTGAGTCCATGTTTCACCAAGCAAACAAAGACAAAAATCCCCAACAAAGCTGCAACACCAGGCGTTTACTGAAAAAAAGGAGGGATGTGATTCCCACATGCATATTGTAAATTGCAAGTATATACCACTTTCTCATAACCACATCTATTTTCCTTTATAAGAAATAGAGCACAATGTTGTTGTTGTTATTTTTAATGTAAAGGAAAACTACATAAGAAGTCATCCCAGCGAACTGGAGAAACTTGTATGATTCTGTCCAAGTGCTGTCTGAGTAGATACCAGGGAGGAGCAGATGGGCTGGGCCCCATCTTTGTATCAAACACCCAACTTGCTTTATTTTAGGACACGGAACTCTCTTGGCGGTTTGTATCCATGCACAAGGCTTCATTTGATCAGAAGCCTCCAGGGCAACTGTGTGTCTGTGCTTTGTGCTCTTTTCAGTGGTCACAATGGGTCTTTGTGCACACACTCTGGAGGACAAAGGGAGGAACCAGCAATTATCCGGAGACTTTGATGCCATAGCTATTCTCCTGGGACTTTTGGTAGATGCCGTGTGGTTTGTCGTCTAGGCTCTGAAAAGTACACGTGATTTCTGCTCCCTTTAGAGGCTCTCGGAGGCGTGGCCACCTGTCCCAGCTCACGTGCTGGGCAGTGACGGCAGAGAGCCATGGGAGTCACATCCTGTCCCATCCAGCTCACTGCCCGGGGGCTGCAGGAAACTGGTGCTGGGGGTGAAACCGTGCATTCCACAGCTACTTTACATGTTGACGTCCCAATGCCAGGATCTTAGAATGTGACTTTATTTTGAGGCAGTGACCTCACAGAGGCCACTACCTGTCTATAACATAACTGTACCACTGTGGGAAGAGCAGATGTGGGCACAGACACATGCGCAGGGAAGGTGAGGTGAAGATCCTGGGAGAGATGGCTGTACAAAGAGAGAAGCCTGGGGGCCAGTGCTTTCTTCCTAGTCCTCAGAAGGGGCCAGCCTTTAGCATCAGACTTCTGGTCTTCCAGGGGAGGGAGAAAGTTATGTTTCTGTGATCCAGGCCTCTTTGTGATGGTAGATTGCATGGCAGTCCTGGAAGACCAACAGAGCTGACCACCTGGTGAACACTTGCAAGCTCTGGGGGGAGCCAAGGTGCCCTGAGGAGGTGGGAGATGCTGGGCATGCTCTGTAAAAGCATAAGGCTGTGAGGAAGGAACAGAGGAGGAGGAGGTGCCCCATGGGAGGGGCCTCACAAAACTGTCTGTCTTCCTGCCTGTGTCAGCCCTCCCTCTAGGAATAGATCCCTGGGGGCAAACGCTTCCAAGTCATGTATATTGGGACCAGAAAAGCATTAATTTTTTTGCAGCAGATCTACCTCTTTAATTCAGTTTTGTTTTAGGCTAAAAATTACAATATTACATTTTAATATTCAAACATGAGCATGAGTTTGCATTCCTTGAACATCCACCCACTTCTCTCCTCCACCACAGGCAGAATAGTGAGAGGCAGAGGCTGGCAAGACAGCTGGGCTGTGGCTACTGTCTCATCTCTGGGCCTAAGTGGACATGTGACCATGAGGGGTTCCCTTCCTTCCTCTGGGCCTCAGCTTTGTCCTCTCTCAAATGACAGAGACAACCTAACCTGGGTCATCTTTAAGTTTCCACCAGCTCAGGGCAGGTTCCAGTCTGCACATCTCTCTGGATGCAGGGAACCAGATGGGGAGCCAGGAATTGATCTTTGTTCTATTGTCACTGAAGCTGAGTGGTGAGTGTGAGTGCTGTTAGGCATGTGACTGGGATGTTTTCTGTAGACACCAAGAGATCCTAAGCACAAAAAGTTCACTGCTTCTTATTCTCTTCTGTAAGTGATAAAATATATAAAAAAAAAGACGTAGGCTAAAAATAAGATATTTTCCTGCTGCAAAATCTTGAATTATTAAAACTTCTGGGACCATGTGGGTCTGAGTGTGTGTGTGTGTGTGTGTGGTTTACCCATACCCTGTCACCCTTGCATGTGCCTTGGTTCCCAGGTATGCCAAGCAATTTCTTAGTCTTTCTTGGGGGCCATTATACCTTGGAAAGTGGGTGTTCAGGACCCCTCCACTTTCCCAGATGTGCTGCTGCCTCTTAGTTTCTGCTGTTGGTGTCAGTGCAGTTGATGACACTGTCCGTAGTTCTTGGGCCACCTCCGCCGGCCCCTCTGCTGATAGTCACTTTGCTGTGACTACTATACCCTCACTCCATCCCACCCAGGAAGAGTTATTTGGAATGAAATTAGGCAGAGTGGACTTATTTTAACTTAGTTCCCTTCTGAACCCCCCCAACACACCTAATGCCACAAATCACAAAGAGACCAGAACAGAGCTCTTCACTGCAGAATTCAGGGAGGCAAGAAGAAGGCCGGGGCAAGGCAAGGCCAAGTGACTCTTCCTCCGACCCTGAAGTTCCTGGAAAATGCTTCTGCCCTTTCGACCTTGGAGAAAGGACAGCCCTTGCCGAGTGAAATAGCTGAACCAAGCAAGTGATATTTCACCACCTTTACCATGTTCTGAGGTTTGTTGCCAGGCACAGTCCTGCCACACTGAAGAGAAGTAGTAACTCACCTTCATGTCACCTTTAAGGTACAGCTACCACACCTATTCCCAAAAGGACTGGAGGACGTTAGGTACTGAGCTCAGTTGTGCAATGATTGTCAGCCCGGTCTAGGCTGGTGGCCTCTGTCTCCTTTCTCCATGGCACAGCCGCCGAGGTGGGGGCAGCAGGCAGAGCAGAAGAGGCAACGCATGAGCTCCCCCTGGCTTTTCATCTCGCTGTTCAGTAACCACAGTGGGCAAGGGAGCAACTAGATGAAAAATAAAAATGATGGCCACCTACCGCTATGGGCTATCTACCGTCTTCTCTGAAGCATAATAAATACTTGGCCATTTCACTAAACATAGTGCCCTCCCACCATTAATAGCATTTCATACATGAGAAACCAAGGATTCAGAGCTGGGGAAAGGTCGACCTGACTTGTGATCAGCCACGCTTGGCAGAGAGCAATGAGAGCAAGCATTTGATGAATGCTTCTTCCGTGCACTGTTCTGAGGGTTCGTCAGACATTAACTTTGTCTTGGCAGCACCGCTACGAGGTAGGCACCACTGTGAACTCCACCACGTAGGAAGAAACGGAGGGTCAGAGACATTTGTTAACTTGGTCAAACCCACACAGCTAGTGAGTGGCAGAGCTAAAATTAACCCAAAAAGTGAAATCGCAGAATGGAGGGTTCTAATCTGTGCTGTTTTACTTCTATGGCCTCCAAAGGAGAAAGAGAGAGCTTACCAGTGCATCTACCTTCCCAAGAGCTAAACAGAAAAATCACCTGTAATCGGCTTTTGTGGTTATGTAAAGAAAATGTGTATGAATAAAAAATATATAGAAAGATGAATAAATAAAATATTCTTGGGGCCAGGGATGCAGCTCAATGGTGTAGATCCTGCCTGGCAAGCGCAAGGTCCTGAGGTCAATCTCCGGTACCCCCCACCAAAAAACCTTCAGGAATCACATTCCAGGACTGTGGATGTTGCTGAGTAGTGTAGTGCTTGCCTAGCACAGAGTAGGCCCTAAGTCCCCTTCCCAGAATGCAAAAGAAAAAGAAAAGAAAAAAAAAAAAACTTCAGTTTTAGAATCAATATGCTTCATTTGAATAGGATAGCCGAATACAGTATTTAAGTCTTCTGAATGTTTTCAGAACAGTATTTAAGGCAATTAGTTCAAATCACAGAAGTATAGTGACTAAAATTCTAAGCTGTGGGCTTAAATACTAAGCTGAACTGAGTAATGAAATTAAGTAATTACTGTTATATTAGTTTCTCATTGCTGCTGTAACTAACTGCTGCAATTTAGTGGCTTAAAACAACACAACTGAAATAACTCACAGTTCTGGAAGCTGGAACAGCTATCACTGGGCCAAAGTGTTCTCAAGTCTGCATTTCTTCTGGAGGTCTGAAGAGGAGCTTGTGGTCTTCCCCAGATTCTCTAAGTTGCTCGTGTGTTTTGCTTGTGGCCCATTCCCTAATTTTCAAGCCCAGCTGGACTTCTTGCTCTGTGGTCATCATCTTGTTTTGGGCCAGTTGATCAGAAATCACCATTACCTCCGCAACCTTTACGTCATGTAATGCAATACATTGAGAATGGGACTCAGGACAAGGACACTTTGGAGAGATACTTTTCTACCTGCTAAAACTTCTACCTATTTTTGGAGGGAAGGGGTGATAATTATGCCATGCTTATTATTTTTTAATGTCTGTGTTTCAGAACTACATAGTGTGTATTCTATAGATGAAAGGATGTGAGGCTAGAAATCTTCAACACGATATAAAAAGGAAAGAAGATGAGCACAGAGATGAAACAAAATTGGCCATGACCTGGTAATTTTTGAAGCTGTGTATCTGGCATGTGGAGGTTCACTGTTCTATTTCTGAAAGAAGAAAAATTTGCATGATAAAAAATAACTGCAGAGGAAGGTTTAAGTTAATAATAACCCTAGCATATTCCGGTGATGATTCTCCCCACCAGGAACTATGCTGGGTGCTCATCTCATTGGTTTTCATAATGACCCTGGGCAGAAAACACAGTCCACTCACAAACATGACATGTACACCCGGTGGGATGCATGACTCACCAGGGATGCCATGAGCCAGGTTCCAAGTGCACCTTGCTTCCCCTTAGAGGCCGCTCCTAATCCTGACTTCAAGCTCGGTGCAGGCCGGGAGGTGACAGTTCTGGAAAGCGCTGTGCTTACTCCAAAGGAGACAGAGACAGGCATGTCAAGTTGCAACTCTGGGCCATGCTCAACCTCTTACACTCCAGGAGACACATATTTTGTCCACTGAGAAGAGCCTGGCCCTTTCCCTGCACAATGAGGCCGTGGGATCCATTCTGCAAATCCTAGAGGACAGAAAGAAAGAATAAACCAAGTTGTTTAATTAAAAGCCACCAGAAGCAGTAACTGGCTGTGACACAGAAACTGCAGCAACAACGTAACAATGTGCCTGGGAATACGAAGCTTTTCCTCCACGCGTCAGGCTCACAGGATCCGGCCTCACCTGCGGTTTTACCCTCTGGCCTGGCCCACTCCGCCGTCTCCTCCAGAACAGCCCAGGGCCACTGCCTTCCTGTGGGGGAATCTCCAGCAGGAGCGCTGCCCTGCCCCGCCGGTCTGGTTTCCACTCCTTCCGCACTTCTGCAGGAGACTTCGCTGTTTCCCCAGTTTGCATCCTTTGGTCCTGGAGGGCAGGAAGGTGCTGGTGCGTCCCAGAGAGCTGCCAGATCCTGCGGCCAACACCAAGAGCTCTCCGAGAAGGGTGGATGCTCACGGCCCCATCTCCGGTGTGGACAGGGAAGCAGAACACATAGTAGTTGATTGGTGATTATTTGTTGAATGAAAGAATGTCACAGAAAATAAATATTATTTTGCCCTTTTGAATTTTATTTCTCCGTGCCTCCCTATAAAAAGGCAGTTCTCCATGACTGCAGGTTCCTTTGCTGGGCCATGCACTGGACGGAAGTGTGCACTGGCTGTGGGCATCCATGCACACCTGGAAACAGGAACCTGAGACCTATGCTGTGGATCACAACGCAGAGGAGCAGATTTGGAAGAACACGAGCTCAGAAACGGTGGCAGGCTGTCTTGAGAGTGACCATGACCATCTGTGTGACGTCATACGCTGTGCCAGGAACACCGGAAATATCACTGTCTTGCCACGGTGGAAGTGTATTTCTCACTTACCCGAAGTCATCCTTACTTTGAGATGAGAGGCATTACTGAGATCGAATCCAGGGCCCTGTGTGTGCTGGGTGAGTGCTCACCACTGAGCTATACCCCAGCCATTTTTATCTTTAATTTGAGGCTGGCCTGGAGCTCAAGATCCGCCTGCTTCAGCCTCCTGAGTATCTGGGCTAAGAGGCTTGCTCCTCTGAGCCCCACTCTTATCCACACACACATAAAGTTTATCTCTCCCTCATTTAAGCCCCCAAAGATGATTCCAATATGTAGGGGTAAGGGTGTAAAGTAGAGTCAGTGTTCGTTTTGCTCCATGCAGAAAAGTTTTGGGAGTTAGGTTGATGGAGGCTTTGACCCCAGCAATGGAGCCCAAACTGCAATATTAAGCCACTAGGGGGAGGAAGAGAGCAAGGACCCTCCACCTCAGGTTATCAGGGACCCTGCTGGGGGTGGCACACCTGCCTTTACTTAAAGCCCATTGAGTAAACCTCGTCTCAGGGCAACATCTAACTGTAGAGAAACCTGGAAGTCAGTCTGGCTATCTGCCCAGAATCAAGAGGAAACCACTGCTCAGGATCTGGGGCAAACCCCACCCCAAAGACAGAGGTGCTGAGTGCCCAAAATGAGACGGAAAGGAAGGGAGTGCAAGGGAGGAGAGAGTAGTATGGGGGCATTGGAGGGGTCTCCTTCCAACACGGAGCCCCCAATGACTGGCTTTACTCACTCAAACCCGGACAGGAGCAATTACAGGTCCGCGGGACTCATCTGTCTCCCGCCATCCGTGGCACTTGTCCAGGTAAACAACTTACACTTAGGTGTTCTCACTTCTCCCTGCAGTTTGTCAGCACACTTGCATACCCTCTCTCTTCTCAGTGCTCACTGAGGAGGACACTTAGGCCTCGGTCGTCCCATCTGGTCTCCACAATTTGCTGTACACTAACCCACAAAAAACCCAGAAGGGAGGATGTATTTGGGAGTCTCTGTGCCTTAGAATATCTGTAAGACCCCTGGCATATGCCAGGGTTAGGCTAATTTGCCTGGAATTATCTGAGTTCTCTCTTGGAATCACTCATCCTGATCACGTCCTCAATCCTGGACAAACCAGGGCGGTTGGTGGCCTGGAAATCCTGAAATCTTTGACTCTCTGCACTACACAGGCTCCATTATGCACGCGTTCAGAATTTTGCCTCTCCTCCCAGTTGGTCAAAGCTAATTCATCTCTGCTATTTCCTCTTTTTAAAGCCAACTTCTAAAGCTGGCTAAGGGAAACACATGTGAAAAATCTGACACCCTTGAAAGGAATGAGCATCTATTAGGGCTGAGGAAGGGTTTAATGGGGGGCGTTGCTTATTTCAAAGTCCCCTAAGAGGCTCATTTGAGGCCAGGTGCCATGAGAAACCACCGCCTCTCTCTCTGGTCTGTGCTGTGCCCCAACCAAGAGAATGTAAAGAAGCCATAGACAGAAGCTGAGATCAGAAGCAACTTAGGAGAGGAGCAGGGCAGCTCTTTCAAGGCTTGCACAGCTCTGAGCATGCTTGGGGTCTCACCCTGGGCGTTTACTCAAAGGCAGACCAGAAGTAAATCAGCTTTGGAGGTGTCAGAGTCTGAAATGGGAGCACATTCTCAAGGAAACCATAGAATAAAAGCTTACTTGGTGAGCTTTGAACACAAGATAACTATTACCCACTGCCTCCTGAGATTCCATTTTAGGATTTTTTTCCTTCAGTCACCACCCATAAAAAATATATATTGTTACCCTTTGTGCCTTAGTCAGCTGGAGCTCAGGCTGCTCCAGAGGCAAGGTCGCTTAAGAGGGCATGCATGCATTTCACATGGCTTTAGAGAGTGAGCGGTCTGAAGTCAAGGCAATTTCAGGCTGAGTCCCTTGTTGGGTTCTGCTGTGGTGGGCAGACAGCGCCTCACCACATCTTTTAGTCATGGAGAGAGCCGCAGTCTCCTGAGGACAGTAAAATCCGCACGGACCCCCAGCCTCGTGGCCCCATTATTACCTACCGTCTCCCACGGGCCCTTGCTCTTTTACTGCCGGCTGCCTTGGGTCTGCAGCTTTCCTATAGGGAGCTGTGACACTGCCAGCACAGTGGTTCCAGATGTTCCCGCGCTTAGTGCGAAGCGCCCCCTGCAGGCCTGCCCCTTGCTCTGCAGCTGGCCCTGTACGCACTGGGGCGGAGGGCGTGTGGATTCCCTCAACTCTGTAACGTGGAATCACTTCCACAGCTGCAGAAGTGACACCTAGAGCACCCACAGAACTTTCACCCCGTGACCGCTACTGTAAACACCTTACGTTATTACAGTGTTTGTTAAAGCTACACAACCCACGTCGGTACACTGTGTCTAAACTCGAGCCTTTCTTTGAATTTGCCAATTTTCCCATAACTGCCCTTTTCCAGCCCCAAGATGTAACCCAGGACACCACACTGTGCTTAGTTGTTATGGCTCTGCAGGGTCCTCTGGTCTGGGACAGGATCTCAGTCTGTACTTGTTTCTGAAGACCTTGGCAGTTCTAAGGAGCACAGCTCATGTGTTTCCTAGAATGTCCTTCACTTTGAGTTTATCTAGTAAAACGCACACACTAACACACACACACACACACACACACACACACACACACATACACACACACGTGACCCACAGCCTACCCAGGCCCTGTATTGCCTCTGGGAAGCAGCATTTGCTTTATTGATAAATTTTCTGCTGGTGAATATGATCCCTCTGGCTTAAGTTCCTCTAAGAATCTCTATTTCAGAAAAGAAAGCACAACACTGGAGCCTAAGAACTTGCATTTCAGCCTTGACTTCTTGTGCACTAACTTTGATCTTGGGCAAATCGTTGAACTTCTAATGAGTCTTGGCTTATGCTTTGAAGAAAAAGTATAAAACACCGAGTCAGGATGCTGTTGTGAAGATTAAATAAACTGTGTAAGAAGTGTGGTCAAAAGCTAAAGAAATGTTTAAATTATTATTGCAGTTGAAGACATATTGCCGTTAACCCCCTCAGAGCTCTTCCCCTCCCCTAAACACATAACCCACTGTTCCTGACGCTTTCCGAGGCAGTTCTGGAGTCCCCTTCTGTGGTGTCTCTGGTTGTGCTGTCGTGGCTGCCATGATATTTTAAGTAGATACAAAATGTTTACCAAAGCTGGACTGATTCTGAAGAAGAGCCAGAAGTCACATGATGCCCGATCCGGCGAATAAAGTGGGTGAGGATGCACTGTCACGTGCTTATGAATCCACCTCTCCGTGGGATGGTGTTCAGCGGTGGCATTCACTGTAAATTTTTTCATACTTCACAAAGACAATCAAGAAAAAGGATTTCTAGCACTGCTTAGGAAAGGGGCAAGAACTATGGGGTTCATGTGTTCAAAGGAGGGAGTATTTTGAGTGGGGATGTGTCTTTGGCAAACATGTCTTTTACTGTAACAGATTCTGTAAATGTAAAATTCACCATTGGATGGCCCTTATATGGTGCACTTGGGATATTATGTAGCACATGTTATGGTTTGATCAATATCTGCATTCCTACTGTGTGCTTGTTCTTTGTTTCCTTTTTGCAGTCCTGTAGTAAGAAAGGGGGCCTCTCATATGCTAATCAAGCTCGCCCACTGAGCCACATCTTTGCTCCTTTTTAAATTACATTTCAGACAGGGTTTCGCTTAACTGCCCAAGCTAACCTCCTGACTCAGCCTCCTGAGCAGCTAGAATTTCCAGTGTGTGACTCCAGCTGAGCAGCTATGCCCAGCTACTCTTGTTCTTTATGGTCATCCGGAACTCTGCTAGCATCTCTTGGCATTTGCCCTTGATCAAAACACAGGAGAAATGCAGACTGCAGCAACTGTCCAGCTCACAGTTCTCCCAGCAGCACTGGGTAAAGACTCTGTCTTCCCCGGCTCTAGGAACTAGGACCCACTTAGCCAGTTAGAGTCCCTCCTTGGGGTTTGTCCAATACAGTTAGTAGGACATTTCCCTTTCCTTTGCAGTTGCAAAGATGAGCTGCTGTATTCATGCTTCCTGTCTTGAATCTGAAGGTGTCAGAGCAGGAAACCAGAATCTGTGGAGAAGCAGAGCTGAGAGATGGATCGAGACAAAATCCATGGACTTCTAGTGGTTGGGTCCAGCTATTGCTGTGGTCAGTTCAACTCTAGCCTTTCCATAGTTTGGTGACTAACACAGATCAATTAGCCTGTTTCCTTAGACTATGTCAAGTTATGTTTTTATAAAATGCAATTAAAATAACCCTTACAGATTGCGGTTTTATTCCAATCTTAGCGTTGACATTTCTGTGGCTCTAGCAGAATGCCCAAGGCTGAGTCTCTCATGAGAAAAATGAGGTCTATTTAGCTCATAGTTCTGGTGCTGCTGTCTGCTCATCTTTTGGTGAGGGCTATGCGCTGCTCTGTGTGTCCTAGGAAAGCAAGGGAAGTGACTGAGAGTGAGGACCATGTGGTGACAGATGTTTCCAAGGGGCAGTGCCAGGCTCAACCTGTTCTCACAGCGACCAGCTCCCTCTTTCAGGAGCTGTGAGAACCCTGAAATAGGAATTTCATTGATCTTGGAATGGCTCCTCCCCACCACCCATTTCCCCTTCAAGTCCCCAACACCTTGAGACTTTGCCACAGTAGGGGCCAATGCTCAACGTAGTCGCACTGGGGATGAGCCACACTCACTCCGAAGCTCCTACTTCTCCCTGCTGCGCCCTGTTCCAGGTGCCTTGCTCTGCCGCCTGCTATCTTTGCCTTTCTTCTTCTGCGGCAGTGTTAACAGTCAGGGGACCTCCCTCTTTGGCCCTTTTTGCTGAGGGCCAAGCTTTCTCCTCTGTGATATTCCCCTGACACATGCCACTTTGCCTTGGAGCCAGCCAATTGTGAACTGAAAGCTCTAAAAATTGAGTTAAATAGACTCTTCCCCTTTACAGGTATTTGGCCTCAGCAATGAAAGAAAAGTAACAAAGTTACACAGGCCCTGGGCAACTTCACTTAAGAAAAAGGCAGATCATGACTAAAATCTAGCTTTTGTTCTCAGCAGCTCAGTAACTTTGGCATTTTGCAAGTAAACTGCCGGGGAAGTTCAGTCCGGTGTGGATGAACAGGTTACAATATGTGTTTAATGGGAGGTACAGTTTAGGCTGAGGCCTCAATGATCTGAACAAAGCTAAGTAACCCCACATTCTGAGGGAAGAGCTGGCTCGACAATCCACGTGAGAACTTCCACTTTCTGGCTCCTCTAAAACTCTGAATGGCTTGCTTAGAAAGGGCTAGATGCTTCCTCAGGGAAAAAGGAAGTTCTTTCCGATATGCATGTAATACTGAGAATGGACTTGATTTCCTTCACAGACAAAGGAAGGACATACAGGGATGGCTACTCCTGGTTAGAGGGCTTGTGGCCAGTGGTTGCCTGGCATCTCAGTCCCAGGCTAGATACCAGCTGGCATGCCAAGGTGCAGCAGCCACTAGGGCCCAACCTGTCCCAGAGGGTGAAGCATAAGAGAACTCAAGGTAGATCTGAAATACGTTCTCCTGGCAGCAACAGCATAGAGCTTAATGCCCAGGCTGGTCTGGGGAGATTGAGGCTGGGGGCTCTCCAAAACTGTCCACAATGGCCAACTAACTACATGCATTTGTCCTTGGCTACTGCTCAAGAATTCCAGGGCACAAGCCGGGCAGGAGCCAAGAGGTCATGTGTCAGTCCAGCACAGTGCCAAGTCAGGGTCTTTGAAGATCCTGTGGGAAAGGTACCGTGCAGAAGAGCCACCATCTGGATTCTGAGATGTGGAAGTCTTTCAACAGCCAAGAGGACATCATACCCAGCACCTACCACCTGCTCCCCCAAGTGCTGTCAGAGTTAAGTGAGTGTGTGAGAAGGAAGTACCTTAGGCCCTTGCTGGCACCTGAGCATCTCCACAAGCCCAAGCCAGGTGAAGGGGAAAGCTTTAAACCGGACTGAAATTAAAATTTGACTTAGATTGAACTGGACTTTTTAATAGCTGACAGTAACCAGGGAGTTGTGGAGGCTCCGCAGTCTGCTATCAGGGGAAGGAAAAGCAACTGCGACTAAGTTTGAAGGTCGGAAGAAAAAAGTAAAGCTATTTCTTGATGATATCCACCAGATGCGACCTATTTTCCCATCAGTTTACTCTGCAGATTGTGTGTGTGTGTGTGTGTGTGTGTGTGTGTGTGTGTGTGTGTGTGTGTGTGTGTAGAAATGCTGAAATAACATATCTAGCACTGTATGTCCTAGAACAGAAAGTGCATCTTTATTATTATTAAAGATTTCTCTCTGTGTCTTGCTTACACCGGAAGTAGTCACATTCCACCAGCGGAAATGTAGAAGGGCAGCTGTCCCCAGTGGGCTTCAAGGCCAAGGATCTGCTTTTAGGGGATTTCAGGCTCCAGAGAGGCTCTAAGGCTAAGACCAAAGCACTAAAGGTCCCTTGCTTTATTCACAGTGGTCATGGAGTTGAAGCCTGGTCCAAACCCATTCCAGGTGGTCCCTGGTGTACTGACCCATGCAATTATCTTCATACTTTTAAAGTGGCTGAGGACATATTTTGAGTCTGGCTTCCAAACCCACTTCTAGCAAATCACACTTATTCATGAATTCCTCTTTTGGGACCCCATGCACCTGCTATTTTGGCCATAGTTAGCCTTTCCGAACAATCAAATTCCTTCCACCAAGACAAGAATATGGGGAATTCTTTGTTCTTTTTGGCTACATTTTTCCTTAGTCTCAACTCTGTCATTTGACACTTATATCCCCAAAAGACAAGCTGAGTGAATAAAACTTACCAGCCTTGAACACACCAGGAAACTTGGTTTGGGCACTATGGGACTTGTCAACATTAAGTACAGTACTCAGGTACTTGCTAATTCGTGAATGTTTAGGAAGACTTACTCCCTGCTCTTTCACAGTGTGGGTAGAGAATTTTGGGTGGACTTGTGAGCATCCTTCTGTGGGAGTGCATAGAAGTTGTTGCATACTCCATGTGATCAACATTTCTCTTCCTGACCTTATCAGTATGAAGGTGGGGAGGGACAGAGAGCCCCTTTAACCACCTCTAGTCTGGGACTGTGCAGACTGTATGGATTGAGAAAGCAGCCTGGTTTCAGAGACATCAACTTCACCCATCACTGCACTTCGCCTGTACATAGGTCTGAATGCAGGTATTTAGATGACTCTGGGCACAGGAGGGGAGAGAAGTCAGAGAGAAGGGAGATTTTGGTTTTTGTTTTACTGTCCCTCCAATTTTTTTAATGCATTGTGCATAATTTATCAATAACATTTCAACAAACCCTCCTGGTTAGAAGTTCTTTACATTTCTAGAAGCATGCACCACTATAAGACAGTTGGAAGATACGGAAAATTTTCTGAGAAAAATCAGCCCATAGAAGACATGGTAAAAATTGTACATAAGTATGAGAAGGCTCACAAACACTGTGCATAGAATTTTCCAGAGATCAGTGACCTCCAGGCTACTTCCTGTCCTTGTTAAAGTGACAAGGCTTCTCCCTTTCCAGCACAAGAGCACATCAGTGAGAACCAGGTCAATGCATCCAACATTCTTCCTTTTTAAGGATCCCAGGAGGAGAGGAAAGATCACTTGGGTTGGTGGGTTATGAAAGGTGCTAGGTGCAAAAGTCTCAACAGTGCTTCCCTGTGCATCTTCTTGTGGCATTAAACAATATTCACTAACGTTGAGCATTTCAAGCAAGTGTGCTTCAATCTCAGGTAGATTCTGAACTGTGCTTCACGTTCATAAGGGTCACCACAAAGCACCCGGAACAAGTGTCTCTCATCACTTCAAGTATTTCATACAGGCTTTTAAAGGACATCTAGTGAGCCCCATGGAGGAAAGGTGCTGCACACCTTCTGTTTCACGCCCCTTCCTCCAGCATCCTCCCTTGCCTCACCATGCAGGTGCATATGAGCGTGAGAGCCACAGCTGAGGACCACAGCAGACACATGGAGGAGAGCCCCTGCCTGCTGTCTCCTTGTCAAACTGGAGTGGGCATCAGGACAGGACAGGACATGGCACTGACTGGAGAGGGGATCTCATATAGATTGTGGAATAATCGGTGGTGGGACAAATGGAGGTGGAGTAAAGGGATGGACTTCTAATGGTAAGAGGAATAAAGGCAGAAAGGCCAACTTTACAGACTGGGAAAAGTTGTCTGGCATGCTGAAAAGCTAAAGTCACAACTAAGCTAGAAAGGAAACGTTTACTCATCCGCTCATGACCCTGTATCAGGAAGGCTCAACCAAGGCTGCACAGGAACTTTTCCTTTGAGAGAACACAGTGGGGAGGCCACCAAGCCTTCCTTCCTGACCCAGACCAAGGGAGTACACGCCCGCCCTGCAGTGCTGATGTAATAACTGAGGTCACCGCACTGCCTGGACAGTCCACAGCTTTCTTGTCTGCTTCTTTCTCAAGTGGGAAGCTTTTGGCCCAAAGGAGCTGCGTGGAAATAAATGCATTAGAATAATGGAAGTAGCAAAAAAGAAAGAGATCCTCAAGCATGGCTACATTTCACTGTGCTGGGTGCTGCTGTCAGGTCACCACACGCTCCTTACTGGATGCTGAGGTGGTGCAGAGAGTGTGCTGTGCTTGTGTCACTTTCTGACAGCCCTGAAAAGGCAGGAGCTTTCATTTTACCCCAGTTTCATTTGGGTGACAGCTAAAGCTCAGATAGACTAGATGACTTCCCTCAAAGATGCTTATCATAAGCAACAGAACAAGAATAATGTTTCTGACACTATCAGGCCCCAATCCCCCTTGATTCCACTATTGACATTATCTCCAACTCATTCATAAAACTTGTATTGGCTGATACTGGCTACATAGTGCCAGGCAGCACACTAGGTGACTGTAATACAGAATAGCAAAGGTGCCACCCCTAGAAAGCCTGCCGTCTAGCAAAATAAACCACTTTCCCAGGACAGCCCAAAGCATCCGTTAAAATTTTTTCATACCTGGGCCTCTGGCAGAAACATCAACTATAGCACTTGTCTCCTGGCTGAAGTCTTCACTGGCAGAGGGATTAGGAATAGGTTTTCGTTAAGGCTGGGCAAGGTGGTGCACTCAGGAGGCAGAGGCAGTATCGCCGCGAGCTCGAGGCTGACCTGGGCTACACAGCCCCAATCTCTCCAACCCCCAACACAAAATAGGTAAAATAAATCAGCCTAAGAGGACTGTGAGTGTATCTTAGTGACAGAATGCTGACCCAGTATCTGAAACCCTGGATTCAGTCCACAGCACCTGCCTCCAAAAAACCCAAGACAATAAAACAAACAAGTTTAAGGAATAGAAGTGAATCCTGAAAGCGTGAAGGAGTGTGTGGCAGAGTGATTTCAGCCCTAAAGACAAGCATATTCTGACATCTGGGAATGGAACTGGGAGCCATCTCCACTGATCCTCTTCCCTCCTGAAGTCCTCCTGGCACATCTTCCCCCGTCTAGCAAGGCCAGTCTCCCAGCCAGGACTCCTGAGAGCAGATCGTGGACCACACTGGCTTGGGGCAGCTGCAGACAACAGATGGAGAGCACAGCAGATCTACAGCTTTACCGGTAACCACGGAGAAGGAGACAGAATTACGATTACGCCCAGTGTGGTGGCACACGCCTGTGATCACAGCACTCAGGAGGCTGAGCCACCAGGCTCGCTGCAAGTTCAAGAGCAGCCTTGGCTACATAGTGAGGACCTGTCTCAAACAGATCAATAATATTGATAATAATAATAATAACAATAACAATAACAATAATAATAATGCCCTTAAACAAAGAAGGAATGCTTTCTACACCAGGGAACACGACCAGCTTCAAAATCTGATTCAGAAACTGGAATTAGGCTCAGAAACAAGAGCCAGAAAGGACATTGTTCTATTTTACAATCAGAAAAAAGCTGTGAGAGCTACAAATTAATAATTATTCTTGACCCCATTGAAGAACAGAGGCCAGGAGTCTAACCTGAAATCTGGGGAGAAACAGACATCTCTAGGCTGGAAAAGCCAAGTCCTTGCTCCCTCTCTGACCTGGGGAAGATGCAAGGGAGCTGGCAGGAAACTTCAGTCAAAATCGTGTGTGCAATATATATAAATTTGAAAATGTGAAACATGAATCTATTTATACATTATATGTGCCCACATACAGACAGATCGCATATAATTCACACATGTGTGTACATGCACACGATGTGCACTTTGAGCTAAGGACAATGCAAATCATGTCGTGCCTTGCAGCCATGGCCCCTCTCAGTGTGGAAGAGAGATCTGCTCTCAGCAGATTTCGGGGTCCAGGTCAGCGTCTGCCCCACTGACCTCGCCGCGCCTGGGGACCTCGGTGCACCTTCCTCCTGGTGCAGCCGCCCAAGCTTGCCCTCTGCAAACGGAACCAGAGTGCTGGAAAATGGCATCCACTGTTGGTTCATCGGGAGCTGGTGAGTTTTGGGCTGCTTTGTTTTGGTGTGTGTGAAAAACGGTCAGCTTTCAGATTCAGGTTTAAAACAGAACGGGCCTGTAGCCAGACTGGCACAGTGTGCTCCCTGTCACCAGAGCTTACGTGATACAAACTCTGTTTTTTAAAGCCTGGAAATTATTCGTCCTTCAGCAACACCATGGGATCTGAGAGCAGAAGTCTGGGCGCTCAGGGCTTGTCCCGGGGAAGCCTCCTTCACACGTGTCACGGGTTGGGTTTCAAACCCCCACTTTCTTAATCTGTGACTGGGCGGGTTGCCTTTACAGCTAGTCATTGACCCAGGTCATTTCCGTGTTCACTGAGGTTGAGGGGCGAAGGACCCCGAACTGGGAGGAAGAGTGGGATGGCATTATTTAAATGCTGCTTCTTTGTAGCAAAAGCTTTTATCCCTGGACAGGATGTTTTAACTCTGAGGGGGGGGGGGAGCACAGTGTGCACCAGAGCTTCTTTACTCTTCTGCTCGCTCAGTGGTGGCCTCAAAGCAGCACATGAGATGTTGAGTGTGGGTGAATCTCACTCACTGAGAGCATCCTCGGGACCGGGTACAAGCACCCACCCAGAGGGTAGGAGCGGCAGCCAATGAGTGGTGGCTTGGCAGAAAGCTGACCATTTTTCACACACACACACACACACACACACACACACACACACACACACACACACACATACACAGACACACACACATGCACACACACATGCACACATGCACAGCTGCAGCCCAACTATATGCAGAGCTTTGCGGGATGCTGTGCACCTTGAACTGTGAAACCAGTGGCTGACCCCTGGAGAGGGAGAACAGGCTCTCTCAGTGGCTGGGGCTCTATGCTGAAGCCTGGAAAGGAAATCTGGAGAACCCACATCCTGGCTCTGTGCTCCCCAAACACTGGGAGGATTTGCTGATGGGGCCCACAAGGATCCATTTCGATTGCAGTACAAAGATTCAGAATAATAATTAAAAGACTTGAATTGAAACTTTTGAAACTGACAGTCTCATGGGTGATTACACTCATTAAACCAGGAGATTAAACATAGAGAGGTAAGGAGGCTGGTCGTAAATAGCCAAATTCTTCTGTTGCTGAGGAAGCCCTTAATTTAAAGCAAGCACACGTCTGGTTGACGGCTGGCTGCCTTCAGAACCTTCTGCTGCTCTTTCTGATGATGTCTTCACTGGGACCCCATTGCCTGCCTCAAGATTGCTGAATTCAAGGCACTTCGAAGACGAAAATAAAAATTCCATTTACTTGCTGCAGAAGATGACAGTCTGCTCCCTTTGAGCCAGGCAAGAGGGAGCATTCAGCATACATCACTGGAAGTAAATGGAATTTCTCAACTATTTACATTGCAATTCACCCCTGAAAACTCCATTTTATCCAGACTCCTCTGGTTAATACTATTCTCCATGCTCAGGCATTCTTCCCCAGCACACAGGCAGCAGGAGGCAGGAGCTCAGGAGAGACTTATGGGAACAAAATCCTTTAAAGGGGACTTGGGTGCTAATAGCACTAGCGCCTGCTGTGTGAAAAGTGCAACTCAAAGCAAGCTGCCCTTTAACATGGCCCACAGGTGTGGGGCAGGACAGAGACCACCTGCCTGGAGTCAGGAAAGGGAATCTGCCTCAACCAGCTTTGTGTCTTGTGAGCAAGTAAAAAAAAAAGTCTTTGGAAGGAAGAATGTGAACACAATTCCCAAGAATCTACCTCCTGCTGTGCAGAACATATCCCCTCCCTTTGAGTATGAGGAGCTCCTGTGCATAGGATAGGATAATCACTGCTGCTACTAAGTTAAGTTAAGTCAAACTATATCTTAGTAGATCAGAGATTGTTTTTCCTGCTGGCTTTGATAAAGTAAGCTCTCAAGGTATACCAAGAACCTGGCAGTGCAGTGGCCATGGGAGCCAGTACTGATGGCAGGCTACTGTCCTACAACTGCAAGAAACTAAATAGGTGTGAAAAAAGACCCTGTTTTTTATTCCCACCAATACACTAGCATGCCCATGTTTATAGCAGCACAACCTTGCAATATCTTATGGAAAGTTATGGAAAGAGTGTACATGTCCATCGGCAGATGATTGGATAATGAAAGTGTGGTATCTATTCACAATAGAGTACTACTCAGCAATAAGGAAGGATAAATCTGAGACATTAGTGAGAAAAAGCACAGATCTTAGGGCCCTGGAATAAATCAGACACAGAAGGTTAAATCTTGCATGGTTTTTCTAATATGAGAGCCCCAAAATATAAATAATGTAAAGGGCAAAATAAAAGAGAGATGGTAGGAAACAGGGAAGTAGACTCTGTAGAGCTAGAAAGGGATTCTGGCAAAGAAGAGAGAAGAGAGGACAGGGGAAGGGGGAGTAAAAGTTACCAAGGTGCACTCTGTATATGTACTAATCCCCCAAGATGAATGTAATTATTATGCTTTGCAAACATGCCTCACAAAATAAGAAAGAAAAAAAGATCCTGGATCCCAGAAGAAAATATAATCCAACCAACTTGCTGATTTAGCCTTGTCTCTGAGATCAAAACAGGCTGTTTCTTGGTGCCACATATTTTGTGCTATAAAAACTATAAGGCAGCAACTGGGTTGCTGGGGATTAGTCAGCATTTCTGTTGCTAGTGCAAAGCACCCCACACTCATGACTTTACAAAGGAAAGGTTTATTTGGGCCATTATTTTAGAGGTTTCAGTCCATAGTCAGCTGACTCCGAGGCAGAAACATCATGGTAGAAGGGTGTGGCAGAGCAAAGCTGCTTATCTCAGGGTGGCCAGGAAGCAGAGCCGGGAAGCCACCCCAGAGAGGATGATGGGCCAGGGGACAGCTATAGACGCCAATGTCCCACCCACACACACCCCGGAGTGTGCTTTACTAACTCCCTTGGAGGCTCCCAGGCAAAAACTTGACAATTAAGTGTAAGCATCACAATGGCTACATTTTTGGCTGCTGTGTTTATGGCAATTAAGATAGCTATTGAAAATTAATGTTTGTCTGACTGTTCTGAAGTAGAACATTCAGGACTTCTGAGATCCCCTTATCCCTACAAGCAAGAGGAAGAGTAGTGAGGACTGTCACATCGACTTCTTGAGAACTTTGGAAATTCCCTGAAGGACTCAGTCTTGTGGCATTTTTCACTTGACCTTGACAATAAATTCAGATTATTCAGTACAAAAAACAAAAAAAGGAAGGAATAGTGACCAGAGCCTCCAGGACCTGGGGGACTGTTCTGTGAGGCCCACATAGCCCTGATACCAAAACCTAACAAGGGCATAAAAATCTCACATAAAAATAGGTGAAAAATCCTTCAAAACTACCATCCACCAACACATTAAAAAGGATCATACAACATAAGCAAACGAGATTTATTTCAGGAATGGAAGGAGGGCTCAATATACAAAAATCAATTAAGGTAACACTTTATATTAATAGGATGAAGTATAAAAGCAGCAAGATCATCTCAAACAAAAAAAAAAATAAGTCCAATGCCCTTTCATGATAAAAAAAATAACAAAACTAAGACTAGAAAAGAATTTCCTCAACACACAAGGCATCTATGAAAAATCCAAAGCCAACATATGAATTAATGATGAAAAACTGAAAGAGTTCCCCTTCACCCAAGAACAAAACAAAATCTCCACTCATGCTATTTTTATGCAATATTGTGCTAGAAGTTGTTGCAATTAAACAAGAAATGTAAAGACATTTAAATTTAAATAAAAAATAAAATTATTAGTATTTCATATAATATGATCTTATGTACAGAAAAACCTAACAAACTGAGTAAATACAGTAGTGCCTCAGTTCACTTTACTTGTTCTATGATTTTGGAAAAGATGGCCATGTTTGTGTTTGTGTGGGAAAGATGGCCCCAGTCCTATTTGTCACCCAATGACGTTGCAAACAAAAGTAAAATTGTGCCAAACACTTCTGTTTGCAAACAAAATTGTTTGCAAACAAAAGCATTCATGAACTGAAGTACCACTATATATATGGACTAATAACTTCATTTACCCAGGTTTTGAGATAGGAAATAAATGTATAAAAATAAAATATATTATCCAGGTGTATTATACAGGAACATGCCTTAAGCTTAGCACTCTGGGAGGCTAAGGTAGAAGGATCAAAGTTGGAGCCCAAGTCAGGAATGATGGTGCATACCTATAATCCTAGCATTCAGGAGTTAAGGGCAGGAGGATTGCCATGATCTGAGGCCAGCCTGGACTACATAGTGAGATCCTGTCTGGAAAAAAAAAAAAAAGAAAAAAAAAGTTCAAGCCCAGCCTGGTTAACTTAGCCCACTTAGTGAGAACCTGTCTCAAAACAAAAGAGTTAAAAAGGTTTAGGGGTGTAGATCAGTGTGAAGGCTCTGGATTTAACTGCTTGTACCAAAAAGAAATCAAATACACTTATATACACTTGCAATAAATTATTTTATAATGAAGTTAACAAAATATCCCATTTATAATAGCAATCCTAAAACAAATCCTTATATTTGTGGTGAGTTGATTTTTCACAAGAATGCTGAGACCATTAATCAGCAAAGAACAGTGTTTTCAAGAAATGGTGCTGAGGCAATTGGATATCCACACGCAAAAGAATGAAATGAGGTCCCTACTTAACACCATGTACAGGAGTTAACCCTCAATGGATCATAAACCTAAGTTGGAAGAGCTAAACTGTAGAACCCTTAGAAGAAAACACAGGAGTAAATCTTCACGGCCTCAAAAGAAGCAATGAATTCTTAAGTGTGACCCCAAGAACCAAAGAGATGAAAAAATAGATAAATTGTATTATCAGAATTATTAAAATTTGTGCTTTGAAGGACACTGTCAAAGAGCAGCATTATTATTAGCCAAGTGGTAGAAACTCAAATGTCCATGGATTGATGACTAGATAAGGAAAATGTAGTACACAATGGAATTTTTAGTCTTCCATTTATTATATAATTAAAGAAGAATTTTATGTCATTTATATCTTAACAAAGCTTTTATTTACAAAAGAAACTAATATAAAACATTGACATAAAAAAGTTTTATCAAAGTTTATCTTCATCATTATCAATAGTTTGCACTTAATAATAATTTTGAAATTAAATGTCACTTCTAACTTTCTCTTCCTTCCTGGACTTGACATGGCTTGTAATGTGCATCCTTTACACCCCATATATGGTCTGCCATTTAATTCCTTCCTGAGTGTAGAGGAACTAGGATCCCTGGGCCCATTTCACAACTGGGGAAACAGATCCACATCTTACCCATAGAGGCAATGTTTGCCCTGGAGCCCAGCTCTTAGAACCAGAAGACACTTCTGTCTCTGCTTCCTGTCATTATCTTAGGGTCTCCATTGCTGTTGGAGAGGGAGGCAGGACTTGAACATGACACTGGAGTGATGCATCCTTATATTTTGGTTCAAGTCCCGAAAAGAAAGTCGGGTAGTCTCAGGGTCTCTTTTCTTTGACATTGGTTCAGTTAATCTTGGGTAACAAATCATCCCACAACTCAGTGCTGGTACCTCCCCCAAAGCCTAAAATATTTACTATCTGTCTCTACTTGAAGAAATTTACTAACCCCTTCCTGGGATATTCGCTCATTTCTAAGGCATTTCAAAAGTGACATAATCACATTCATTTTTCTTTCTGAGCACCTGCTACCCCTACAGACTTTCTTAGCCGAGAAGCCTTAGGCCTATAATGGCTTGGTCACAGAGTGGCCTGGGATGGATTAGGGTGGATGCTGAGCCCCAGTGTCTTCATCTCTAGAATAGAAATAATAATAATGATGAAGATGACATGTGCCGTGGGGACTGACCAAGGTAAGATGTGTTGTTCTGTATTGAATTTTTTTCTCCAGAAAATAAAGGTCGGAATCCTAAACCTAAACATCACAGAATGTGACCTTCTTGGAAACAGAGTTGTTACAAATGTGATTAAAGATGAGGTTGTCCTGGGATAGGAGAGGCTCTTCTTCCAGCGTGATTGGGGTACATACAGAGGCCATGCATGGACAAAAACACACAGGACAGTGCCACATGGTGATGGAGGCCGAGGTGGGGCTGATACGGCTGGCAGAGCCAAGGAAAGAACATCTGGGGCTGCCAGCCTGTGGCCCTCTGCTGTGACATGCCTCCTAACTATGCCCCAAGGTGGGGACCAGCCTTCAACACAGGAGCCTTCTGTGGATGTCAAGATCAGACTCTGAAAGGAAGTCAGAGGTGAGCTGCCTTCTGACTTCCTCTTCTGTGCCTGCCTACCGTGTGACTTCAGGCAAAGAAGTGGACCTTTCTGGGCCTCTGTGGTCCCACTGGACAAATAGGAATCAAAGTAGTACCTATCTCACAGAATTGTCACGAAGATTAAATAATACACAGTCCATACAAAATGTTTAAAATATTCCCAAGCACACAGCAAACACATGATATGCTATCATATATTATAATTCCATTTGTCTGAAAGGAAAGAAAGCTAATTGGCTAATTTACAAAAAGAAATCTAAGACTCTGCTACTAATTGTTATCTCTGGGGAATGAGGATGGGAGGTAGGAGGGAGAAGGGCTACTAATTTCACTTTACCCTTTCTGTACAACTGGACACAACGCAGCCCCAACATGATGAGCTAAGTCTTACCCTCTTTTGCTTACATGAAGAAGAGTAGCCCATATAGCAGCCGAGCGAGCACTTTCTTCTATTTCTAGGCAGGACAGCGTGTCAGCCAGACACAGGCACAGCTGAAACCCATCTCCTCACCAGTGGGCAAATCACAGAATCCTTGCCCAGTGATTCAGCAGTGCAAGGGTCAAATCCTGCTGTGCCAGTGCCTCTTGGGTGTGGATCACAGTGACAGTGTTTGGCTTGTCCCATGCAGTAGTCCAGGTCACAGACATTTTACCGCTCCCTAGAGGTACCAGGCACTGGACTTACCTGACTCTAAGTGGCTCCTCAAGGTAATTATTCTCAGTTTCCAAGTGACAAAGCAGAAGTTATTTATTACATGACTTGCACAATAGCATGACACTTGTAAGAGGGTCCGTGTGGCCTCCACTGCCATGTTCCTTTCCTTTGTGCCTCTGCTCTCACTGGTGCACCTTTTCTCTCTTAGAATATTTGTTCCCCTGCTTCAGAAAGTTATTTTCCAAATTTTAATTCTACCAGCTTTGTAGTTCTAGTGTGTCTCAACGAGTTTACCAGTTTCCAGAGAAGAGCTGAGTTACCAACTCTGTGAATAATTAACTAGCTGGGTTTGATCTCTGGCCTAAAATTTACCACTGAAGTCAATTATTTGCCCTGGACAAAAGAAATGAGACAAGGAAAATTTCTCAGTGTAGGCACTTTACAATGCCTGGATAGACCGAGAAGACAAAAGAACTCTTCTCATTCTTTTTGCTTCTCCTTCAGCAAGTGTCATCTCCTGCCCAAGGCTACAAGGCCTGGAGACAAATTCTTGGAATCAGGAGACTGGAAGTGGTTTTGGAAATTAATACAGTTTAATTATTAGCTATGTGACCTTGGCCAAAGCTACCTAATTGCCTCCTCACTTCTTTCTCATTTGTGAACAAGGGAAATCATGTTTATAGTCACTCAGCTAATATTCAGCAATGAATGACAGGAACATTTTCCAGCCAATCAGAACACTATATACCTGGCAGCCTGACAGGCAGCAGGGCGCTGGAGGCTCCAGCTCTGCAGGCGATGCTGGTCAGCCAGACTGCGGGGGTGCAAGATCCCAGTAATGAATGTAACTGTAGTGTATACCCAGAGTGTACTAATAATCCACGGGGGGGTGGGGGTGGGACAGCCGTGGGCCGCCAGGGGACAGGGTGCAGGGTGCAGTGTCGTTGAAGCGGCATTTACGGTCCAGTACGGAACTGTGCCAGTGGAGTGGGAAGTACAGTCGTGCCGTGATGAAAGGACAAATGTGGGTCCTTGGCAAGTGAGTTTGCCCTTCCAGGGCATTTACCCTTTGCTTGGAATCGGGCTGTCGTAGCCTATTTCAGTTATGCTGGGGTTTGAGTTATGCCAGGTTTGAGTTATGCTGGGGTTTGAGTTTTGTTTGTTCCTCAAAGATTTGTGTGCTTGAAATTTGGCTTCAGGGTGGTGGCTGGGGAAGAGATGTAGACTTTTCCATCACTCTACATTATTAACGGGAAGTCCCCAGTCAGTGGGGGCCCTGTCTTTGCAAGGACTGAGGGACCTACTGAGTCTCTGACTTCCTGTTTTGGGATACGCTTTCCTGTTCACACACTGTCCCACCGTGATGGGACACACCACCAGGGTCCTCTAACGCCAGTGCCATGCCTTTGAACGAACATCCAAATCTGAACTAAATAAATGTATTTTCTCGATAATGTTTAGCCTCCCTCGGGTATTTCAATATAACAATGAAAAATGTCCTAACATAGGCAGCTGTAATAAGTTGCCATAGACTGGGTGGCTTATAGAAAAAGTGTAAACTTGTTTCTCACAGTTTTGAAGGTTAGAAGCCCAATATTAGGATGCTGGCTGCCTCAGGTTCAGGTGAGGGCCTTTTTAGGGGTGCAGATTGCTGTCTTTTAGTTAACCTTTACAGGGGAAAGGGGCAAGAGAGTTCTCTGGGGTTCCTTTTAGAAAGGCGCTGATCCCATTGATGAGGGCCTCACCCTCATGACCTAACCACCTCCCAGAGGTCCCCTCTCCTAACATCATCTCAGGGGGACTTTAATTTCATTATGAGAATTTGGAGGAACATAAGCATTCAATTTTTTGCAGTGACTAAACTTTTTCTCAACTGATTTTATCTACTCTTCACAAATAGGAGGTATTATTGAAGGTCATTTTTCAGATGAAGAAATTTCATCTCCCAAAGTTACAGTGACCAGTAATTGGTGGAATAGTCATCGAAATGTAATTTGAACAATAGGACAGCCACATTTTGACCACAATGAGAGAAAAGAGGAAATTCTGGCAAAATTGAACTTGAGAACATAGGTGGGAGAAAAAGAATAAAGTGCTGGGCTATAGGAAAATAAAATGGAAAAATTAAAATGCCATTGAACATGTAAAAATGACATTAAAAACATTTATCCTGGCATGGGGACATAGCTCAGTGGTGGAGTACTTGGCTAGTAAAGCACTGGATTTGATTCTCAGCACTGAAAAGAAAAAAATCCCACTTGTACTTTATAAATGGAATAAAATGTTGACAAAATATAAATGGTCATAAAGGATAAACATACTTTTCTTTGCACTATGCTTATATAAGCAAGCTTTAGATTACGTTAAAGTTTTAAAAACCACAACCCTTTACAAATAAGAATGAGTGTTAGCCAGATTTCTGTTACTATAACAAAATACCTGAGAAAATAAATTTAAAAATAAAGGTTTACTTTGGCTCACAGTTTCAGAGACTCAAGTCTATGGTCAGTTGGCCCTATTACTTTGGACCTGTGGTTGGGTAGGATATCATGGCAGGGACTATGTGGCAGAACAAGCTGCTACCTCATGATTGCCAGGAAGCAAATAAAAAAGAAAGAGAAGGGGCTGGGGTTCCCATATCCTCTTCAAAGGGATATCCCCAGTGACAAAATGTCTTACTAGGCCCTGCCTCTTGAAGTTTCCACTGTCTCCCAACAGAACCAAGCTGGAGATGAAACCTTCAACACATGGACCCAAGGGGGACCTCCCGGGTGTAAACTGGAGCAGGATCAAAGCCCTCTGTCATCCCTCAGTTGGGGGCTAAGCCTCTTGCCCTCATTGACCCATTTTTCAGAGTGATGGGGGCCACTGAAGAAGATCTGAGCAAAACATTCTACCTCTCCAAACTGAGCGGCAACATGGAAATCAGAAGGGCTGCCTTTGGGATACGTTCACAGTGCGAATGGCAGTGGCTGCTGGAGGTGATTACAGTGCATTTGGAGTGCTGGGCCAGGAGTCGGTGAGCGGGAATTGAGTCCTGATCGGTCTGTTTCATAGCTCGGTGACCTGGTACAAACTATAACTTAGTGGTAACTTCCAGGGTTACACTGATGAGTAAATGAAATAGCACACAGAATTTCTAAGCATGAGGTCTAGCATACAGGTATGTCTTCCATGAACATTTTATTTTTCCAGCCCTGATTCAATTTTCACACCTATTCAAGGGGAATCATAACAATACCTTATGGAGATGGTGAAAAGATCAAACGTGATAATAAGTGAAATGTACAGAATACGCGTTGGTTTACAAAGGCATCTATCATTATTGCTGAGGTGGCCCAACATGCCCTTCCTCTGACCACACCTTACAGTGGAACGTGTCCTGCTGTCTTTACTACTCCCACAAGTCATGTCTGCCTCTATAATCTGGTTTTTCCCAAAATATATACTACTAGAGCAGCATCCATACCTCTGAACAGAGTTAGTGTTTTCCTAATAGGCCTAACCAAGGCTTGTGGGTGTACCGCACCCTTGGCGAACATTTATGGTTGAGATTGCCTGTTCCTGGCATTCTCAGGCCCCCAAAACTCCCTTTTCTCAACAAAATCACCTTGTGCGAGTGACTCCTGTCAGTCTCGAGAGCCCAAAGTAGAAGTCTGAGCTTCCTCATATACCCCTTTCGCAGCTATGAAGCTTAACTCCATTGGAGTTTTCCTGGAATAGAGCCAGCAAGATTTACACAAAGCAGAGCAATGGAGTAGGGGGAGAGTAAAGAGTTCTGGCAGGACTTTCTGAGTCCGTTACGCTCCTTTGGCAACAGATCACAGAAGTTGCCATGGCTTCTCAGGTGCATTCTACAAAGAGCATAGTTGCCTAGTTAACCCATAGTTGCTTAATAACTCAGTTAACCCATAGTTGCCAAATTCCGTAAGGAGGTATGGTCTCCTCTCTCACCAATAAACCTATTTCAAACACAGAAACTAGAGTGAACTTTTAAAATTACAAATCAAATAAAGTTGCATCTCTTGCTCAAAACCTTTTAGTAACTTTTCATTATAGTAGAATTAAATTAAAACCATGTCCCTATATGATGTGGGCTTCAGGTACATTCATGCACTGAAAAAGATGACTTGGCTATGTAACAAGCATTGGAGAAGTAAAAGAAAAACAAAACAAGCAGCAATCTCTGTTCTTTTTGTTTTGTTTTGTTTTTGACACAGGGTCTCACTACATGGTTGAGACTGAAATGGAACTCACTGTGTACCCCAGGCTGGTCTCAAACTCACAGTGATCCTCCTGCCTCAGCCTCCCAAGTGCTGGGATTATAGGCATGCGCCACCATGCCCAGCTAGAAATCTCTCTTCTTGCAGAGGTATCTTTTCAGTGAAGTGGCTTCCTACCTCTTTAACCTTGACCCACAGAAATACATCTGACCTCCTATTCCTGCCCACACAGTGGTATACATAAAGGTGTGTGTAATTTGGGGGGCTCTTATCTGGTTGTATGTGATAAAGTAATAACAAGGTTTTATCCACTATGCATGTTGATAGTATACCCATTGTACACCCTTAAATTTTCTTACCCATTCTCATTACAAAACCAACAGACAAACACAACTGGTTCCAATGATCTGAATTCATTATTGACCCCCAGAGTGAACTGCAGTGTGCAAAACATTGTTCTAAGTTGGCTCCAGTGCCTGATGTTGTGGTTACAAGAGAGTTACCTAACTTGTGAGTTTTTTTTCCTCTTTCCTAGCGAGAAGCCTTCATAATTCAGGGACTGAATTTACTGATGTGCACAGAGACAAATAGTAGAATGTAGAGAAATCTTAGCAAATTGCCCATCATTTTCCCTTCCAGTCTTCCCTGTAGTACTTCATCTGAAGTTAGAGCATATCATCTCAGAACGGTTTGGCTTCATCTTCCTGAATTTGCTGGATACTATTTATCTCATATTTTCCTGCTGATTTATGCTCTGCCTTCTTGCTAGAGTACATAGATTGTATGAAAGCAAGGCCTTTGCCGTCTTTCTCACCACTTGAACCTCAGCACTTAAAACAGTGCCTGGCAAAAGCTAGGCACTCATGAAATATCTCCTGAAAAATAAGTGGGTCCAAAGAAAGCCTACTTTCCAGAGTCCACTAGACCTAATCAAGTGGAGAGAGCATTTCCTAAAGTTTGGAGTACAAAGTTTTGAATTGCATGGCCACCTCCTCCTTGAGTATCTCCTTCTTTCAGGCTCAGTCATGGTTTCCACAATTCATATGTTGAAGTCCTAGCCCTCAGTTTCTTGGAATGTGACTCTGGAGATAGGTTCTTTGGAGACAGACTCTTTAAAGAAGTATCTAAGGTTAATGGGGTGGTCGGGGCATGTGCTGATTCTACTGTTCAGTTATTATAAGAAGAGGAAACTGAGACACAGAAATGTACAGAGGAGGGCCGTGTGAAGACCCATGGAGAAGACTATCTGCAAACCAAGGAGGGGCCTTGGGAGAGATCAGCCCTGCTGAACCTTGATCTTGGTCTCTGCCTCTGGAAGAGTGAAACAAATGGAATTTCTGCTGTCTAAACTATCTCCTCTACGCTGCTTTATTATGAAAGACCTGGAAGATAGTGAGTGAATCATGAAATAGAAGTATTTCTCTCACTTGGTTTTCATTAGCAATGTGAAGATAGCACCTCATTTATGAATCAGTTGTGAAAAAGCACAGCATAAATTTAGAAATACAATAGGATGCTGGAACATTTTTATTGCCAACCCCCACCCACAGGAGAATTTTTCTTTACTCCTAATTAAAAATAGATGTAGAGAGAGGCTAGAGGGAGGGAGCAAATGGAAAAAACAGATACAGACTTTCATGGGGTCATTAAAACCTGTAAGTCACACTGAGCAACACGAAAGCTGTCTTGCTGGTCCCAGGCCCTGAGACAGGAGTATGGATGGAAGCAAGGCTGTTGTAAACCTCAGTGCATATATTAGAAGGGCAAGAGTTATCACTGATGCTATTTCCCTGGCAACTGGACTTACAGTCCAAACCCCAGGTATCCAAGATGGAAGATAATGTTGGCTTCATACTCCCTGACTCCTTCTCCATCCCATGCTGAGTCAAGCTTTCAGGGAGGTCTCTGCATCTTCGCCACCTTCAGGTCTCACAGCCCTGCAATTTGCTGTTTCACTCTTAGGCGACATAGGGATCTTTGGCCTGTACTAAGGGTCTGATTTTTGGGGCCCCATGAAGCCACTCTTGTGACCTTGCAAAGCCCCCAGGGCCCCGCCAAGAAGCCCAGTGCAGAGCTGCCTCGCTCTGTCCCAGCGGGCTCCTTCTATCCTTGCAGACCGGGTGCCCTCTCTCCTTCCACCTGGAGCTCCTCAGGGCCATGTTCATCTAGATGGCCCCACATGTCTGTGGGTCTGGCTCCTGCGAAAGACAGGAAGAGCTCTTTGAGTCAGGTTTTCATGAGTTTTCAGGATCTGTTTGGACCGTCACCTGTCCTGCCCATCACATCGGTGCCTTTCTTGTGCTTCAGCATGCCAGTTCCCACCTCCACCCCAATCTTGGTGTTTTTTTTAAGTGCACCGAAAGTCACTGACTCTTAGTTTATTGTTTCATCCATGTGCAAATAAACTGGGAGGAACACAAGAGCCAAACTCACCGCCAATTCTTTGCAGTGAGACTGCATATTAGGCTCAGCAGATTAGCAAGTGAAAATATAGAATGCAATAGCAGGGTGTAATTGTACTTTGAATAATTATTTCTACCTTATCTGAAACTCAAATTTTACTCGATATCCTGTATTTATTTTATCTGGCAACTTTAACTCTATAAAAAAGTCTCCTAGGGCAAAGTTTAGCTGTATTGGGACCCTCTGGGGAGCTTGTTAAATCAGATGTCTGAGTTGTGCTGTACACTAGATTGAAGCAGAACTGCCACAAGGAGGGCACCCTGGGCAACTTAGTGAGTTCAAGTCCAGCCTGAGCTGTTACATAGTGAGAGTCTGTCTCAGAAAACAAAAAAGTAAAAAAAAATGTCAGATGCCCGGGTGCTAGCCCAAGTATTTATGATTCAGGAGGTCTGAGATGGGCTGAAGGACTACTTCACTGACAAATTTTCAGTTGATATTGCTGGTCCAAGAGCCAAACGTTGAGCCTAGTTTTTAGAAAAGGGTCAAAGAATCAATTTCATGTTATACGATATGACCTCTCCACACTTCGATTACACTAACTGGAAGATGGAGAGGTTAACAATAAATACTTCATCCTACATCTTAAGAGTTCTCTGCAGGATTAAATGAGTTACATATAGAAAGTGTCTTCAGGGGACTCTGCACTGCCCGTGCTCTGAGAGTGATGTTTACTATGATGGAGGGCATCACTATGCCTTTTCCCAAAGTAAAGAAGGTGACGAAGCTATGCTTTCAACTGACCTTCGTTAATAACAACATCCAATGTTGTCCAAAAACGTTAAAATGATATTTATAGTATCTTCAATTTATGAAGGTAGGAAGCATTACATATCGGAAATAGTTTAAAAATGATAAAAATAATGGTGCAGCAGCTGCTGTGAAGAACACTGTGGAGATTCTCTAGAAGTTATCCTGTGATCCAGCGATGTTACTCTCAGTTTATTCTCCAAAGAAATGAAAACAGAGACTCAGTTGCATGCCGGTGTTCACATCATCATCATTCCCAGAGGCTACGTGGTAGACGATTCCGGATTCCACGCTCTGCATGGTCCCCTCTGGGTGCCTTAAATCGTCTCCGGAAGTCAGAGTTTGGATGTGGAAGGCTCTGTGTTCAAGCTTTGGTCCCCAGCTCCTGGGGGGCCCAAGCTGTCAGAGGATGTAGGTGTAGGGGTGAGCACTTGAAAGGTGGACTGGGACTCGACTCTTCCCTCTTTCTCTTCCAATCTGCTGTGATGTGAGCAGCCACAATGATGCTCTGCCTTCCCACAGGCCAGAAACAAACCCAAGGGACCATACACTGAAGATGTCTTCCCTTCTTTAACTTGTGTTTTTGTACCTGCAACACAAAGCTGACCAACACGCTGCCTCACTCGTACTACTTAATACCACATGAAAGCCATGTAAATAGTTGTTATACTGTGTTATTTAGGGGATATGACAAAAGTCAAGGTATGTGCAGGACAGATGTAGCTTTGTTTTGTTTTGTTTTCAGTTTTCTTTATAGGAAAAGCTTTAATTAGAATGTAAGAGAAAATAGTAGCTCGAGGAGCTGACGAAGATCAGGCCAGAAGTTAACAAGCGAGAGTAAGAACAACAGGAAAGGCTTACAGCTGGAGCAGCTGGAGGGGCTTATTCTGATGAAGGGAACCAGACCATCCCACCCACAAAGGCAGGCACCAGCTTCTAAGGATTAGCTGGCAGGCTGGAGCCCAGCTGATCACAGTCTCAGTCCCTGTTTCACAGCTGTGGAATCCTCATGGCTTGCGGCATGGTTTCATTCCGGTGAAATGCGTTTCCCCTGTGGAACTGTGGAACTGTGGTCTGTTGGCCTTCCTCAGAGTATGCCCACTAGCAGACCACCTGAGCAGTGCTTTAAGACGACAGACCTTCTCTACCCACACCCCCCCCCCAGACAGATGCCCTGGATCTGCAGGAACTGAAAATAGGATGAAGACCACATGGCTTCCATTTCAAGGCTGGTGTAACTGACCTCGTGGATGTTCAAAAACTGAAATATGGAGACCAAAGCCAAGCATGGTAAGGGTAAGAGGTCAACCAAGACATGCTTTGGCCCTTGCCCTCCAAGTTCAGTCAGGATCCAGGGGATGACCAGGAAGTTATTCACACTTTCCCAAGCAGAGGGGTTGCTGGACCCCAGAGGACAGGAGTCAGCCAGCATGCATTCTGCTGAAAGGAGGGTCACTAAGGCCAGGGTGTCCACGGGGTTCCTAAGGAAGCTACATGGTCGAGCAAGACTGTGGCCTGTCCTGACAGATGACAGAGTAGAGGAAAAGCCTGAGTGAGCCGAGAGGCTCTACACAAAGTTCCCAAAAGCAATGCCTGAGGAGTGCTAACAGTAAAAAAGAGGCTCCTTAACTCAGTCGTAATCACCCAACATGAAAGTATAACCAAGAGAATAGAAGAGTTAAAAACATAAAAAGGCAGAGAGGGGGAATCTTTGTTCCTCTTGAAGATTAGGCACAGAGAGTCTCTCTAGGGGTAATGACACCGTCAGGACATCTCAGACACAGAGCAGCATCCTGGGCCTTCCTTATCTGCCACTCATTAAAAGCTCAATTCATGTTTCCTGGAATGGTCAAGCACTTAAAACCATTTTGTTAAAAATCTGTGACTCTTCACGTAGGCCTCCAGATGTCCAAAGGTTAATCAAAAACAGAACAAAGTTTGATCTTCCTTTTGTACCTTTTGTTGCTGTAAATCTTGGTCAGATCCCTTGTTGGCTCTGCATGTGGGGATGTGGGTCACTTCAGGAGTGTCTGTCTCAACCTGATACTACAGGGGTGCTTAGCCCTGAATTTACAATGATATCTGCCACCTCCTAGACTAAGGGCACCAAGAGGCTCACAGGGATGCTCAGCTACACTCAGATGCTCCCAATTGTGTCTTAGGTCTGGTATCACCTGGCTTCCAGGAAAATCAGAGCTCCACATGATGTGGAAACAGCAAATATTTCTGACCTGTGGTTGGGTGAATCTGAAGTCATGGAAGCCAAGAAAACAGTGAGTTGCCTGTAATCACATCACTAGTTTAGGAGCAAACAGAACACAGTGATGTGTGAATTTTCTGGGGTTGCTCTAACAACAACACAAGTGCTTTCTCTTACATTTCTAGAGGTAAGGAATCTCACGGGGGTCTCTTCAGCAAAATGCTAAGCCCTGTGTTCAATCCCCAGTAGAGGGAGGAGTGGGCAGCGTTGGTGAGATGGTAGTATAGGCAGCTAAGTTAGAGAGAGATTAATACACAGCCAGGGAGGGACTGGGCTCTCAAGGAGGTCAGCAGAAAAGACACAGACATCAGAGTTGTGGCTGGAGGCGATCTAAAGAAGACCAGGCCTTCAGATAAAGGTGCAACGGCCAGGCCTGCAGGCCTCCCTGAGGGAACAAGCAGTAACTGGGAATTGGATTTTAGTTGTTATCACCTGCCCAGGGAAGTCCAGATAGATGTCAGTCACCCAGGTGGGCAACCAGAGCATCTGGACCCAGCCCTTTCCCCAAAATGACCCGCTTCCCTAGTGGACTAATAATGCTCAGTGGCTATACTTGTAATCATCCGATAGGTTAATTGCAATTTGACCCACGTTTAAGCACTTTGCGCCTTTGCTCTATAAATTACCCTGACAGAATTCCGGGACCCCTCCTGTCTCTCAGGAGCTATTCGTAGTTCCCATTCCTGCTCCCCAATAAACCTTTCTTCTCTGTGGTTTGGAATTCATCCCTTGATTTCAGGGGACACAAACTAGCATGTGTGTCAGCTCGCAGGTTGGGAGTTACATTTTTGTCTGTGTCAGTGGGAGCAGGATTGTGGTATCTTGTGGTGGAAACCTCTGTCTAATATGAGCCTGCTCTACCAGCTTATCTCCACCCACCCCAGGGAAGCCTAACCCTGACCCCATCGCCATGCCCATGAGGCTTAGCTACTCACAGGCCCAGTGCCTGCCCGTCCTGCCATCGCACTTTGTCACAGGTCTCCTCTGTCGCTCGTGATCCTTCCTGGTTCCTGTGGAAGCAGTAACTATTGGCCTCATAAACATATGGAGACTGGGTGAGCACCCCGCAAGCCAGGAATGTCACTGTCATACAGTGTGGTTTGTACGGGCTCATGGTTCTGCAAAGGAAGGAAATCACAAACTAAGGGAGAAAATTAGGAGTTTTACTGGAAATGAGGATAGCTCCTGGATTTCCAGTAGGGTCCGAAAGGGAAGGCCAAAGTCTCCCCTCTCCAGAGCTAATTATAGATAAATACCACACAGGGAGTGCTCAGCTGTTCAGTGGTCACCTAGCACAGGTGGCTCTGTGGATTGAAAATGAGCAACTGGGGCTCAGGCTTTTAACCGAGTTCTTGGACAAGCTGACAAGAAACTGGGATCTTAGAAAAGCTGGTTAATTTGTACTGTAATTTCCTTAAAATTCAGGAACTTAGTATGGAATGGCTGTATCACCCCACCCACCCCTCCACCTTTAGTAGCAGATGGTCTACCATCTCCTACTGCCTGAGGACGTTCACTCTTTGTCCAAAGCCATACTTGCCACCCCACTCTCTCTGCCCTTCCGCTAGCTAGCTGTCTACCTCATACACTGACTAAATAAACCAGTTCTACTACTGGGCTGCTGAAGGAGGCAAGAGGGCCTACTGCACAGGCCTCACGGGTACCTTGATATGCAGCTGAAAATGGTCCCACTCTCAGCTGGTGGAAAATGGTGCAAACTACTCTGCAGGAGAGGGCAGTGGTGGATGCACCAGCAGAGTGGCCTCCTACAGCACCAAGGGAGCCCGGATGTGAACGCTGTGCTCGTGTTTCCCCCAACTCTCACCGGGGTGTACACTGAGGCCTGACGTTGGGGAGGGTGCAGGAACTCTGTGAACCTAAAACCCTTTTCTGCTTTGTCCCTCTTATTTTATTTTATTTTATTTTTTTGGCCTTTTGAGATGGGCTCTTGCTACATTGTTCCTGCTGACCTTGAATGCACGATGAAGCCCTGGGTGACCCTGAACTCGCACTGATCCTCTGCCACCCAACTGCTGGAATTACAGATATATGTCACCATGCCTGACCTATCATTGTTTCTAAAATAAAGTTTAGTTTTAACGTACTAAAGCATGGGCTGGGGATTTAGCTCAGTGGTTCCGGCGCCTGCCTCACAAGCACAAAAACATATGTTAGTACCAAGAACCATTGCCATTTAATATTTCATAAACAAGCTTGGTTCTTTCTGAAACATGACCCAAAATGGGGCGGGGGGGTCCTTAGAAGAATAGAGCACGTGTGTCCAGAAGATTCTCCCAGGGGCAGAGTAGGTTCAGGTAGCAGAGGATGATACACGTTATGGAAAAGAAAAATTAGTGTTGACCATCACACAACAAACAAAACCTTGAAATGCTTTTTTCCAAAATGAAGACCCTCAAGAATTAGTCCTGTTGGCATCTTTTTTCCCATCAGCACTGCAGATTTGGTTTCTAATAGTCAATAGAATAATAAAGTTTGCCAGTTCAAAAACAACCAAACGGTTTTGTGTTATAACACCTACTTTTTATAAGAAAAGTATTTCCTGAAATTCAGTTATTCAAATGGTTAATTCTATAACTTACATATAATTTTATAAGAAATTAGTTACATTTACTTTATAGTTAATTTAATAAAATTAATTACATAATTTTATAATTAATATTCATTTTTTTACAAGAATGAAGGAACCAGTATTCTTTAAAACCAATCTAGACTAACAAGCATCACCTATGTCCTGCTGGGTGCAACTGCGCCTGGAAGCCCATCACAGACAGGGGCAGGGCACCTGCGGAGCCCAGGGCGCTCAAGCTTTCTGAGAACATTCAGTACAAAGCCACTGTGGTGGACTCAAAGCCAAGTCACTCCTAGGTGCCCTGTTGTGCATCGGACTTTTATCACCTCAAGTTAGGCAAAGAACAGCTCTGTGGAGGAGGTGGCACCTCGACAAGGTGCTGAAGGAAGGCACTGATTTATGCACAGGGTGTAGAGGGACAACAGTTGGAACCGAGGCATTGAGCAGGCCTCTGGCTCCAGGGAGAAAGGAAGTCTCAAGAAAGCAGACAGAAGCGGGCAGCACAGAAGGGATCCTGGTGCTCCGCCTAGCAAGGACACAGTCCCTAATGGACTCCCCCCAAACCCAGGCCAGCTATGTTGCTCCTGATAAGAATGTAAACCCCTTCCTGGCCAGAGGTGCCTTTCCATTTCCTCCTGTCCCTTGCCTTCTAGAGTTTCGCCTCAGGCTTGCTTTAGTAAAGTGAAAATATATACAGACGCTACTCGCTACTCGGATAATGTTGCAAATCAATGCTGGAGCTGGAGAGAGCCCTGTGTTTCCTCTAGAGTGAGGAGGGGGTATAGACGTGGTCAGGCCATCTTTCCAGGCAGGGACAGCAGCCTGGGGCTTTGGGGAACAGTGTCACTGTTTCAGGCCAGAAACCCACTTATGTGACACTGGACCAATCAATTTCCCTAAACCCACTCAACTACAAAATAAAGATAGTATTAGGATCTGCCCCTAAGTCTTCAGTCATGATTACAATGGGTCAGTGAGGGTGACAATGCTCCTGGTTGTTAACTGCTGCAACATCTCCTCCTTCCCGGGGTCTCAAGAATTCTCAGTAAAAAGGTACTGAGTCGATGAGTAGGCATGATACGAAGTGAAATGCAGTAAACAGTTCATCTATTAAAGATCAAGGCTCAAGACTGTGGCTGGCACCTGCTAAATAACTGAGGAATGAGCTAGCTACCATTTTTGCATTGCAGCTATTTCTCACAGCTAGCTAAGAAATTCCTCAAGACTAAGGACTAAGGGAAGGCAGATCTCTCTCTTCCCCACAGGAATTTCATTTGAATGCGCCTTTTGAACACAGGTGACATCATATATTTCCCTAGCTAATCTTAGTAGCTGTTGGTCCAGGCCTCAAAAGCATTATTTCCCTTGTCCTCACAAAATTTAAGGCAGATATAATCTCGAGTGTATTGTTACATATTCATGTTTATGTCAATCTATTAATATTGCTAATATTAAATTAATAATTAAATGCTTATATAGATAGCATTGTTTTACAAATACAACTGAAATTCCAAGAGTTAAGGGAACAGAGAAATGTCACAAGCCCACTGTACACAAGAGGAAATAGTGTCCAAGTCTTTCCCCAAGGTCCCAGCCTAACTGTACACAAAGGCTGCGCTCAGAAACCCAGGTCCTTTGACTACAAAGCCTTGAGGTACCCACATCTGTGCCTGGAACACACTCTTTGCCTTTAGTTTAGCACACTTCAATGGAGACCCTCTAAGTTACAGAGTAAAGAGTGCGTGAATAGCAAGATGATCAGACTTGGAGTTAACTACTTTGCTTTCCCAAAGGAAATAGCAGAGAGTTCATCTTTGGAACCATTTACGGCCTCACTCCACAAGGCACTGGACTGGCTGTAAATGTTCCTGCTCTGTTTTACTACTCTTTCCAAACAGCCTGGCCAGTGCCACTCACCTGCATCCGGAAAAGGCCTGAAACTACTCTCTACTTTCAAACATAACTGTCAATTTAAGGCCCCACAGCATTAGCAAGACAAACTCCTGTCCCAGGAAAGGAGCGCTGTCTGGGGTAGGCATCCTAATAGCCCTGCTCTGCTCCCAGAGATACTGAGGGCTTTCCAGTCTGTAAAGATGACAAGATCCATTCAGTTTATCTACAGCGAAGGTCTCTGCCCAGTTCTGTGTTAGACACACAAACAAATTGGACAACAGGGCAATGTGGAAGGCAGTCTGGGAGAAGCAGAAGGGTACCAGAGATAAGCAAAGGCATTTGGCGCTTGAGGGTCACCAACTTCCTCCTCAGGCTCCTCCTGATTAATGCGATCAGCGCCTACTCCTCTTCCAAGGCTCGGCACTAAAAACTTCCTCAGAAAGCTTTCTCTGGCATACTGATGGAGAGACCCTCTCTCACACACGTCCACCACTCCTCCGTTGCAAGGGCCGACCTCAAATGCACTTAAATCCCACTTGTGAACTTCCTTTCAGTGGGCAGTCATCTGTCCTGCCTATTAGAATGGAAGCTACTTGAGGTTCAGAACGATGAATCTGGCTCTTCTGTGAATTAGGTACCAAGAACCTAAGAACCTAGTGAGTATTAGCCACCTTACTTCTTTCTATCATTTGCTTCAGTCAGTGTTAGCTCTGGCTTGAGTCTGTCTGATTTCTCAAAGGCATTACATGCTGTCCCCGTGCCTATCTGCCAGTTTTCAAAGTCTACTTAAACACACGTCCACTTAGTTGTGTCCTCCCCTACAGGGTATCTGCACTTTACAAAGCCATCTGGTATTATCTGTCCACACAGCATGAAGCTGATTTTTTTTTAACCTCTGTGCTGTAGTTCCTAGTGTGAAATGGGAAAAGTTAACAGAATGCAGATGGGGTCAGGGTTATGAATCCTAACAAAAATGAAGCCAGGAGTTAGGAAGGAAAGGTCCTTCCCTGAGACTACCCCAGAGCTACCAGGGAGAAAGACTGGCAGAGCCACCCTTGGCAGAAGCCATGAGCCTCACACAGCACCTGCTACTAGGCCACCCTCCTGCTGCAGTGTCCAACCTCAGACCGCCACTCCCGTTCTCAACAAGGCTTCCTGCTCCAAAACACCTGATGCGGCTTATCTCATTGTGTCCTTCCTTCTGCCAGCCTCAGGCTTGCCCAATGTGCCCATGGTTGACAAACTGCCACGCTATGCTATCCTCAAACCTTCAGGGTCTCTGGTTTCTGGAGCGCGGTGTCCTCTGGCCCTTCAGAGAAGCAGCACTCTACCGCAAATGCAAAGTTTTGCATTTCCACTGCAGATGAAATTGCTGTATTTAATAAGCAGTTTCCACAGTGAATTCAGTAAAAGGAAATAAAAGCCCTTTTGCACATATTCTGGCCTATTCGTTTCAGCCTTTTAAATGGTTCCCAACTTATCATTTACCCACATTAAGCAAAGCTCGGCCCACTCAGGAAAAATAAGAACAGCAGCCTCCACCAAAACTACCCGAGAATAAATGCATTCTTTATTAGTTCCCTCCCCCTCCTTCTGTGCAACAGGGATTCCGAGAACTCAGACTCCCACCCTGGGAAGAAATGGCCTCATGGCTGCTACAGCTCCCTCAGCCCCAGCCCTGAACCTGTGTATCTGAAATTCTCACAGAAACCTGCTGACAAAGCCTGGGCATTTGAACCTCATAGAACTGTGACAGAAGTGACTTAAGGTGCTGACCTAGGGAGTGCTGGTGGCCTCTCACCAGCCACTCAGATGCCACACCTATCCCTCTGCCAACTGCTGGCCCCTGCATCGTTACCCAGTAGTGCCACCCATCATGGTTTGTCCAACTTCCATAAATTATGTGGCACATCCTGTTTCCCTTGTTGGGATGCCTAAACCACCTAATATACAAGGGTTAAGAAGACCAGCACTCCCCATGCAGATTCCGTAACAGCTGTATGGTTCCCATCGATTTTTGTAACAATTCCGCAATCTGTGTATCCCAGAAATTTGCGAAATGGATGATTAATGTTCACACAATATATGCAAGGTTTCTTTATCCACTAAATAAAATTCATCAAAATGTTTACTGAGAAATGCAAAGATGATATCACCAATATTCTCAGAGGAATTATACTATGCTAAGTAGCTTAAACTGGGATGAAAAAAATGTTAGAAAAAGACAATACAAGTAGAAGAAAATGTACAGTGAACTCTAAAAGGTGGTTTATCGGAAACCCGTGTGACATTTTTCAAAAGAACTTGGCAGGTTTTATTTTAATAAGACAAAGTAAAGAGGAAATGGCTTAAAAGATATCATCAATCTTTTATTTAACTAAGCACTGCCCTTCATTTTGAAGGAAATGATACAATTTCAAATTGGAACTTCCTTCTCAAGAAGTGGAAGAGCATAACTCTGATTTAACATACAACCTTCAAGAAAAATAAAGTTTGTACAATTCATTGGGAAATAAAATGCACTGAAATCTATCCTGCAAGTTAGTGTAATTTTCCATGGGTAACAAGTATTACAGCCAAGAAAAAAAACAATGAATAAACCAGCCACATTTATAGTTATTCTGATTTTTTAAAAATCACAAATGAAATCTAACTTTCCAAACAAATTTATTTTATGACCATGATCACACTAGATTGTATTCTAATTTATATATTTTAGAAATGGTTAGATAAGCACATAATTATCAAGAGTCTTCAACACAGTGGATTCCATTTTTTTAAGAAAAAAAATACAAAACAAGTAGTCCTTAAATTTTCTTAGCTTTCCATAGATTATGTCATAAAAAATTAAAGTTCTGCTTCCAAAAAAATATGTTTTCATGTGGTTGTGGTGTTGCCCAGTGGAGCTATTAGGGTCAAAAGCACCAAACGTAGGAGAAGGTTAACCACTGAAGTGTCACTTTTTTCGAAAAACTAAAACTTTTCTTAAAGTCTGGAATAAAGTATTCTGAGAGGCATTTAGTGTCAAAGTCATTTCAAATTAAATGAGGAATAAAAGCTACAAAAAGTATGAGTTCTTTCAATACAAAAAATCATGTAGCTGAAGTCGTGGGCTCCTCTGAAACACACACGCGTCTCAATAAAATATTTGCTCGGTAAGAAAATAGAATCTGTCTGTCTCCTTTCGCATATATTCCAGTCGACATCCTGCTCATCCCTGCCAGAGCTTCTGAAGAGCGTCGGAATCGATATTTCTTTCCTTCAAAGAGCATCCGTAATTCACAGTACAAAATTGTTCTAAAGTCTTATTCCTAAGGAGAAACAAAAATTATTAAATATACTCACTTTTTCCTAAAGTGCTAGATGTAGCCATTGCCAGGGTATAAAAAAAAAAAAAAAAAGGAGTATCGCTTCTCCACAACACTGCCATCTTAAGGAAAGACCCAAGAACTGTTCTGATTCCCCTTCCTGGAGCCCTTTCCAGTTATTCCTTATTTAATGTATCAGACACCTAAGAAAGCGCCTCTCTCCTAAGTATTACAGTCCGCATCTCTCGCTGCCTTGCAGAAACACTGCCATTGTGCACAACAAATCAGCAATAGAAATAGATCTAGTGCATTTTTAAGCCCTGTTATCAAAAACCTCTTCTCTAAAGATAAAATACTACTCTTGAGTTGGCGCTTAGGTCTCTTCCTTGGGCCCAGAATTCCAAGCGCACCTCTTGTGTCGAAACACACGGTCACTCAATGAGATCAGACTTCAGGGACCAGAGGAAAATTCAGGGATGCAGGAACTGGACAAAGAGCTGGCCAGTCTCCCTCCTACTCCACAGAGCACACAGCACTTTCAACTTTCATTCACACCAACCTGCTGGGGCAGGGCCTCCTAAATGCCCCTACCATGTTTACCTTGTCCTGCCTTCTCCTGGGCAGGGGAACATAAAACACACAGAACTAGAGAAACCAGATCTACTTTCCAACAGAAGATCCATTTTCTTCCAAGTCTCCGACCAAGGCTAGAATGTAGCTCATCCTGACAGCCAAAGAGACAGCACCTTTATGGACATCACTACAAAAGATCTAGATTTCCACAACTTATGGCTACAATTACCATGTGTAAAAAAGTAAATATACAAGAAAATCTTTCAAGTTTTGTTGCCTTGTTTTAGAACTCTCCAACCAAGACAACCATGCTGCAGACTGCTCCAGTACAATTCTATTTCAACTGTAAAAATCAGGTCACAAAATGGACTCTCCAGTGCAGTCCACAATAACTCCCAAGAGGGGCAGAAAGCCTGGTAATGGGCAGCCAGGCTGCACTCTGAATCATGGGCATACCCACAGGAGGGGGCAAAGCCCCATTCCAAAGCATCTGCATCTGTGCTGACCACACCAGGTAGCAGGGGAGGGACCCATGTCACCCCTTACGCATGCACTGAAGGAGTATTCTCCGAGCAACAAGGAGACTACCCACTATACCAAGACTTTATACCCTGAATTAAACTGCAAGTGTGGCTGGCCAAATGATAAGCATGTTTCCATGGAAGTTACATCTCAAGCTCTGGATTTTACCACCAGAGGAAGTGAGGGTCAGGTAGATGGGCCAGAAAGAATGAAAAACTAAAACTTCAAAGGAATCACCACCACCCATTGTCTTGTTCACGAAAAAGGGTGGCCTTCCCTATTCTGGACAGAGAGAACAGAGCAGCACTATGTGGCTGTCTCCCTAGGGGTTCCGTGGGGTGGCACTGGCCAAACCCACCTGTGCCCTGCTGGGCCAAGCAGGTTTAATTACATGGAAGACACAAGGGCAATCCCCTATTCTGATAACAAATGGCACAGCTCTAAGCGCCTACAACAAAGGCGGCAGCACAGGACCTTAATTGAATCCTCCCCAGCGGGCCCTTGACAGTGATTTACTTATAACCTGGGAAGGGGCAGATGGGGCAGACTCCACCAAAAGTGGGATCCTGAAGAGGAATTACAGGGGATGCAGTGGAGGGAGAGAGGAAGGCAGTCAAGTCTTCGTGTTTATAGCCAGTTCATTCAACTATTTGTTGTACATAATAGGGGGCTGCTCCGCTTTTGGTCTGCTGATCCCAGACTGGTCCTGGCTTCCCCAGCCGTGCAAGCCCAGAATCCCATCAATAAATCACCCCAGCCTTATGGACTGCAGGCCCAGCTCAGCAGGAAAGAAGACAAACAGCCCTCAGCACCGCCCAAAGGGGCCTCCCAGCCCCCTCTGGCTTCCTACACGGTATCCTCAGAACTCAAGCGCAGAGCAAAGCTAGACAGGACAATGTGAGGTACAAACACTGAACTTTTCTCCAGCCTTGCTCTTGCTCGAATAAAGGTCAATTTGGGATCCAGACTCCGCAGGGATTAATTGTCAAGCCAGCCTACAGCTTGCCTCACCGTGGAAAGGAAGGCTGCCAGCTTAGGTGCTCCTACCTGCTCCCTGCCCCCTTCCTCCTCCCCTGGCCACAGCTGAAGGCGTATTTCACCAACTCTCCATTTTCCGAGGAGGCAGGAGGGAGAAGAGGAAGGGGAAAGCGGCTGCTGCAACTCCGAGCCCAGCTCCAAAGCCTTCAGGGCGCCGCCACATCCGCACCTTCCTCCCCCTCCTCCTCCTCCTTCTCCACGCAGCCAGGCTCCAGAGGGCTCCTGGGAGGCGGCGTAGTCCGTGCTGCATCGCTGTCGCCCTCCTCCGGCTCGGCCGGGTGCAGGTGCATAGCGAGCTCCTGCAGCACGGCGGCGCGCCCGATCTGGTCGTTGCGCCGCTTCTCCATGATCAGGTCCTCCAGGCTCTGGAACTCCAGCGTGTGGCTGCGCTGGGCGGAGAGCTGAATCTGCAAGCGGTAGGGCTGCTTGCCTATTCGCAGCTCGCCGCCGATCTTGAACTCGCGCTTGCCATAGCGGCACCAGGCGGCAAAGCTCTCCGAGTTGCGCCAGCTGAGCTCTCGCTCCTTGGCGCCCACGTGCGCCAGCGCGTTGCGCACCACTGCGCCCGGGCTCAGCGGCTTGTAGCGGTACAGGTCGTTGACCACGCGGCCGCGGCGGCCCTGGCTCGCATCGGTCAGGAAGCTGTTGCTCACCTCCAGCCGGTGCAGGTGCACCACCTGGAAGTTGCCCACGTACACTGCCCAGTGCGGGTACTGCGCCTGCGACACAAACTCCACCAGGTCGCCGGGGCTGCACCTGTTGAGCAGGTTCTCCGGCGTGTAGGTGCTCAGCACCGCTGAGCCGGGCGCGAAGCTCTTCTGGTAGATGCACTCGTCCCGGTAGAACACGGAGCATTCCACCTCCTGCAGCCGCGGGTCGTAGGGCTGCGGGGCGGCAGGCTGCGGTCTTTTTCCCTCCAGCGGGCGCCACGCTGCCCTCGGGCCCCGGGGGCGGAGGCTGAGGCTCTGCGTCCTCGTCGTCGTTGGAGAAGATGTAGGAGACCCCGATGCGGGGCCCGTCGTCCCGGTCCACGCCTGTCGGGTCGGCCGTGGGCACTTCCTTGTAACTTAGGTGGGTGAGCTTCTCCACCTGGTTGCCCATCACGCTGTGGACGAGGTTGCGGAGAGAGGAGAAAGCGAAACTACTATCAGGGTCATTGGCACAGGTCCCCGGACAGGGGCGGAGGCCACCTGTTGGAAGAGAAGGCAAGTAAGCCACGCACGCAAGAGCCCTTCCAGGAAGGGGGCGTTGTGTTCTCAGAAGGAGAGAGACCCGGTGGGGCCCAGCACCTGGAGCCATTTTGGGGAGGTCTCAGCAGCGGCGAGCCTGCAGGGTGGCGATTGCGGG
>NW_022900917.1:69897520-69912284 GCF_012274545.1 Fukomys damarensis
CCGGGACTAACTGGCCGTCCCAGAGCCCGGCTCAGAAGTTGGGAAGCCAAGGCCACCCGCCAATACTGCCTGGAGGGGAAGCGTTTCGGGGCCGTGGTCCTCCCCCTTTCCTTCTTGCTCTGAATAGCTGGAGAGGAACAGTTACTGGAGACTTTTGCTTTTCTTTTCTTGCCTAGCACCTTACGCCTTGATCCAACTTTCCTACAGGAACAGCTGGAGAAACAGTTCAGCTCGATCTGGTTCCGGAATGAGGAGTGTGAAACTTAAGGGTGGAAACAAAATTAGGAAAAGGGAAACAGTATAAAACAGGACAAAGTCCCAGGCTGGCTCTCAAGACCGTCCTCTCCTATTAGTTGTCGCTCAAAGTTAGTGCAGAATGAACTTCAGTCTCTGCTGTCCCCAGGGCCTGATTGGCCTCGGGGTAGTGGGAGGAAGGCTCTCTGAAAAGTCCTCTAGGATTGCGGGTGGGGGCGTGGGAGTCGCCTAATTGTCCTCAAATCAGAAACAAATTAGCAGAGGCCCCTGGTGGATGAATTTCCTTCCTGCTGACTTTAGAGGGAAGGGACAGGAGTGTTGCTCATTAACCCCCTCCGGTAGAGGGAGAGGGAGGGGGAGAGAGAGGGAGAGCACATTTTACTCTCCTGCTAGTATCTAGTATCATTTCTGGTTCCTAAAACCTAGGTTATCAGATGGGTTTTTTGTTTTGCTTTGTTTATACTTTTCAAATAGTGGTGGGGGAGGGACGGCTCCGTTTAGGACCAGTAAGTTTAGGAAGAATGGGCTTGGAAATGCAGCTCAGACTCCCTCTATTCGTCGCTGTTTCTTTTGAGCAATTTCTTCCAGGTGACTCATTATTTATTCAGTGTGTATACAAACCTGTGAAAACAGTAATATACTAACACGACTGTGATCCTTTTGAGTTTGAGAGGAAAAAAAAAATCAATCTACTTTTGTACCTTTAAGCCAGAACAATCGATGCTGTCAAGGCCAGGAGGGAAGTTAGGCCTTCAGCAAGTGTGAGATCACAGCTTATGCAAGACCCACAGGAGGCCTCCTTGTGGCCTGCAGGTTCAGTTTAACTTGTCTTCAGGCTGGCTGAGGATGAGGGTGACCAGGCCAGGCCTCTGGGCCATGCATGCTCCTGGGAACACTGTTGTGCAGATCAGCACGTGTAGACACTTTACTATCTGAGACAGGACCTCAGTGTGTAGCTCAATCTGGACTCAAAGTCACTATATTGCCCAGGTTGTCCTCAAACTGAAAATCTTGCTTCGGCCTTTGGAGTGCTGTTATTACAGGTGTGTGCCACTGTGGCTGGCTAGATACCTGCTTCAGAGATGTTTTAGAGAAAAAGTGGCCCATCACCCTGTCAGCCTGAAAACCTGCTACCATCAGCAGGGGCGGGCCACTTCGCCCTCCATGGCTCTGGTGGGTTGGCTGGGGATGGGAGAAACATAGAAGGACACAAGCGGAATGCCCTTTCACTGCCAGGACTCTGTAGTGGGTCATGGAGCTACCCCTGGCCGAGTGGCCTCCTCTCCTGTTGACTTCATGAGATCTGTCCAGGGCTCCATAGTGACTCACTTCTTGAACAGCGCTCCAGAGGCTGAGGCAAAATTTCCGGTTTGAGGCCAACCTGGGCAATTAACGTGCCAACCCTGCGTTGTCCTTCCAGCTGAATGCCTGGCCCTTAGTAGTGGCTCCATAAAAGTTTGAGGGCTGGGTGCCCATAGCGTTAGACTCAATCCCTTGTTTTAGAAGGCAGTGAGTGAGTGGGTAAAGAGAGGGTGCCTTTGTGTGACTGGGCACAGCCCTCATCTCCCTGGAATCCCTTTGCTGTCCAGCTGACATTTCATCACTGGATCGTGTGGAATTCAGCACAGGACTCTACACCACTTGGTATTTTCTAATTCATATATCTAAAACATCTCTTCCAGCAAGAATTTGGTTCAAAATATACTTCTGGAAGCTAGCTAGGTATGTGTTAGTTTTACTCGCCATGCATTTCTTTCTGCAGGTTCTGCAGCACTGTGCTAAGCTTGGTAGCTTTCTAGGTCCCCTAGCACTCAGCACAGTTGGAGATTCAGGAACCAGGCAGACTCAGGAGGCCAGTGATATCCTGAGAGCAGAGGAGATAGAGTAGGCCAGGGTCAGATGACTCAGGACATGCAGATGCAGAAGTGAGGATGAGGGTGACGTGCCTGCCATCCAGGGATGGCAGTGCAACATGAAAATGAATAGCTACCTTTGAGCAAGCTTCAGGGTCATATATAAAGGAAAATAAAATTTAGAGAGGCTGCGGCTTCTTCCAGCTGGTAGGTGGGAGATCACACGGGCCTGCTGTACTTCAGACCCATGCTTTTAACCACTTGGTTTTAAATAGATATGGGAAGATTCTAGAATATTTAACAAATATTGAGTGTCTGGTTTTACTAGGCTGGGGCAGTAGTCATTGGATATAGCAGACCCAGCGCCTCTTCTCACAGCTTTTACATGTCGACAGGAGGAGGAAGTGATCGATGAGAAAATGAGTAAATGAGAATATTGGAGAGAGAGCAGGGCCGTGGAGAGGACAGACTGGGCTGAATGACAGGCCCCGAGGAGGAGTGTGAGGCCGTGGGACTGCAGATGTGCAGGGCAGAAGGGCCGCCCCACCTCTGATCCCTCTCAGAGGCAGACTAGAGGTGCAGCTGTGAAGGAGTCCTGTATCATCAGGGAAAATTCGGGTTGTGACCACAGAATGGCGGTGAGAGAGGGACAGAGCTGGGGACACAGGCAGAGGCTGGCAAGCCCATGGAGTCTACTGCAGTCCCTCTGGCCACCTTGGGAGAATGGGTTATAGGAGAAAGACAGGAAGTAGGGCCACCAATGACCAGGCTAAGGGCATGAAAGGGGTCCCAGGGAGCAAAGGAGACAGCCTGTCACAATACGTTCCACAGCAGCTGCTTGGTATGGATGTAGAAATACTGGGTGTGAATTCACTGCCCAGTGACCCAGTGTTACATCCCACATACCTCAGAGGGGAAGCAGGAAGAGAAATGAGGTTTGTGCAAGGCCACCGCAAGGCCAGTGGGAAGGATTGAGAACTGAGGTTTCTACCTCACAGGATATGGACCCCAAAGTATGGGTGTGGAGAGCTGGAGGGGCTCATCCCAGAGTCCTGTGACAGAAGCAAGCAGAGGAAGGATGCTCACACAAAGCAGTCCATCCCCCAGGCTGGCTCCAGGCCTGGGAAGGTGGCGGATGCCCCAGAGAGGTTGCTGGAAGTGCATTTCTCCACACCTCCCTTGCTTGCCCCACCTGCACCTGTTATTCTCCGCTGGGCTTTGGTTGCAGCCTCCTGAGGGGGGTGTTCAGTACAGAAGTGTGTTTGCCAAGGGCATGATCTTGGTTAGCATGGTCTTGTCCACACTGGGCCTCAGCCTCTAAAGTGGGGTCGGGACACTCTTCCTCACTGGGAACCCCCAGGTGAGACCCCCTACGTGGAATCACCATGCATATGCTAAAGGCCCTGTAGACACCAGGTGTTATTTGTATGCCATGTAAGGGCCAGATTATGATCTGAATATGAGGAGTAAAGGATGACTTAACAGTTTTGCAATACTAGATACTGAACCCACAGACTTCACCTTGAACTGTATGTCCAGTATTTTTTTAAAATAATGTCTTGCTAAATCACTAAATGACCAGGCTGAGTTTAAACTCACAGTCTTCCCACCTCAGCCTCCCATGGCTCCCCAGTGCCTTGGAGAGGAGCGAATGCTTGCGATAACCTTTTGCTGTGGCCAGCATCTTCTTGATCTCCACACCAGTCCTATTATTTACATTTCCCAGCCAAGAATGGGAAGGCCAAAGGCCCAGAGAAGTCAGTGCCAGCTGGAGGTTAGGGAAGAGTCTGGATTCAAATCCCAATCTCTGTCTGCACGTGTGCCCTTCCTGCTGTCACCCGACCATCAGCATCTGCCCATGTTCACTTAGGAGCTGGCAGATGCGGTGAAAGGTCTGGAGGCCTGGGCCAGCTGCATCTGTTGGCTGCGCCTCTGCTGCATCCTTCCCTGTGCTGGTCCTTGTGACCCCTGCAGGCAGAGCTGGGGATGTGGCTGGGATGGAGGGAGAGGGAGTGAGGAGGAGCCTCAGACTGGAGCGGTCACAACCTGCAGCGACAGCCTTCCTTTACAGAGACATCACTGACATCACAGCCTGCGTTTGGCATTCACTCTTGGTTTTTTTTTTTCTTTTTGAGTTTTTTTTGGTAGTTGTTTTCGCACTTGCCACGATAGGTGAGGGCCACGCCTTTCTCACCTGAGCAGCATCGGCCTGTAGCCTGTCTGCCCCAGGTGATTGAACCTGCTAAAGAGTGCTACACTCTGGCCACATTATGACCTGCCATCTGCTTCAGGATGGAAACAGATCTGCTGAGTGAGTTCTTTTCCTTAGCTTCCATGCAGGATGGGCTGGAGGGGGTCTGCAGGGAGCTGGAGGTGGTAGTTGGCGCAGTGAGAAGGGTCGCGATCCGGAGCCCATCTCAGGCCCTCAGCTCTCCTCTCTGATCCCGGAGTCAGCTTGTCCTTGAGGAAGCTTCTCTGCCATTCCTGGAGGAAGTTCCAGGGCAGCCCCTGGCCCTGTTCCCCCACCCTGCTGGAGGCCCCCTGGTTGAGGGGCCCAGGCCATCAGACTGCTGCTGCTGTCGAGCCCAAGTTTGATTTGTGCTCGCGAGTCTGAGCTGGTCACCTGGCTCCTGCAGGAACCTCATGAAAGATGCATTTTACCAGGCAGTTCCGGGGGAGAGGAGGGTTTAAATTACAGCTCTGCAAATCCAAACATTGGCATATCTGCAAATCCAAATGTGGGAATTGAAAAAAAAAAACTAAATTCTAAGAATCTTATTCTGTACTTCGTGTGTGAGAAAGGGTGGATGAGATGTTCAGAGAGGAGGAAAGCTGTCAATAATGAGCGAGCTTCAGCAAAGCCAAGCCGACCTCCTCTTCTTCCCCTGGGCAGTCTTTATGATTCCAGGAAGCAGCGCGCTGCCGTGAGAGAGGAAGACAGCGTTTGTCAGTGTGGCTCTCTGCAGGACAGGTGTGGGGGGACTAGCGACTCCAGATGGACAATTCCTGTCTGTTTGCCCCCAAACCATTTCTGGACCCATGGACAAGGGACACCCCCTGGATCACTCACTGCCTTGCAGTTTATTTCACAACACAGAGGGCTCAGGGATCCTGTGGGACAAGGAGCTGTGCTAGGTTACTGCTCTGCTCAGAACCCTCCCATGGCTCCCCAGTGCCTTGGAAAGGAGTGGGTGCTTGGGATAGCTTCCAAGGCCCTGCCTGGCCTGCCTTCCCCATGACCTATCTGTCACCCCTCACTAACACCCTGGACCTTTGTATCCCCCACCCTGGGCAGGCAGGCTTCTCTCCCAGGCCCTTAGCACTTCCTGTTCTTGCTGCCTGGAACACTGTGCCCCAAGTTTCCTACATGGCATGCTCCTTGAGGTCATAACCCAGATGTCCACTTCCCTGACCACTTGCTTGGAATCCCAGGTGCCCTGGCTCTGAAAGCCTGGTCAGTGCCCAAGAGAGGGAGGTGTAGAAGAGAGAACCTGACAGCGGAGTCCCTCTCTGGATTCCTTCTGGCCCTATCCTCTCTCTGGCTAGCACTCCCACTGTGTGTGTGTGTGTGTGTGTGTGTGTGTGTGTGTGTGAGAGAGAGAGAGAGAGAGAGAGAGAGAGAGAGAGAGAGAGAGAGAGAGATCTTATGTAGCCCAGGATGGCTTACACTCCCTATTCACCCAGGATGGCCCTGAACCCAGGACTCTCCTGGCTCAGCCTCCCATGTGCTGCAGTTTCCAGTTTGTATCACTGTACCCAGCCTTGCTCCCATTACTGTGATGCTCTGAAGTCTGAGGTCATCCCCAGGACAGAGCAGGGGCTACTGCCAGTCTTGGGTCTGCAGAAAGATGAGCTGCAGAAGCATCTTTTCTTTGTAAGTACTCAGCTTTGTGTACTGTGTTATAGCAGTGGAAAATGGCCTTGTGCAACCCATTTCCTGCTCTGTTACCTATCACTTATTCTGCTTGCCCCTTCGCATTCTGTATAATTTACAAATGTGTTTTTGTAACATGTCTCCCAACATATGAGTTCAGGGAAGGCAGGTGTCCTCCTTCATTCACAGGGATGTCCCCTGCCCCTCTGAAGTTTAGGAGTCAGCTTTGCTTCTCTTCGCAGCAGCCTCCCTGGTGTAAGATTGTTCTCAATCTGTTGATGAAGAGATGAAGAAATGAATTTTAAAATTTACTCTGCTCTGGCAGGCTCTGCAGCTGATGCAGTTGAGTTTCATTTGGGTAAAGGAACTGGGTGTGGTGACACAGACAAATTCACCAAGAAATGCAGACCCATGTTGCCCCACATGGCATCCACAGGTCCTGGGTGGCTCTTGAGTGTCTGAAAGTCTGTCTGTTCTGAACTGTGCTGCCTTAAATGCAAAAGGCACAGTGAAGCCCAAGATTGAGTGCAAGAAAATTAAAACATCTTACCAATGTTTTATATTTATTGCCTGTTGAAATAACATTTTAGATTTACTGAGTTACATGGAATCTATTATGATAGTTGATGTCACCTGTCTCTTTTCAAATATGGCCTCTATAAAAATTGAAATGCTTTTTACATGTGTTGTAGTCTGCATATTTTATTTCTACTGGGCAGCCCTCTTCTAGCTATTTTTCATTCTGCCTCTATCACTGTCATTGCCTCTTATACTCTTGAGGGCAAAGTGCAGCGACCTTGTCTTCACTGTAAGAGCAAATATATGCAGAATACATCCATAAGTCTCAAAGATGCTAAAATACTCATCTCAGTCAGTTCAGGCTGTTATAACAAAATGTAATGGACCAGACAGTGTAGAAGCAACAGGGATTTATGTCTTGCAGTTCTGGAGACTGGAAGTCTGAGATGAGGATGGCAGCAGTGAAGACAGACTCCTGGGGTGCAAACTACCATCCTCTGATTGCACCTCGAATGGCAGAGAGAGGACACCAAGGATCTCTGGGGTCTGTTGTGTAAGTGCACTGCTATGGTTTGGGGCTTAATTGTGCTAAAAGCTTGGCCTTCAGCTGTCAGTGCTGTCAGGACGTGGTACAGATGGAGTAGGTCACTAGGGCAATGTGCTCTTGAAAGATAATGGGACACCAGCCCTCCTCTCTCTCTCTCTCTCTCTGCTATGAGATGAGCAGCTTTACTCTGCCATGTGCTTGCACCATGACATTTCTACCTCACTCCAGGCCCAGAAACAGTGGAACCAGAAGAACATGGCCTAAAACCTCTGAATCTGTGAACCAAAGTAAATCTTTCCTCCTTTGAGTTGACTTTCTCAGTATTTTGTCACAATGATGAAAAGATGACAAACACAGGCACTAATCTCATTCACATTAGTTATATCCTAATGACCTGGTCCTCTCCTGGAGTCCCCATCTCCAATACCCACGCAGAGTAGGGGAAAGGATTTCAGCATTTGGATTTTGGGAAGTGTATTAGTTGCTTCCTCGTTGCTGGACACAATACCTGACATGCACAGTTTAAAAGACAAGATTAATTGGCTCACAGTTGCTAGTGGGTTCAGTCCATGGTTGGCTGGCTCCAAGATGAAAAAGAATGGTGGCAGGGAATGGGGGAGGAATGATAGCCAGGAAACCGAGAGCAAAGGGAGGAGACAGAGATAAGAATATACTCTTCCAGGTCACACCCCAGTGACCCAGCTCCTCTGTGCAGGTCCTACCTCCCAACGACAGCACATTCAGCACCCCTGATTCATGAACCTTACAAACACATGGGGTTCTGGGGCTGGGCACATTTTAGATCTAAACCATGGAAGATGATGCAAACATTAAGTTCACATCACTACCTAAAGTATAAATATCTCTCTCCAAGGACAGTCATTTTCAATGAGAAACACTGTTGGGATGGAGATAGCCTCCAGGAGTGATGTGTCTTTGGTAGATAGACACCAGCAGGAGCTTGAGAGCTGGGCCTGTGAAGCAGGGAATTCAGGGTAAGTCAGCTGAAGGAAGCATCTGTCACAGACCCAGGGCACTCACCATGAACATTATTGAGTATGTCAGTGATGGCAACTGAGAAACCTTCTAAACGACACTGGGCTGCCAGTACGGATGTGCAGAGAGAGAGGAAACTGACGTGGTGATTACTGGGGAAATTTGGTCCATCGGTCACCTGGCAGGCTGGGTTTATGTGGGAGTAGAGCAGTAGCAAACATCTCTCAAGTGCTCAGTGTGTCCAGGAACATCCCAAGGGACTTGTGTGTATTCAGGCTCATCCGCATCTGGGAAGCAGGCTTGCATCAAACAAACAGAAATGGAAGAAACAGAACCATTTTGCCCACGGTCACACAGCTAGTGCCACGGCTCTGGGATAACTTTAGCCACCCACCCACCTCCCTAAGACACGGCCAGTGTAGCCAGTCCTCTTTTCTCTTACTGCACGATCTTTATGGACCGAGGGGGTGATGGCACCACACCTCCATCCTCCCTTCCTGCCATGTTCTCACCAGCCAGCTCTGCTGGAGCCACGCCGGTCCTTGACTTCCTGGCCGTGGCACACTCATGCTCGTCTCAGAATGTGGCATGATGATTTCCTAGACCTGGGATACTCTTCACTCTGTTCTAAATCTTTTGCATTCTTTTCACCTCACTTTAAGCCCCTCTCTAACGGCTGAGACGTGAGTTACTTGCATCTTTGGCACCTCTCTGTGGCACCTTCACAACACTTATCAATACAGTGGTTTTACTTCCTTCTCCTTTGCTTATTATTGCAGGTCTTTTGCAAAGTCTAGGCTTCATCAGGTCCCTTGTGCCCTCCCATCACTCAGCGCAGTGACGTCTGCACAGTTAGTCTCTCTCTGCATGAGCCTGATGCCCTTATCATGATGGATTAAGAAGACAGATCCTCCTGGAAATTATTTGGGGTTTCAGTTACTGCTCAGACTTGCAAAACTTGGGTATTAAGTGGAACGAGGAGACAGTGGACATAGTAAAGTATGGGCCAAGGAGGGGAAAGAGAAAAAAAAGAAAAAGAAGAGGAGAAACATCAGAAGTGCCTATTGAGAAAAAGGCTGCTAGGAAAGGGGTTTTGCTAAAGAGGGTTGCATTGTCACTTGATTGCCAGTCAGTTAAATGAAGGGGAGATGATTACATGAGTAAAGAACTAAAGAACAGGGTGGAGTTCTTCCTTGATATGAGCAGGACTTACCTTGGGTCTAAACTGAGGGCATGGCCCTGGGCCCCATGGCCATGGCTAAGTAAATTCCTTTGCACATTACAATGCAGTGTGAACTGGCCAGTCCTGTCCTGAGTTCCTGTCACGACGTATTTCATGCAGTCAGTGCCTCACACTCAATTGATGAGTTGATACACAAAGAAAGACTAGGACACAACCTCACCCTGTTGGAGCTCATGTTGCCTGCATGCTGACTGATGTAAAGTAAGCATTCAATAAGCATTTTTGAAGTAATGGATTAATGATTGCATGAAGAGCATGAAACACAGCTGGGGATGTCAGACAAGGGACACTGAGAGATGCAGCCAAAAGAATAAGAATGAAAGCCAAATTTACTTAACTTTCGCAAACTGTGGTGACTATATTCACTCAGTGCTTATCTGTGAACCAGCAAGAAGATGAGGCCTTGTCTCTGAGGTGGGGCGGGGTTTAACCCATGACCCACATCATGTGACCTGGGTGCAACACAGCAGGTCCTCCTCTTATCCCCAAACCAACTCTAGAGCTGGAGGAGTCAAACTGCCAGAAGGGACTTGTCCCCATCTCGGATGGCTGACTTTAGGAGTCAGGCTGAGTTACAGAATCCCTAGGAACTTGTAAAGCGCTGTTCCCAAGTGTGTCTGTGATGCTGCAAGGAAGGTAGGTGTGTGAGTCAGTGGACTGAGTGGGAACCATCAGTGGGGTAGGTACCATCTAATCGGCTCAGGGCTGAAACAAAATGGGCAGCAAAGCCCGTGCTCCCACCCCCATGAGCTGGGACACTTCTATCTTAGACATCAGAGCTCCAGGCTCTCTGGCCTTTGGACTCCAAGATCAACACTAGTGGCTCCTGTGCTTTCAGGCCTTTGGCCTCATACTTAGAGTTGCTATCTATGTCTCTGGTTCTGAGGCCTTTGGACTTGATATTGACCTACAGTCAATTGCAGGGTCTCCAGCCTCTGGAAAACCTGTCATGGAACTTCTTTGTCTATGTAGTTTCATGAGACTACTGTATTTTCCTATTAAATCCTATGTCTATCTCTGCCTATCCCTGGAGAACCCTATGACATCATCCCAGAGGTAGGGACTCAACCCACCAATGGAATGTGGCCCAAGCGCACTGCACAGTTTCCACTTTCACAGTGTTTATCCTACTCTTATTACAAATGCAGCAGGAAGGATCTCCTGGGTGAGGTAAACCACAGCCACTGACAAAGCAGCTCTTTTCCCCTTCCTCCTCCTCTCAGTGGGGTATGCTTCAGCCAGAGCAGTAGCCCAAGGGTTTCTGGCAGGCTTGCTTTTACTTTACCAAATCAGACCATGCACAGATGGCCCCACTGGGACAGGGAGCCTGAAGATTGCTTGGGGTGGAAGTAACCTGGGGATCCTGATTATTTTATCAAATAAATCTATTACCAGGGGAGGATCTGACTCATTAGAGCTTTGGGGGCATGCGAAAAAAGATAGATATGAAATTAGATTTCACTGTGTTATACTGAACGGAGGCATTGCTATAGATGCTGAAACAAACCATCATCCTAAGCGGGAAGAAACTCACCACCTCAGCAAGGTGAAAAAGATTCCCATTTTTGCTGGGCAAATTCCCCTCACCTAGTGATTTACAGACTCCTGCCAAATTATCAGGGACTAGATCAACATTTACCAAACCTCCCAGAACGGTTTCTTCCCATTGTTCACAAGCCTCGGGGGGCTCCCTTTCCTCAGTCAGTCATGATGTAAACATGACTTACAGGCAGAATTTGAGAGATTAAATTGAAATACTCCCCACTGAGCTCTCAGATTAACTAGATTTCTGTTTAACTGCAGGTTAAGTAAAACCTGCCTAGTTCCATCCTTTGTTATGGGACATCTTTCTAAACTGTTAGTTCACTCACCTGTGTTAAGTTTCTCATGTAGAATAAAAATAATTACATTTTTGCTTTATGAGCAGAGCCTTGGGGCATTATTCTGCCTATCTGTTAAGATTAAAATTTAACCACAGTAATAGACTTGTGTGAGAAATTGAGCTCTACCTGTTCTGAGTGGAACAGGAATGTTTTGTTCTTTTGAGATAAGGTTTCTCTTTGTAGCCCAGCCTGGTCTTAAATTCAAGATAATCCTCTTGCCTCAGCCTCCTGTGTACTGGGGTTAAAGGTATGTGCCACCATGCCTAACACTGAACCAGAAATTCATCCCACTTTATTAGTAGTCTCATACCTTCCTAGAGCCTAGCAGCATGAGGAGTTTGTTTGAACATGAAGCCTACTGTTTGTTTGTTGATGGTGATTGTCAGGGTACCCTACTGAGCACTTGCACAGTTTATATTATTTCATTTGACTGCATATGGCCCAGTATGTGGGCTGTACCTCCAGTCTACTGATAGGAAGTGGAAGCTTGGAGAGGAGAGGTGAGCGACTTGCTTCTTGGTCAGCCAATTGGCTAGATGGGCCTTCTTTGGGAGCTCCTGCTGAGTCTGCAGTTTCAGGAGATCTCTAGTTGACTGGTGGATGTTTTAGTGCTTGGGAAGCACTGCTTGAAGGCACGTGCTATAAATCTCATCCCTTTCTTTTCACTTCTGTGTGACTTCTGGCAAATCACTGGATCTCTCTGCATTAGTCCTGAGTGTAACAGTACTCATCTTTCTGGGCTATTGTGAGCCTCCAAGGCAGGTAATGCACCTGCAGGGTTGGTGCCAGCCCATAGCATTCCATGTGGCTGGCACACAGAAAGGGCTGCATGATGATCATTGCTATTGTCCATGATTGTTCAGAATGTTTGTTATCCCTAGGCCATCCCTGCTGCTTTTGAGGTCTTGGCATCTGGATACTGAGGTTTCAGCCAAGGATACTGACATTGATGGTAAATAATCTGTTGATTTATGGCAGTATTGCAGCTTGTATGAAGATGTCCTGCCAAAGCCTCCTGGAGTCATAGATGGGCTTTTTCAGAGGTGGCTGGATCTAAGGTGTATAATGTTGGGATTAAGAGTGCATGATTATTAAATGAGTCCACTAACTGGAATTAGCATAGTTCTGGGTGGCACCATCCAGAAGAGGGTAGCCTGGATGGGATAAAAAGGAAAGGCAGGCTGCTGCTGTTGCTTGCTGCCTTCTTCCTGCCATGAGCTATTTCTCCTCTGTGATGCCCTCTGCCATGCCTTGCCTTGCAGCCTCATTCTGTGAACTGAAACCTCTACAAACTGTGAGCTGAAATAAAACTTTCCTCCTTTGACTTGTGGGTGTTAGGTATTTTGTCTTAGTAACCCCAAGAGTAACTGAGACAGGAGAGTTTACTCTTCCCAAGCCTGAACCTTGTTATTCAGCACTGTGACTACTGATGTCACGTAAAACCCACTTGAACCAGGCATAGTAGTACCCACTTGTAATTCCAGCACTCTGGGAAGCTGAGACTAGAGGATCATAAATTCTAGACCAGCCTGGGTAACTTAGCAACATAGGCTGGGGATATAGCTCAGTATGAAGGCCCTGGGCTCAATAAAAAACATAATAAAAATAAAATCTATTCAGACAGCTTCCTTGAACTTGAGACTGTCACTTGTCCTAACTGTTCTGGACAGGAGGAGTCCACAGATGCTCTAGGATGTGAAGGAGTTGCATTCTACTTTTTCACACTGTCCATGGCAGCTGGCTTACTGGGTCTTCCAGGCAGGTGGAACCCTCACAGTTCAGCTGGGGGAAAAATACACACACTTGGCTCCAGGGTTTCAGCAGCAGCAGAGACACTGGCTCTCCTTTCTGTCAATGTGTCTGCAGACAAAAAACAGTGTCCCCTCAGGAGAATGATGATCCTGGAAGCACAGAGCCAAGAAAAGGCAGAAAACAAAAACAAATGGCCAGCCAAGCAGGGTTTGCAGGAGATTTACATGGAAACATATCCACAGACATAGAGCTGCTGCATTTATAACATGGGCTGGGTCATTTGTCCTTGTGTGCTCAGATAATGGTAAACAAATTTCATGCTGTGATGTGAACCTCTATCTGCAGAAGCAGGAAAAGATTCCATGCCCTGTAGCTGAATTGTGGCTTGGCAAATTATCCCTAGAGGCTTATTTCTTGGAGACTGAAGGGAGAGACCATGCTGGGGCCCAGGTGTTAAAAGCATAGTGACATCCCTGGGTGCCAAGGAGGCGGACTCTTCTGTTTCTGTGTAGATGGAAGCTCAGAAATGTCAGTGCCCACCGCTCGGGCTGGACAGCATTGCTGAATCCTTGGAGACACAGTGTGTGGCCATGGGTGATTGTGGTGTCCAACCACAAAGGGGAAATGTGCCAGGGGATGCATATTCCTATTTCAGGTCATGCTTGGACTTGGCTCTGCACTCATACCCATCCTGACCCTAGCCCTACCCTCTCTCCCATCAAAAGCAGGTGGCAAAGTATTTGTCAGCCATGGCTTCTTATCAGACCTGCAGGGAAGGAAGCACTCCATGGGCCTCCTGAGCTGGTGGTGGCTGACCCCTCCCCAGCAGAGTTCACCTGTAGGGGACAAAGGCAGTATCCCTTAATCTTTGTGTCTCTTATGCATGTGCATACTCTACATGTGCTAAGAATGTTTATGGAAATAAAGCCAGCGTCCTGAGGGTGTGCCACGTTGAAAAATATAAGAATCGAACTTAAAATCTGGCAAATTATCATTATTCAATAAAGAACCCAATTTGGTATTTTATATTTTTTATGATTCTGGTTATTCTATAAGGTAAATGTTATTATCCCACTTAATCACATTGGAACTATGGCTCCAGAAATAAACTCAATGAAGAAAATACAACTCTTAAGTGGTGGAAGCAGAATCCGAACCTATGACTTTTGGACACCCAAACCGATATCACCTAAGCTGATGCTGGAGTCCTGATTTCAAGGTCAGTCACTGTCCAAGTTCTTTCTTGTCCTGCCCTGCATGCACTTCTGGGCCTAATTTTTCCTCTCTGTAAATTTGGGGGAGGGATGGTACAAATCTCAAAATCATTAGGGGAAGTCTAAAGCACAAAAGGAAGAAAATGGAAACAGGAGGAAAGGAAGCAACCCATCTAGCAGATTAGGTTTTGAGGCTTACACAAAGCCAAGTGCGGCCCTCAGAGAATGTGATGTTGGTGCACACATTTGGATAGGAGTGAAGCACATGGAGAGCCAGTGACTCGTGCAAGTGCCTCCCACAGGTGAACGAACCTCAGGATTGGAAGCCTGATGAATTGCCAGGCTGGTGGGAGAAAGAACAGGATGATTTTAAGAGACAAGCATGGCCACGTTTGTGCTCAGAGAAAGGCAGACACGATGCACACACATGGGTCACACACAGATACTTGTATCAGCAAAGTGTCTGTGCATAGTCAGAGACCTAGGATAAAATCCTTGCACATTGCACATAAAGTTGTTGGCATTCTGAGGCTTCATGGATGCAGGATGCTGCAGGTTATTAAGGTCCTCTGTTAGTCTGTCTCCTTCTATCCCACTGCTCTCCATATTCTTGGTACAAATAGCATAT
>NW_022900917.1:69912396-69918896 GCF_012274545.1 Fukomys damarensis
TTAGAATGTATATTATATTTTGTGCAAAGAGTGAGAGTAACATATTGCGTCTGCTATTTGTGATGTGTCAGCTTTGCTGGAGTAGGAAAGCCCTCCCAGATTGGTAAAACAGTCCTGGTTGTTTTGGTGGAGTATTTCCAGAGATTATTGGCATGTAGGCTAGCATAATGAGAGGGGAAGATACACCCTGGTAGCAGGTGGCATCAACTAATAGGCTTGTAGTGTGAAAGGAATAAAAAAAGGAAGAAGGAGGAATTGTGCCCACTTCTGAAGAGCTCCAATCTTTCTGGAGCAGGAGTCTTTTGATGGTGCTGTCTCTGAACAGCAGGCTCAGGTTTCTTCAGCGTTGCCAGGCAGATTCTCAACAGTGACTCTAGAGTGCTGCGTCCCTGATCCCTCTTGTTTTGCTGCTTCTGTTTTTTTGAGTTGAGCAGGTACAGAAGCCTCCAGGCCTCCAGCGCCATGGCCTGGATTCTCCTGCCTCTGACCCCATGAAGCCTACAGAATAAACCCCTTGTACTGTTGTACATATGTTTTTTATCAGTTCTGCTCCCCTAGAGAACTATAAGCAATACTTACATATTAGTTATAGAGATTCCACAGACAGTTTCTAAAAGTTATCTGAAAAGCTGAAAAGCATGATTGCTTCCAGGTAGGGATCCAAGTGCCAGAGGTTGTGAAGAGGAAAACTTTGCACATCATCCTGGTTTTTAATATTTAATCTTCTGAAGAATATGGATTCCTTAATTCAACATAATGAACAGTAACAACAACAAAAGGTCTACTTTACAACTGAATATTTCTTGACTGTCTTTGCCAAAGAAGGAACTGTTTCTGAGTAATTGTGCTTATGATATGGCTAACAGCTGCTCTGTGGTCCAGTGGAAGCAGTGGAGCGATAGGTAGCTTTGGAGGCTAGGAGGATGGAAACATTTAAGGAGGGAGACGCCTGCATCCTGAGCCAGAGAAGGCCAAATCAGCCACTGGATGTGTCAATAATTTTTGCACAGCCATGAATAAGTGAATAAGCTATTTGGTCTGCTATCTTGCTGCTATTGTAGTGTCTAGGAATTCTGGGAGATTGGAAGTGGACTGAAGAAATTTATTTTTATTTTTGAAAATGAGATGGCCATGCACACTAGAAATTGTTTACTTGTGTTCAAAGAGCTTTCTTTTTTCTTTTACACATCTTAATTTATTTTTCTCACAGAGTTGAGAATTTAAGCTGATATTACTTAGTATCTGTACTAGGCTAGACAGTGGGGAGGAACCTAGAAGTCTTATAAGATTGATAAATAATACAACTAGGTAATATCCCATTTTTTTCCATAAGGAAATTAAAACTCCAAGGTGTCAGGGGCTAAGAAATTGGCTCAAGAACTCATGAATAATTAGGCAGAGTCACTGTTGACACTGGCTTCTCTGCCACTCCAAACACTGGACTCTGTGACCCAACACAGCCTGGAGGAAGAGGAACAAGGCTTTCTTTGTCCACCAGAGACTGGCAGTGATTTTTATAAGAAGTGGCTCTCAAACACGGGCTGAATCAGGATCACCAGTGGGGCTCATTGGTGACTATTATCAACCTCCTCATCAGAGTCTGGGATTGGGCAGGTTTAGGGTGGGCAGGAGAATATACATTTCTAACAAGCTCTTAGGTGATGCTGATGCTGCCAGTTAGAAAAATGCACTTTGAGAAACACTATTTTAAAGTAAAAATGTTAGACTGGGGCTAAAGCTTATTTGGTGACTTTATTGGCAGATATCATAGAAAGGGCAATTTCATGTTTTTTATAATTATGCTCCTGTGTTATACTTTTGGAAATATCCACCCTTTCCTTTCTTCTTTCTTTCAGTCCTCCTGCCTCAGCCTCCAGAGTGAGAGGATTACAGGTGTGTGTGACCACACCTGGCCTATTTTAAAGTGGAAGACGGTAGACTTTGTATCTACCACACATGCTAGAAAGAAAGAAGGATATGTGTATAGGACATAATGTGGAATGACCACAATTCTCCCTGAAGGAAAGATCAAATCATAGTCATGATTCTTTTGGTCCCTGTAACAGAAATCTGACTTCAATAATTTCTCTTAAGATTGTATTTGGTTTTGTGTAAAGGAAAGTCACATTAGACAGGTATCTTGGAGCCAAGTTTTTGTTTGTTTGTTTGTTTGTTTTTTTACACAACAGCACTTCTGAAGTCATGTCATCACTAGGATTGCTTAGGAGCTCACCAATACAGGGTCTGGCACCTCTGGAATGCTTTTATTTTTATTATTTTTAAAAATTTTCTGTCTTACAGTCTATTAGTAGCTGTGGTAACTCCAGTTGTCATATCCGCATTAGCAAGAATAAGATAGAAGATGGAAGCAATAGGATCCACCTCCTTGAATGGTCATGTCCGTTATAACGTCTGCTGCATCACATCATCCTACCCATCAGCCAGGGAAATGGCTGAACTGAGTGTATAGCTGGATAAACTACTTCTGCATACAACTTAAGGGTTGCATAGTCGAGTGGGGAGTGACTGGATGTTAGGAATGTCCTTGGTTTTACTACGTCTGGCGGGGCACAATGAGAAGCTCTTGCTTTAATGAGGAGGGCAAGATTGGGTGTGCTTTAGAGCAGTGTAGGTGTTAGCTTTTCCTAACATCTGGTGTCAGCTGGGCTCTGAGTACACTGTGACCTTAGCTAGATGGCTGGGTCATCATTTCTATAACATTTCTTGTCTAACAGCTAATTTTTTTAGCTGGTAGCAATAAAGTTGCAACGAATAGCAAGTTATGCATGACTAAGTAACAGATAATTCCAAAACTCAGTCAAATAAAACACCCCCCCCATACTATTTATTCACTATTCTTTGCATGTCATTCTGGACTGTGCTCAGCTGGATGGTTCTTCTCCTGATCTTTCCTGGTGTCCTTCAGATGACTTAACTGGGGCCAAGTCCCATGATGGTTTTATTCTTATGTCTTCATTTGGTGCTGGATATTGGCTAGGTCACCTGTCTCCAGTAGAATAGCATGAGCTCCCTTACATGGTGTTTTGGTTACTTTCCATTGCTGTGACAAAATACCTGAAAGGTTTATTTTAGCTCACAGTATGTAGAGGTTTAAATCCATAGTCAGCTGACTCCAAGGCATAGTAGCATGGCACAGAAGCAGTCCTTAGCAGGGCAAGCAGAAAGCAGGAAGCAGCAGCAGTGAGCCTATTTTTCCCCCTCTCTTTATATTCCATCCAGGTACAATATAGGTTGGCACTGCTTCCCATCATCCACATCCAGGACAGTGCTAAGCCAATAAGTAAAGTAATCCAATTATCATATATTCTTACTTCATATTCACACCTAGATCACTTACCTCCAAAAAGCCCCACTTATGAGTGCATGAAACTTTGGGGAAATATCTAGATACAAGACATAGCACATGGTGAAAAGGACCTAGGAACAGCAGACAAAGGGTAAGTTCCCATAAATAAATGCTTTCAAGTCATTTCTTGTAACACATCTAGTGATGTCCACTGCCAAACCACTTCAAATAAACCCAGAGTCCATGTGGGAGGGGGCCTTAGGAAGCAGAGTGTAGGAGATACGATTTACTGATGTCCCTTACTAAACCTGGATCAGTCACCCACTTGTTGCTGCCACAACCCTGACATACAGTGTAGAGGAGAAAAGGCTTACTTTGTCTCCTGGGTTCAGAGGTTTCAGGAGCCATGATTAGCTGGCTACAAGACAGGAGCATCACAGTAGAAGGGCATGCAGAGGAAGGCTGCTCACTTCACGGCATCCAGAGAGAACAAGAAGAAAACCAGGGAGAAAGAAAGTATCAGAGGAAAAAACATACCCTTCCAGCTCACAATCCCAGTGACTTCCTCCACCCAGGCCTTACTTCCTAAAGGCACATTCAGCTGTGCTCTCAATGGATTAATCCTCTGATGAGGTTAGTGTCCCCATGATCTAATCACCATCCAAAAGTCATACCTCTGAACATGAGTCTTCTGAGAGGCATTTTTGAGCCAAATCAAAATGGCAACAAAATTTGCCACAGATTCCTTAAACCCAAGACACAAATCTCTGCCAGGGCTTTTCTGGCCATGCCCTGGATTTTCTTGGCACATTCCTCCAGACATAGCTTCTCCCCCCAAGGCTGAAGTCATAAGTGTCTTCTGCCCTAGGAAATGCTTTCTCAGCGTCCTTCTCCAGGGTAAAGAGTTTCCCCTCCTGATCTGTTCCGAGACTTCTGGAAAGACCTGGAAGCCCAGCCACTGCGTACCTAAGCCTGTGGGCTACAGGAATTGGTGATTCACATTTGAACTTCACATGCACAGGTTGTAGATGGAGCAGTGGGGAGGATACCGCTGTAAAACTGAGGTGGCGTCCTCTGGGATAACAGAGATGTACTGGCCAGAAATGACAAATAGATCCACACAGACCAGCAGTATTAGGGGACAGGTAAACATGAAACCTCAGGCTATCTGGAGGTTTTTGCTTGTTTTGTTAGTTGGTCGGGAGGGCCTCATTAATAGGAATTTAAACTAGTTTAAATTCTTTGTCTTCTCTAAAACATGGTTCTAACAACATTGAGCTAGTAACACACCTCTTTTATTTTCTTTGAGAACAATACAGATGAGCATCCACAGCAAGCCCTGATGGGCAGGCTCTGGGCTGAGTGTGCTCTCTATGACAAATATCCAACAGTGGCCACATTATCTTGTCACTCACCTGGCCCTGAGACTGTGCTTGGAAAACAAAATGTGCAAAAGCAAAGGACTGGAGCCCGTAATCGGTACCAGCCACCTCTGGGAGGCCAGCTTCTTTCTCCAGTCCTGCTAGAACTTTAGCAATGCTTCCGGCTGGGCCTTGGATATGTAGGGTGAGATGCACACCACACAGCAGTGCCTGGCATCCACTGGGCCACACACAGCCTGCAAAGTAAGCTGTCCCACTGTTAGTCACCGCGCTACCCGCATGGGCATCAGTGTCAGGCCCATCACAGCCTTCTCCTTCAGAGCAAGGAAATCCAGGAGGCTGTGGCTAAGCGTATGGGGAGGGTGGAGGAATGCTGGCCATGCGGATGACATCCATTTTCCACAAATAGCAGATTCCTGAAAGGTTTTGCCTCAGCTCTGCGAGGCAGGTAGCCATGGCGATGATGCCTTGCCTCTGTCTCTCTGCTGCCAGAGACAGAGCAATTGCTGTCCTTCCCAGGGGTCTGAGGGGGCCTGGCTGCACCTGACTGCACACACTCCACAGACTCAGTTCTCGGAAGCACTCCCGCATTGGGGGGCTGGCTCTCAGTGTCTGGGTGCCCTGCTGTAGCTCCCAGGTGGCCTTTGCCCGGCCAGCTCCTGCTGTCAGAGTGGTGTCACACTCGCTCTAGTTAGCAGGTTCTGCTTCACCTTCCAGGACTGTGGAGTTGGACTCTCCTCGGATTCTTTGTTGGTGGCTGTGGTGCATTGGTCAGCAGGGAGGCTCGGGCATCTGGGCTGTGACTTTAGCTTCACCTGTGCCCAGTTCTGAAGTCACAGCTCTTCATCTGTCCCTGTGCATCGTGGATTCTCACAGCCACTGTCCTCTGTGTTTCCCAGGGACCAGGGAGGAATGTGCAGTCTGAGATGCATTTGGAGGTACACTTAGGACAGCATCCTTACCTCACCTGTCCCTTCCTCTTGTATTTTAAATTTTGAGCAAGCAGGATTAAACCTTTAAACATTAGCATACAGGATATTAGATTTACATAAAAGTTATGCAGAAAGTACAAATTTCTCATACATTCTCCTCCAGTTTGTCTTCTAATTAATCTCTTGCATTAGTGTGGCACATTTGCTGCATTTGATGAACTCTTCTGTTACATTATCAGCCAAAGTCTCTGTGAGGGGTTCACTTTTCGTGTTTCATATGCTAGGATTTTTGACAAATAAATAATGCTATGTACCCCACTGTTATAGCCTCACACAGAAGTGTATCACCACCTAAACATGTCCTGTGCTCTGCCTACTCATCCCCGAACTCCTGATCTTTATTCCATCTTCATAGTTTTGCCTTTTCTAAAACATTTTGTAGTTGCAATTATGCAGTGTAGACTTTTCTGATGAGCTTCTTTCACTTACAATACGCATTGGCCATTCCCCTGTCCTTTTCTTTCTAGTTAACTTACTTCTTTTTAACCACTGAATAATACTGGATTATGTGGAATATTATCAGAACTTACTGGTGTAGATTCCTATGGAAAGCATGTTTAAGCCATAAACACCAGCTTAGAGTTTATGGTTTTCTTTTATGAGATGGCCAGGAGGTGACTGTTTTACCCTGCACAGATCAGTGATCAGGGGTGATGGATGAGGTGGAATGGCTGATTCACACAGAAATCTGATCCCCCCTTCCTTTTAATATGCATTCAGTGTGGATGGTATTAGGGGGAAAATAATGGATCAAGATCTTTCAATCCATCCAACCACCCATCCACTCCCACCCCACCCACCCATCTATCCCATCCACCC
>NW_022900917.1:69919281-69952189 GCF_012274545.1 Fukomys damarensis
TCCATCCATCCCATCCACCCACCCACCCTCCCATTCACTCATTCATTTAGCACTGATACAAAGAACACCATGTTTAGTCCTGGGAACAGAATGGTGAACAAAACAGGTGCAACACTGATCCGTGGGTATTCACCTAAGAATCACATTGATGAGCATGTAATTACATGCACAGTGGAATGCTCTGAAAAAAGGAAACGACTTTTCTTGGAAGGTCAGGGTAAGTTTCCTAGGTAAGGGGCATTCAAGCAGGGAACTTAAAGTTAACCACGGATTGACTTGGAGAAGGGCAGAAGTCCTGTGACAAGTTCACCTAGCATCCAGCTTCCCAGCCCCTTCTTTCCATTGCTTCCTCCTCGAAACAACTCTATGAGGCAAACAGGACTCATTTCCAATGATGAGGGCACTTGGTGGGCAGGATCCTCTGCTACCAACCCACACCGCTGTCAGAGCATCTCTCCTTGATGCAGGAAGGCCATAGTTATCAGTCCTATTTTTCCTATATTCTTTATCCCCATTTCTCCTCCAGAACATATTTTGAGCAGTCATGATGCTCCAAACACAGGTGTTATGAAATGGAGTGGAATGTGGTGTCTGCTCTGGGGGAGGAGGCAGACATGTCCACACAGGGTGGCACGATGCACCCTCTGGCAGCAGGGACAGGGTGCTCTGAGGACACCCCATGTCTGTCACCCTCTAGACTGTTCTGGGGACCTCCTGTGTGCCAGTCATGAGAGGTGTGCTGCCCCACCACAAGGACCTCACTTTTGAGCCCAGAATTACCTGTCAGTGCAATTCAGTGAGTGATAAAGAGAGAGAGAGAGAGACAAGAGTGAAGGGAGCTCCTGGGAGGAACGCACTGCTCAGAGTCCTTGCTTCAAACTCTTTTGCTTTAGGCAGAAGTAGACTGCTTCCTATTTTACAGTAAGATCATTTATGAAAATGTGTGTAACATTTCAGCTAAAATATTCTCTCCATGTGCGCGGAGGCTAAGATGATGAATTCCTCTGTCTGCAGAGGAAGCCTTGGTGTTCTAGCATTAAGTAAAGATGGTTCAGCTTCCCAGGGTGGAAGACAGGGGCTGGATGCTGAGGTCAGTGTGGCTCAGACACAAGCAGCATGGTTAGTGACTCCCCACTGCACATTCTCCTGGAGTCTTGTGAAAGACTGAGACGTTCTCAGGACAAAGGTAGCCCTACCTTCTGTTCGAGAGTAAAGAATCAGCCCCTGCCTGCTCTGGTATGTTGGGTTATTTTAAATAGCTTTGAGCTTCAACAGGACCCACTCTGGGTTTGACAAGGACATTAGAGAAGAGCTGTTGGACCCGGGATGCAGATACCCCACCCAGACACTGATGAAGGGGAGATGGGTCAGTCCCTCCCAGACCCTCCCAGCCTCTGCACAGCGGGTCTCTGCCCCAAGATGCAGGTGCACTATGCAAAGAGGTGATGACAGGCCCGGTGAAGATGCTATCTCCCTTCTGGCCTCTCGCACCTGCCAGACAGACAGGGAGACTAACAGATGGACAATGACAGTGACTACAGCTCTGCCCCCAACAGTGTATTCCTGCCCATATCCGGGTTTCCACAAAAAGCCCCTCAAAGATGTGTGTCCAGGCCTCCCAGCTTGCCTGCCTTGTCCGGAACTGTTTGGTGTTGCTACAGGATCATAGCTGAGGATCTGGGCTCTGGATTTAGACAGGCCTGACCCTGATGCTCAGCTCTTCTGCCTACTACCTGTAAGGTCTTGACCAAGCTGCTTTCCTTCTGAGACTCGTCTGGTAAGTAGGTGTAATGATGATACCTACACATCAGGATCCCAGTTGGAATCGGTTGCTGCACCCTGTTTAACTTACTTAAAAAGGGACATTATAAACATTTAAAAAAAAACACAAAAAGAAGTGAGGAGCCCAGGGTTAGCAGCAGTGGAATGGTGACTTTCTACAATCTAAGGGGTAATAGGAGAGAAAGAAGTGCCAGGAGCCCAGGATGGGGTGTGTCGGCACAGAAGCCTAGCACATTCATGACCTTTTCATCTGTCTTCCTTCTGGGAGGAAACTGGACCTTGTTGTACTGCTTTCTCCCAATTCTTGTTTTCCTGGGGCTCCCTGCTGGCCACTCCTGATGAAGAGGTAGAGGGACAAGGAGCCTGTGATATGGACTATGGGGAGCAGTCTCCTGGCAGAGCAAGCAGGATGCAAATGGGTGGACACTGCTGCAGAGTCAAGTGGAGGGTCTTGGTGGAGCTGAGTTGATGGATAACGGAGTGACATGAGGGCTTAGTACCTGTGCAACAGCTTCGTATCCAGGTCAGCTGACTGTGACTACTGCTGCTTTCCAGATCAAATGTGGAAGCGTTGCTAGTATCTCAGGCAGGACTGAGCTGTAGCAACAGAGGGTCACATGTGCATCCCAACCTTAAGGGCAGGCCAGGAAAAGATGAGCTGGTGCTTTTTTTTTTTTTTTTTTTGATATAAAAGAAAATTTGGCATGAACCCTCCTGTCCCAAGGAATATTCATATGCTTCTTTCAAACCTACCCACTTCCTGCACTTGGACCATCTTTCCTTGCCATTTCTGTGTGCCTGAGAGGATGCCATTATGAAGAAAATGGGCTTTGAGCTACTGTATACCACAGTACCGGTCTGAACAAAAGTAACGGTTCTCTGGGCTATTGGAGAGGCAGGAATGGAGCATGACTGTACCAGGTGAAGCTATGTATGGGAGGTATAGATGGGAGCTGTCCTCACCACAGAAACTGACTATTCAGCCCTGAATTTATATGATATCATTTCTCTTCAAGACTGAGTTTTCCAGGAAAAGAGGTATCCAGGAACATTCAGCTACACCCAAAAGCTTGGAGTCATTGCCTCAAAACTGTGCTCACCTGGATTCCAGGAAAGGCCAAGCTCCCATGACTGAGGACCCCCTCCTCCCCACAGACAAGGACAGTCCTTTCCCGGGAACAAAACCATCCCACAGCCACAAAGATTCTAGAACTATGAGCCCAGGTCTGAGCTAATGGTAACCTGTACCCTAACCCACCAGCTAATCCCCAAAGCTGGCCTCTTGCCTTTCTAAACCTGTCCAAACCCCTGTGTCAGAGCAGGCTGCCCCCAGCTACTTAAACTGGAGTCCTTTTCTATCTTTCCCCTAATTTTCCAATTAAAGCCTCTTTCCTTGTAAACGTGTGCTTTCATTGTAATTCCCATTTTCTACTCTAGCAAGGACCCATGGTAGCCAGCAGCAGCTGTACTCAGGGTGTTTTGACTTTATGGGTTGATTATATATCTTTATTTTAAGGAAACAGTGATGTGATGAATTTGCTGAGGCAAAGGAGAAAGCCAGGTTTAACATTTTTAAGTCACTCTTCTGTAGTGTGTAAGACCATGTGCACAGGATTTATGTAGGATCTCTTCCACTTGCAGAGAATCTTTTAGCTTGCTACACACACACACACACACACACACACACACACACACACACAGATACACACGTTATTTGTGTGCTTTCCTAGATAGGGATAAACTGGGATGCTTGGGGAGCAAGATTCTAACGCGGCACTCTGTGCTGATGTAAAATTCCCAGAACTCCCATCTGGTATGTTGACTTGGGTGGGAAGTAGTTAAACACTGCAGGGAGTGATACGAATGTCATCACCACGGGGCTTGACTTCAGTTTAACCCGAGGTCTGTGGGAGCTGGGGCAGGAATGCAAATCTCATGAGCCAGCTGAGCTGCAGGCAAGCTGGCTTCTCCCTCCTGGCCTTGTGAGGAGCTGTGACTGTGTCAGGCTGCGCCAGTCCTGCCCGACCCAGCCATGGTGCTGCCCAGAGGAAGGATCATTCTGTGGGCAGGAAAGCAACTCCCTGTGTGACCCTCAATCCTCTGCCTGCTTGGCCCCGCTCCCCACTCACACAAAAGAGTCTTTCAGAACCTGGTTACCTAGAGATGAACTTCTCAACAAGGCTCTTTGTGTTTTCCCTTTAATCTGCATAGCTAAAACCCCACTGTTGCTAAGATGAGGGATTTTCTCCCCTCTTCCTTCCCTTAGCTCAGTTTCTGTGGACTGGGAAAGACCCAGAGATGAATTTCCTCGCTGCCAAGTGAGCAGAGGGTACTTGAGTCCCCAGAGTGTCTGGAGGGATTAACCAGGACTCGGGCTTTTGCAAATTGTCCTCTGTGACTGACTCCCAGGCCCTCGCTAGGTTTCTCTGTTTGTATCAGTACCTAAGGCCGACTGCCACTGCTCACCCTAAGTACCCACAGGAGAGCTATGGAGTCAGAGGGAGAAGTGATCTAGCATGAATATTTATGTACCATACACACTGTATGCTGCCATTCACTCGGCTAGTTCCCATTTTATGCATTTTTTCCTCATTTGCAGTCTTTATTTATTGCAAAGTTAGGGCTGTGAGCAAAATAACATATCAGGGTGGATTTTCTTTCTTTCTTTTTAAAATTAATTTTCTTGACTTCTGTTCTGTTTCTGGGCGTGTGTACCAGTATGGCAGCAGAACTGGTTCCCACTGCCGAGCTGCAGGGTACTGGGTTGGGGTGGGGGCTGTGCAGATCATGGTGTTCTTACCAGATCATTACTACTGAGCACAGTGGTTGTGAGTCTGTGCCACCAAGCTGTGGCGGTTCACTTCAGCCAAACTTCAGTGACAGAAATCACTTGCTCGCTGCTTTTCAAAGTGGGAATGTAGGGAAATAACACTGCTGGAGTGACCACTAAAGCTAGAGACAGGGGTTTGGGGTCCAGCCATGCTGCTGGTAAGCTATGGCCACGGGCAAATGGCTTCAAGGTCCTGAGCTTCTATTTCCTGTTACAGAGAATGAGCACATTAGCAGAGGTGGGTGAATGTTAAAATGTGTAATGTGTGCATGTGCGCTTGACAAGGTTTTAGCGCATGTTAGCACTAATTACACAGGTGCGCTCCTGCTAGGTGTTGAGCACCTGCCTGCCTGTCCTAGGGAGGTCCATTCACTGTCTTGATGCACATCTAGTTCAGTTTGGAGCTAATTGTCTGAAGCACATATATTTTTTTACAATGATCTCTTCACAATAAAACATGCCTCAGAATCTCTACTTTTTACCAGACCTATTTGAAATCTGTTAGTTTTGAACTTTGGGAAACTTAACCTGGATTTAAATGATAAAAATGGGTTTAAAGAAGTGGCTCAGTGGGGGTTTTCTGGCAGCAGTGTCTGTATAGAGTTCAACACTGGGACATGCCATACACACAGTTTGTGGTGAGCCCACACTGAACTTCACTGCTGCCATTGTGATCTTACCTGCTGGTTTCACAATATTCTTATCCCTCAGGCCATGGCCATATCCTGTCCAGTCCTGAGTGAATTAAAAATGTTTGTTTTTATGGTCATTTTGACTTTGGGGCAGAGCTCAGGGTGCCAGATCTAGTGAAAGAGGTGGATAAGGACACATTATAATGATTTAATTGACAGAAATTACTGCAAATGGTTGCTCAAGGGAAGGTTATCATAAAATATGGTGAATATTTACATTTTAAAAACTATTAAAGTAAAAAGCACATGGCCATTAATCCTCTTCAAAATATTCCAAACATTCCCCTCCCCTTCTCATTGAACACACTTGTGCCATAGTCTTAGCAATGCATCTTTTACATATTAAGCATATGTATATATAGTCTTTAACTATCTTTCCATTACCCCTTGTACATGACAAAACTGGCCACAGTGTTTTTCCCTTCTCCTCAACGTAATTTGTCTATTTTCCCTTCTCATCTTTTGACTTTGACTTAGCTACAGGGCTTGGTTTTGCCAGTGAGAAATTAGTAAAAATGATTCCAGTGTAGGCTTGACCAGTGTCTGTACCCATGAGCCTTTTCCTACATCTGGAGCCTGAAGCTAATGTTTGTGTGACTCCAGGGGAGCCTGCTGGGTGAGGAGACACACTTGCCCCAGGGTTTTGGTCACTTCTGCACAAAGCAGCTGTTCCGAGAAGTTGAGGAGCTTTGCTAGCCTGAAGTGGATGGGGAGGTGGGAGTGAGTCCCACAGAGCTCAGCAGAGCTGCCCAGCTGGGCCAGCCCCAAATTGCTGACCCACAGAATCAGCAATTAAATTAATGGTTCTGTTTTTGTTGTTTTAATCCACTCTGTTCTGCATGTAGGTGTGTGTGTGTGTGTGTGTGCGTGTGTGTGTTGATTTTTTAAAAAATAAAAAGCCATTTGATATGGTAGTCATGGAAGTATAGAATTCGCACAAGGCATTTAGACTTTTATGTGATACCATGGATACTTCAGAGAGCTTAGGTGATATAAATTATAGTATCAGATTCGTGTTTTAGATGAAGCACTGTCAGCTATATCCAATGAGAACATATGTGGTAATCAATGTATCTTGCAGATTATAAATGCAAATAGAGTGAATGAGTAAAAGCAGTACACATACATGGTCTACAGGTGTGTGGTTCAACCTGCTCCCTCAGACATTGTGCTGTACAGGATAGATGCAGGAGAATACAAAGGAAGGTGAAGGATAGCCAAGTCAGGGAGAATTGTCCAAGTAGTAGGGCACCAACAGGCTTTTTTTTGTACCTGGAAAGAGTGAGTGGTTGGTAAGTTTGAGGTTTACAGGATTCCCTTACATAAAAGACAAAATAGAATAGGCTAAAAAACTTTAAATATTTATTTTACAACTCTGGATTGCAGGCTATACTACAAAACTATAGTGATAAAAACAGCATGGTACTGACAAAAAATAGACATGTGATCATTGAAACAGAATAGAGGATGCAGAAAAAAAACCCAGGCACATTCAACCATCTGATCTTCGACAAAGGAGTCAAAATATATTCTGGCAAAAAATAACCTCTTTAACAAATGGTACTGGGAGAGATATATAAATATACACTGTTCAATCTAGACCCATATCTCTCACCATATACTAAAAAAAATCAAAATATTAAAACAGAAATAATCTAATGGAAGATAAAGTAGGTAAAACTCTTGAAGACATAGACACAGACAAAGACATTCAGAAAAAACCTAAGTTGCTAAAGAAATAATATCAAGAGTCAACCAATGGGATTATATCAAATTAAAAAGCATCTAAATAGCAAAAGAAACAACTTAGAGAATAAAGGTGCAACCTGCAGGATGGGAAATTTTTTTCTCAGGTACTCCTTGGACAGAGAACTAATATTTAGAATCTATAATAAACTCAAAAAATTAGAACCTCCAAAGACCCACCTAGAGAAGAGCTGCACAGCACACAAGCTTCAGCCAGAGGTCCACCATACCATCAGCCACAGCCAAGGGCCCACCTAGAAAAGAACTACACAGTCACACAAACAACAGCCAGAGGCTCACGCCGATGCCATTGATAAATGTATGGAGATCCTAGCCAGAAGCCTGTGCAGACTACAGGAACTGGGGTACACAGACCCCAGCCAAAGGCCCTCCCAGAGAGCAGCTACATAGGGCCCCCAGAAAGAGGCATGCCTAGATACCATCCCAAGTGTGCATAGGCCCTAGTCAGAAGCCCGCCCATTCAATAGCTCAACTCAGGGATGCAGAAGGCCACCATCCTGAACCCAGGAATTGGTGTACTGGTGAGAAACAGGGTAAAGGCTGCTTGGTGGCTTGCTGAGAAATGAAGACCACTAGGTGAGCAAAAAGTCACCTCAACAAAGGCACAGCAGGCTCCATCTGTTGAAATGAGAACACATATAAATAAGTCTCAAAACCAGACTTCCAGATCACCTAAAGCAACCCCAAAGGACAATGAGGTGGACCAATCTAATACTCAACCAACTGGACTCTCTGAAATGGCAACAAAAGAGTACCTGGAAAAAATGAAATCAGAAATAATTTCTCAGATAATAGCAGAGATTGTGCCCATAGTACAAAACACGATTAATAAATCTAGAGTGGACACAAATAAAAAAATAGAGGAGCTGAGGAACATGATGGAATCCCAACATAGGAAACAAATGGAATCCATAAAAGAGATGCAAACAGATTTCCAGGAGATTAAAAACTCCATTGAAAGTTTACACAGCAGAATGAGCCAATGTGAGGATAGAGTTTCAGATATAGAAAATAGGATTGTAATTAGTGACCAGGAAAAGAAAAATTTCTTAAAAATAGTAAGGGACCATGACAAATCAATCCAGCAGATGCTAGATGATGCAAAGAATAGTGTAAGACTGAGTGGAGTCAAAGAAGAAACAGGAGAGAGTGCAGATGGCATAAAAAAAAATGTTCACAGAAGTAATGGCAGAAAACTTCCTAAATAGAGGAAAAGAAATTGACATACAGATAAGTGAGGCATATAGGATTTCAACTAGCCGTGATCAAAAAAAATACACATAGGCATATAATAGTTAAAATTCCAGAAAACTAACAAGAACAACATTCTACAAGCAGTTAGAGAAAAGAAACAAATCACATACAAAGGAAAGCCCATTAGAATCACAGCAGACTTCTCAGTAAACCCACAAGGAAAGAAGATTGTGGAGTGATGTATTTCAAGACATAAAGGAAAACAACTTCCAACCCAGATTGATGTACTCTACAAAACTATCTTTCAAAATTGATGTAGAAATAAGATACTTTCATAACAAAGAGCACCTTAGTAACTTCATGAATACCAAATCAGCACTCCAAAAACTTTCAAACAATATTCCAGGAAAAGACAATAAGGATCACAATCCCAGGGAACCCAGCAGAATGAATCCATCAGGACTAATAATAAATTAAATGTAATAGGGGAGAAACCAACAAAAAGAATAAGTCAAAACTAGAATAAGTCAATACATATCAGTTATAACCATCAATCTTAATGGTCTCAATTCACCATTCAAAAGAAATAGACTGGCAGAATGGGTCAAGAAGCAAGATTCAACAATCTGCTGCACTCAAGAAACAAAAAGAAACTCACAGGGCCAGAAATTTAGCTCAGTGTTTCCAGGTCCTGCCTCTAAAGCAAAAGGTCCCAAGTTCAATCTGTGGTACAAAAAAAAAAAAAAAAAAAAAGATAAGAAACAAACTCAAACTCATAGACTGAAAGTTAAAGGGTAGGAAACAATACTTCATGCCACAGAAATAAACAGCAACAGCAAAAAAAAAAAAAAAAATCAGGAGTAGCTATCCTCTTTGCAGATCAAGTGGATTTCAAACCAACAATGATTAAGAGAGACAAAGAAGGATGCTACAACCTTGTAAAGGGAAAAGTCCAACAGGAAGAGATGACAATCATAAATATATATGCACCAAACACTAGTGCACCCAATTATATAAAACAAATACTAATGGGCATGAAAAACCAAATAAGCACTAATACAATAGTAGTGGGGGACCTCAATACCCCACTGTCACAAATAGGTAGATCAACCAGACAGAAATTAAATACTAGAACTCAGTGAATCTCTTGAACAAATAAACTTAACAGATGTTTACAGAGTGTTCCACCCAACAAAAATCACAATACATGTTCTTTTCAAATGTACATGGATCATTCTCCAAAATAGAACACAGACTTTCTCATAGGACATGTTTAAGTAAGTGCAATGGAATTGAAGTTACCCCCTGTATATTATCAGACCATAGTGTGATAATTAGGAATCAATAGCAAAAGAAATAGCAAGAATTTCATAAACACATGGAAATTGAACAACACACTTCTGAAGAACCAATGGGTCACAGAAGAAATTAAAGAAGAAATCTGACAGTCTCTACAATTAAATGGCAATGACAATGCAACATGTCAGAATCTATGGGACAGAGTGAAAGAAGTCTTATGAGGGAAATTCATAGCAGTGAATGCTCATATTAGGATAACAGAATGAGCTTATTACACAAACTGATGCTGAACCTCAAGCTTCTAGAAAAAGAAGAGCAGGACAAGCCCAAAGCTCCTACAAGGGAAGAAATTATAAAGATCCGGGCAGAAATCAATGTAATAAAGATGAAGAGAATGATACAAAAAACATCAATGAGTTGGTTCTTCAAAAGAACAAACAAAATTGACAAAACCTGAGCCAACCTTATAAAAAAAAAAAAAAGGCTGAAATACATGCAACTAGGAATGAAAAGGGTGAAATTACTACAGACCCAGCAGAAATCCAGAGGATCATCTATACCTATTTCAAGAACCTATATGCCAATATGATGGAAAATGCAGAAGAAATGGACAGATTCCTAGATACATATGAATTATCAAAGTTAAAGAAAAATGACCTAAAAATTCTAAATGACCAAATATCAATCAATGAAATTGAAAGCATAATTAAAACTTACCAACCAAGAAAAGTCTCAGTCCTGTTGGTTTCACTGCTTAATTCTACAAGACATTTAGAAAGGAACTACTGGCACTCCTGTTTAAACTCTTCAATGAAATCAAAAGGGAAGCAATACTCCCAAATTCATTCCTGGAAGCAAGCATCACCTTGATCCCCAAAGTAGAGAAAGATCCACCTGAAAAAGAGAATTATAGGCCAATCTCAATAATGAACATAGATGCAAAAATCCTTAATAAGATACTGGCAAATAGAATGCAGAAGATCATGAAGAAGATCATACACCCTGACCAGGTGGGATTCCTCCCAAGGATGCAGGGATGGTTCAACATATGCAAATCAATAAATGTAATATACTATATTAATAAAGCCAAGGACAAAGACCATATGATCATCTTAATACACACATAAAAAGCACTCGAAAAAATCTGACACACATTTACGATAAACACCTCTAAAAAATTGGAACAGATGGTCTCTACCTCAATCTGATAAAAGCCATCTATGAAAATCTAACAGCCAATATCATACTAACTGGTGAAAAACTGAACTCAAAAATCAGGAATGAGACAAGGATGTACATTATCACCAATCCTGTTCAATACACTTTTGGAAACATTAGCCATAGCAATGAGACAAGAGAAAGAAATAAAAGGAAAAAAGATAGGAAATTAAGAAGTCAAGTTGTCATTATTTGTAGATGAGGTGATACTCTATGTAGAAGACCAAAAGAACTTCATCAAAAGTCTTCTAGACTCAATAACCAAATTCAGTAAAGTAGCTGGATACAAGATCAACACAAAAATACATAGCTTTTCTGTACATGAAAACCTGACTCACTGAGAGAGAAATGGATAAAACAATTTCTTTCACATAGCATCCCAAAAATGAAAAATCAGGGAATCAACTTAATGAAAGAAATCAAAGACTTGTACTCTGAAAACTACAGTGCTCTGCAAAAAGAGATTGAAGAGGATATCATAAAACGGAAAGAAATCCCTTGTTCCTGGGTAGGAAGAATTAATATAGTGAAAATGGTCATACTTCCAAAACTGTTATACAGATTCAAAGCAATTCCTATTGAAATCCTAGCATTATATTTCATAGAACTAGATAAAAAAATCCACAAGTTCATTTGGAATCAGAAGAGAACTAGAATAGCAAAATCAATTCTAGGCAATAAAGATAAGGTAGGGGGTATCACAATCCCCAATTTGAAACTATACTACAAAGCTACTGTGATAAAAACAACATGGTACTGGCAAAGAAACAGACCCAAGGACCAATGGAATGGATTAGAAGATGCAGAAACAACTCCAGAAATACTAAGCCACTTTACGTTTGATAAAGGCGCCAAACACCCTCACTGGAAGAAAGAGACTCTGTAATAAATGGTGCTAGAAAAACTGGGTTTCAATTTGCCAATGGTTAAAACTAGACCTATATCTCTCTTCAAGCACTAAACTAAAATAGAAATGGATTAAAGCCCGGTGTGGTAGTGTGGGCCTGTAATCCCAGCACTCCAGAAGCTGAGACAGGAGGATTGCTGTGAGTCTGAGACTAGCTGGGCTACATAGTGAGTTCCAGGTCAGTCTCAACTACACAGTGAGACCCTGTCTCAAAAAACCAAAACCAAACCAAACCAAAACAAACAAAAAAACAAAACATAAGAAGAAATGGATTAAAGATCTAAATATTAAAACAGAAACACTAAACTGGCTGGAAGACAGGTTAGGTAGAACTCTTGAAGACATTGGTGTAGAAAGAGATTTTATGAACATAACCTCAGTTGCCTGTAAACTAGCACAATCAACAAGTGGTATCTCTTCTTATTAAAAAACTTTTGCGCTTTAAGAGAAACCACCAACTGTGTGAAGAGACAGCCTACAACATGGGAAAAAATTTTCACCAGATTTTCTTCAGACAAAGATCTACTATCTAGAATATATTAAGAACTTAAAAATTAGAGCTCCCAAATTTCAAGACCCAATTCAAAAATGGGCATCTCAAATGAACAGACATTTCTCAGACAAAAAAGTAGAAATAGCAAATAAACATGAAAAATGCAAATGAAAACAATGTTGAAACTCCCTTTCACCCCAGAAAGAATGGTTGCCATCATGAAACCAATAACAAATGCTGGCAGGGCTGTGGGGAAAGAGGAACACTCCATTGGTGGTGGGAATCTAGACTGGTACAATCACTGTGGAAATCAGTACAGAGATACCTCAAAAACTAGTATTGGAAGTCCCATTTGACACAGCTATTCCCTTGCTGAGTATCTTCTGCAAAGAATTAAAATTTTCATACCACAGTGATATATGTGCACCCATGTTCATAGCAGTACAATTTGTGATAACTAAAACTTGGAAACAGCCCTATTGCCCATCAATGGGAAACTGGATAAAGAAAATGTCTTTTTTTAAAATATAAAATGGGACACTACTTAGCCTCAAAGAATGAGAAACTAGAGACATTTACAGCTAAATGGATGCACATTGAGGTGATACTCTTATGTGAAATAAATAGGACACACATATGTAAATAACGAATAGTTTCTTTAGTGTGAGAAACTAAAAGTGTAAATAAATCTAAAAGACATAATAGATAATGTAAAATAAGAAGAAAAGGCACACAGTGGAAGGAGAAATGAGTGGGGTAGGGGAAAAGAAAGAAAAAGGGAATGGAATTAATATGAGAAAAAGAAAAAATTAAAGCAGCCTTTGTAGATAGAGAGGGAAGGAGGGCTTGAAGGGAGGGCAGGGGAATGGTGAAAAAATAAGAACCAAGATGGATTATGTACAAGTGCAAATTTCCAGGGATGAATGTCATTTTATTGTATACCTTAAATTTACCAATACAATTAATTTTTAAAATATTAGACCCCCCCAAAATAAAAGAGTCACTCAAAAATTAAGCAACTGAAATGAATAGACATAGAAGTACAAATGGTCAGTAGATACATAAAAAGTGTTTAATATCCCCTGCCAGTAGAGAAATGCAAATCAAACTATACTGAGATTCCATTGTACTCCAGAGAGAATGGTTACCATGAAGAAGTCAAGTAATAACAAATACAGGAAAGGGTTTGGGGAAAAGGGAACCATTCTACATCATAGATAGGAATGTAAACTAGTACAAACACTATAGAAATCACTATGAGGATTCTTCAAAAAACTAAAAGTAGCAATTCCATTTGGCCCAGCCACTTCCCTTTTAGGTGTCTCCCCTAAAGAGTTAAAGACATCCTATTTCAATGATACATTCACATCCAGGTTTATAGTGGCACAACTCACAATAGTTAAGTCTTGGGACTGTCCTACGAGTCCATCAACAGCTGAATGGATAAAACAAATGTAATGTCCATGTACAATAGACATAGAGAAGGATATCCTTCCATATAGAAGGATAAAATTTAGTCACTTGTAGAAAATGGATGGACCTTACATAATAACTTTAAGTGAATTAAATCATACACACATCTCATGGTTTCTCTTATATGAGAAATCCAAAGTGTAAGTAATTTGGCAAGCAAAATAAAAGACTCATAACAGGAAACAGGGAGATAGGTCTTTTGCAAATGGGAAGGGGACTAAGAGGGGAGAGGAAGAAGAAGGAAGAGAATTGAGATGTGTTATGTATATGTACCAATTCCCTCGATGAATATAATCACTATGCAATGCAAACATGGACTAGTAAAATTTTTAAAAATTTAAAAAAGAAAGAAAAACATGACAGATTTATGACTCAACATGGACTCTTCCCAGAAACGAAAAGATGAAAGAAACATGAATACTACCAGGAAGATGTGGCAGGTGTCCAAGCCTAAACCAGAAACCTTACTCCATTCTGTTTTCTCCTTCATGGTGACATTCATCTTCTGAATTCAAGCCCCTCCACAATTTGTACCTGGGTCACCTGATAAGCAGGAAGTAACTAGTCAAATGTGAACTCAGCACCAATAAAGTCACTAGTTACTTCATTTGTGTTTTTCTCCTTTCAGTGTCATTACCATAAGTTGGGGGTCCTACCATCAGGGCAACCGGTAAAAAGCCCATGAGTAGTACATTTTGACATCCTCACTCCTCTTTGGCTGACTCTTACTGTGTTCTTAGCTGTCTCTTCTTTGACAATAAACGAAGACACACCACTCTGTGGTTCTGACCTTTCTCATCTTGTTTTGTTCTCTTTGTCCAAGATCTCACTCCTTACCTTCACTTTGACAGGACTCACAGCTTGTTTGTTGAACTGACCCTTTGGTTTTCTGTGTTTTTTAGCTGCCCTCAGTGATGCTACCTCTTCTCTTGGCCAACAGCCTCTTCCATTGATTGACAGCCACTCAGGGTCCCTACCACCTTGTCCCCTGTGGCTGATGCCCAGCCACAGGACCTACACAGGACGTCCTGAGTCTCAATCTCTGCCTGACTGTGAACTAGCTCCATGACCACATGTAAATTCTCCATAACTCCAGGCAGCAGGTTTCTCATCTGTAAAATAAGATAATTGTACTTTATGAGAACCCAAGGCAGTGTATGTGAAGCCTGGCATCCACAGGCTTTGTATTAGCTATCTAATGCCGCCTGATTTGGACACTTAGAGAAGCAGCTTGACTCTCTTTTGAGTGAATATTGATTAAAAAAAATAATCACTTGCTATCCCTCACAATTTCTGTGGCCTACAAAGTCAAGACAGCTTGTTTGGGCTGTTCTGGCATGGAATTTCCATTGGGGTTGCAATAAGGAATTTGCATCTGATGACCTCATGTGGCTCTCTCAGTGTGCGCACTGGTGCTGGCCACCCATGGGACACTGGACCCCTCTCCACAGGGCTGTTTGAGAGCCCTTGTGGATGTTAACTGTCTTTCCCAAGAGAGCATATTCAGGTGAAGAGAAAGAGGAGTTAGTTCTTTGTTCTAACCAACCAGCTCTGTCCCATGGTGTCACTTCTGTCCCTTCGTTTATTCATTTGTGATGCAGGGAAGGAGTCTTGTGCATGCCAGGCAAGCCCTCCACCCAAGCTGCACCCCATGCTATATTGCGTTCTTTTTGCTGAAAGCAAGTCAGATGACTGAGGCCAGCCCACATTCTGGAAGCCCAAATTTTGGGTGCCACAATATAAATGAAAGAAAATTAAGAAATTTATAGATATATGTTAAAATCACAATGTGCCCTTACTAAATCCAATTTTTTCATAACTAGTATATGTCTGAGGATCGATCTATGTGTATATATAGAACACCTAGGTATATATCTTTGTGTATGATATATTTCTTTATATGTCCATGAAGCCCACCTGAATATTTCTGTGTTGGTGTACCTGTTATTTCTAGCATGTATCTTTCTGTGCTCTCCACCCACTTGCTCACCAGTGCTGAGATGAAATCGGGTGAAAGCTCATCTCTTTCTTTGGGAGTCAGTTGCAGTCTCTGTGAAGGGGAAGAAGCCACTGATGAAAAGCTCAAACTCCCTTCAAGCCTGATGTTTTCCCTTTCCGAAAGTTTGTCCTTCTCTGTTCTCCTGTGGAAAGACCCATACCCACCTCCCCCAGCTCGATTTGTCTACAGTGTTGATGACAGCTCTTGGCAACCCCACTTCACATCAGTCTTGGCTGCCATCTTGCTCCTTGGATTTCTCCACTGAAGTTGTCCATCATTTTCAAAGTAATGATGGGAATTCGAAAACATTTTTTTCCTAAAAAAATACCAAAGGGGTAGGGACAGTGGGAAGGGTAGGGGAAGGGGAATAAGGGAAAGGGAAAAAATGTGAGAAAATGTAAAAATGGAATTAAAGTGTTGATAGGGAGGGCAGGAGGGGGTGAAGGGATGGTGGGCACAAGGGGAAAAACTGAGAACCAAGACCTGTCATGTAAAGGTATAAGATCCCAGTAATAAATGGAACTGTACTGTACTGTATACCTAGAATGTACCAATAAATTCAATTAAAAAAATAAAAAAATACCCAGGAATGGTGCTGGGATTTACTCAGTGGTGCTGCTGCTTGCTTGGCAAGTGCAAGGTTCTGAGTTCAATCCCAGGTACTGAAAATAAATAAATAAATAAATAAAATACCTAGGAATTAAAATTTTGGTAAAGTTGCAGTGAATACAAATTTTTATTTCTCAGGAAGAAATGGCCAGGAGTAGAATTGCTGAGTTGTACCATGCATGCATATTTAACTCAATAAGCAAGTGTCAAACTGCTTTCCAGAGGGCCTTCATGATTTTTCTTTTCCTACCAGCAGTATGTAGGCTTTCCTTGGTCCACATCCTCACTAGCACTTAGCACTACCAGTATTTTTTATTTTAGTCATTCTAATATGTATGGGTGACATTGTATGATTTTAATTTGCATTTCTCCAATGTCTAATTATGCTGAACTTTTTGTGCATATGTATATTTACTATCTTTGTATCTTCTTTAAGGAAGCATCTGTTCATTTGGCTATTTTAAAACTGGGTTTTTACTTACCATAGAATTTAGGGAGTTCTTCCTAAGTATGTGCACAAGTCTTTGCCAGCTAAGCATTGAGAAAATACTTTCTCCAATCTATATCTGTAACTTGTCTTTTCAATCCTTTAATTATGTCTTTCACAAAGCGAAAGTTTTTCATTTTAATGAAGCCCAGTTTTTTCTTCCATGAATCAGGTTTTGCTGTAATTTCTAAGTACCAGAGGGCTGGGAATTTAGTTCAGTGGTTGTGCTGCTGCCTTGCAAGGGCAAGGTCCAGAGTTTGTTCCCTGGTACCAAAAAAAAAAAAAAAAAAAAAAAAAAGAAAAAAGATGTACAGGGTAGAATGGAAAGAAACCTCTAAACACTTATAGAATCTCTAGAAAATTTCAGTACTCGTGTTTAATTTTAGATCAAAATGAGTACTTTCTATATTCCTGAATGTGGACAAATAACTAGTACTTTCCTTTGCTTTTAACCAATGATTAGGGTAATTTTTCACCTGATGGAGACAATAAAGAGTGAGGAAATGCACCATTACCAGGGAATTTAAGAGTGAAATAAAAGAATTGGAGTTTTAAAGGGAGTGTGTGTGTGTGTGCATGTTACTTAATATGTTTAGGTTCAGCTAAAGTAGAGTTAACAGCAAACTCAGTGAAGAACTGAGGAAAAGGAAAGCCATGAATGCCGAGGGCCTCTGAACAGGAGGAGTGAAAGTATCACAAAAGCACATATCATGCTGTTCTTTGCTGACCCCACGAGGCACTGCTGACATGATGAGGCAGCTCAGGCTATTGTCTCCAAAGTAGAATGCATCCATTTCAGCCCATTGAGGGGGCTGAAGAAAACACTGCAACTTTAGCTTTTATTTAAAGAAACAGAAAGGCTTCTAGCTTTCCTGGTATTTAGTGCATGGACTCCTTCTGGCTCTATCATGTCTGTGTGCTGAAACCTGCTGGCTGGTAGCCTGTAACCCAGACCCGGCAGAAACTCCCCTTTCACTCCCTGTTCCGAATATCCTACGACACGCTATATCTTTCATATTGTTGGTGAAATAGATTTTCATATTTTATTACTGATTTTAATTAGTGCTTTTGAAATGTACAAGTGATAACATTTCTTTGCAAAGAAACTGCAGGTTAAATGATATTAAGAGATCAAGACAAAAATAAGAACAAGAAAATGAAAGATTAGGCTGTTATTTCTTCCTGATTTAAGCTCTTTTTCAGCCTCAGTGTAGTAAAAGCCAATTGTTATTAGTGATTTTTTTAAAACAAAATATACCCATTTTATTGATCCTATAAGGTGAAAGTAATACATGAAAAAATAGCTTTGAGAAAATTTTTTGGAAATTCATATTTTAAAATATTTTCCTCATTATGTGGTGTTGTTTCTGAGGCTCACACTGATACACATTATGTATTTTTTATTTCAATACTAAAGGTCTGAAATTCAACTTTTAAATCTGTTGCAGAACTTTCCATATCATGACTGTAAGTAGGTCTTGGGATAGCTTATTAAAAACTTATGATTTTATTAATTTACAAAAAGAAGCTTGGCATTATGGAAGATGGAGATTTATTTGTCAAATTATCAACATAAAACCTGGACTGATAGATTCATGATTTCATAATGAAAGTGAATAGTATAATTGATATATGAATTTTTTTTTCCATATAGACAACAGGGACCTATGCTTTTAAGGGGAAATACATTTTCAATCATGGCAGTCAATAAAATTTAAAAAATCAAAGTCAAAACCACTACACCACAAATTATTGTTTCTAGACTTTTAACAATGATAAAGCATATTGAATCATATGTCACTTGTTAAAATTAAGTAGTATTATCAAAGTAAAAAAAACCTTTATATTTTTACTCAGAAACTCATATAAAATTTGTCACTTTCTTTAAATATCACTTTTGTGTATATTTTAAAATAGACGTAATTATACATGACACATTATGTATTTTACCATGTAGACAATACTGTCTTAAATGCATTGGGTGTATTAACTGCCATGACACTCACTGATGTATGTACTAGTATCCTTATTTAACTTTTAAATCAGGAAACTGAAGTATACATAGATTAAGAAGCAAACATGTGACCCATTAGCTAGTAAGTGGCAAAATCAAGATTTACTGATACAGCAATGCATATATCTGACCACGTGTAAACTGCTGAATTTTTAAACCAATATAAGATCAATAGAAATATGGAATTGAAGTTTGGAGATAATTTGTCCAAAGCTAATAGGATTATAAAATCTTATGTTGGTGGTGATATAAAAATGTATTCATGGATTTCCCAATCCATCATTCAGAACAGTACACTAGAATTTATGAAGCATGTGCACGGTGTTATTTAATCCCCCACAGTCTTCTTAGAAATAGGCATGTTAATCTCAAGAACACAAGCTAATAAAAACTGTTAATGAACTATGACAAACAGATCTGAATATAAAGCTCATCACTGCTCATCACATCAGTGATTTAAGGACTGTCCTAACCTCTTTGAATTTAATTTTTCTTCATCTTCAACTTTACAGCTTACTGAAAGTTTCTAGAAATCCAGTAGAACTGTGTACAATCAAAGTTATGACAGCATAATGATGGTGTTTCAAACATAGTCATCAAGTCATATAGTTTAATTCATTCTGTTAGGAGTACTTGTTAGATAAGAAGAAAATCAATCTTTTTAAATGGTGAGGGGATCAAGAGATGAAGGGGAGAAAGAGGGGAGAGAAAGGGAATGAGAAAAGAATTAAGTTGTGTTATGTACATGTACCAATTTTGCACAAGAAATGTAAACATTATATACAGGAAATATAAAAAGAGTATTTATTGAATTATCTATGTGCTTGGTACAACATTGGGTTAATAACCAAAAACTAAGAAGTTCTTAATGACTTTCCTTCTATCCAGTACCAAGTAATTCTCCAACTAGGAGTCAATAGCACTTCTTTTCCCCATGATGGAAAACATATGGGGGCATTTTTGACAGTTACATTGACTTGGAGGACATTGCTGATATTGGCGGGTAGGGATGCAAGATGCTTTGGACAGATTTGCACTGCAGATTTCCCAGTCCTAATCTTTTCAGTCTCTATTGGTAAATAAATGCTAGAATATGAATAATATCATCACTAACCATTTATTCTAGACTTGTATGGTGCAAGCACTTTATCTCTATTGTCTATTTTAATCTTTCCATGAATCATTTGAGTAGATGCTATTTTCTTCATTTTTTCAGAAAAGCCTAAAGAGCATAAAGATCTCACTCAAGCTCTTGCTGCTATTAGAGTCAGATTTTAAACAGTGTCCTATGTAGATGCAAGGAAAACTTTCCTTCCACCTTCTGATGGTTTAAATTCTGAGTCTCTGGAATAAAGTGATAAAAGATGAACAGAAGGAAGATGCACAAATTTATGTGTATGAATCTCACAAAGAATGTGAATCTCCTCTGAAAGGCTGGATAGCTGAAAGTTAAGCAGTGCTTTAAGCTACAGAAGGAAGTAGGGATCTTGGGACTTCCAGCAGGGAGGCAGTAACACAAGCTATGGAAAGACACAGAGAGGAAATTCCTAATGAGCACAGTTGTCTTATTATGCAGACAGATCTCTCAGGTAGTAGTTTTCAGCAAAATAGATTGTTAGCCATTTTTCCTGGGAGTTAATCTCCTCTGATAAGATTACAGCAAGGGGTCCAGGACAAGTGCATTCCTTCTGGGGAAATTTCCCCTATTTAGGTAAAGGAACATGCAGGGGGTCAGAGAGACCTTTGTTCTCTTTTAGTTCAAAGCACCCACTTGCCAAAGCACCATACTTTGAGGATATCATTTTATGGGTCACCACACATAGGCCTGACCTCAGAACCCATAATTTTAACTGTATAACATAGCTTCTTTTTTCCCTCAGTACTAGAGATCGAACCCAGACCTTCACAGTGAGCAACATTTCCATCCTTTTTGTATTATCATAATTATTATTTTAAAATTTTGAGACAGGGGTCTTGCTAAGTTGGTAAATTGCCCAGGATAAATTTAAACTTCTAATTCTCCTGATTTAGCCTCCCACCCTGCTGGGGTCATAGATGAGCACCACTATGTCTGGCTACAATATAAATTTGTAAGGAAAATGTAATGAAATTAGACTTCATCTCTGAGCAATAAAAGGCAAAACTAATGATTTACTTATCTTTCTTCCTTAGGGCTAGTGCCAATATTCCACTCATATCATCCTTTGAATTCAATTCAGTTAAATTCAGTCTAATCCTTTTCATTTTTGCAGATAAGGCAAGCTGAAATTCAAGAAGATTGCACTCTTCTAGTAGATGGCAGAGCCATTATTAGCATCCAGAGAAAGGAAGTGACTCACTGTTAGCCTCCCACTGTTGTACCACCCTGTTGCTATTTATTTGGTCCAGCAACCAGTCCTTTGGTACTGGACTATGGTGATGATTATGACCCCCACAATCACAGTGGGCAGCAAAGGCAAGGCATATGGCATCACAATCCCTGACTTGAAATTATAATAGAAAGCTACTGTGTTATCACAGCATGATGCTGATAGCAACTTCTCTTCCCTAATAAACTGGGAAGTTAGGATGTGAGGACAGACACAAAGGCCAAGAGCCAGCTACACCTAGAAGATATCTCTGAGGAATAGATATTTTCTAAGGATGCCTCAATACTAGTGATGAAGCTGCCTACCATAAGCAATTAGCAAGCATCAGCACAGAAAACAAATTAAAATAAAACAAATAGAAAATGAAAGGATACAGAATTAAAATGCAACACCAGACCTCTAGCCCACCCAGGACAAGTCCAGGGGATAACGAGACAGAGGAAATCAGAAGCCTCCTACCTGAATTTTCTGAAATGATATCAGGAAAAGTAAAAAAAGAAAAAGAAAAACAAACAGACAAAAAAAAACAAATAGATGAATGAGGCTCCAGAGAGAATCAAATGAAAAATTATCTCTCAGGTAAAGAAAGAGATGATGATCGTAATTAAGGACTTACTCAGTAAATCTGGGGTAGACAGATAAAATATAGAGTAATTTAAGAAAATGATGGAAACCATGAATGCCCAACTTAGGAAAGAAACAGAATGCATGAAAAAAATTCAAACAGACATCCAGGAGATTAAAAATTCCATTGAAATTATACCCAGCTGAATGAACCAAGGTGAAGACAGAATATCAGATCTAGAAAACAGGATTGTGATCACATAAATAAAGATTTCTTTAAAATAACAAGGGACCATGAAAAATCACTCTAACAGCTGCAAGATGATGCAAAGAAGAACAACAGAAGATTAATCAGAGTCAATGAAAAAGCAGGAGACAGAGAAAACAACATAAAAATCCTGTTTTCTGAAGTAATGGTAGAAAACTTCCTAAGCATGGGAAAAAAATTTGACGTACAGGTAAGGAAGGGATATAGAAATCCAATTAGACATAATCAAAATAAATCTACACCTAGGCTGCAATTGAATTCATTGCTTGGAATAAGATTGGTGAGCAATTACTATTGGTGATTATTAGTGAACATTATTATTTTCCAATTGTTCACTAGATTTAGGGGAAGTGGATTAAAATATAGATTCCTGAATCCCATCTCTAGAGATTCTGTTTGAGAACATCTAAAGAAGAGCCTCAGCATTTGTATTTTTGGCACTTAATTCTGTGGCACAATAAAGTTTGAAAACTGTAAGTATACTGCATCAGTATATAACTTGGAAAAGAAATAATGCTAAATAAATCTGTGTAGTTGCAATGTAACCAGTGATTTCTGCTCCATTCCAGGAATCTTGGTTTACTGAACAGCATGTCCATATAGTTTTGAAACATCATATCATTTCACCCTTTCCCCACTTATTCAGAGGCTGACACATTTAAGTAAAAATAATCACCACTGTAATACCAATGAAACATAAGCAAATATAAGGATATTTATTCAACTGAAACTAACTAGTAATAAAATATTGTTTTCTAAATGGTGTGACTATAATCCAATTTAAGTCTTTCAATCCCTGGTGATTTTTGTTTCATTTTGTTTTGTGATGGGTGGAAACTAAGCCTGGTTGGTTGGGGGTGGCAAAGCAAGAATAAGAAAAAAATAGCACAGCCATTACCACTGCAATTTTGGGTTGCAGTGACTCACTAAATCTCCATACCTGTGGGGTGGCTCCACATGATTGTGTTGTTAATTGAATTTTTCTCCAAGTAGAATGAGGGCTTATATTGCATCCACATGATTCTATTATGTGAAGACTGTTGATAAAGTGAGCGAAGTTAAAGTTATTTCACTGGTATTACCAAGCACTGGTATATGCCAGGTAATGACTTCCAGGAAAGACCAAAAACTATGGTCCCAAATTCATGGCACAGTGTGAATAGGCTACTGGGGAGTGTCTCTCCACAGAAGTGATGTTTGCTCTGCCCAGTGCATCACACCAAGGAAAGCACATAATGCTGAGGCCATATCCCTGGGGACATTAATTTTCAGCATTCAGCTCAGGCACTTGTGCTGGCTTCTTTTGCTGAAATGGTTTAAATATTCTTGTGGTTATAACAAGCATCTCGTAGAGAGGTGCTCTGAGACTGAAAATTACTGAGTTGAAATGTCTGAACTGTTTCTATTCACCTCTGACATCAAATACTTGGGGGTTTTTCCACAGCAATGACCAGTTCTCCAGTGTTCTGGATACAAACTGGGTACCCTACCATGCAATCCAATTCTGAGAGTAACTACCCAGAATCAGCATTAGTCCACACTAGCTCAAGGACTCAGTCCTTTGACACTGTCCTTGGGTGCTCAGCATAATCGTATTTCTGTCTGTACCCTCCTCCTGTCAATACCATTTCAGATTTAATTATTTGTTAGAAAGGCTCATGGACCTAAGGAAGAGCTTAGTTCTGGCTTATTGAAAAGCATAGTTCAGCAACACCCAGATGGAGAGATGCATAAAGCAAGGGTAGAGAGGGCTCAGAACTTCCATGCCCCATCTGAATGCCACCCTTTTAGTACCTCAGTGTTCTCACCAGCCAGAAAGTCCACTGAACACTATTGTTTAGGAATTGTAGGAACTTTGAATTCCACAGGCAGAACTGACCGAATCGTTGCCTGTGGGTTGTTAAATTAAGCTTTTGCTCTTTCCTCTCCCTGGTGACTCAGGTATGGGGCACAAAGCTCCCATTCTTTACATGGTTGATTCCCCTGGCAACCTGTCTGAAGCTATCTAGGAGAACACACAGTGTTTGCAGAAACTTAGGTATGGTTGAAGGGGGTTTGATGTAAACAAAATTTAAAAATGATTTATCAACACTATCAGTCAGGCAATTATCAGAGTTTTAGAAGTCATGTACCAGGAACAAAGAATAAAGACTATAGCTAGCTAGATACATAGACATACATACATACTCATGTATGTACATACATACATACAGTAGAGAGAGAGAGAAAGATAGAGAGAGAGAGAGAGAGAGAGAGAGAGAGAGATGAGGTAATATAGAAATAGGCACATTTATGTGCATACCAATGGTATATATCAAAGAAATTAGTTGTAAATGTGATTTTACTATTTACTAACTCAATAATTCTTTATATGAGAGAGAAAATGTCTTACCTAATTAAAGAATTAATTGGGAGGCCCTTATGCTGAGATGGTTCTAGAGTTCTCTTGCCCTGATACATGAGGATGTAAGAGTTCAGCTCAGAAAGAGTCGTCATATCTTAGGAAAGCAAAATTTGAGCTTAAACAAATTGCCGACTAACCACAGATTAGTAGCTTTACCAATCACAATCCACAAGAAACCTGTAACTATTGACTTTCCAGTTTAACCACACAATTTATTTTTCCTTGCTTTTGTAAATGTCTTGTGGTCTGGATTCCTGTCTGCTCAAAAAAATTCTGCAAACTTTTAATCTGTTAAATTTGTCTCTTGACAAGGCCAACCAAGAATTTAGTCTTAGATTGTGGATAACTTCCCTTCTCAAATTACTTTACTGCTTACTGATTACCTTTAGTATTTATCATCTGCCCACAGACTGATAATGCTTGAGTGTGTGTGTTACATAGACATAACTCATTCCAGTCTTCCCCTTCTTCCATGCATGAAAATAATGATCCCTGGTCAGGCAGGGCCATTCTGTAATGAAAGTTTCTTCCATTCTATAATGCAAGTTTTGTTTTTCCATTCTATAATGAAAGTTCTGGCTTCCATTTTCTTGGTCCATGGATCTTTGGGGATACAGAAATATACTGAGAGATAGGTAGAAGGAGTAGATTAAGACAATTGAGAACATGACACAAAAGGGAAGAGCTCCTGTGTTCTGGGTCAGTTCTGAGGTTGTCCTGGTGAAGAATTCAGGAAAAGTGAAGAAAAGGGGAAAAAACCAAAGACTTTATGGGTATGAGTATACATATGAAAGACACAAGATTTGAGTCACAAGACGAAGGGCTTGGTACATGGCAATACATTGCAGACTTTTGAGAGTGTGCATTCACAAATCTGACTGATTAGTTTAAAATAATTTAAAACTTGTAGAAAAGTTGAAAATACTATAAACTTTCCATGTACACTTCACCCAGTTTCCCCTAATATTGACATCTTGAATATTGCAATTATTGAAATCAGAAAATTGAAATTGATAAAATCCTCTCATACCTATAAGCCCTATCTGAATTAGCAGCTGACTCACTGTCATCCTTTATCTGGCCCAGCAGCCAGGCTGGAATCCCACCCTGCCTTAGTTTCCTAGTCACTGCAGCCTGTAACGGTTCCACCCTCCCTCCTTCCTTCCTTTCCATAACCTGACACTTTTGCAGAGTGCTACCCTAGTTATCATGTAGACTGTACCTCGGGTTGGGTCTGTTTGACAGCTAATATGTTTTCGGTATCACTACTCCAGAAGTTATGTTATATCCTTTGTCCTTTTCTCTCACACTATCAGAAGGAGAATGAGATCAATGTGCCTTACTATTGATAATATTAATTCTATCACTTGGTTAATGGGCCACCTGAGAAGCTTCTCCACTGTGACTATATCCTTTTCTTTCTTGCAATTAGTAGGCCTCTTGTGGGGAAACCCATTGAGGATGTTCAAATTCCCTGGTTTCTTTTCATACTCTTGCTCCTTAATTTTAACACCAACCCGTGGCTCTTCTCAAAGAAGACAAGTACTGAGCTGTCCACTAATGGTGGTGTTTTTACTTTCATCACTACCTATACTACTATCAATTAAATTTTACTGTAAGAAAGAGCAATCATTTCTTCTTCACTTATTATTAAATTATCTATATCAGCATGAGCTCATGGATATTTATTTTAGTCTGTGGGTTATAATCTATCAGTCAGTACTTATTTTCTTGCAGAAATTGTCCCATATTTAGTCATTTGTAGCTTATTAAAGTTAGCTTCTGTGTCTCTTTGACATGTCCTCCTAATTTTGGAGTATTTCCTTACTGTTGACATTATAAAAATTTTAATCTCATATTGTTTTCTCTGTTCCTTCCTTGAAATTAGCAGCATTTTAATGTTTTCTGTTTCCTTTTACATATACCATTCTATGATATGGTATTAGATATGGGCCTTAGATGTGTTTGTCAGTACTGAGGTATTATTAATTTTAAGACTTCTTACAAGACACAGCAATGGGGTATAGCATAGGTCCTCATGCATACAACACATACACTTATCTCTATATCCATCTACATATATGTATATATGCATGCCACACACACAAGGATGTGCTAGAAACTATGTGGACTTCTGGAACTTCTGATTCCAACCCAGTACCAGGGGGTTTATTTTCACCTGCTTTTCTTATCTGTAACATCTTTCTACAACAGTGAGGAATAGTATTTCATCATCCACAATATAATTGCTTACTCGCTCGAAGTATGCACAAGTATGAAGTATTTCTAACTCATACCCTCATGTGAAACACGAACATGTTAATTAGAATTTAACATCTGTTGAGGGTTGGCTTTGCATTCATCTTTACCCTTTAGCAGAGTCCAGACACTGCTTTCCCAGTCACTTAGGCAGGGCCCTTCCCACCTCGCTCGCAGTAGTTGTGTTAACCTTTTATAGTAAAGTTGTGGTTTAGTTCTGTCCCCTCCACCCTGCTTGATTTCAATTATTCAGTGACTTTTCAAGTGTGGAGAAGTTTATCAAGGTTGAAGAGTCAGAGTTAAATCAAAAGCAAAATCAGAGTAGTATCTCCAGTCTTCCTTACCCACTACCCATTTTCTTCCTATTAGGCTCTTAGCCACCCCACTAGGAACTAGCTCTAGTAGTTCTGCTTTATTCATTTTGTATCTCTTCATAAGTGAGCAGATACATTCTTTATTTCTTATGAGCCCTTCCTTCTTATAAAAAGAGAAACATTCTCTGCAGAAAATGTTTTTCTCTTTTTAACAGGAAAATAAATCTTTAAAGCTATTTTATATCAATTCATATATCTTCTTCATTTATTTCATGGCTGTATAGTACTCTAATATGTAGAAAGTTGTACAGTAACTTCTTACAATCACTTCCTGATGTGAGGACATTCAAGGTGTCTCCAATATTTTGCATAGGTTGAAGTAAATAAACATGTGCTGCAAACAAAGCGTTATCACACTATACTTTAGACTTTACATTTTACTATAGTACTTTTACATTCATTTATATTTTAAAATATATTACAGTACAAAAAGACATTATTGCCATGAACACCCCTCCAAATGTTCCTCTTCTCTGACACATACTTGTCCTGTCATTCTTTCTGAAGGGATTCTGGGAGTCTGCTTTCCTGAGTGTCTTTATGAGTTATGATTAAAACAAAACAAAACAGTGATTGCTGCTGGCCAGGCCCATCCCAAGGAGAGGAAAGCTCACAAAGCCACATTGTGTCTTCAAAGCACTGTGTGATTTCTGGTTTTTCCTCTGAAGTCAAAAGGGCCGTGAAAGGTAACCATTTTCAGGACACTGAAGGAGCTGCAAATGTACAGCTGAAGACACTTATGAAAGAGGACTCCCAGAGCGGCTTCTGAAAGTGGAGAGAAGAGTGAGACAAGTGAGCAGAAATATTCTTAGGTGAGTTGAGGGCAATATCTCCTTTCTGTAACCCTTTTTCCAAATGTGAACATCATTCCTTACATATCTTCACATTGGTGCAGAAATTGTCCGTGGGTAGTTTCTTAGAGTGGGGTCAAAAGAAAAGTGCACGTGATGCTTTGTTGAGCCCTAGCTAAATTTCCTGCAAGATCAGCTAAGCCAACTTATATTTCTGTCAGTGATGCAGACAAGAAATCGTTTTTCTTGACAGACTAATGTGCATGGATGAGTCCTCGGATACAGATGTTTCTGGGCTAGGGACATTTTCTCTGCAGTTTGTTCTCTAGTGACACCTTTTCCTGCTTCGTGCTTCTCTATGCGTAAGCCAGCAGTTTATTAACTATGACCTTGGACAAGGTACTTAAACTCATTCAATTAATGATAGCAAAGTAATAAAACAAATTAAAAAACAATTTAAATAAATGTGATTACATATCTAATGAGCATAATACAGTGCTCAGCAGTAAAGGGGTGTGGAGTGTGTTAAGTGCTCAATAAATATTTATCGAAATGAAGGGTTTAATTAACCTTTGGAATCTGCATGGCATAAATACCTAAAGCACAGTGGTCTTCAACCTCATGGCGACTCACTGTGTTGTACTTGGGCAATGTCAAGCCTGTGCCTGGATCATGTTGCAGCACCACCTTGGGGAAATGTGATGCACCCTGAACGAGTTTATGGTTTGCCATGTTTATGAATCACTGTCGCATCTCCCTGCTGCCTCTCACCTACACATGCAGTCTCGTCTCCTGTCTGAGCGTGGACACAGACTTCTAACTAATCTCCTTGTCATGGGTCTTTCTCTTCCATTTCATTCTCTACACCATCTCCGGAGGATTCTCACAGTGATCTCTTCCAGGTCACTTCCGTGCTTCAAGACACCTTGGGAATCTACAGCACCACTGGGTTTTGTTTGTAAAGTGTTTTCATTAGTACTTGTTTGTAATACATAATGAAGGCATTCACGGTGGAGAATTGATATATGTACACATCCATAGCAGCTCAGTCCTTTTTACTTTCCCTCCACTCCCCTTCCTCCCTTCTCCCTTGATCCTTAGTTCCTGAGCTGCCTCTCTGCTAACAGGTTTTAAAGCCTTCCAGTCCCCTGCAATTGTTTGGATACTCTTTGGGACTTGGGCCTGTCGTTCTATTTGCCTGGACTTCTTATTTGCATTTTTCAACCTGGTGAAATCTTGGTAAGATTTTAGCTTTAATTCCCCCCATTAAAGCTGTGCGGATCTCTCTGACAGCTGCCTACCTACTCCTGCCATGGAATAAACTTTCATACCTCTATATTTTGACAAAAAAGTCCCTTATGGCCCTTCCCTGACCATGGATTTGAAGCACAAAATCTACGTTGGAAGCACCCTTCCTTCATCCAGTGCAGTACATAGTCATCTCTCGGTATCCACCACCGATTGGTTGTAAGACTCCCACAGCTATCAAAATTCTTTGGTGCCCAAGTTCCTCACAGCCAATGACCCAATACTTGCATATAACCCAAACACATCCTCCCCAAAGTTTTATATCCTCTCTGCATTACCCATAATAGCTAACAGGATGCAAGTGGTGCAGAAATAGTTGTTTTTCTCTACTATTTAGGAAATCATGACAAGAAAACATCTACATGCTCAGTAACATGCAATGTTTTTCAACTTTTCATCCTGTAGTTGGCTGTATCTGCAGATGTGGACCCCATAGAACAGAGGAGCAACTGTATTTCCACGATCCTGTCCTGTTGTGCTCCTCAGTCCACCCTTCAGCAGTGCTGTGAATCACCTTGTTCCCTTCAAGACCTTCTAGCAAGCATGGTCTATAGAAAGTAATTGACGTACACTGCTAACCATATCTTCTGTGTGACAGTTGGAAAATAAACTCCTATTTCAAAGCAGCAGCTTCTTCTCTTCACTAAAGGGCAGGACACACAGCTCCTTCCCTGGCCTTTTCTTCTCTCCTCGTCTGTGGGGCTGCACTTGGATTCCCAAGGCCAGAGTAATTCTACCGAAAGTGACAGCTCTGCTTTATGCCTGGTCTTAACAAGAGCTCATCTGTGCCTCTTTAATATGAAGTGTCAGCGTTATTTTAGTCTTGCTAGTCTTGGTTTATTTTGGGTAGTCAGATGAACACTGATCCATGTGTATTACACCAGTGGTTCTTATTTCTTCTCTCAGTGATTGGTCCCAGATTACATTTAAGAAGTTGTCAGACCAGGCCTAGAGGGAATAGAAACAGGGTCAGAAGTCTCCAGAGTTCATCCCAATGTTTCCCTCTCCCTCATTAGAAAGGGTGAGAGAATCAAGACCACTTTTAAGAAAGCTTTCCACCCCAACTTTATGTAGAAATACATAGAAATACAGTTTCATGAAAAAGACCAAGAATTAGCCATCAATACAATGTGTGTATCAGGACCACAAGAAGAAAGCACTTTGAGAAACTGTTACACGAGGGCAGTGATGTGTAGCCCAGACTCCTGGGAATAGGGTGGCTCTCTTCTGCTAGGATCTTGTGAAATTGGGAACAAATGTGTAGTGCTGCTTCAATAAGCCCATGAAATTCCACCTCATGGATGGGCAGAAATAGATGTTTTGGGGGCAGATCAAGGGGAACAGTGCGTATCTACCACGTTTAGCCTTGGTACATTTCTCACTTGTGTCCCTGCATCCCTGTATGTGAAAGATTATTGTACTGGTCTGTCTTTGGTCACTGGGACAAAATGTCTGACATACAAAATTTAAAGGAGGAAACTTTATTGTGGCTCATAGGTTCAGAGGGCAGGACACACAGCTCCTATTTCTTTTATAAAACACCAAAACTAATATGAAAAAGTCATTCCGTTTGTGGTGTCCATCATATTTCTGTGCACAAGGAATATGCTAAGTGTTTTACATAAATGATTTTAATATTTAAAAAGTTATGGGAGGTTTTGTTACCACCATTTTACAGAAAGGAAAATTGAGGTATAGAGAGCTGAACTAACTTACCAAGTACAAGACTATAAAACAACAATGCAGCTCAGACTCAAATTCAAATCTGTCTACTTCCAAAGGTCGCAATTTCAAAAAAATCAATTTCTCTATCTCTCTGCCCAGATATATCAGGAATATTAGAATAACATTTGATTTTGAATTTATAAGATCTATTCTCTGTGTAAATATTTTGATGTCTTCAAACTTACAAGTGTCTTCTGATCTTGTGCTCGATATCTCAGCAAATAATGGGGACATAACATTGAGAGTCCTGGCACCGTTTAATAAAACAAGACATTTCAAACATCAAATTGGATAATTACAATTCTGGGATTGTTGAAAAAGATATCCTCACTTTTTTTTTTTCTTAGTACTGGGAGACCCTGAAGAACAATGCAGGATGTTAATCCCTATGTCAGTATTTACAGAGAACTTCTTGGATAAGGGCATGGCATGGATAAAAGTTGTGTAAAAAGGGAACTAAAATAGAACACACTGGTGCAACCACTGTGGAAATCGATTTGGAGATACCTCACACAACTAGGATTGGCAGTCCCATTTGACCCAGCCATCTCTCTGCTGTATATCTTCCCTAAAGAATTAAAAGAATCATATCTCACCCATATATGATATATATGCTCACCCATGTAATAGCAGCACCGTTCATAATAGCTAAAGCTTGGAAACAACCCAATTGCCCATCAACTGGAGACTGGATAAAGATGTGTTTTTTTTTTTAAGTATAAAATGGAGTACTACTAAGCCATAAAGCATGAGAAACTAGAGACATTTATAGCTAAGTGGATGCACATTGAGGCCATACTCTTAAGTGAAATTAATAGGACACACGTGTAAATACTGAATAGTTTCTCAGGTGTGAAAAATTAAAAGTGTAACTAAGAATCAAAATGTATAATTGATACTGTGTAATAGGAAGAAAATGTCTAAAAGAATAGGGGAATTGGGAGGCGTAGGGGAAAGGAAAGAAGGGAAAATAAAAAATATGAGAAAAGGAAAAACATGGAAACAAAGTTTGTAAATAGGGAAGGGTGGAGAGGGTGAAGGGAGGGCAAGGGAATGGGGAAAAAATGAGAACCAAGATCCATCATCACGTAAAGGTACAAGATCCCAATGTTGAATGTAACTGTACTCTACACCTAAAAAGTACCAGTAAACTCATGGGAATAAAATTAAATGAAACATCATGCAGACACTTCCTCCTCCCATTTCCCCATGCAGCACGCATGAGAAGTAAGTCCCACACACTTGAACGTAAAGCATGAGTTTCAGGGAGGGAGAAAAGGAGTTTTGTCTCTGAGCAAGAAGCTTCCGTTGTTTTCGGGAATCCATGGCCTTAATGCTGCTCCTCGGCGCTGGAAGACAGCGGTGGTGTCGAGATGCAGACTCCGACTCACAGCAAAGGCTGAGCAGAGTGGCCTCTTACAGGAGAGAAAGGCTCTGGAGGGTGTGAGTTTGGGTTCAGCTCTGCCCAACCCCCGCAGAGTTAGGAGCAACTGTTTAAGTGGCAGTTTGAACAGCGAGTAGAATAGGGAGTACGGGTGCAGAGACAATACTTGGGACTGCAGGTGAGTTGCTGGTATCTGGGTAGAGAGAGGAAAAGGAGTGGGTGCAAGGACCAGAGGCGCAAGTCCCCTCTTACCGGGCCGTTCGTGCCACCTGCGTTTGCACCAGTGAACCACGCCCGTGATCTTCCTGTACAGCCGCAGGTCAGCAGTCTACGCAGGTCGTCAGCTGGGAGGAGCTCGGCGATCTACTCTGCTTGCCCACGGCCCGGTCTTGGCCTCAGTGGAGCGGGCCATGTGCTTGTGGTTGCCACTGGGTCCTCCATGCTTGGACAGAACAGCTGAACCCTCAGGTCTTTCACTTCCTCCTCTCCTGGTGACCTGTTTCCCTCATGACAGTGTCAGAAGCGGCCAAGTGCATCCCAAGCTCTGCTAACTCTGCCCACCGATGCCCCTGGGCAGCTGCAGATTCGGAGATTCGGGAAAGGGAGTGAGCTGGAACCAGAGCGTGCTCCAGCCTCAGTTTCTCATTCGATAGCTAAAGAGAAACAAACCTAGCTATACTAATATAGGAAAATTTGCG
>NW_022900917.1:69952234-70093300 GCF_012274545.1 Fukomys damarensis
TTGAGACAGGGTCTTGCTATATAGGTCAGATTGGCTTTAAACTCACTATGTAGCCCAGGCTAGCCTCAAACTCATAGCGATCCTCCTGCCTCAGCCTCGTGAGTGCTGGAATTACAGGCTTGTGCCACCACATTTGGCTATGCAAGTAAAATATATATAAATTCTCCATGATTCAATTCTGAGTTATCATCCCTCTAGAAGATACTTGACCCTCTGGATTTTATCATAAAACAAGTTTAGGTCTAAAACTAACTTTTCTGTAGATTTTTTTTTATCTAATCAAATATATACAAATGTGAGCATGTATGTGCATAAAGTCAGGTTAATCAAAATTTTTTCTTCAATATAGCTCTAATTCTTGTCTCCGATTTTTTCTCCATCAAGTATATTGGCACATTTAAAGCAAACAGTACAGTTATGTTCATTACTGAAAATTTATACCTTTACATGATGTATCTTGGTTCTTGTTTTTTCCCCATACCTCTGCCCTCCCTTCACCCTCTTCACCCTTCCCTATTTACAAAGACGTTGTTTCCATTTTTTCATTTTTTCACATTTTTTTTCTTTTTCCTTATCTCCTTTCCCCCTTCCCACTTCCCCTTTAGCCATTTTCTTCCTATTTCACACTCCCAATTATACCATTTGAACCTTACTTACACTTTTAGTTCTTCATACCAGAAAACTATTTGATATTTACGCAGTGTGTCCATATTTATTTCGCTTAACAGTATGGCCTCAATGTGCACCCATTTAGCTATAAATGTCTCTAGTTTCTCATTTTTTATGGCTGAATAGTACAACATTTTATAGAAAAACCACATTTTCTTTATTCAGTCTCCAGATGATGGGCAATTAGGTTGTTTCTAAGTTTTAGCTATTACAAGCTGTGCCACTGTAAACATGGGTGCTGCCTCTGATTTTTACCAGCATTATTGAGATTATAACTTACTCATCATACAATTAACTCTTTCACGTTGTGTAATTCCGTGACTTTAATACACTCACTGAGTTTGGCAATCATTATCGAAATCAATTCTGGAACATTTTCATTAGCTACAATTCTGAAGCCCCTCTTTAGACTCAAGGGTTCTTGTACTTTCAAAAGATATTTCTATTTCTGTGCTTCCCTGGAGTATTTGAAATAAGAGCAGCACTGTCTTTACTGCCCTACAGGGCTATCATTTGCTTCCCTTTTTGTCTCCCTTACAGATGTGTGACATCCAGGAGGATAAAACACTGTGTTTTATTGGACTTCATATGCTTACTCTCTTCCCAATTCCTTTACACACTGTGGTTCAAAGAAGGAGGAAGAAAGGAAAGAGAGAAGAAGGCAGGAAGGAAGAAAAGGAAAGAAAAAGAAAGTGAAGAAAGAAAGGAAGGAAGGAGGGAAGGAAGAGAGGAAGTAGAAAAAGAAGGGAGGGAAGGAAGTAGGGAGGAGAGAAGGAATAAATTGTGAACAGATTTTGTGTTTACAGCGTAGAATATGACCAAAAGAAAGTCTTGACAAATCTTTGATAAATATTCATCAGACAAATAATAGTGCTTTTTCAAAGAAAAGAAGAAAAATCTTAAGTTTTAAACAGATTTCCAAAATTAGCAGCATCCTGGAGCCATTTCCTGCAGAGCCCCATGGATTCTCCTCCTAGATCACCCTTCTGTGCTTACGAGTTGAGATACGTGTTTGGCTGCTGACTCCAACAGGTCAGAAACTTATTTTTCTCTGACTTAACAACTGCCACGTGGGTGGTTTGGAACTGGCAGGAAAGCCTTGCTCTACAAGGCGGGCTAGGTTTGTCCCGTCCTTCTTCCTGTTCCATTGTACTGTCCAGGAAGGCTCTTCAGTGTTTGAAAATCCAGGTGTACATTCCCAGGCAGGGAGAGTGTGGTGTGTAGCCCAGAACCCAGAAGTTGTAGGCACTGTTCCTGAAAAGCCCCACGGATTGAATTCATCGTGGGGCCGTGGCTGTGCACACGTGGACTGTGGCACAGGCTGTTCTAGTTCCCTCGCATCCAGCTGCAGAGGGAGTCTTGCAAGGGACTCTTTCCAAAGGAAGAAGGGAGGAGGAATGTAGGAGACAGGTAGCTGCACTTTCCAAACTGATTTCACAACAGGCCGTATGAAACCAAGTTCCTTGTTCAGTTTTGTGTATTAGCAGACCTTGAGACCTGACAAATATGACTTTTACATATATTTTGCTATGTGCTCTGCGTTTAGATATGTTTTATGGCATGTAAAAGAAAGTGGCACATTTACAGCATCATTTGCTACTTTTGTAAATGCAAATGTATTTCTGGTCAATTATAGGATAAGATGATTTTGTTGAGCTTGCCTGGAAAACTTTCCTCCACTTACATTAGTGTTTCTGTGAGGAACCGGCTTTGACATGACAAAGAGATGTAGTTTTGGGACTAAACCTGTGTGACATGCTAAGTGCATGGAGGCTTGCACAGGTGAAGCAGCGGTTGGGATCTGCGGGGAGGTCTTCTGAGCACTGCTTTGCATGTGAGCCCAGGCACTGCCTGATCAGCCGTGCAGCTTCTCCTTCTTTCTCCATGTGCTTGTTTGGCACACACAACTTGGTTTCATTTTCCCTCCTTGCACCCTCCGTGTCTTGTTAGATGGCTGTTCAACTGGCAAGTGGCCAAGGAGATGATTTGGCAGGGATATCTCAATGGGTCTGGGTTATGGTCTGCATCCAGGCCTTACGCATCATGAATTTAATTTTAATAAATACAATAGTGGCTGCCTTCTCACTATGGGAATTTTCCAGAAATACAATTGCAGTTTTTTTTTTTTTTGAATAGCAACAGAATCTTTGTGCCCTAACATCAGGACGGTGACTTATGAGGCATTTTGATTCTGAAGTTCTGGGTTTGTCAAAGGAGGTTTTGTGATACTTTTAGACGTTCCTGCTGTCGGGTGCCCTAAGCATATCCTTAGCCTGAGAATTGGACAACGTGGCACTGAATGTACAATTTAACTCCCATTTTACTTCAGTCAGACCAGTAGGTTTTTACAAATACTTATTACCTGCCTCTTCGCAGAGCACTTGAACCATGCACCAAGCAGTGGAAGGCAGATATCAGGAGAGACAGGCCCAAGCTCGGCGTCTGTGGGTGAAGACAGATAGGAAACAGGTATCACACTGTGAGGAGGGTTGCACTTGGGGGCACAGCTCATTGGGAAGCAGTCTTCAGGGATGGATGCCTCAGCCAAAGGAAAAAAATTCAGAGGGGAGAGCCATGAATGGCATGACGTGCTTCCTACAGAGGCAGAGGTGAGGCTGCACCATGTCTCACCCAGGTGGCTCTTTCTCTCAGAAAGTTGGGTGTGAGAAGAAAAATTGAACTCTAAGGCTTAATTTGGGGAAAACATCTGGCTCAGAGTATGGCACATAAATGATAGAAAGCTGGATTTAACGGATGGTGGAATTTCGGGTAATACTGATGATAGCAAGGAAACTTTTCTGCCTGGTTTAAGAGGTAATGACTTGATATATAAGACTAATTCTTCTTTAAATTGCTTGGAGACAGTTTAGCTGGTCAAACGCTAAGGAATTAATTAACTAATTAATTAATTAATTTTGGTACTGGGGATTGAACTCAGGACCTTGTACTTGCCAGGCAGGCACACCACCACTAAGGGATATTCCCAGCCCTTGAGGACTTTATTTTAAGCTAAAAGAAAAGCACTAGAAAATAGACTGGAATTCAGTAAAGTCATGAACATGGAACACCAGAGTGTTAGATCCCTCAGCAGTTCTAGCAGCAGTTATAGACAAGGTGGGAAACCAAGGCCTTGAGTGTGTGCCTGTGTGTGTGTGAGGGGGGTAAATTTATAAACTTCACAGTACATAGTTCAGGACAGTTTCTTCTACTAACCAAGGAGAACTTTCAAAACTTAGAAATAAAGCAAAAATGACAACTTACAATTTTAGCTAGAAAGAAGTATATTTGAAAGTGAGCCAGAAGTGATTCTTATTAAACCCAGGGATGAACAAAGAAATGGATGTTTTCTTTCAGAATACACTAAACAAAATCAGATCACTGAAGTTAGACACCTTGAAATAGTAGAGAAATAGCTAAAATTTCATTTATTCACATATAATCATTACTAGATATGTTTCTTCAAAGATATTTCTTAGGAAACTAATACATATTTAACATTGAAGATGCAGCAATTAACAAGATAGCATTTCTATTTTCATGGAACTTGTCTACTGGAAGATGATAGCCAGTTGGAATAAAGTCTGCTAAATTCTAGAATGGAGAAAATAGAAGAGAACTGTAAAAACAGGAATGGGGGTATATATCCCCAATCTGGGGATGTACATGTCAATGAATACTTCTTGAAGTAATTGCAGCTCTGGAAAATGAGTAGAGCATAATCAAAGGTAGGCAGTCAGGCACAGAGGTGAAGATAACGAGAGCTCTGGGTGTATGAGCAGCACACGTCCCACCCCAGAAGTCAGAGTGCGCTGAGTTGGAGGAGGTCCTCAGTGTGCGACCAGCCAGCCTCACAAACAGTCAGCAAGTGTAGTCAAGGCTCTGGTGGCTACTGGGACACAGTTCCTACTTCTGCACAGTAGGCTGCCCTCCACACCAGGACATTAGGGTTGTTCAATAGCTACTAAAACCTTAACAGTGCTAATTTTCAAATATCCTGCCCTCTGCTTTCCAGGAGCAGGAGTGAAATTGCTGGGTGACTTGGTAAGACAGTTGATGGGGCTATTTGCTGCCCACAAGGGGTGAATGGCAGGGCTGGGCTTCACTCCCTCTAGGTTGCTCTCTGGGAAGCAGGAAGCCCTCTGCCGTGACTGCCCCACCATGGCCCACAGAGGATCTATCTACTCTACCAGCCTGAGGCCCAAAGTGGACCACAGGGAAGACAGGCCCAAGCTCCACCCGACTGACTGGTAGTATGGGAAAGAAATAAGATTTTTGTTTCGAGACAATTCTTTGTGCTTCACTGAATTGGAGGGGTCATTATAGTAGCATAACCAAGCCTATAGCTTCAGATACAAAATAGGGAATAGAATTTTAAATTAATTACTTAATAACCTAATATTACTAATTTACATGGTTATCATTTAAATGTTTCCCACTGTACTAGGTGTTGTAGATATAAAGGCAGAGACTCTGATTCTGGAGGAGACACAGACTTGGTAAATGAGAAAGAACCAAGTCTTGTGAACATGTGTAGGGGGACCACGTGGCTACATCTGGCTTCTTGTAGGAAATCCCCAGGAAACCGAGAGGGCTGCAGAGGGGAGGCCTGGTCAAAAACACTGGAGAGACCCCAAAGAGAGAGCAGAGCAGGAAGATGACAATGAAGGCTCCAGAAAACAGAAGGAACAGGAGGCAGAGTATAGGAGACGAAGCCTATTACAAGGAATGCCAGGGATTCTTCTTGCAGAGACCAGGATGGCTACATTTTCTGGGGCAGGACTGAGGAGTGTTGCATATTTTGGAACACGGAAAGTAAGGCAGAACTTTTAGAACACCCTGGCTATCCTCTGAGCAGCTGTAACCAGAGTGGAATGTGGCAGCACAGTGATGTAATCCATCACACCCCCTTTCCCAGGGAGCAAAAGTCAGCTGGTGATGCTTTGGCTGTGGCAGAGAGTATGGATTAGAAGCCACTCCAACTCTCCTGAAACATTTTCTTCTCACCTTATTATCAGCTGGGGTCCCGGAACCCAGTGCTAATTTATCTTAGTTAAATATATGAGAATTTTAAGAAATGACTTCACTTTGCATTCTTATTAATGTTAGTGATTTTTCTCTGTGCTAATTACTGCATACCATCCTTCTGTATACTATATATGTATGTATAATTATCTACATATATTTATATAATTTATATGCACACATTCATATGTGTGTAGACTTTTGTGTGTGCATACAGTCACACACACACACACACACACACACACACACACACACACGTGGAATTTCTCTGCCGCCTCTTGAGTATTACTGCATACCATCCTTCTGTATACTATATATGTATGTATAATTATCTACATATATTTATATAATTTATATGCACACATTCATATGTGTGTAGACTTTTGTGTGTGCATACAGTCACACACACACACACACACACACACACACACACACACACTTGGAATTTCAATGCCTTGCATCTTGAGAGAATGCATCATAGATAAAAATCCCCTTGCCTTGGATTGGTAGCTTTCTGAGGTTTCAGTTTCAATAGCTTCTTCCACATCAGGCTGCTTTCAACTCAAAGGAAATAATTATATCCAGGTTTGGCTCTGTTCATTAGGGCATGACTACACTAGAATGGGAATCTTCCTGAACAGAGAAAGAAAATTGAAAAGAAAAAAATAATAAAACTTGACACACAAGACCCCAAATTATCTAAATCCATTTTCAATAAAAAGCTTGGTGGCTTGGCAAAGACAGTGACCTTTGAAAGAGAAATCCATTGAAAAATCCCATTTCCCATGCTGTGAGGTTAGGAGAATAAATTGCACTGGGGAGAGGGGTGGGGAGGACTCCTTTAGATGTGTAATAAAGCAGGTGGCCTCATTTGAATTTTCCTATTAGGTCCCCATGGTGAGACCTCAGAAATATATGGGCCTTGCAAACTGTAACTCAGGCCTGGCTCTCTATCTATAGGACTCCCAGTTTTTTGTGAGCAGTAGAATTAGAATCTGGATTACTGTACTTGAAAAGGTCTGGCAGGAAGTTGCTTTTTATAGTGTTGGGTTTGTTATTTGCCATAGAATATTAAATAGGTTTCTTATTTGCACGGAACATTAATAGTTTGACTTGCTGGTGGGCAAATGTCTCCCCTCCTGGACCCCCCATTCTTTTTCTTCTCATCCTGCTTTCCTACCACAAGGATCCATGGGAATGCTTTCATTACACCTGTGAGGAAGAAGTGTTTTAGAAGAAGTTTCCGCTCTGAGCAGTGTGGTGTTCCCGTCTGTCATAATCCACCCTGTGCAGGCACTCCTGTGTCACGCAGTGGGCCATGGAGAATCAACTGCCCCCTTTCTTCCTTGTTCAGCAAAGGAGTAGTGAAGAAACTTGCTAGGACACAACAAACACAGTCTCCGTCTTCATGTAATATATGATCAGGAGACAGAGAGGTGCTCAGCATATAATTAACCAAACCGCTAATGAATTGCACTTCTGAAATGGAATGACAGAGAAGGATAAGATGCAAGAGAAGGCGTATCAAAGGGACTCAAAAGTGTGAATGCCCTAAGTAGACTAGAAGTATGAGCAGAGTAAAGAAATACTTGCTTACCCTTTGTTTAGTGGAGGCAGGAAGAAACTAATCACAAAATATTCACTGCATTTTACTAAAGAAATAGCCAACAAACCCTTGGCGAGATATTGAGAGCAGGATTGCATGCTGATGTGGTAGCATGCGTGGTCCCTTCCCTGGAGGGGTGTGTGAGATTGGAGGGACTCTGATGGTCCAGCTTCTTGGCTTTCATCTAGGCTGGGCAGGTGACCCAGTCCCAACATCGGGACTGTGTGCACAGTTGTTCCCCTGCCAGAGCCAGGAAGCTGACTGATCCTCCCAGGACATCTCACCCCCAGTGGCTCTTGTCTCTTGCTTCTTGCTTCAGCCACCACCCCTGTATGGCCATGTAGCCTCTTCTGATGTGCACAGGGACTCCCAGACATAACTGAGTGACAATTCTGGGGGCAGGTGGAGATCATTCCAAAGTAGAGGTGAGAGAAGAGAAGCAAAAATTAAAGAAATGCTAGGCCATCACATCCATAATCCATGAAGAGGTAAAGGAGTATAAATACTCACCTAAACACCTGTGTCAGTGGCCATTCTGATAGAGTCTTGGGAGCCCTGAATTCATGCATTTTCAACTCCTCCTCCTTTTGCTCTGGTCACCTGAGTTCTCCTGAAGCACAAGTACCCGATATTCCTGGTGTCTTGTCAAGCCCTCCTTGGCTCTTCCTTCCCCATCCAGGCAGCCTGATGCTCTGGCACACCCTGGGAACGGGGACATGCTTCGCTGGGGTCACAGGGCATGGGTGGCTGTGGCCTTTGCATCTGTGTGCAGTCTCCACCACACGGATGGTGTTGTGCTGTTCCTCTGAATTGTATTTGATGACGTGTGTGGTCTATTTACCCACTGATCAGGAAGTTTAAGGCAGTTTCATTCCTATGTAGCTGCTGGCCACAGTGGGTGCTAATAAATAGTTGATGAATAAAACAAGAAAATTTCCTCCAGGTGGCTTTTTCTAGGCTCTATCAGACCTTGAGAGCTGGTGGGAGTCTTTTAATCCAGAAAAACATATGGATAGCAGTTGGAGCTGGATAGGACACACGAGCTTAGAAAGTAACCTGGTACCAGCAGTCGGCAGCCCTCCAGAATTACAGAATTTGCTCTCTTGTATAGTCACACTTCTGGGAAACTTATTTGGAATTAATAAAAATTGTGTATGTGATAGCTGCACCCCTGAATTCATTTCCCTTGAGGGTAGAAAAATCGATAATCTGAACATTTCTAGCAAAATGTTTTCTAATCTTCGGCTGTCCTTGTTCAGTTTCCTAAATTAGAAAGCATCTGGGAGACACGGCATAGATAGTCCAAGACATAGACATTAAAAGAAATAATTTGTTCTAGCATCTCCTCATGAGTTACTGGGAGTCAAAATCTCAAACTAACAGGCATTAGTATCTCTTAAGAAACTGCTCATATCAAAGTAGAGCTCATCATAGCAAGAAACATTTGCTGCAGTTTACTTTTAATGTTGGGATCTACTTTTTTGGAATCAAGACCAATTTACATGTTAGCAATTTGGTAGTTACTATGGAAATGTGAGTTAACTGCTTCTACTTTCCCTATGACAGGTATATCCTGGGGCCAGAACTGGCCCATGACTTGTCTTTGTCAATAAAGTTTTATTGGAACATAACCATGCCCATTCATTCATGCGTCAGCCATTCATCTATGACTGTTTGCAATGCAAGAGCATAACTGAGGATATGTGACAAAATCCCTGTGCCCCACAGACTTGAACATATTTATTACCTGATCTTTTGCAGGAAAATGTGCACCTCTCAGCTCTAGCATTTTGTATAAATTACTGCTCCATGGGCTGCCCAGGCTGGGGAACTTACGACACTTGACATGACAGGCTTGATGAGTCCTAAAAGGCACATAGTAATGAGCCAAACAGTGCAGGCTGGAGAGTCCTCGGTCAGGTGAAATCAAATGCTTTGAAGATCCAAACTGGAGCTTTGTGATCAGAGCTAACAGAATGTAGGCAAGAGCTGCTCATGGCGGGTGGTGGTGCTGAAATAGCCCACCAAAGCCACATCACACAAACCCTTGTAAACTGCAATCAAGTCACTAGATATATTGGGTTCAGCCTTTTGTTATTCGAGCCATCTACTTTTTTTTAAAGACAGAAGTGGCCCCTCTGCAAATTCCACATCTGTTCTCTCCATGGAATGAGAGTCTTGTCACCCAGTCCAGTAGACCCAGTGCTATCGTAGGATCCGATCCAGAGATCCAGGGACATCTCTCAGGGTTCGGAACACAGCTGAGCCTGATTTATGGAGGGGAGCCCAGGGCGTGGATGGGGCTTCCCTCAGGGCTGACCTGGCTATGAAACATGGGCCTCCCAGCTCCCCAGGTCAGAGCTTCTCTGAATCTTGGGGCTGACACCAAGGCTGCTGGAGTTGGTGTGAAGGAGGAGGACAAGCCCCACAAAGGGTGCTTCCTGCAAAACCAGCATCCTGTTCCCAGGGACTCCAATGAGGGCACAAAAGGGGCCTTTCTTCCTGTCTCCACTTCCTGCCAAGCGAGCCTGAATGGAGGCCACAGGAGAGGAAATGGTTGATGCTAAAAGTACACAATATGGGCTTTGGGGATTTGAACTTCTGTCCTCAAACTTGTAAGCTGTTAGGCAAGTGGTTGACAGTCTGAGCCTCAGTGTCCATGTTTGTAAAAGCTGATTATTAACATATTAACCCAGTGGAGTTGCGCTGCTGATAGGTGATGAGCCATGCAGAAATGCTTAGCACACAGCCTGGCTCCTAAACCACTGATTATTAAGCAGCCACAGCTTCAGTGGGCTTTTGTCACATGGCTGCCTCTCTTTCTCTCCCTCCTCCTCCCAAAGGGTGAATCATGAAGATCTGCAGCCTGGCTAGGTGTCAGCGGGGGTGTCACATGCCTGCACTGGGCACCCAGGATTACACCAGGGATGTCACTGGCCCCACAGCCTCAGCAGCCTTCAAACAAGTGAGCTGCCTGGCACAGAGAGCAAGGAACGGTTCCTCTCCCTTGAGGGGGAGAAGAAATCAAGAAGAAACAAGCTAATATTAATGTCCCAGGAAAAGAAGAAGGGAGAAAGGACACAGGCCCCCAGAAAAAGTAACTCTGTATGGCTTTGATGTGTTCATTTCCACAGGACGGAGCAGCATGGGGAATGCAGAAAAGCAGAAGTTGGCAGGAGGTGGTGGAGGCAGAAGAGCCTGACAGTCCTGAGAGGGCCATGGGAGCCGTTTCTATCTGGACAGAGTCATCTGTCCACTCTGCCATCTCAGCCTTCGGGAAGAAGCCAGAGCAGAATGGCGAGGCCTCTGGTTCCCTGCTCGTGACAAGTGGGTGAGGGGTATTTTCTGAAAGGGACTGCTCTGCTAATCCAAGGGGTTCCAGGAGTGACCGAGGCCCTTCCAGGGGTCTTCTCTGTGGACCTCCAAAGGCCAAGTTATCCAGTCCCTCCATGGCGGTCCCACCGTCCAGTCTTTCCATTCCTGGTGTCTGATGTCCAAGAGCCCAGTCTGCAGCCTGACCTACATAAAAACCCTGTCTGCACCTCTGGACAGCTGCTCAGGCAGTGAGGAAGCGGAGACGTCATCTGTGAGGAGCTGAGGAATGGCAAAGATGTAGAAGACTTAACAACAGGGGCTGCTGTTATAAATGAAAGATCCTATTCATTTTCTCTTCCCCATGCTAGAGACAGTAGAGAGCAAAAGGATGAAAGATCTACAGTAAGTGGAAAAATTAGGGGCTATTATGTCCTCAGTAGCATGGATGCTGCAGACCCTGAAGGAGGCAAGCTTCCTGGGAATACTGCAGGCAAAATAATATTAAAGCCCTGTATAAGCACAACTGAGAATGTGCCTGCCCCATGTCTCAGTCACCCCACTGTCTTGAGGCCTCACAGGCTTCTGCCAGGTCACTGTGAGAGACTGTGTCACTGTGTGTAAAGCAGCCAGTGAGGAGCCCCATGTGGCCAGCGGTCAGGAGTGTGTGATGAGCTACACTCTGAGAAGCCCTGAGTGGATCCCCCGGTGTAGGAGATGGCAGGGCGCAGCCTCTAGTGCTCACTGGCCAAATCACAAGGGTTTAGACATTGAGCACTGGTTTCCTAACTCAGGCAGCACTGGAAGTTCTTCACTGCTCCTAAGTAGATCTTACACCAGTGCTGGGGTCCCTTAAGTCAATCCTGGTGTCCATGGAGAAGGGAAATGTGATGTGTTAGGCTTATGTAAGGGAAGTAAGTATAGAAAAATGCCACACAAGCTTTGTGCTAAAGTATAGTGGAGGGTACAGAGGAGGGACAGAGGGACTGACACAGAATTAGACATACATAAGGCATGCTCTCAGGGACAGAAGATCTAGGGTGCAGTGTCCCTTTTGGTGAAATCTTGGGTGACAAGGCAGAACATACAGTTTAGGGTCTTGGCTGGAAGGCTCTGATGCTAGCCTGTGACCGAGAATTGATCTTGTAGGCAATGAGGGAGATGTGGAAAGATTCTAAATGGGGTAGCGTCAGTCTCATAAGGATTGGAGGTAAGACAATTGGCAAGTTTGTTTGGGTGCAGAGAGTTGCTATCTACAAGAACTATTATATTCATCTCAATAACAGCCCCTGGCACAGAGCCTCATGTAGGCAGCACATGACTGCTGAAATTTTGTTTTGAATATAAAATTGCTGTAATTTAGATGTTGCCTGGCCTTTCCAGAGTTTTCCTATCCAGTGACTTTGCATATATTTAAGCCAGAGTGAGTGTTTCTCTAGAAACTGCAGAAATCCAGTCCAGGGTCTGGGATTAGTTACACATCATGCATACTTCCAGCCTCCTCCCAAGCTTGCTCTAACCAAAGTTCTCTTTTCTGTAATGCAAATGGAAGTTGACTTCATGGTGTCTATGAAAGAAGACTTTGTTTTCCAAGAGTGCTGTCAGTTTCCAGTTCACCAGCTGAAGGATTTCACACAGCACAGATCGACGCTAAGCAGAAGAGTGGTAGAAAGATGGCCAGAGAAAGCAGGAACCGGAATTTGGAAGAACTAGGGAACCAAGAAATGACAGAGATGGGAGTTCACATGGGCTTTACTGTGAGGTTGCTTTTTGGGGAGAATTAAGGGGCAAGGAGAGACCAAAGTGGCAGAAATAACTGAAGCTCCTCCAGGAGACCTGACTCATTACCATTCAGGGGAAGCACAGAACTTCAGAAGCAGCAGAAGCCAGAGCCTGTTCTGGCTGCACAGCTCTGTGAGCTCAGGGAAGCAGGATTATCTGTAGAAACCAGGATGTGAAAGGTGCTTGTGAAAAGGAATCAGTGAAGAAATGTGAAAGGACTTGAAGCAGGGTTTATCATTTGTGTTCCTCTGCTTTCCTATTCTTTTGGGCTTCCCAGTTCAATTTTCTAATCCCCCACATCTAACATCCTGAAATTTGCCGCAGGTACTTATCTTGTTGAACATTTCCTCAAGCTCATGTAGAAAAACAACAGTTCTTTATATTTTTATAGCACTTTCAAAAATGTCTGGTCATCATCTCACCCACTCTTCCTGGTAACTCTGTTTTGTGTTCTCACCCTAAGCTTACAAATGAGGAAACTGAGGCTTTGAGTTGTACAGTCAGCTTTACAGACAAAATGGGGTCCACTGACTCAGTGCTTTTCTCAGCTCCAGACAGTATAGATATTTCTCTGAGGACTCCCCAGACTAGGGTTTCTTTACTCAGTAGAACATATCATCCTGGAAACTACCTCAGGTATTCTCTGAACCGATGTTTCTAAAGGTAGGTGCCATTTGACCTGCAGAGCATGAGGATCAGGGTGACATAAAAGTGGAAGCTGGGACACTGCATTAGGAAGGAAGTCTCCTCATGTTACCAATCCTTAACCCAAAGCTAGGCTACCCTGAATGAAGTATTAGCTGCCAAGAATTCTCCTGAAAGGTGACCTCTCCCTTCTGACCTGGGCCCACATATTCAAACCTAGCTCCAGCATCAGCCACAGCTCCAACAGGCCTGTCCCTTGCACACACACGATGACTGCTCTTGTCCTCTGACCACTTTTCACTAACTCAGTCTGCATTTTGTTGCCTCCTTAGTTTTGCTTCTTGATTTGGGTCATGTTTGTATCCCTGCTGTTGAGAAACTACAGCTCCGAGGATTTTGTCTCAGCTTAGTTGCATCACAAGTCCCTCACCCCTTTCCTATGCCCCATTTTCAGCAACTCTACCACCAACTGTAAGGCTGGGTGCTGCTATTGATTCTTGGGGTTTTTCTTCAGATAACCCTACATCTAACCCTGCACCCCTCCATGACAAGGATGGAAAATGAATGGAGCTGGAAAAATGTGCCATGATGTTCCTACATTGATGGAAGGAACCAGCAATCATCACAGGTATTCATTTACCTTTAAAAATATTCACGAAGTCCCTTACTGTGGGCCACTTATAGGAAATGCTAAAAATGAGAGAAAAGAGAGAAGAAAAAGAATGAATGAAACAAAATCAAGTTTACCACAAGTCATTGACATTTTATTCCTGGGAAGCTAATCATCTTTAAATGCTTTCCTGGTCCTTTAAGCTTTTATCTACCATTAAAAAATGACGTGTTGGTTGCTGTATGTCATTTGCAGAGTACTGTGGAAGCTAATTAAAAACAAAACCAAAGCCACAGATGTAATTATTACATAATGAGAGAAGGATAACATTATCTAATGCTATTACATATACCAAATGTGAATTTTAATTAGAACCCAGGTGGTAACTGAGAAATCATATACAAAGAAATTTAACTTTTACTACCTCTTTGCAAAATAATTATATGTCCCTAGGATCGCTCAGGCACTGTGTTAGTCAGCATTTTGTCACTGTGACAAAATACCTCAGTTTATATCGGCTGCTGGTTTCAGAGATTTAGGGCCTTGGCCATTGGGCTGTGTTGCCAGTGGATCCATGGTAGTCCAGTGCCTCACGGTGGGCTTGCACAAGAGAGATGGTTTGCTCATCTCACAGTGGCCAGGAAGCAAAAGAAAGCAAAAAAGGACTAGGGTTCCAATATCAAGTTCAAACTCACATTCCCAGTGACCTCACTCCCTTCTACTAGGCTCTATCTCTTGTAGCTGTCACCACCCCCAGTATTTCCATAGGCTGGTGACCAAGCCTTTCACATATGTGCCCTGGGGGACAACTTAGACCCAAACTGTGGCTGGTGCAAACCATGTTTCCTGGGAATGCTCCATCAAGGGAAGATGACTGTTCTTGATCTTAGTCTGTGAAACACGAATAAATAAGCATGTGTACCTTATCAAGACCAGGTTGCTGAATCTGTTACTGCAGGCAAGCAAGATTTAGCACCATTTGCAACATGCAGTCATCTAGCACCAAAAGATTAAATTCATTCTTTCTAGTTTCTGTGAAGCATAAGTATGAGATGTATCTGTAATGGCAATGGAATAAATATTTTAAAGCATCTACTCCTGTCTTTAAGCATAATTTATAATAGTATTTTATGGCTCTGTGTGTGTATAAAATACACAGTTCACTCCAGTGCAATATATCAGGATAACTGTAATTTGCTTGTGCATATTGTGTACAGGTTAAAATGGTGCTGAGCAACTGGCAAAGCTTCCTGGGAAGTAGCCCCTCCAAGATCCTTTCAGAACTAAGGTCTAGAAATGTTGCCTCTATTTTGTGACTAGGAAACTGGGAAGAGGCTGAAGAGCTGATCAGATAAGCAGCAAGAAAGGGTGTTTATCTCTTTTAACATCCAGACGTGGCAGAGGCTGGCTGGAATGCTGTGTCAAGGAGATTCCTGGAGCCATGATTAGGTCCAGGGGAAGACGTAACTTGGAGATGGTAAATCATCAGTGCTATTATAATCTTGGGGGCACCCTGGCAGAGGGCAGGGGCACATATGCAACTGATTTCTTGTTTTTTGCCTATTGAAAAAATAAACTCACTAGGATGAAATCTAGATTTTTGTGTTGTGACTTCAGTCACCTTCTGTCCATTACTAAAGTGTTACATGATTTGGACAAGCTCTTTAACTTCTCTGGACCACAGCCTCTCTATGGTTCAAATTTGAGCTACTCTGCTCTTCATGTAGCATAACACTAAGCCAGAATAATAAGTTTGAATTTATTGTACAAATCTTTGGATTAAGCAAAGACACATTTAATTTGTAGTTTTTCCTTTGTTCATTGTAATCAGCAACTTAATCTGAGACTCAGGGCAAGGGACAGAGTACAACTCTAGTGAATCTGGCAGCTTATTTATAACACTCATTTAAAAACAAATTAACAATAAAACAAACTTCTAGACAAGGATCAAGATAAATAAAAATATTTACTCATTCCATTATAAACTGAAAGTTTGTGTCGTCCTAAATTTTGTGTTGAAGCTGTAATGGCTGATGTGATAGCACCAAGAAGAGGGGCCATCGGGAGATGGCTAGGTGTAAATTATGCTGTGAAGATGCAGCCTGCCTGATGGGGTCAGTGCCCGTGGAAGGGGAGATGAAGTGGGGGTTCATTCTGCCTCCCATGTGAGGACACACTGAGGATGCGGCCATCTCCCTCCAGAGTGTGGGATCCTACCTACCTACCATGCAGACCCGGGGACCTTGGCCTTCCTGGCATCCAGAACTGTGAGAACAAATGTTTGTGCTTGTCTGTCTTTGTGGCACTTGAGATGGAACCCAGGGCCTTCACGCCAAACTGCAACCCCAGCCCTTTTTATTTTTATTTTTTATTTTGACACAAGGTCTCACTAATTTGCTCAGGCTGGGTCAAACTTGGGATCCTCTTGCCTCGGACTCCAAGAGTGCTGAGGTTACAGGTGTGAGACACTACATCCAGTTAAATGGTTTTTGTTTTTTGTTTTTTTTTCATTTAGCCAGACTAACTTGAGAAGACTAAGATGCTTATAATATGCCAATTTTTATTGTAACTGTTTGAAGTGATTCAGTGAGCATAGAAAGCTTTTCTCTTTCTGCAATGTACAGTCTAGTGTGGGGAGCCAGAAAACATGTGAATGGATAAAACTATGAACATATGAATAATTAAATGTACAGATAAATAAAATCACATTAATCAAGTAAAGAAGTTACATCTAAAGTGCCAGTCATAAACTCTGAAACGCAAACCTGCAGGATGGAGGGTAGGGATTAGGTAGAGGCGGGAAGGGCACACTTTTAGATAGGCCAGCCACACAGGTCTCCAGTGGCTTGGAATTTGACACAGAACTAAGTGAGGTGGGGGTCAACCAGGTGGCTATCTCAAGGAGACTTCGACATAGGGTCAACACAAATGCTGAAATTGTGTTCTGAGATTTCAAAGAACAGGGTAGGAGATAGAATAGCTTTTCCAGTCCTGCCAGCTTCTCTGTTTGAGTTCATTTTGGAGGTTGTAGCCCTGTCAAATATTCATGTATTATAGGGACTGGAAGAGTCAAGCACTGGTGCTTACCAACATGGCCCCATGCACTAGGCCCTGCTTCTCTTGATACCACTGAAAATTATTTCCCTTGTCTTTTCAAATGCATATTTACCCTATAGTAGTGTTACTCTTGTTCTATAAGTAAATATAATATTTTTTCTTACAGGAAATAAATCTTGTACTGTTACAGAGCCTGGTTTATTGTAGTAGTAAGAACAAATGGGGACATTGTTTCAAAGGTGTAATCCTTCAAGCAATTCCCCATCCCTGTCACATTCAGGGCTTCCTCTTCAGCAGAGGGTGTGTTACTGGCAGGCTTTGGCCTGTTCCTTGTTCTCCTTCTCCTGGTCTTCCTGGGAAGTGCTTCTCACTCAAACTCCTCCAGTAATGAGACCACACCCACCTGGTTGTATTTCTACTACGTGCTCAGGAATATTCTGTGGAGTTTATGTTCATTTCCTCAGGTTGTTCAACCTTTACAGGGCACAGTGTTAAGACATACGATATGAAATAAGGCATGTTTAACATTTAGCCCAGCAGCTGGTATGTAGGAGATTACCAGAAATGGTAGCTGATATTGTCAGGACATTATTTAGTCCTCCCAGAAAACCTATGAAATGGGCATTGTAATTCTCAATTTAAAGCCCAGCTTCAGTACATTTTCCAAAGTCACTCTGCTAGCTGCAGTGTAAACTAGTACTTAAGTCTCTGTCTCTTGCTGAAGACTGTGTGTGTGTGTGTGTGTGTATGGAAAAGTGTACATGTACAAGTACATAGTTATACACACATGTACATATAAACATATTTCCCATTTGTGTTTTGAAGATTTTTTTTTTTGATACTAGAGATTGAACTCAGGTCCCTGTGCTTGCAAGGCAAGCATTGGAACCACTGAGCTAAATCCCCGGCCCCAAATTTATCTTCTATATGTAATCAAGAGGGCAATTATTAAAATACAGGTTAATATATCACTTTTAACCTGAATCAGAAGTGAAGTAAAAAGTAAAAGTAGTCAGCAGCAGCATTTGGTGAACTGTCCAGGAGTTGTGAGAGACATGGATCAACTTGTGAGCATCGGAGAAGAGAATGGTCACAGTGGGAGGAAGTAGGGGGGAGAGTGAGCCGGGAGATCTGTGAAGGGCAGAAGCACTTGGACAGCAGTGGGAAGAATGGGGCGTTCTCATCAGCCGCAAACCTGTGTGAATGACAACAGAGGGGGGAAGAATAGGGCAGAGAGGAGACAGCACTGTTTATGAGGGGTTCTACATGTGGAGGTAAGAAAGGGGCAGCAGGGCTTGGAGAATCTGGTGTTGGGGTGTGAGCACCTGTTCATGTATTCAGGGGCTCCATCAGACCTATGGGTAGGAGATGGATAGAGTGAAAAAGATCACATGACTGAGATGCATGAAGCTGTATGTGCTGTGAAGATCTTATACATAGCTCCATTAAGGTTTTCCATAAAACAGAAACAATCAGATAGATAGATGGATGGATAGATAGATAGGTGACAGGCATTTTTTTAAATGAGGATTTGGCTTATGCGTGAGACCGAGTGCCACTGTCTGCCAGATTGAAGGGGAGCCCCAGATTGCTGGTGGTGTAGCCATAGTCCAAACCCAAAGGACTGAAAACCAGGAGAGCTAGCATCTGAAAGCAAGAGAAGACAGATACCCAGCTTCAGTAGAGAGCAGTCAACTTCCTCCACCTTTCCCTTCCTTCAGGCTCCCAGTGGGTAGATGACACTGACCTACACTGGTGAGTTGGTCCTCTTTCCTCAGTTTACTGATCAAATGTTTCTTCCAGAAACACCTTCACAGACACACCTAGAAGTACTATTTATCATTTACCTTGGCAACTCTTAGCCCAGTCAAGTTGGCACTTAAGATTAACGACCATAGTTAAATAAAAAATAGTTACATGATCAGACCGGTGATTGGTAAATGTAGTAAATTTAAAATAATTTCACTTTACTGTTTTTGTTCTCTTATTTCCTTATGGAATCACCTATGTGAATGTCATACACCTTGAACATCACACATTGTGTAGCAAATCATTCTATAATTTAATAACTTCAAAAAGCATTAAAAAATCTCCCCTAATTTATGAGGGTTAGACAGTCAAAAGCAAATTGGCTTCATGGTTCTGGCTTGAGTTTTCTCATGAAGTTAAAGCCATGTTGGCTAAGAGTGAAATGGTCTAACACATGACTGGGACTCAAGTAACCACTCCAAGGTAGCTCACCATGTTAGTTAGCTTTTCTGTCACTGGGACAAAGTACCTCATACTATGTAAAGGAGATTTAACTTGGCTCACGGTTTATGGGTTTTCAGTCCAGGGTCATCTGTCTCTAAGGGCCTAGGAGAGGAAAACTGCTTGCCTCACTGCAGCCAGGAAGCACAGCAGGGAAACAATGCCAGAGAGGCAAGGTTGAGAGACCACATATATTACCTGAGACTAGGCCTCCACGACCCACGAGACACTCAGAAGTGTGCTGTACTACAATGCTAGGCATTTCCATCCAGTGAAGTTGACATACCAGGATTAATAGCCACAGTCACTCATATGGCTGAGAAATTGGCTCCATGGTTGCCACCCCTTCCATCACCCTAAGAAGGAGTCCAAAGAAGAGAGAATCAGGGAGGAGTTGTCTTTTTATGATCTAGTCCCTTGGAAGTCTGGTCGCATTATTTGTGCCATATTATCTTCATGAGAATAGCCACTAACTTAACTGTCACCCCTATTCAAAGGGAAGAGAATTAGACTTGGCCTCCAATGGAGAAGTACTAAATTTTGGATTTTGACTTTCTTCAAAGACCTATGTGATAAAGGATTGCTCTGTAGGGTAGTACTAGTAGGAGGTGCTAGAAACTTTAAGAGGTGAAGCCTAGTGGCAAATCTTTAAATCATTAGGATTCATGATTGTAGGAAAGTAGGGGGACACTGCTGACCCTTTCTCTCACTGCCATGTGCTCTGGCCATGATGTGCTACCTTGCCACTGGCTCAAAGAAAAGGACTCAGCTAATCTGTCTGGAGCCTCCAAAACTGAGCCAAAATAAGCCTTTCACCTTTACATATTGACAGCTTCAGGCATTCATTATAGGGATTGCAATTTGACTAACACAAGAGGAGTGTCAAATAATTTGCAAACATACATAAAAACCACTATATCAGGTGATAAAATAAGCCACATTTCTAGAGAGTCAGGACCCTGGATCCCATGTAATGTAGAATTACCTTTCAGGAACTGGAAATAATCATGGAGTGAAAGGCATCTAGAGAGACACTTTTCTTGATTCGTCCTATCCCATGTGTACCTCCAGGACTAAAATGTCCTTTTTTGAACAAAACTCTTCAACATAGAACACCAAGTACTATCAAAATGCTGACTAACAATGACAGAAATAACCATTTAAATCCACCAATTTCATATTTGGTGTCTGTTCATCTGAGAGTAGGAAATATATTAAAACTTTTATGTATTTTTATTATATATTCTAGGGGACTATATCTTGTCCCAGGCCTTTTCTTCTCAGGCTCATTCCTGGTCTCTCAGCTTCCTGGGATCCAAGAGTTGAGTAACTTCCGCCCCTGCTCCTGCCTTGCCCTGCAGCCCTGATGTTTCTGCCCTGGAGCCAGATGATTATGGACTGAAACACTTGAAAGCATGAGTCAAAACAAACTTCTTCAAGGGACTCGAGATTTAGCTTAGTGGTTCTGGTGCCTGCCTCACAAGTGCAAGGACCTGAGTTTGATTCTCGGTACAGAAAAACCAAAAAACAAAAAAAACAAAACAACAACAACAAAAGCTTATCCTTCAAGTTTTTTGGTATTCTTCAGGTATTCTGTCTCTGCAATAAAAACTGATTAATATAATTATTTATATTTTAATTTGCATAATAATGAATTTTACTAACTCTTAGTAGTGGCATGTTACATGTATGTATTTTACTCATATGCATGTGAGAATTTCTCTTTCTATACTATGAGAATTTCTCACTTTTTAATTTCTGATAGTAGTAGGTGATCAAAACCTTGGAGGTCACTGGTCTAACCCTAGGTTAACTGCACGTGATAGTGTCTGTAGTAGCTCACTCACCTTTCCTTTGTAGTCATTAGTCCTTGAAAAAAGGCTTTGGTACCAACGTGTTTTTAGACCCAAATTTGGATTCATAATTTTAGTAGGAAAAATCAGAATGTCTTAAAGTATTCTGTGTATCTTGTTTGCTTAAACTCTTTCTTCCTCAATCCTCTCCTCTCTTCTCTTTCCATCCCTTCCTCTCTTCCTCTTCTTCTCTCCTTTTTCTTCAAGTGACTTTTCTCTCCAAGTCATTTCTCTTCTTTTTATTCTATTCTTTTTTCTTCTTTCACATCTTTGTTTCCCATTCAGCTGACAAGGAAAGTAGTCACAGAAAGTCTTTGTGTTTAGATGTAATTAGGCCAGAATGGACCGAGAAGGGCTGTCACCCAGGCTTTTGCAAAGGTTTTTTTCTCCATTGTTTCTTCCAGTCATCTATAAAGGAATTCTGGATCCCACAGAACCCTTTTAGTATCCCTTACAAAGTCAAGCCAGGACCAAGACAGGAGTAGTTCATGTAGCTCGGCCCACATCCTGTCAAGGCCGTGGAGAATCTACCCGTATATCAGCCTCATTCTCAATGACCAGTATCTGTATCTTTTGAGGAGACTGTCAGGTTATTGGAGTCCACTGTGTCCAGTCTGTGGTGGAGGACTGATGTCGTCAGTGGCTTTCAGGTTTGGAATATAAATAACCAAGCCTGCTTCCTTCTGAGGCAGGCTGTAGGTAACTTTCCCCATCTTCCTTGGATATCAAGTTCTGACACTGTCCACTGTGGTAGCTAACACATCGTTTTTTTGCCCCTGCCTCTTTCTGTAGCATTTTCCCATTCTTCTGCCCAGTTTTCTGTCCTCCACAATAAGCTATGTTCTTTCAGTCTGCTTCTCCTGATTTGTTTCAATGGGCAATAAACTTAGAAGATGGGGCTGAGGGAACAAGATGTCAGAGGTAATTTCATTAGACTTGCCTTTGACATGCAGAAAAGTCTTCTCCATTACTACAGGATCTAGCCATGCTCAGGAGATAGGAAACAACCTGAAAATGTGAAATGAAAGATCTATATGTAGCAATAACAAAAGGCCATGACCCTTTGGTATTCTGCTCTCAGACCTAATGGATCCATGGAGTAGGACTGGGGGTGAAGCAACTCACTGATTACACAGTACTTCAAATCTGAGGTTGGCCAATATTGCCTGTAAAGGCTCAGTTAGTAAACAGATTAGGATTCCCAGGCCAGACATTCTCATGGAACTACTGAATTGCGCTGTCATAGATAATATGTAAAATGTGTATGAAATATGTAATGTGGAAACAGCCACAGATAATATAGAAAATAATGGTTCTGATTATATTAAAATAAAACTTTATTGACAAAGGTGCATAAAGGGTAAGATTTGGCCTGGGAACTATGCTTTCTTACTCTCGTTTTATATGTCAACCACTTTCATCTCTTTTTTATTTTATTTCTGAGACAGAATCTTGCTGTGCTGTCTGGGCTTGTCTTGAATTCCTGGACTCAAGTATCCTTCTTTCTCAAGCACCCTAATTCTGGGATTCCAAGAATATGCTGCTGTACCCAGCTCCACTTTAATCTCTTAAATAAATCACCCTCCTTGTGTGGCAGGGCCCCTCCTGATGTGTCTGGGCAGGAACTTTTTACAATGCCATTATATCAGCCTCTGTACACACATGTGTAGCTCTGATACAACTCTGCAACATAAAACATGCTCGACCAGGCTGTAGAATGTTAATGTATACCCAAGCAGACTGTTGAGTGTGATGGTATGCCCATAGAAGGGAGAAAGAGGCACAAAAATTGTATAAGAGGCTGTAACTGTGGCAGGTTCCACACTCAGCCTCTGGTTATGAACCTGCTGAGCAGTGCTGGCTCCAATAAAGCTGCTTCCTAGGAAAAAGGCCTCAGTGTCCTGACTCTTTACACGAAAATCCCATAGCATTTCTGGGGGCTCATGGCCAGGATTCAGAAGTGTATTTCCACTTCCTTTGCCACTGGAGCCTGAACCTCAAAGCCCTGGGAGATGTGATCTCCCCTGGCACCCGTGGACACTTTGATCCATAGGAAGTTGGCCCCTCCTGGTGTGTCTAGGCAAGAGCTACCGGCACACAGTGGAGTTCACAGGTCTAAGAAGCAGTTCAGATAGCACCACCTGCGAGATCTGGTGAGACCTAGGTTCTATGTGGTAGTCCTGCCTTTAAAGAAGCAGAAGGGTAGAGAGTTCACCTCCTGAAGTTGCCCAGATAAATTGAAATTGAAACCACAAGGCTCTGGAACTGGGTGGCAGACTGGAGTACTAGACTTGCTCAAGAAATTCTACACGGAACAAAACCAGACCCAGTGTGCTGGGCACTGGGTGTGGGTTAGAGTCATTGTATGCTTGTGTGTGGATGAGACAGATAGCAGGAAGCTCCTGACCTGACCACAGTGGCAATCCTCACATGGCTAAGGGCCACAATAGTCCCCTGGGAGCTAGGCCACAGCTAAGAGATTCTTGAAGTATCTCTGGAAGAAGTGGCTGGAGATGGACATCGTGAGTGTGTGACCCTTCCAACCAAAACCTTCCCTCCTGCCTCGCTTGTAGATGAGAACTGTCTGTTAAGGAAAGGAAAGCAAAGTAAACTGACTCCCCTAAAGTGTCTGTAAATGAATTTTAAAGATGGATATTCCGGTGACTATGGTGTTAAACTGACTCCTGGAAAGCTCCAGACTTCTGTGAAATTGCCTGGCCATGGTTTGGGGTGGGATGGTCTGCTGAGGGGTCACTGGATAAGGAGATAATCGGCCAAGTATTGTGGGGTTGTTTCAGGAAACCCTGGCCATCATCCTGACCAATTTCCTTACACTGTCTGTTGACAAGACATTTCGGTGCACTGGAGATTGAGCCTCAGGCTTTGGGAACCAAAGCCGAGAAATCTCAGTGCACCAGAGATTGAGCTTTGGGCTTTTGGGACAAACAGAATAGAATAAGTGTGCTTCCCAGATAGGACAGGTTAGGGAATCAAGGGAATCAGGGAATGAAGTGCTCACTGCTAGTCCCCTTGGACTGATTTTAAGGACTCTGGGCAGCAACTCAATGACAAAAAGCAAAAAGAAAGCTAATATAATAAAGCATTGTTGTTTTCTTGGGCCACAAGCCCCCAGCTTCCCTCCATCCATCTTTTGGCCGACATTCAAATCAGACAAGGGCCTGGTATGTCAATTGTTAATTGAATTTGTTGATGTGAAAGACCAGGGTCCCAGGAGCAGATGGATTATGCCCTGCATTGGTGACAGGGCCTGGTTGTCCCCTTTCCCCTAAAAACTCAGGGACTTAACAAGGAAGGAGAGGATTCGCCTCCGGTTCCCTCCTCCATAAGGGTCCTCTGGGATTCCTATCACCTATGGCCCACAGCACCCTGGACACAGGGTTCCACTTCCACTGGAGCCGAGGCTGGCCAAGGAGGTTTCAACTTCTGGTGCTTGGCCACAGCTGCACGGGAGGTGGGGAGACAGATCACCCTTTTCCTTGGCTCAGGAGAAAATTAGAAAGGCACAACTCCCTGCACTCCCATAAAAACAGAAGGTCAATCATAAAATGTGCATGCTGTGGCACGAGGGCCAGCCCAGAGTTACACTACGAGCCCATTATTACAAATATTGACTAATTGATAAATTTACTTTTGGCTTCCAATTTAAGTTGGTGTTTTTTATTTAAATAATAAAACCTTTCTTATGGGTTATAAAGTCTTAAGCTAGACTTCTAGGGCTAACTTGCTCTTTTCTCAGCTTTCTGCAGGTGTTAAAAGAAGGGTACTAATTCAAGGCTACTTGAAATTCTGTTGACAGCCAGTGAAATTTAAAAATGTAACAATCTGAGACCAAAGGAGAAAGAAAGGGAAAAAGAAAAAAGAGAGAAAGACTCTTTAAAATCCAAGTGGCCACAGCCTGATTTGTTTTGAAAAGTCTATAGTAGGTGGGATAGAGAAAAACACACTTACAAAGCTATAAATATAAGAAAAATACTTTTGATATGAGAGGATTTTGTATGTAAAAATGCCAGAAAGATAGAGAGATAATGACAGAAGTATGCCTAGGTAAAGCTGTGGAGCACAAGTTTATAAAAAGGAGTATGTGTGCTTGTTGTTGGTTTGGTGGAGCCCAGGCTGCTCCTTCTGGAGGCTCCTTGTTGCTAAGGACAACAGGGGGCAGTGGTCCTGGTTCTACCCGGCACTCTTTCCTGGGTCCCAGCTCTCCCCTCCATTTGACTTAGTCTATAACACCCAAGGGAAAGAATAATCAAAATTATAGAAAAATAATTTGAAAACAAAAGCTGGGCTAAACACAAAAGGGGGCAACTCAGACCCTTTCAGCTTTTTTTTAAACCTGCTGGCCATCATAAGCGTAGGGAGCTGGAGAGCAGAGGAGCCTGGTGCCTCCCACCACATGGCGGGGTGGGGAGTGCAAGGTCTCTGCTTTCCTTGATATGTGATCTATAGTCAAATTAAAAGTTGATTCTTTCTCCAAACGTAAATTAGAAAATAAAAAGATATTTCTCAAGGCTTGTTTTCCCCTCAAGTCTTTCTGGTTAGAAGTCTATAGCGAGAGATTCTTCTCTCCCACCTCCTTGCTGGTGTTAGTTTATTGCAAGAAATGTCTAGGCTAATTGGTCACCCCAAAAGTTCTGATTAGTCAGCTTATAATGAGCCTACAGTAGATCATTACAGCTGTAGCTCAACTTAGTCAATATTTCTAAGCGTACATTCGGATTTAAAAGTGTTTGTGTGTCTCTTTCCTTTCAGTTGTAGATTTAAGTTACCTAAAGCAATTTTATTCTTCCTTGTATTTTTCTCTGGCTCTTCTGGCTTCCCACATAAAAACCAGTTCTCTAGGGTTTTAGAAATAGTAAGTTCACTTGCAAGGTTGCAGGATGAGGGTTAAGAGACTTCAAAGACATACAGGGCTTACAAATAGAAGCCTTAGAGTGAGAGCATAAGAGTTTTATATGATTTATGGGTATGTTTCTATATGAGAATCTTAAATTATGTTTCTACTTAGGCTGCCTTATAGACAAATAGACACTCGTGATATTAGCCCCAATCCTTGTGGTTCACAAAGCTTAGCAGCAGGCGAATTTAAATCAGTTGATAAGAACAAAGATATTTTTAAGATAGGTGACACATTTCCATCCAGATTGTTAGATAACCTAGATAACCAAGATACTGTCCAATTTAATTTCATACGTGCAATGCTCATCACTGTCTGTGTGCAATAATTTGAGAGTTTTTCTTTGGTTGAAGATAATATATAAAATAATTGAAAATGTTAACAGCTAATGATGAATCATCTGAAGCAATTGTTAAGGTAACTAGGAACTCCATGAACTTGGGGAACCATTAGACAAAATTCCTCTCTGTGTTTGACAGAGCAGCTGCCTAGACCAAAGTTTGTGCTGTTTCTTTACTGATGGGTGGCTCGTCCAGCTTTCTCAGGATCTTATGGTCCTGCACACCGGCAGTTATTATGTAAATTATTATGATATACTTAAACTGGTTATAAGTAAAAGGTTAAGCTCTCAGTGTCTAAAACTAAGTGTTTTCTATTTTTTCTGTTAATCTTTCCTCCTCATGGCCTGCCAGCTTCTCCCCCTCCTGCTGTCCCCTGCTGGACCCGTTTGGTTTCCTCCGTCCTTCCTCATACTTCTCATCATTCTTGAGAGAGGCAGGGGCTTTCCCTTCCTGTGAACCTCACCATACAAAGGGTTTCTTGCTGCCTGGGGCTGCAGAGCAATGCGACACCCCGAGGAGAGACTGTTGTGGGAGCACCCTCTGAGCGTGCTTGAGGTAGCAGAAGGGGCCTCTGGATGGGTCCTGTGACCTGCACACAAGGATAAGGGGCTGAGCAGTGAGGACTCAGCCTTGGCTCCCAGGTGCCAGTATGATTGCTGGACCTTCTGCTCTCACCATTTGAGAATATTTGACCAAATGATCTCTTAGCCCTTTCTTTATCAAATTTTAGATTAAATGGAGAGCTCGGAGCTGGTGGAAACAGCCAAGGCAGCCTCCCCTCCTTGTGTCAATCCTCTCCCTCTACTCTGGCAAAGGCAGTTTCAGCCCAGACAGGAAGGAGGCCTGAAGTTAGGGGACACTCTCAAGGGTCTGCAGAAGGCAGCGTCTGGTTCCCCCAGTGCCTGCCTCAGCCCGGCTGCCATCCTGCCCTGCCCGTCCACAGCCACACTCCCCCATCAACGTGCTCATGCTGGGTCCTGGTGATCGATCCTCCCATCGCCACTAACTCCTGGCTTCCCATGAGAAGCAGCCAGGAGAAGCCTCACCACCCAGGAAATGTCACAGTGCCAGGCTTTGGTGGCCCAAGCATGCTCTGGCCCGCATCCAGCCTGCCTCCTTTTGCTCCAGCCCTTTTCGGCTCACAGCCCTGTTGTTTCCTTTGGAGGAAGCTGCAAGGCAAGTGGCCTGGAGCTGGGAATGGATGGCCACAGCAGCCCAACCCACCCCTCCCTGGAGCTTGGCAGGGGCCAACAACGGGACTGGCCATGAAGGGTCAGGGGAAAGGTTGGCCAGGCCCAGCCTGGGAAGTCTGGCTGTCAGAGGGAAGCTGGTGGCCTTTCCCTGCCCATCTGTGGGGCCACTGTTGAGGCTGTGCTAGCCTATGTCCTTTCCATACATGAAGGGGGAGGTGGAATGAGGGCAAGATAAGAGTGGGGAGGGAAGAGATTATATATTTCTCCTGGTGGAACAAGGGGAAGGTTCATTTCTTTCATAGAAAATTTAAAATGGAAAGAAGAAGAGAGAAGAAGGGAACTGAAGAACTCCCTGGAGTAATGTGAGGGCTGAGGCTGAGCCTCCCCAGGAGGCACCCAGAGAGGGGTCTGTTTAGTCCACATAATCCTTCATGAGTGAGTTAATTAGCTCCTCAGTGAGAACAAAATGTGCAGTCCGTCATCAGGGGCAGGAGAGTTGGAGCTGCCGCTCCAGAACTCAAGAGCTGCATGTCTTTATTCCTTCAGCAAACAGCAAAACGGCTTCATAGCAAGCACTGTTATCAAAGGTTACAGAGTTCGTTAGTTCACAGGAATTACAGTGTCTCATCCACTGGCCAGGACCTGGAAAGACAAAACACCCATTTCACAACCTTGACCCCACCGTGTATGCGTGGTTGAGTATGTTTAGTCATTCTTAGATAACTGCAGCCCATTGTGTACATGTCCCTGAGAGCGGTCTTGTCCTTGTGTCCTCAGAGGGCGGGCTTTGAGTACGGAGAAGTGGCACCCCACAGGGGAGACAGAAGGAAGTAGGGGTAGAGAGCAGAGCTGATGACCAGGAAGCCAGAACCTTTCCACATCTGCCCCTCTTGGGACTGGGAGGACTGCTGGGGCCTGAGTGTGGGCTGGACAGCCTCAGGGCAGCGAACTAAACAAGAAGACCATGAGAGCCTGGCCAGTGTCCTGGAATCTGGAGTTCCGTGATTCACAGAGATATGGTTACAGATGAAGAGAGACACCCTAAGTGGCTGCAGGCAGAGTTTAGACAGTACAAATTGTATTGGGCAGGGGCAGAAAGGAAGGGAGTGTGGAAGACAGATTTCTTTGGTATCTGGTCCTGGAGCAGATTTCAAGGCCTGGGTAACCTTCTCCAGGACCCTATTTTACCCTCCAGGACAGCTGAGTCACCGAGTGGTCCTGGAGTCCTCTTTGCTCTGGGCCTGTCTGCTGCTAGAGTATCAGTGGCTGCTGCAGCCCTGCTGCTTTCTTGTCCACCACTGGAGCTGTGGCCTGGCCAGCATCCCCTGAGCAGTGAGAAGAGCACCAGCGCTGCAGTCTTAGACATCTGGGAAGAGTCTGCAAGATATTGAAGGGTGCTCGGGTGTGGGGGTGGGAGTGGCAAGAGTCAAACCTGGAGTGTAAGCAGAGCCAAAGATCACGCATGAAGGAATACGGTTTTCTGATTCAGATGCTCTTAGTTAAATTTCCATCTATTGGCTCTGGTCACATAAACATTTTGTTATTGCATAACTGAGATACACCTGTAATGGCTAACAAGTCTACATGTGATCATTAACACTGTTTCTTAAATGTGTAAGAGTTCTGAAGATGTCCTATAATTCCTATCAATACAGAATTGACAAGAATTCTGTCTTAGCCTGTTTAAAAAAATGTAAATTTTGGCTCAAGACTAAAAACTAAGTAAATATATGTAAAGATTTCTATATAGATGTGACAGTAATTTTTACTAACCTTAAGATACATTAAACACCTTTATGCTTTTTCCCAGGTGTGTAGGTCTTTTTTAAAATGTAAGACTTGAGAAAGATATCTTGTGACCCCCAGTTGTGCTTCCACAGGAAGCTGCATGTTCAAGCAAGACTATGATCCATCCTGGTGACCAACACTAACAGAAGAGCTGAGGGGCTCTACACATGGGCCCACAAATAACCCCAGGGAAGCTTTCAGTGACCTTGACATTTGTCAAAAAAAAAGGTTAATTTTGATTAATACTGGTCTCCTTTTACCTTGGTCTTAAAATACCCATCAGAAAAGTAAAACCAAAGATATAAAAGCTATAGTAATGTAGACTAGACATAAATGTGGAGGGGGGTGTTTCCAATTGATAACCCCTGCTGAAACAGCCACACCGGGAGACAGGTCCCAGAACCAGCTGGTTACAATTGTCCTCTTCGTGCTTTGGTCATATGTGCTTCAAATTTACCTATTCTTGCCTAGAGACTGCCCTTACCAAACCATCTCCCCCTCCTTATCTAGCTAACATGCTGCAGAATGAAGGAACATAACGGAGAGAATGAATTTAAAGAAGAAGACTACAAAGATGTGGGTGGGGGGTATTATGAGCAACTGTGGCCATGTCTTTTCGGTGAAAGGCTATGAATAAGAGTGCCTCCATCTTAAACTTCATTTCACCCTTGGCTGCCCTCCTCCACCACACACAATGGGGTTGCAGTTGTTAGTTTGTCAGCAGCTCAGACTCTGAGAAGACCTTGGACCAAAGACGTTTGGTTCCCTGTTCCCCCAACCCGCTTTAGCAACACTGCCCAGTAACACTTCAGGCTTTCCCCTCTTTAAATTCTATACAGGCAGCCCCTTCCTCTTACTAAGATTATAAGGAAGGATTTAAAGGAGCTTGCGAACCTTATTCTGAGACAACAAATGCAGGTGCTAGGCTCAGCCTTTGCCACCCTACACCAATGATGAATTTGACCACAGATGCTCACTCTTTCAAGCCAGGGGATGCTGCATGGGTAAAAAGAATGGAATGTCCAACCTCTAAAACCCCTCTGGAGGGGGCCCATTCACTGTTATCCTATCTACCCCCACTGCAGTAAAGATGGGTGAGATAGTCCCCTGGATTCACCACAGCAGAGCAAGACCAGTCTCAAAACTGAGAGTGAATCCCTGACTCATTGGCGCCATGTAAGCTGGTGATCTGGATGAAGTAGACTGAGATCTCAGGAGCACCACTGAAAGATGACAGCCTTCACCTAGTCACTCTGGAGGCTGACCAGTCTACCCCAAAACTGCGGACACTGCCAACTAGAGACACAGATGGACTTCATCCTTTTTGGAACTGTCTGTAATGTACTGCTAGTCCTTGTCCTTAACTGTATTTGTTTCTCTAGCACTGCCTTTTTTCCATAGCCCTATCACAGACTGTGAAGGTCTCTTCTTGCTATGTATGTGAGGGAACCAACATGGGGGATCATTGCCCATGGGAAGCAAGAGAGTCAGATCCCAAGAACCTTACTCTTGCACGGGGTATCCCCGCTCTACCTCAGGGTTTTGGCTTTCAAGACCTCAGTAACTGGAAGAAACTGTATTTCCTGGTAAGGAGGAGAGTACAATGTCTCTCTCTAGACAGCCTAAAATGTCTGGGTCAAAGGTTCAAAGATTCAATCACCAAGAAGGCCCTATGGTGCCCTATGGTACTTTGAATCAAATCCTCACCCCTTGTCCAACTTTTCTCATCTAAGGAGGCCTGGGACAATGTCAAAGGAGACATGGAATGGCAGAAGTACTTTCTCTAGCTGGTCAGGGTTTTGTGTATGATCCAGGGATAATCCACACATCTTTTTTTCTACTCCCATTTGCCAAGGGAGAACATCTGGGGATGCAAGTGTATGGGGATGGGGGATCAATAGAAAATAATGTACCCTGCAAAATAGCAGTTGGAAAGATGACAAATGGCCCCCTGAATGCATAATTCAGAACTATGGTCCTGCCATCTCAGCAGAGTGTAGGTCCTGGGGCTACTGCACCCCCATGTATATGCTAAACCACATAATTAGACTGCAAGCAGTTGTGGAAATTATAACAAATGAAGCTGCTAAAGCTTTTAACTTGTTAGCCAAACAACAGACCAAAAGGCACATTGCTATCTATCAAAATGGCTTGACCTTAGATTATCTGCTTCTGAGGGGGAAGTTTGTTGAAAAATTAACCAAAGCAGCTGCTGTTTACAAATAAATAAATGATGAGGGAGAGGTCATAGAGGAGATTATGGATCAAATGAGGAAAATTTCCCAAGTTCCAACCCAGACCTGGAAAGATTGGAACCCCAGGAACTATTCGGGGATGGTTTCCAACTCTTGGGGGATTCAAAACCATCATAGGTATCACACTCCTGACTTGGAAACCTGTTTGATCCTGCTTTACCTGGCTCTCTTGGTTATACATTCTGTCTCCAGCCTCACTGAGACAATGGCTGAAAGAATAAGGGCCGCACACTTAGTGAAAATCCAAGGTCATGGAAATATAAACTTCTGAAGCAGGATGATGCTCTTTGACCCAAAATAGGATGGGTTCGGAGCACTGAAGGGGGGAATGTGATAGGTCCCCTTCTGACCTATGGGGTGGGAACTTTTTACAATGTATATCAGCCTCTGTATACTTATGCAGTTCTGATGTAACTCTGTGACATAAATGGTTCGGAGCCAGACCATAGAATGTTAATGTAACTACTGTAAAATGATTTGACTGCAAAGTGTTAGTGTATGCCCATATAAGGAAGACAAAGACACAAAACTTGCATAAAAGAGTGCAACTCCTCCATGTGCAGCACTCAGCCTTTGAGTATGAATCTGCTGTCAATGCCAGCTCTAGCTGCTTCCTGGGAAAAGGCCTCGATGTCCCATCTACATGAAAATCTCGAAGTATTTACATTTAACTTCACAAGCTTCTTCCTTTGTTCCCCCCTCTCCTACTTACTCATCCTTCCCCTCCATTGGTGTATTTTCTTCTTTTACTTAAAGGGGCTTCTTACTTTGGAAAGTTATTCTAGACCATCAGATGTGGGGTAGCAGCTTCTCGTCCTCATCCGCACAGCACCCAGTGCTTACCTCTATCTTGGTACTTCTTAATTATTTCTATGTTTGCACGGGATTTAGTGAGAGCCCTTTCAGTTGTGATAGAAATCTATCTCAAAGTAACTTTAATGCAGATAACAATTTTAAGTGGGCATTAATTGACCTCATAACTAAATTTTTAATATAAGCCTGAAGCACTTTTATTTTTCTGAAATCTGTTAACAGCTGTGCTCTAATAAGCTGCTCTCTGCAAGGGCATAGTGACGCATTTGCCCACGTGTTTTACACCTTTGTCCCAAAGCAATTATAAAAAGTTCACCCTTTGACTCTCATTAGAGTCCTGGAATTTGCAATAAATTAGAAGGCCACCTACCTAGTGACTCTGTAGTGAGATTTTATAGCTTCCTGGTCACTTTCAAGGACTAAGATTTACTTTCCTCCACTTGAAAACTCTAGTCTGTTTCTAGCACAGGTGAGTTTTTGGCCAGGCTTTTCCTTACTCCTTACACTGTCCCACCCTTGATCTCTGGTTAAATGGAGGAGGAGACAGAAATGGAGTTCTGTGTGTGGCTATTCCTGGATGGTTTTTCATGGCCATTTTCTCTTAACCACTGCTACTGCTCTGGCTTGGACTCTTCACTCCACATCTGGACTACATTTTGGGGGTGATCCTATGGAGCCTCCACCTAGCAGTCCCCCTCCTTCAGAGAGGCCTAGAGTTAGGGCTCATTTACTTTCCAGCTTGGCCACCTTCAGTGGTGTCCAAACTCTCACAGCCTCCTGCTACCTGGATTCCCAGGTGGAGATGCTGCCCTCTTGGAGGAAACAAGTTAGATGGCTTGAGCTCTGACAACTGCTGTTGTGCCAGCTCTACCCAGGGACTGTCCCCTATTCTGCCAGTTGAAGGTGGTGTTGCTCTGGCTTTCTTTCCTTGGCCTTGTAGATTTTCTCCTTTTTCAGTATCCCAGCATCAACAGTCTTGATCAGCTTAGTAGGCAGAAGCTTTCTCTGAAAAATCCCTAGGTCCTGAAAGGAGGTGGAGTGGTCATTGCATTATGTTTTGTGCAACTCTAGCTTGTAGGAAGCAGTTCTGAGGAGAGAAAGTTGAAGATTCCCACTGTGGAGGTAGAAATAAAGAAATGATTGTTACTCTTTTTCTGAAAGACAGAATTCCTTTCTTGCACATAGACACTCTCTGGAATCTTTTTTTTTTTCTCATTGAGTTTATTGGTACATTTTAGATATACAGTACAGTTACATTCATCATTGGGATCTTGTACCTTTACATGACAGGTCTTGGTTCTCATTTTTCCCCTGGCATCTTAAAGAAACTGGAAAGGTAAATAAAAGATGCTATTCTATTCCCATTCCTCCAGAGGGGCATGGGCAGACATAGCATTTTTTCCTCTGATTCTGATTCTTTACCACTGGGTCTAACACAATGACAAAGGGAAAAATTTCAAACTTGTCTCTTACGTATTATGATGTCATAAAACCAAAGTCACAGATGAGCCAACGTGGAGCTGGCCTTATGCCAAAGTATGTGAAGGGACTTGTTTCTCTACCTCTCCTTTCTGTCTTGGTTCTTCTCTGATTTACAGCCCAGAGTTTTCTTCTGTGAGGGAGAAGGCATATAACTAACACCTATTCCAGGCTCATAATATTGAAGTTACCAACTCAGAAGAGAGAACAATCTTCCTTCTTATTAGATCCCCCCTGTTCTCTAGGTTAATCTTGCCCTTATGTAAGCCCACACTGGCCTTGAGCTTACAGTGATCTTGCTGCCTCAGCCTCCTGAGCACTGCGATTTCAGGTATGCACCACCATGCCTGTGTTCAGGGAAGATTTATGATTGATCATAGATGGATCACATACTCATACTTTCTTCCATACACTGACCAAAGAGAGAAGAGTCTTGTTTAGCTGGACCAAGGTAATGTGTTTATTTCTGTGAGAAGAATAATAAGGAGGTTACTGTTATTGAAATCCTTCCACTTTCATTACGAATCTTAATGGATTTTTTTAAAATGAGGAGGTACCAGTACCTCCAAGCAAAAGTAGGAGGTGATGCATGAAGAAGATGGAAAAAGACAAGCTGTCCCAATTTGAACCATCCTAGACCCAGACAATCACTCATTGACCTATTAAACCAATTGCAGAGCCCTGAGTGATCCTGGAACAGACCAGTAGAGACCAGAAGAACTATCCAGCTAAGCAAAGCTCACATTTGGGGGGTTTGTTTGTTTATATTTTTAACCCAGAGAATTGTGAGCTATGTAGCTGGCTGTTTTCTTTGAAATAGTTTATCACTCAGCAGTAGTTAACTAAATATGTATAAAGGAGTAATTATCACAGATGTATTGTCAAATACAGGTCAATGTGTAACTTATTTTTTGCCATCACAAACATGTACATTCAATACAGTTGGATATATCACATTGTTACAGAAAGGTGTGCTGTTAGGTGCACAGCTACTAGGTTATGGAATAAAGTACAGAGAGGGCTATGACTTGAAACATGAGTGAAGTGCCATAAAGTAATAAAAAGTTGGCCCTGAAGAAGCAGTAAAGATTTTGAAGAACATGAACAAAATTTTTACTCATGAATAGTGAACAGAGCACGATCAGAGCAGTAAGTTGTATGGAAATAATCACACACTGATGAAAAGTCAAGCACACTACTTTTGTAGTCTATGAAATGGGGACAACAACCCCATAGGAGTCAGGGAATTGAAATATAACAGTGCATGCAAGATGCTTAGCATAGTGCAGCTTGCACAGTAGGCATTCAGTGAGCACATTTGGTTGCAGTCTCCATTGCATTTGCGGCAGGTAATACAGCACACACCTACACAAGCACCCAGTATATATTTTTAGAGCAGGGGATAATAGCTGAGTGAATGATTCAAAGACTTGGATGGATGTTGATTTGCTACCCAAGAGACTCAACCCATATATATTTTAAAAATTACGGGTTTTTAAATTTAAGTCTGCCAGTGTCTGTGGGACACATAGAGGGTTTCACAATGCCTCTCCTGCTTGACAGCATCTGTACAGCTGTGACAACAGAAGATTTAGGTGCTTACCTGGTGTGTCAGGAAGGGGCCACATCTGGAAACTACTGGGAAGACACCAAGATTCTTTCTTCTTTCCTCTCATCTTTGCTTGCTTTCCTCTGCTCCTTTGGGTTCATTGAAAATTCAAGTTCCTCCTCTCTCCTCTGTCCCCCAAGACACTGCTGCTCTAGGCTGCCTGGAAGGATATGTTTGCTAAGCAGAAACTGCAAATTAACCACATGAAATAAAATTATTTCAACCTGGATTCTATTGGCTTCTCTAATAGGAGAAGGGGCAAACACAAGGAGTGTTTGCTGTATTAGGTTCAAACTCTGAGAATGATCCAAATGTGAACCAATGAAGTAATGTGCATTTGAAAGACGTTAAGAACTAATTGGCACTGAAGTCAGAGGGTTTTGGAATATGCAGAACAAATTCTGAGGCTTTATGAACTCTGTTTTTAATAAGGCACAACTTTTCCTCACTCATGAGAGGCCCAAGATGCAGGTATGTGATGGTGGTAAGAGAACCTATGCCAACAGAACTCAGTAGAATACAAGCTGTGATTTACTGTCAAGTGCAGCTGGGCAAATCACAGGCTATTTATTGTGCAATATAATTATATAACAGCACATGGCAGAGAATGAAGGCAATAATTCTCTGAAGACTTTCAGCAAGCTGCCTTTCAGTGGGTCCCTTACTGTTCCCGGGACTCAGCTTCTTCAATGGTAAAATGTGGGGGTTGGACAGAATCAAACTGTGCTCAAGCTCCAAGTGAGGGGCCACTCCAGCATTCATTGAGGAAGGGCACACTGTGATGTGAGACTCAGCTCTTCCCCAGATTTACCACGAAACAAATAATTCCCACTTAGCTCTATTTGACAACACTGACTTCCTGGTGACATTTATTTCACAGATAATAACTTACACAGAATGGATGGCAGGGCTTTCACAGAGCCTGGGCATACACTCCTGAAAGCCCAGAATGTTTTGATTGCATCAGGGAACTATCCATGAAGTTGTATAGAAGACCAAAGCAGCCACACCATGGTATTCAGGTCATAGACTATGAGGCCAGAAGGTTGGGTTTGAGACTTATCTGGCTACTGATTATGCATATTGTTATTGTTCATTCTTTCACCTTTGGGTTTCTGTTTCCCAGTGTCTAAAACACCTTCCAGGGTCTCAGCTTTTCCAGTGTCTAATATAATATCATTTTCTCATCAATGTTTTGAGTGTCACTGGGTGAATATTCATGAAAATGCCTAACATAGTGCCTGCCACCTGGTCAGCATTGGACACAGGTAGATTTTTCTGTATCTCATGCTAGCTGCGTTATTATATACCAACTCCTGCTGAACTGTATAGTATAAATTGATATTTAAAAGTTCTCTGAGAGGTACTTGGATGAAGGACACTATAGAAAAAAGAGGAACAGGTGAGCTGCTCTAGGCACCAGAGAAAAGGGCCTAATGGCTTGTACTTTTGCTGATTTCCAGCTGGTTTTACATTTGGCATTTGGCCTCAGCTCTTTACATGGTATTTATTATGGCAATTAAGTAAGGGGCAGAAATATTTAGAATGGCTTTGAACTGAGGATTTGCCTGAAACTTGTTTTGATGTCACAGTAACTAAGCAAGCACCATGTCTTTCTGCTGATCTTGGGTAGGGCAGACTTAAGATTTAGGTGACAAGAGAGCGATGTGTCCCTGTGATGTTAAACAAGAATGCCACCAGGGTACAAGCCAAGACCTTGAACAGGGTGGAGAAATTTTGAGTGAACCGACCTACCACACTTTATCAAAGTAAAGGATCATACAATCAAATAACATTGCATTTTAGGGATAGATGAGTATGTTCTATAAAAGTCCCTAAGATCCAGGAATCCTGCTTATTCTAGCTATCTGTAGCTGGTAAGCTGTTTTAAATCCATCACATCTGGGTGCCCAGTGGAAAGAGCACACCTGTGCTTCCTAAAAGGTGTGGTGCGCTGTTTTTCCTAAAAGGTGTGGTGCGCTGTTTTATGGATCACGTGACCTAAGATGAAGGTATGAAGAAAAACAGAACTCATTCGCCAGATCCAGCTAATACGTCACTGTCTCATTTGTCCACAGGCGCATACCCGGATCCCTGTTTATCACCAGCAGAATTTGCAGGGTCATTCTGTTTGTTCGTTCACAGCGGCCTTTCAGATGTCCCGGGATGGCAGTGCATACTTGCGTGCGTGTGTGGCAGGAAAGCTAGGTTTTTGTTTTGTTTTGTTTTGTTATTTTTAATGGCGGGATTGAGTTTATTGGTACATTCTAGGTATTCAATACAGTTATATCCATTACTGGGATCTTGTACCTTTACATGACAGGTCTTGGTTCTCATTGTTTTCCCTTGTCCCTGCCCTCCCTTCACCCCCTCCTCTCCTCCCCATTTACAAACACTTAATTTCCATTTTTTCATTTTCTCCTATTTTTTTTCTTTTCCCTTAACCTTTCCCCTACCCTTCCCACTTTCCCTATGCCTTTAGCCCTTTTCTTCCTATTTCACACTATTAATTATCCCATTAGGATCTTGTGTACTTGGGTTAGGGCTAGGGTGGTATTAAAAAGAGAAAGGCAGCCACCTCTCCCACACACTGGCTCCGGTGCTGCTCCGACGTGCCTCCCTGTTCTCCCACCACCTCTGCTTCCCTTCTGCCCGACCTCGGATTCTGAGGTGCTGGGCAGTCCCAGCCTTTGACACTGTGTTCTTTCTCCAGTCTCTCCCATCAATTCACTTGATCAGGTGGACACCCTCGGTGTGTGAGAAAAGGGGCTGCCCCTTCCGCCCCTGGCCTTTCCTGTTTCCTCTCTGGAGCTTGTTACTCCTTGTGCTTGGGAAACTCAGAGTCAATCTCACTACTCTTCCGAAAGTCCTCTGGCCAGTTTTAGCCAGCGTTTCTCACTTGAGTGATTAGAACAACCAGTAGAACCCATCAGAACTTCATAGGATGTTTGAAGTACTATTTCACACTTCCCTTCGCAGAGGTCTCCCCTTCAGAGTAAAAGAAAAAGTCTACACGGCAAAGAGTTATCCGCCTGCCCACCTTTTGCTAAGCCATCGCACCTTCTCACCCCAACTTCTCTCCCTCTCCTTCTCCCTCTTCACCTCTCTCCCTGTTTCTTCCTCTCCTGATGTGTTCACTGCTGTGGGTGAAGAAACCAGACAGGCAAGGCTTTCTTGTGTAGGGTTGATGTAAAACCGGGCATCAGCACCCTCTGGCTTCAAGCTGCGCTCAGTGTTGACTGTCCCTGTGATGTGTCCCCGGAGCCCTCCCTCAGGAGTGTCCCACTGCATTTTCAGCAGCTTGGTGCCTGTGGTTTCTTTCAGGAGATTTAAGATGATTGTAGGATGAGGCCTCTATTTTCCATGTGGCCGCGTTTTGATCCCTAAGAAACGCTGGGGCATTCCGTTCTTACTCTTGGCAGAAATACTTGGGTTTTTTTGTTTGTTTTTGGTATCGGGGATTGAACTCGGGTCCTTGCACTTGCAAGGCAGGCCACCGAACCACTGAGCTAAATCCCTGGCCCGGAAATACTTGTAATATGACCAAAAAAATGATAAATGCTTAAATAAAAATGGCCCTAGAAGACACACTGCTTTTAATCCCCTCCACTTTAAACACATTTATATCATTGTTTTTGCAACTTTCTGAGGTTCTTTTGGAAATTCTCCTTTATTGGTGTCTTTTCATGGCTGCTTGATGTCCTGAATTGATTCAAAATGGGTTTGTTTTTGGCAATTTCTGTCAAATTAAAAACACGGCAGTGTGTCCTCATCTCTCGTCACTGGATCTGGAACTGTACAACTTCTGGCTTTTCCTCCAAAGTCAAAATAATCACAAAAGGTAATTTTTTGAATTGATTCAGGACAATGAGGCAGTTAAGACAGTGCAACTGGACATGTATGAAAGGGGAGTTCCAGAACGGCTGCAGAAAGTGGCAGAAATGACAGGATGTGTTGGGAGTGAAGGGGATTAATGAAATTGTATCTTTTACTGTAATAAATTTATTTATTTATTATTTATTTTTCCCTGGTACTGGGGGGTTGAACTCAGGATCTTGCATTTGCCAGGCCAGCATGGTACCACTGAGCTACATACATCCCCAGCCCACAACAAATATTTTAAAATTTAAACATTTGCTGTATTTTTCATTGACGCATTACACAACTAACTCCCTATGCAGCTGATTTCTCACTCTGCCCTGATGCCTACGCTGATAGTGCAGCTTCTGACCTTCAGATTCCTGGGGTCTGTCAGGCCCCAGTCTACCATGTCCCCCAAACTCTAAAGCCCACCTCTGAAGCTTCCTAAATGCTTTCTTTGAAGATTATTTCCCATCAGGCTGGGAGGGGAGTGTGCCCTCTGTGCTTCCTTTAGGAGAAAGTGAAGAAATACTTGCTACAACATTCCAACTTTCTTCTGAGAAAACTTGTCTGTCTGAGAGGTTTCAACTTCGGTCCTCTTGTACCCAAAGAGAGATCTTAGACAAGGGGCTACCAGCCATCATTTGGAACTGTCTGCACAATTCCTGTTTAAGTGGCCTAACACTTTGCTTTGGGATGTGAGAATTGTTTGGTTTTCTTATTTCAGGGTCTTAGCTGAAATGAAACAGAATGAATCCTATTTCAAAATCCTAAAATTATCTTTCATGCATTCATCCATTCCAGTGGCTTTTTGCTTTACCGGTATGGTGAATTCTGTGAAACACAGAGAATCAACTCTTTTTCATCCAGGGACAACTTAACTTTGGTTCAGGCACACCAGGACATGCACAGATGATTCTGTGGGGTTCAGGAGAAAATATTAGGGTTATGCACAGACCCACACATACACTTCATCTTCATCGCAGAGGTGAGGCTTCTCTTGTTTTCTTGCAGACCAGTTTGGCCAGGGCATGGAGAAGCACTTTTGCAGACCTACAGGCTCCTGTGTAAGGCTCTGTTCTGCCTCTGTGGATTGACAGATTGAGAACAAGATTAAATGGACTCCAGAATAATGAAGATTTACCCCGATTTTTAAGAATTGTGACACTCTGGTTTATGTGATATGCTTACCTCTGCACTCCATCATTGCCCTAATCAATAAGAAATGAACTCCTCTTTTCCTTCCTATATGAGCTTCAGAACTTCCTTCCAGGTGGACAGTTTTTAATCTAGATATTCTAAAGCACTTCCAGCTCAGCATGGGTAAAACTGCAATCATGATTTTCCTTTTCTTCAGAATATATTTTTTGTATGACATTTTGTATCTTTTTAGTGGTCTCACCACTCACACTATTCCCCACACTCAAAAAAAATTCTGATTCCAGATGTTAGTCCTTTTTTTGTTTTGTTTTGTTTTAGCATGAATACATTTTCCTTTCCCACTTTACAACTAATCTGCTCCTTAACTCCAGTGAACATGACCCCCTGGGAGGTTGGGAATCTCCATCTTTCTGTCTTTCTAACAGCTCTTCATTTCATACTTGTGTTATTTCTGTTGCAATATTGCCTCAGCTTCTTTTTCAACTGGCTTCTCTGCCTTCGTTCTCGTTCTGTATCCATACTCCATTTTCCACAGAGCTGGCATTGCAGTTATTTTAAATCAAGTCTCCTTTACTTAAGCATTTGAAGGAGGCCCACAGTCTGTAGTAAAACCTCAAGGGCAAAGGGCAGGCATTGCAGGAATGCAAAAGACCATTCTACAGGGTATGGGAACTTTTATTTATATTTCCCTTTTATCTTTAAGTCAAAGAAAGACATTGAAGTTTATTTATTCTATGGCTTGGCTCTGGGAGTGTGGGGTCCTCACCTTAGGTCAAACACTGTGTCTGAGATGAAAAAATAGTAATTCTACGATGAAGAGATCTGACAGTGGTAATCCACTCACTGTTGTGTTCAGTAGACAGCAACATTGGAGTTTGTATGTTATGTAGCTTTTGTCCGCCTTGCTGGCGAGAGTTACATGTTCTATGAATGATTCTAAATAATGTAATCTCTACAGCAGTGCACAGAGAAAAAGCATCAAACGCAAGATATTTAGTGGTTTTCTCATAACAAAGAATTAAAAGGTATTGGCAAAGTTAAAAATGAGTTCTGCTTTGTGTCAGTTTTTAGGGCTTCTGGCACGAAATACCAGCAACTGAGTGGCTTAAACAATCAGAGTTTGTTTCTGGAGGTTTGCAGTCCAAGCCTGAGGTGCTGGCAGGGGTGGAGATGCTGAGACTGCTCTGCTTGGGTTTCAGGTGGCTGTCTGTGCCCTGTGCTGTCATGAGCATGCCCTGTGGTGTTAGTTCACCTTCCTGTAGCATGCCAGGCCTGTGGGATTAGGCCTCAACCTGGCAGCCTCCTTTCAAGCTTTGGCTCCTAAAACGGTTACTTCCCAAAGAGCTGGGGGATTGAGACCTCATCCTTTACAAATTTGTGGATGACACAGTTCAGCCTGCAGCACATATTTTTGTTTTGCAAAATGGTTGGCCTTTGTGTGATAAAAGTGGTAGTCAAAATTATATTACCTAGCAATTTTTTAAAAAGATGTTATATACTTAACCAGTTCCTTCAAGGTAAAAATGGTGGCTTAATTATGACAGAAAAAAATTAACTAGTTTTCAAATAAAATTGCTGCTTCGGAAAGAACATTTAAAAATCAATGTCTGAATATATTTTCAGCATTATTTTTCCCTTCAAAATTGAGGTGAGTGTTAATGGTGCCTTTCACATCTGCATTTATAAATCTGGGAAAGACAATTTTTAACTTCTTTTAAAATCTTCTAAAAATAAAAGCTTTAGTGAGATTTGTACACATTTGATTTTACATTACACAAAAACACATAGTTATGCATATAAACACATCCTTTTTAACAGTAATGGATTAACAACAAAGAAGACAGTTTGCAAATGAAAAATTTACATAGCTGGTGATAGAATTGAAAAACGACCATTAGAATTTCAACTTGGAATGATTTATTTCTACAAAATGCATTTTTCAGCTATGGTATCCATTAAAATGATCAAGGTCAACTCGTCCTTAAAACACACACTTAAAATGCTGTATCATAAAAGTTTAAACAAAGATTTTAAAAAAGACACATATTTGTTTTCATTTGTTAGTGGATACTTTTAGAGAAAAATCATGAGTATTTATACATGCATCTCAACTGAATATTTATCACTGAATCGAGGTTATTAATTGACGAGAAGCCCTGTGAATGATTAAAGGAAAATGAGAAGAGTAGATATATTTACAGTGAATCAGGAATGCCAAAATTAATTTGTTAATAGTTGCAGAAGTGAGCGATGTTTTGTCGGACAAAAAACTATGTTTTTCTTTTCTACAGGGTAGAAATCAATTATATCTCTATTAGAGAATATTTACTTGGATTTCTAAGGACAGAAATAATTTGAATTGTCGTCATTTCCCAATTAGAGCCTAATCAGTGACAAGCAAAGGCACCGACTCTTTTGGCTGAAATAACGCTAAAGGCTGCACCAGATCGGGACCTGGATTCCCCTGCATGGAGGCTGGAAATCTGGACGATTCAGCGTCTGTCGTCATTTCCTGCTGCTGTATTTTCATAAAAATACTAGTAACGCCATTTTAGTGATGTGACCAAAGATTGCGGTGACGCTAGTAAGTACATTTAAAATTATTTTAAAGTATGTTTTATTTTTAAACTTTATTTCTATTTCAAGCATTTCCATTTATACTGTTGTCTATGGTTTTTAGTACACACACAACAGTTTATAAATATTTTATACACAAAATCACATAGATTTAACATATATGTGCCTAGATATACATCTTAGACATATGCATTAAAAAAAAACTTTTTACCGATGAATTATTTACAGTCATAACACTGGAGAGCACTGCTCCACAAGATGAAAATTAAAGTTGTCCATTGCATATATCCAAAACAATTGAAAAATGTATCCACACAAAAACCTGTATGCAGATGTTTGTTAACAACTTGATGAATAATTGCCAAAACTTGGAAGCAATACCACGTTCTTCAGTAGGTACATGAGCAAACTGCGATACTTCCAAACAATGGAATACTAATCACTCCACAGAGAGATGAGCTATCAAACCATGAAAAGACATGAAATAATATTATCTGGATATTACTAAGTTAAAGAAGCCAATCAGAAAATGTTACATCCACATATGACATTCTGACATAGGCAAAACTATGGAGACAGTAAAAAGATCAGAAGATGACAAGGATTGGGGGAAGGCAGAGGGAGAGATGCACAAGAGAAGCAGGAACGTTGATAATGGGGGAGCATATATGAGTGTATTCTACGAGTATATGTGAAATCTCTGTACCTTTCCCTCCATCTTCTCATCAGTTAGCTTTAATAAAAATGAATTATGTCCAGGCGTGGTGGAGCACGCCTGTAATTCCAGCACTCGGGGCGCTGAGGCAGGAGGATCTCTGTGAGTTTGAGACCAGCCTGGGCTACATAGTGAGTTCCAGGTCAGTCTCAACTATATAGTGAGACCCTGTCTCAAAAAACCAAAATTAAATAAATAAATAAATAAAATTATGTGCCCCCCCCAAACTACACCATAGTCACCAGGGTTGAAAGCAGGTTTTCTCAAAATAGTAGGGTAACAAGGATCCCTGCTTCAACAGAATGATCATAGATTTATTGAAGAGAATAAACAAAAAAGGAGCCATTTATGAGAATACTGGAGCCCATTTAGATGTAGGCCATTTGATGCAGGGGCTTTATGTAGACATTTTGGCATCATAATAGTCAAGAATTGGTGGCCAGAGCCACTTATGAAGGTATCAAAATAATTCTTGAATAGAAAGTCACTAGATGCTATTTGTAGCATCAAGAAAGGTCTTTAGTAAGACTAACACCAGCACTCTAGCACCAAACAAATGCATTTCAAGGCAATTTCCTACACTGGATTCCTGAGATTTTTGTTTTTGAGCAAAATACCACAAATTGAGTGGCTTCAATAAACAGAAATCTATATTCTCACAGCTCTGGAGGATGGAAGTCTGAATTCGAGGTTTTGTCAGGTTGCAGTCTTTATCTGCCCCATGCCTCTTTTAGCCTCACATGGCTGGTGGTGTCTTGGCTTGTGGCAGCCTCTTTCTCTGCCCCTCACCCCACTGCCTTCCTGTGAGTGCATGCAGCTCCTCAGCCCTATGCTCTCTCTGTAATTTACAGGGATCCCTGTGAGAGGTCTACTCAGGTGATCTGGGATGAGCTTTCTTCTCAAAATCATCAAATACTTACATCTTTTGCCCCTTAAATTAGTATCCACTCTTTCCATACAAGGCGGCACCCACAGGTTCTGGAGATAGCATATGGATGTCTTTGGGCAGTGAATTGAATAGCGTCCCTCCCCAAACCCATGTCTACTGAATGTCCCAGGATAGGACCTTACTTAAAAGCAGGGTCTCTGCAGAAGTAACTAGTTAAGATAAGGTCACATTGCACTGAGGAGAGCCTAATGCAATGACTAGTATCTTGGTAGGAAGAAAAAGTAGAGATAAAGGAACACATGGAGAAAACATCACGTAACAATGGAGGAAGAGATTGGAGTGGGTATCTACAAGCCACTGTCTTCCTGTTGTTATCAGCTCTCATGCAAGCCACATGGTTAAGTCCCTGTCTCAGTGCCTGTCTGAGAACACAGCATGAATTAGCCTGATCCACCCTCTGCTCTCTCCTGAGTCTCTTTCTGTCCCCTCTGTAGACATGAACTGCTGGGGCCTCAACTGCTATTGCTCTACCTGCTGGCCTATCTCTCATTACCAGGACACTGGGCATCATTTTTACAAAGACTTTTGCAGAATTCAAGGTGATAAATCAAGAGAGAGGCACTTCGGAGTAGTCAAACCCAGACTACAAAACCTGTGCACCATTTTCCCATTTCCTTTGTAAGAGCCTGTCAGGGGGGAATTAAAGATACTTTCTGATTGGGTGACATTTCCAGCTCTTTTTTGCCCAGAACTGGGGATCAAACTCAGGACCTTGTACTTGCAAGGCAGGCGAGGGGCCACTGAGCTCAATCCCCAGCCTTTTCCAACTCTTGACTGTTATAATTCACAAAGTCATGTCCCTAGTCTTGTCTTTCAGGTTACTGCCATCCTATTTTCTGCATTCATCTTAATGCCAAAGCTGTACAGCAGATAGAGCTGGATTGAAGAATGGGACAGTTTGCTAGTTGTGTTCTTCCCTCATTCAGATTACTCTCCACCATTCTCCACCCTCCTTTGGTGCCTTGGGAGGCCACACATGTGTACAGCATTATGCTTCTCTCTAGCATCTTGTTTGGTCCATCCAATGGATCTTCAAGCATAGGGGTGGTCACTGCTTTAACAACTTTCTATATGTGAGTACCTATTTCACCTCAATCTGTCTTCCACTTTGATGTGTAGGATATTGTTATGTTTTAAATATGAAGTGTCCTGCAAAGACACATACATTGAGGCTTTATCCCAAATGTAGCAGTGCTCAGAGTTGAGGTTTAGAAAGTTGATCACATCGTGATATTGCTAACCTCATGATTGATTAATCCATTGGATTAACCATGCATCCATTAGACTAGTCCATGGATGAGTGCATAGCTGAATGGGTTACCAGAAGAAAGTGCTGGCTGAAATAAGTGGTACATGGAGTCATGATCTCAGTGAATGTAACTTGTCCTCATCTGCTTGTCTCTGACTCTCTCAGCCTCTGTGCCTCGTAGCTGCCTGAGGTGAGCAGCTTTGCTTCACTATTGCCTTCTGCCATGGTGTTGCCTCACCTGCCTTACCTCAGGCCCACAGCCATGTAGTCAGCTGACCATGGACTGAAACCTCCAAATCTATGAGTCAAAACAAATCTTTCTTTCTTTAAGTTTTTTTTTTTTTTCAGGTATTTTTTCACAGCCATGAAAAGCTGACTAATGCAGGTGTTCATAAAATTCTTACGTAAAACTATTTTGAGGGTGCTATTTATTTCCTTCTAGAACACTGATTAATGCCAGTCTAAAAACCACACTACTTTCTAGCAGCATTCCCTAAAAAAAAATTACTTAACTTTTGCATCCATTAAACGGGCATTCCAGCCAGGGGTAGTGGTGCTTATAATCCCAGTACTCTTTGAGGCATAGGCAGGAGAATCGCAAGTTCAGCCGCAACCTGGACAATTTAGTGACTTGGTGAGATCCTGTCTCTTAAAAAAAAGGGCTGGGGATATAACTCTTCAAGGGCATGCAGTTAAGATTGGTTTTTCTTCTGCCTCACTCCTTTCTGGGTCTTTTGAAAGAACCCATGGCCTAGAAGAGATTATCGAACATTGAAAATAAACATACCTTATATGCTGGTTTAGAGGCATTGTTTTTGAATGTTTGTTTTTATTTTGTTTTTAAAGCAGTGCTGATTCTGACACCTTATTTTGTCCTACCCAAAATCACCATTTTCAAACAACACATCCAGTCCAGAGCCTGCCTGTGGTCTCTGTGCTGCAGATGCTTGGAAAAACACACTTTCCCTCCTGGTGCCAGAGGGGGCCAGGGTGACCACTTTGTTCACTGTAGCACAAAGCATGTATGTATCTGTAAGAATAGCCTGCTGGATATAACTACACCCCAAACCCTTTGTCTCCATAAATAACCCCTGGCAGCTTCATTACAGCCTGGGGAACCCCAGCTAACCCTGGTAGCTAACTTAACTCCAATCAATCTTCCTAATGCCTTTCATGGCTTGGTTTCATTAGGAGTCAAGACCATCGCTCAGCAGTGTCCACTCGGCCACCACTTTGATTTGTGCCTTATTGTGTGAATGAATATGCATCCCGCAGACTCAAGATTTCCTGAGGAAGATGGTGTGCCGAGTCATCCCTATTTATTGCTTAGTACAAGATTATATATTACATTTTATCATGTGGCCTTTAGAGAGTAAAATCTGGGGAATGATTTCTATTGGAAGGTAGTAAGCATATTTATAAATTTCAGGGCAGTGTGAAATGTGCCCTTGGTGGAATATTCACTGAAGTATCAAACAAGCTTTTCTTCTGGTGGCACTGATTAATGCATAGCCCATGAGATCACTGGGCTCCCTGCTCCACCATCTCTTTTTTCTATTTTTCAGGTGTTGTTTAGCTCTTATTTATGCCCCCAGATCCAGCCAAGGATTGGCCAATTTGAATGAAAGCAGTTTTGCTCCCTTTCCCTTATTAAAATCTCACCAGAAGCTGTGTCTTCCTGTCATTCCCTGTGGGATCTGAGGTGAATACCGAGCTGCTCAGGGAGGGGGAGAGAGGCAACAATGGAAATCATTTCTGCATCCCAGAGACCCTTTCATCCTGCTTGCAGAATTACCTGCACTGGTATTTAACTCAGCCTGTGCCCCATTCCATTTCCTTCTCAAGAGTGGGGGCGAGAAAAATAGGTCTGTCAGTGAGAGCTCCAACCAAACAGCTCTTGATGACATAGCCAGAATTTGCTCAGCAGATCCTCATGGTGCACTCTGACCTTGGCAGTGTCTCTCAGTGGCCATATTTTCACAGTTGAGTTGGTCTTGAATAATTTCAAATTAGTCATAGAAAGCCTTTCCCCTAACCTCAGTCTTGAATATTTTTTTCCTCTCTGCTTTATCCCTAAGCCTCTCTGGAATCTTTATCATGAAGGCTGCAGGAAGGGCCACTGCATTTGTGCCACACCTGGATGTCCACAGTGGATGCCGGTGGGCGGGCTGCCTCCAGGTGTCCTTGAGTGGTGGGTGGCTCTGACCTTCCCAGTGAGCTCTCTCCACTACCTTTTCCTCTAGCTTGTGTCAGCAGTAAACACCCCTACCAGTCTTCTCCATTCTCTCCAGATGGCCAGGACCCTCCTGCAGCCAGTTTGGTTCATGGCTCTCTTTAGTTCCCTCACATACACATAAACTTTTCTTTACATTAGTTCTGGTAATCTCTGTGACATAAACAAAATGAACAATAAACCCCCCAAACCACCCCTGTCCTTTTGTGTTCTGAGCCAGTGGCTTGTGACCCTGTGTGCATCGGTGTGTGTGTGTGTGTGTGTGTGTGTGTGTGTGTGTGTGTGTGTGTGTTTTTGAGTGCTAGGATTGCAGGTGTGTGTTTCTGTACCTGGCAGTTAGTGTGTGTGTGTGTGTGTGTGTGTGTGTGTGTGTGTGTGTGTGTCAGCATCTCTTGTAAGGGAGAATGGTCTGGAACATGATTTCACACTCAGCAGTTGGGGGAAACCCCTTTGTTTATTGCATCAATTACATTTTATATAACGGGCTCGACAAATCATGAAGAAGACTTTAAGAAAATATCTTTTTCAGTTTTATGTCACCAATAGACAGTATAAATATGACTTGAAAACACCTTTGAAAGAAAGGGAAGCAGTTTTCTGCCATCGCACAGGGGCAGTGACCTCGCACAGGAGATCAATGTTTATGGGGAGGCTAATAAAAATGTTACTTATTGTGCAAATGAGGTGAGCGTGACTTAAAAGTATCCCCACCTCCATGGCCTACCTGTATCAGAACCTGGATAACTTCTATTAACAGAGCAGTGTGCTGCTTTTAAGTCTGCAGTAACAGGAAGGCTGACAACTGCGGAACTGAGAACTGAGCTGGTTTTCCTCATTTGTAGCCTGAGCATCTGAGAAAGATTCTGTCGCATTCTTAAAGATGAGCCAAATGTCACAGGCAAGTCCTCATACTCTTGGTTTAAGGTTTCTTTCCGACCGAAAATGCAAAACGTCTCGGGAGTTGTCATTCCTGTGGGCAAGTCTTAGTTGCGATGGCCTCTGAAATGACTGAGCCCCTAGTGCTAAGAGTAGAAGTGAGTGGCAGAGCTGGAAAGGCAGTAGGATGGGGAGTGATTGAACTAGGGAATGGGAGGCGCAGTGAATCTTAGCCAGAGTGCGCTTCTCTGGAGCCTGCTATTCGCCCTATAACACTGTTGTTCTGTCCTGAAGGGGTGAAGCCTCGCCACACTGGATTTGTAATGATTTCTTGGCTGTGACTCTAAAACTACAGGCAACAAAAGAAAAGACAGATCAATCAGACTGTGGAGATGAAAAACATTTGTACACTAAAGTACACGGTTAACAGAGTGAAATGGGAGAAAATATTGGCAAATCGTATCTCTGATAAAAGATGGATACCCTGAAGATATGAAGAACTCCAGCTCAACCGCAAGAAAACCAAACTTCCCAATTTAAAGATTGGCAGAAGTGAATAAGAGGCATTTTTCCCAAGTAGACATTCAAATGTCCAGGAAGTGCATGGAAAATATTCCAAATCATTAATCAGTGGGAAAATGCAAACCAAATCACAATGAGGTATGTCACATCCATTAGTGTGATTTGTATTGTAAAACTAGAAGATTAAACATTTTGTCATACATGGGGGGCACTTGGAACACTTGTGCCTTAATGGTAAGAATGTAAAATGATATAGCCTCACTTGAGAATGGTAAAGCAGTCTTCAAAACATTAAACAAGAAATACAATATGATCTTGCAATTTCTCTTCTGGGGATTTAGCCCAAAGACTAAAAGTGGGGACTAAAACTCATGCCCACTTTCATAGCAATGTTATTTGCGATTGTCAAAAAGTGGAAGCAATGTGGGTCTTTACTAATGGATACACATGGTGATATATACATAGAGTGGGACGTTATGCAGCCCATAAAAGAAAGAGAATTCTGGCATATACTACAACATGCACGACATTAAAGGATAAATCATAAAATATATATAATAAATCATATTAAGATAAATCAGCCATAGAACTTAAAACTTCTTAATTTTATGCTATGTATTTTACTCCAACAAAGGAGGATGTGGTTTGTCTTTGACAGGCCCCCTGTGCCTCTACTAGCTCTCTGGGGTTGGCTCCCCCATGCAAGTGAAGCACATCCTACTGAATGCAAAAATGCAGATTTGAGTGGAGCAGGCTTGAATCCAAACCTAGCAAGGAGCCAAATCGCTGCATCCCTGCCTTGAGGCAGAAACACCCAGGTAATTCCTGCTTAAATCAGCCAAGTTTCAGCAACATTCAATTGATAGAATAGACCAATGGTGATGGCTGGAGCCCCTAATTCTGGGAGTATTTGTTACCTGGCAGTATCTTGCGGTAGGAGTTAGGATGGGGAACAGAAAATCTAGGGGGTCACTCCTTGTAATGCCAATAATGCAGACTTAGTTGTCATGGCTTTCCCCCTTCCTTCATTCCTTCCTTTCTTAATTTCTTTTCCTTCCTTTTTTTTTTTTTTTTTTTTTTTTTTTTTTTGTAGACTTCAAATATGTTAACCCTTTACCTGGAACAGACCTAACCCCAGACTGTGATTTTACTAAACTCATTCCTAACAAGCAGACTTATTTAAATGTTCCTTCTTTAAACAAGTCTTCCACAAGTGTTCAAACCAAATGAGACAGCACAGGCTGTGTGGCCTGCCCTTGTCTTCTCATAGCACCTTGCATTTAGTCTTTTATAAGCTCAATGCATGATCTCCCTTGTCTACTCCATTTTCTCATTTTATCCGTTGCCAAAAACATAGTGGGAGCACAGTACGCTATTTCTTAAGATATGATTAATTAAATGAATGAAAGTTGAAGCTCCAAGACTGCCACATTCTTACATCAAAATCTCCTAAAGACTCTGTTGGTAAAAACTGTGACTCAGCTCATAGAATATTAAATAGAAGGAAAATTCAGACTTTGGTTCCAAAGGAGGAAACTGAGCTTTTTTCAAAGATAATTTTTTTTTCACAGTACTATCTCTGGTGAGCTCTAGTCTAAGAGAAGTAGAAAATAATATGCATTTCTGCCCCAACCTTTACTAGACAGGACATTTACTCTTGAACTCTGCATTTTAGCTGAGCTGCACCAGTCCAGGACCTGTAGAAGAGGAAGTTTATGGAGCAATGAGTCTTCATTTGCTCTTTCTGCGAGCACAGCACTGACCTCTGATTTGGATTTCCCAGTGACTCAGCTGAGCTCCAGCTCATAATCCTTAGCTACTCACTGGGACACCCATTCCTCCCATGTAGACTTTACTTTAATCCCTAGGAAAGCTCAGTCCCTTAGTTACTTTCATCATGCATCCCATGACTAGTGACTCATATCCACTACGGACTCCTACGTCATCCAACCCTTCCCTATATGGGGCAAGTATCTTCTGTCAGCAAGACAATTAGACTTGGAGTCCCAAGTCCTACTTTAAAGCCTAGATCATCTTATTCAAAATTATTTATTTTAAATTTAAGCTAATTATTTTTATTTAATAAATCACACACTCCAAGACACATAGAATTACATATATTTAAAAAATATTGTGTTCTTGCTATGGCATGACTTTAGTATTTTCTATTTGAGTCTATTTTGTTCTATACTGTATCAGTCTATTATAATTTTTAATTGTTTTAACTTTTGAAATCATGGTTAAAATCACTTTAGTTGATTTTTGTGCTTTTGCAGTACCGGGGATCAAATACTATGCATAGCAGGCACAGTGCCACTGAGCTAAATCCCCAGCCCAACCTTAACTGATTTTTAACCTACTGACATTGTGTGACTTCAAAATCAAGATCAACTCATATTTCCATGTAGTTTTTTAAAAGCATGCTGTGTAATTCTTATGACCAACTACTGTACGTAGGTGCACAGAACTTGGGTCAGCTTGTGTGTCTGTTTTGGGTGTTGGTAGAGTCTGTGGTTGTTCTAATTATCATTTCACAAGTATGAAAATTCAAGTTTGGAGAAGTCCAAAGTTATACATCTGGTGAGGGTCAAAGTCTGGGTGGGGCTGCAGGACAGCTGACACCATATTTTACAAGCTATTTTCCTTCACTGTAGGCACGTCTGCTTCTAAGGTGTCCCTGTGTTCTGAAGGAAAATTATGATGTACTTTGGATAACTAGAGTATAATATTTCAAATAAAGATTTGTTATGGCCTATGTTTAGCTGTCCCTGCAAAGCTTCCTGTGCTCATGGGTGGGACTTTTGGGAAGTGACTAGATTATGGGTTTGTGATACTGGATTGATCTACTGATGGGTTTATAGCTAGGTGTGATGTTGGGCAGTGAAGCCTCGTGGGAAGGGGTGCATCTCTGTGGAATGGCCTGGACGTGTTATAAATCCCACCTCTCCCTTGAAATCTGCTCTGCTTCCTGTCTGTCATGCCATGGACTGTTTCTCCTCTGCCATTCTGCCCTGTCTTGGAGACAGCCAACTATGAACTAAAGCCTCTACAAACTGGGAGCTAAAATGAACCTCTGCTCCTTTAACTTGTGGGTGTCAAGTATTCATCCCAGCAATGAGAAAAGAAACTAAGACAAGATTATAAAGCACATCTAAGTATTATAAATCTCTCTGGAGGATCTGGACTTGTGTGGCTCAATTAAAAGACAGGGCTCAAGAATAAATGCCCTTTTAGTAAATCCAGATATTGGAAGCAGCCACTCCTATAATTTTGTAACTCTCTTCCAACCATCCAGGTTAGAGTCCACTCAGCAATATCTCTGAGGAAATAATCTTTGAAGAAGCCTGGGTTTTCTCATTTGGATCTCTGCATTTTTCCTGCTTGCTACTTTCTTGTGCTTTTCTAATTTTTACAACTTGTTGGTGCATCCCTGAAGATGGCCATCTGAAAATTTAATCCAAGAACAGAAAAGGAGCTACACCTCACAGCCACCTGGCCAGTGTTTTTCTCTGAAAGTGGCACCTTAAATGACTGAGAAATAGTATACAAATCTCCAGGAAGCTTGAGATATTTTTAACACCTACTTTTCAATATTCTTGTTTTGGCTTCCATCATTATAATAACTTCTTACACTCTTTTATTTCTCCTGAAGATATCTATTGGTCAATGATTATAAGCACATTATTCCTGTTGCTTTACCTGTAAAAATCCCTCCTTGCTGGTCATGCATTTGCCATACTAAATGGTTTGAAATTCTCTGGTGTTGGCTTGCTGCATTTGTCACCCTGCTCTTGCTGGGACAAGATCTCTGAGACCCACAATTTAAAGGAGGAAAGGTTTATTTTGGCTCACACTCTCAGAAGTCTCAGCACAAATTCAGCTGGCTCCAAATCAGAAACAGTTGTGCAGAATAAAGCTTCTCACTTCATGCAGCCAAGAAACAGAACAGAGGGGAGAAACCAGAGAAAAGACTTAGCCTTGAGAGGCAAATCCCCGGTGACTCATCCCTCAGAACCTACCAGCACTCTCAGCTGTGAACTCATCCATGGATCCATCCCCCAGTGAGGCTGGAGCCCTCATATCCAAGCATCTACCAAAAGCTCTGCCTCTGAACACATGGACTTTTGGAGGAGGTTTTAGATCCAAATGGTCACACTTTCTTATTATATTTTGTGGATTTTGTATCTGTTCTTTCTCCTTCTCTTTAGTGGAAGCATTACTTCCTCTGAATCCTTGTCTAAATTCTTCATCTGACTAGAGAATTCTTTAAATTCCCAGTGTATTATATAAAAGTTTGTTACAAAGGATCGAGCGTGTTGTTTCCTGGTTATGCAAGTAAAATTCTATTCCTACAGCTAAGAAATAAGTATCCACTATTTAATATTCATCCTGCCAAACACTTGTAGCGTACACATATTTCTTTGCCCTCCCAGAATCTGCTGTCTTATATCTGAAGCATGCACTGGAACTTTGGTTTGAGGATCTCTCGTAATATCACTGGGGAAACTCAAATTAGATGGCCAACTAACTGCAAGGCAAGAATAAGCATACAATTCAATCAGCACTCATTTGATGATCTGTTCTTTTCTTTCCCCACCCCACCTCAACTTTGACTCTTGAGTAGTGTAACTAGAAGACTGAAAATTGGTAGTTTATATTTTCATGTATCCTCTTAGCATAAACCAGTGATAAACCAGATTGAATGTTAAGAAAAAAAAGAGAACCTAAGTTGTACTACTTGGCTGAGACAGATATGCATTCTGTTGAGTGAATGGCTTTTCACTTTGACCCCTAAACTTTCTGAGACTGTTCAGTTATCACCATGAGATCATAACTCTGAACCACCTGAAAATTAAAAATTTCTATATAATTGAGAGACACTCTAAAATGTTAGAAGACAAGTTAACAGATCGGGAGATTATGTGTACAACACACATAGCCAACCAAGGGTCAGAGCCCAGAAATAGATTTCTAAATCAGTAAGAGAAAGAACAACTACTAAGGAGAACAGTTCACTAGGAGGAGAGGAAGCACGAATGATGGAGAAACCCTCAAAAAAATGCTCACTTTCACCAATTATTAGGAAGAGTAATTTAAAATGACAAATACACCACTTTACACTGACTAGCAAAAATAAAAATGTATAACAATTCTAAGAGTTGGTGATGTTGTAGAGAAATCAAACTCTCATACTTAACTAAGAGACATATGAAGTGATGAAATAACTCTTTGGCATGATCTAGTAATGTTGAAGGCATACCTTTATGTCCCAGAAAAACTCTCACACACTCAAAAGGAATTCTCTATATAGGGGTACTTGTTGTAACATTGCTTGCTTATTAGTCAGCTGGCCTATTGCTCGAGCAAAATACCTACAGACGACATAAAGGAGGAGAGGTATCATTTGACTTATGGTTTTGGGGGATTCAGTCGGTGGTTTTCTAGCTCCAAGGCAGAAGGCATATGATGGGAAGGTGTGGTGGAGGAAAGCTGCTCACCTCATGGCAGCCAGAAAGCAGAGGAGAAGGGAAAAGCCAGCACAAGATATACCCTTCCACATCTTGACCCCAGAGACCTGCCTCTTCTGACCAGCCCCACCTCCTAATAGCACATTCAACCAGGAACTCATCAGAGGATGAATCCACTTAGGATCTTAGCAACTGCATAATCCAACCACCTCCCAAAAGACCCAGTTCTGAACACATGAGCCTTCTGCTGCACATTTCAGATCTAAACCACAATATTTTGCAATAGCACAGACTAGAAAATCATCTAAATATCTGATAGGAGTTTTAAATAAAAATTGTAAATAACTGATATAAACTGGTTTCCAAGTGTAGGACCTTTAAATCACTCTGGAGACTTTGTGCCAAGTGATTTAGAGAGTCTTAGTGAATAAGTGAATCATTAGAAGAAATCTTGAAAAAGTAGATCAGAGATTTCAGAGTCTAGAGATAGCCTACAGAGTCACACTCAGCACTGGGTCCCCCGAAAGAAGTGCTGCTTCTTTTATGACCAGTAAACCTGTCCCCAGAACCGCTTCATCATGACTTCGACCAGCAAGATGTCAAGGTTAGAAGAGTATTTGCTGATTCCAAAGATATAAGTCTCTTTTGGGATCTGTCCAAGCAAAATGGATGCCCCATTAGTTGTTTCTCTCCATCCAGAAAACTAGCATCTAGATCGGACATGGCAAATGTTTTAGAGACTCAATGGCAAACCACAACCCCAAATCCACTTATTTATCACAAAGGGTCAACACTGTGATTAACCCTGAATACTGGAGTCTTAATTTAGAAAGGACAACTAATATATTAACATCTTTTGTCTTAAAAAGAAAGAAATCACAGTAACATGCATACCACAGGGTCACCACCACTGACCTAGACGCTAGCACCTATGTACTAGAGGTCTGCCAGGCCCCTGTTGTCAGCAGAAATGCAGAAGGAGCAGAAATATAGCTTCCATTCCACTTCCTTTTTGCAAATATCAGCAAGTACCCCTGACCACATCTAAGATACAACTATAACTACTTCTAAAGGGGGCCAAGAAATCCAGCTGTGAGCTTTCCAGGGCTCTTCTTTTATACTAGAAAAAGGGTAGATAAACATTGAGTGTCAGACTCCCAGTCAGACTGTGACACGTCCTCGGGGGCGCTGCCCAGGCCCTGTCTTAGTGCTGGACGCCCTCCCTACAGTTTGTGTTTGCTGTGGGCCTCACTGGGAGCTGTCCTTACACACCGACAGCTGACCTGCTAGAGCCGGGCGCCCTCCCAGATGCAGTACTCATTGATGGGCTGGCCTGGTGATTCCAAGGCCTGGCCACCCCAAGCTGGTGGGGCAACTCTGAAGGTCATCACTGTCCCAGAGGTCCTGGGGGACAGGCCAAGGGCTGGGGTGCAGCCAGCGAACTCAGCATCTGAGACACAAAGAAGAAGAGTGAGATAAGGGGTGGAGGAGGAAAAGGAGGAGGAAGAGGGAGAAAGGTAGAAAGTAAATATGTAGATAGCAGACTATCACTCTTTGTGGAAATTGGGTGAAGTAGACCGGAGTAAATCACTACAGCTGAAATTTAAAATACCTAGCAAAGAAAGGTCAAGTCACAAAACAACAGAATCACTTTCACACATGTCACATACACAATAAAATGATAGAAGCCTCATGACCCTTGGGAAGGAATAGTATAGACAAATAAAATAAGAGCACATTGTACCTTCTGTTGAATTTTTATATTTTATTAAGAAATACAAATATGTGATGATTTGGTTGTGCTAGGTGATAGAAGTATAGTTGTTCATTAAGTTATTTTCCATATCTGCCTTTATGTTGAAAATATTTGAAGACATGGGTGTCCAACCTTTTGGCTTGCCTAGGCCAGAGTGAAGGCTATATATCAAATATATAATACAGTTCATATATGTAATAAAGTTTTCCTTTCTTTCTTCCTCTTTTCCTTCCTTCTCATCTATTTATATAATTTTTGTGGTGCTGGTAATGGAACCCAGAGTGCTTTATCACTGAGTTAGATCCCCAGCCCATTCTATTTTTCACTCTGAAATAGGGTCTCTCTAAACTGGTCAGGCTGGTCCTGGATTGGCGATCCTCGTGCCTTAGCATTTGAGGCAGTTGGAAAGCAGTGTTTCTGAAGTAGCCGCACAATACCCAGCTGCTTTCTTAAAATATTTTAACTTCTTAAATTATTTTGGGAAATAGTAGAAAAAGCCCCAGTTTAATAACTGAGAACACTTACCTGTCTGCTTCCTAACCATAAACACAGGTCTCCAGGCGCACAGGTATGCGTAGGCTGAAATACTATCATTGCTGAGTTGTACTGGCTGAGTTACAAGAGCACCTGTCAAATGGGGGCCAAAGGGCTTTGACTGGACCAAGTGTGGTCGTCTGCAGAGGCAGAGTTAGCCCTGCCCTGCACCCTTCCCTGCTTGGCCTTCTGTGGGAGCCACCAGCCACCATTTGGGCCCCACTCAAGCATCACACAATCAAGTCATGAAAACATTGCTAAATCATGTTGAAAGTTTAGGATCCTGTTGAGCCACATTACAAGCTATCATGTGGCCTGCAGTTCACAGGTCAGACATACCCGCTTTAAGATGTAGAAAAAAGGCAGAAAATACAAAAGCTTATGTTAGATTATGTCTCATGCCCAGAGAAAGAGCATCTGTCCTGGGACAGTGTTCCTCCACACCCCTGCGAGGGGACAGGTCACCCCTGCCCTTCTTGCAAATGATCCCTCACTTATCACTTCAATTCTCCTGATTCTTTTATTTCCAATCAGAGCATTAACTGACATCACTGTAGTAGAAACTGCTTTATTACTCATTTAAGTAGTAAGTGCAATAATGAAGGGGAAACACTGTATAAATGCTAAAGAACAATAAAATGTTAGGTGGAAGCTTTCATGAGAGCAAAACCTACTTGGGCAAGCTCCAAAGGATGAGAAACTCACAGTGGGCTTTGGGCCAGAGAGATAAGACTAAGCCACTGTGCTGCAGAGCTGTCAGAAGGACGCTTTTGCTGGATCCGTGACTTCGTGTCTTCCTGTCTTCTTACCTGGCTGCGGTTTCCTTCCCATCCTCTCCCACCCTCCCTTCACCTTGCTCCTAGGGGCTCTTGCTTTCTCTCCCTCTGTCCAAGCAGCCTCTCCATCTGTCTGTCCTGTCCACTCCAATGGCCTGTTCCCAAGTCACACAGATTTTCGGCCCTCTTTGCCCTGCATTCCTGGTAGAGACCACCCACCCATGACACTGTGACAAGGTCCATGTTCGCACAGGAGCTGTGCCTCCCTCCTCTCCCCATGCTCCTGCCCTGAGCTGTTCCCAGAAGGGTCAGCTCCTCCCTCTCAGCATGGGCAGGTCAGCGTGTAGCCTCACACTGGTCACAGAGGCCAGAGTGAGGATGAGCCAGCCTGGGCTCTGCAGTGGCTCCCAGGCTGTGGAGGCACAGGCTGGGGTCATTTCCAGTCAGCTGACTCCATCTGTATGTGAACTGTTCTGCAGAACACAGTGAACCCAATTCTCAAAGAGATGTCAGACACCTCCAGTGCTGCCAGCCTTTGCACCCTCCCGTTGGCCTTCCGAGGTGTCCCAGGCTGAGGGAAGCAGACTTCTCCCAACCTGAAAACGGCCCTCCAGTGACAGCATGCAGAACCCTCTTTAAAAGAGAAAGGAGAAGAAAATTCACAGAGTGACCTCCGAGCCAGCACCGGGCCTGCTGCGTCCCTGGGTCGGCTCAGCGGGCGGAGGCCGCACACGGAGGGAACCCGGGGATGTCTGCGCAGGCCCAGCCTTTTCCCCTTCCCTTCACTTCTGGACAGATGCATTGTAAATGTCCACTCCAGTCCCTTGATTAAATCTCCCTGGAAACTTACCCTAGACTTTTATGATCCAAGGCAAAATGATGAATGACTAGTGGGGAACAGAAATCATCCTTTAATCATCTCCAAGGCCAGAAAGATGCACACAAATGCCTTTCTGGGTGGGAGTAACAGCGCTTTTAGAGCAGTCTAAGATCGGGCTGAATAATATCGATAACAATAAACCAGAGAAAGCGGGACCCCGTGGAGAGGGCCGTGAGGGCTTTGACACAGTCAAAAGTTCACACCGCCTGAGGGACATTAATATTTTACACTACACTTCTTCATTAGCACAGACTCTCACGGGTCATATGGAGAGATTTCTCCGGCTCCGGCTGACAGGCTTTTCCCGGAGACAGGACACCAGGGATTCCCGGGTAAGCGTCTCCTCCAGGTAGCGGAAGTGAGGAGCCGGCGGGAAGGCCTGGACAGTCCTCACCCAGCTCGCTGCTTCCCACGGTCCATAGACTCTTGTGAACTGAGCAGGAAGGCACTGAGGTTTGGCAGGGGCTTCCCTGACCAAGTGATGCAGCAATGGATGTGTTTGTGGGCACCAAGAGTCCCCGGGCTCCCTGCTCCTTTCTCCATCCTGACTCAGAAATGCAAAAGTGCCTGGAACATTCTGTGCCCTGACAGCTGCGTGAGGCTTTGAACATCTTCGGGTTATGACTCAAACACGGGGGGAAACTTGAAGTGGCCGGCACCAAATCCCTCCAGGGCTTACATGAAGTGCAGCACTGGGCAGCACCCCCTTTGCTCCTCTCAGCCTTCTGCACACTCTTGCCCTGATGACCGCAGCGCTCCCTTCTTTGAAATCCTTCCAGGTTCCTTCTAAGTGGACGCTAATCAGGCAGAGAGTAGGTAGGGTCCTTCTAAAACGTAGGAGCTTGAGGGTCTCAGAAACAGTCAAGAGACTGCACGGATTTTTGAAGCAAAGTTTAGGAGGAAAATATAAAACATTATGTTAAATATGTTCTGTTAAGTATTTTATAGTAACTTTTGATTTAATGTACATATGTATGTTTTAATGTACATATATCTAAAATGAATTTTGTATTCGTGGTAAATGCAAAACATTTTTACTTGGAGAAACATCTCTACAGATATTGGCTTGGTGGCGAAAGCACAGATGTACATGTGGTTTTTCTGAGGAAAGGTTGTGAGCAGCACAATGATAATGGGCTGTGGGAGAGGTGGGGAGGCAATCACTGGCGATTTGTGCAGAGCCAGCCATAATCCAGGAAGGCCCTGGAAAGGCTGGAGCAACAGCCCTAAGAAGGGGGCACGTTATCAGGTTACGCGGTAGGGAAAAGAAAGAGGGCCCCGGAGAAGGCAGGGCTGACTCCCCTAAGATGTTCACTGAGACAGTGTAGCTCATCTCCTGTTAAAACACGGGCTCTGGATCCACCTACACCAGGGTTCAAATACTGGTTTGGCTACTTCCTAGTTATTTCCCAGGATCCCTTACCTAATGCCTGGTGGTTTGGTCTCCTCACCCACACATAAGAACAGTAAGGACACCCCTCATAGTGCTATTGTAAGGGCTGTTGCCTAAGTTGCATGCCTCTCTGCTCAGTGCCACAAACATTATGACTATCATCTTTACTGTCTGAATTTGTTTACAATAAACAGAAGCTGTAAAGAGCTTTCTTTAAGTGCAAAGGTAAATGAGGTAACTTGGGAGAGGGACAGACATAGTCACATAACTTTTATTAAAATACATTGTTACAATTAATCTATTTTATTGTTTACCGTATAAAATGCACTACTGTGCTTAATTTATAAATTATGTTTTATCAGAAGTATAAATGTATAGGAAAACACATAGTATACATGAGGTTTGGTACCATCTGTGGCTTCAGGGATCCATAAGTGTCTTGAGGCCCATTCCTATGAATTCCTGTGAATTCTTTGACATTTCCTAATTCAAGGGCTGGAATCTAATTTTTCTCCTCCTGTGTATAGTCTGTACTTGGCGACTTACTCCTATTGAACAAAACAAAGCAGAGGTGATGGTATGAACTGTCAGGGATTAAGTCATAAAACTCACCAGGACATCTTGCTTGTTCTCTTCAAAATCACTGTCTCAGGAGGAGGCAGCTGCTCTGTCACCAGGACAGAAGTGGAAAAATCGAGGCCCCTGCCAATTTCCTGAACGCTCAGGAGTCCCAGGAACCCGAGCCCACATCTTAGCTGCAGTCCCAGAAAAGATCCTAAACCAGGACACTCCGCTGAGTCATTCCTGAAATCCAGGCCCTGTGGCACTGCTGAGACGATGATCCATTAGTTGAAGCTGCTCACTTTGGAAGTACACGATGCCAGGTCACCAATGACCATCACTTTGTAGATCTCCACTCCAAAAGAAAGAAAAGACCTAACCTACCTGAGTCCCCTGTGTCAGGCATCCCGCACTCCCTCCACTTACAGGCTTGCTTTCACCAGGCTCTCAGTAGCTCGCAGCACAAAACTTGAAACATCTCTTCCTTTTCTTCAAATATCCCTCTATTACTATCAAATTTGAGGGTCTTATCCATCCCAGTCTTCTCACCTCTCCAAAGCTGGGCATTTAAGAAATGTTATGTTTATCATCTCCATGCATGTTTTTATGCTTTTACTACCCATGTATCTTTACTACTCTGGCAGAGTTTACTAAAATTTATAAAATGATATATTTTTGCTGCTTGCTTTTGGTGAGCGAAGCATTGGATGTTTAGATTTATCTGTGTTGCCATGGAATAGCACTAAAGCATTCACACTGTCTTTCACTCTTTCTATGACCATGTCATGATTTATTTGTCAGTACTTCTCTGGGGCATGCAGGCTGTTTCCAGTTTTTATGTTTCTTAATATTACTTCATTCTCATTGTTGCAGACAATTCCTTAACTCCATAGGCCAGAATTTCCTAGGGTGCATATTAATCTTTAACTTTCTAGATATTATCAAAATAGCCTCCAATATGGTTTGCCAATTTAAACTGTACACTTATTATATGGGAAACACCATTTCTTTGCACCCACACCAAAATCTTGTAACACCGGGCATTTCTTTCCTTTATTCCTTTGAGTTGATACCCGTTACATGTTATAGTGGGTTTTTGTTGGTTTGTATGTTTTTTTGGTACTGGGGATCAAACTTTGGTCCTTGTGCTTGCAAGGCAGATGGCAGAATCACTGAGCTAAATCCCTAGCCTTAGTATTTTATTATTTTAGAGAAGTTAAATATTATTTGTGTTTCTTTGTCATTTACATTTCTATCTCTCTGACTCATGTTTTTTTTTAAGTTACACAATTTTCTCTTAGCTTATTTGCTTAATTGGATTGCTTGGAAAGAACTATTTGTGACTTTTGTATACTAATAATTTATCACATAAATGCATACTTTGAGAGTTGTTTTCTTTTCATGTATAGTATTTTATCAAGCAGAACTTTTAAATTCTACTTTAGGTAAATATAAAATCTTTGACAGTTTGGGCATTTTTTGTCCTGTTCAAGAAATTATACTCCTCACTATGAAAAACTTGTTATACATTTTGTTGTAAACAGATTTTATTTCTTCAAATTTAGGTTTTAAATTCTTTTGAAACTGTTTGGAGTAAGATGCTATACCAAGGCCTTATTTCAAATTTTAAGACAGGTCACTAGTTTCCCCAGTTTCCTGTATCATTTACTGCATATTTTCCCTACTGATTTGTCATACACAAGCATAAAATGGTTCTGAGTCTTTCTCTGATGTCTTTCCTGTGTCAATTGGTCATTTTTATCTGTGAAGAGGCTAGTTACTGTTATATACTTCTAATTTAGCAGATTGCTAGTAACTTTTAATATCCTATAAATGATATTTATCTTGTTTTTTTATGTTTTCATTTTACAAATAAGTATTAGAAACAGTCCGCCATGTTTTGTAAATATCCTTTGTGATTTTGATTAGAATTGTATATAATGAGGACCAGGGATTTAGATCAGGGGTACCGCCATCTACCTCACAAACACAAGGTCCCAAGTTTGATCCCTGGTATCCCCCCAAAAAAAATAATTGCATATAATGTACAGATCAATTGAAGAGAACTGGCATTGTTCTAATATTGGGTTTCTCCATTTATAAATATGGCTATTGTTAACTTATTTAGATTTTTTAAAATACAATTCTAAAGTTTTGCAAATTTTTTCTTAAAGATCTTGCAAATCTTGGCAGAATTATTTTTAAAGTACATTTTAAGCTTTCCATTCCTCTGATGTAACTATTTGTACAATTGTGTAACATAATAATAGGTTATTTCTACATCAATATTTTCTTTAATTTCATGTAACTTCTTATTAATCCCAGTGGTTTGAGATATTCTAAGATTTTAAAATTTAGATTATTTTATTGTCTCATAAAAGCAACAGTTTTCTTTCTTTCTGATCTTTACCCTTTTTAAATTGCACTGACCAGGACCCTCGTTATCACATGGACAGAGTCCCATTACCTTGTTCCTCCTGGGTTCCTAATATTTTATCACAGAATGTGGTGCCTTCAGTAGGTTTGTGACAGATATCTTTATCAGGACCTTATTTCCTCCTATCACTTTGTAAAATTTGACTTAATAATTATTTTTAACCAAATGATTATTATAAATACAATATATATGCATTATTTTAATAATTATTTATTAATGATCATCTCAGTCTGATTTTGTAACTGGAACATGGCCAGCACTGGAAAAAATAACCATTGAAAGAACAAAGGAGTCCACCCGAACTGATTTCTGTCCTTTTCCTCAGAAGTTCAAGTAAAGATATTTCTTCCCTGTCATTGGCTATTGCACTTGATTCCATAGCTGAAAGGGCCTTCAGATCTTGTTTATTCTCAACCACTCAGGTTTCAGATTAAGAAGCTGTGGCCCTGCTCTTTCCTTTTGCTGGAGTAGCTGCACCCTTTTATACACTCCCATCTGCTCACCTATCTCTTTCGCATCCTGGGTCTTAATACCAGTGCCATTATACCCAGGAAGACTTTATGACAGGTCCACACTGGGAGAATCTATAAATTTTCACTCCTCTGCTCATTGCATGCATTCCATTTAGGTTATAACATCTCAAAATATTTACCAACATAGTAGACTTAAGAAATCTGGGCAGAACATTGTCACAACAATCTTACATGTATTTTCCCAAAACTGAGCCCAGAGCTCAATGCTTAATAAATAGGCCAGCAATAAATATACCCACCATCAGTGAATTCATATCTTTTCCCTTTTAAGAACAAAGTGTCCCTACTTCTATTAGACTGATAAATATTCAAAAGTCTGGATGGAGATAAAGGTAGGTCTTCTTTGGTATGGTAAATGTGTTTCTAAAGAAGTATATTGAATTACTTTTAAATGTGCTAAAAAAGACTGCTATTTAAAGGTTTCCTTTAGTAGAACTTTTCAAGAAGGGAAGAATGTGATTATAAAAGTAAGCATGCTTATTTTTTTCCAGCCTTTAGCCTCTGGATTCTGCGGAGCCTTGAGGCCTGGACTAGGGACCTGGGAATGGCAGCTCCTGCCAATGCAAAGGGAAGGTTAAAATCAATGTCTGAACATAGCTTCTGCAAAGTTTGCTAGACAGATTTTGAGCTCTCTGTAAAGCCCCTAGATGCTAATCTTTTTGCTTATGGGTGAGAAAAATGAGACCCCTTCTCTTTTGCTTAAAAGAAATATCAGGATTGGATGGGAACTCCAAGGTCCCCCTTTGTGGTATAGATGGAAAACTGAGGTCCCTGTGATGAGCAACTTTGCCAATCCTGAAAAATTATTGATGGCCTAGACAGCAGCCGACCTCAGGACTCTCAGACAAGTGTGCTGTATTCATGAGTGATTCTTTTACCCAGAAGTTGAACACTCAGATTCCAACACCCAGATTCCTATGAATATGTGTGGCATCCTAGTTGAGGATACAAAATGTGGAATAAACCGTGGCCTCTGGATTTCAGTCTCAGTCCCCTGTGTATCTTTAAGTAATTTCTAATACTTTCTCTAGGTGCCTCAATTTCCTCAACTGCAAAATTGGGGATAGTAATAGCATCCAACTTATAACTGCACAGCCACTGCTTATCTTCCATACAAGGTGTATGGGTGGGAAGGTTGGAGGGCGGATAGGCTCACAGCAGGTGTTCAGTAGCAATGACAAATGGCTGAGGATGAGGGAGGTGGTGAGCATGAGGATGAGGAGCAGTGTTAGGATGCATGGGCATTCTTCCTTGTTACTTGGCTCCATCCTGAGATAAATGGGCACACGCTCATCTTCTCTAATCGGAGAACTTCCCATGAGTAGATTTCCCAAGACACTCAACTCAAAAATGAACACCAATTAAAACAACTGGCCAGGAGGAGATGAAATTTGTTACCTTTACCCTTGTTAAGAGTTAATGTGCTGCTTACCACCTCCAATCAAATCCAGCTGATGTTTGCTCCTGCATTAGAAAACCTACTGAAGGGTGACCTGTGTGCTTGTCATCTCTTCCCAGGTCTCCTCTCAGCTCTGCCTTAAACAAATAAACAATTGCTCAGCCCCCAAATTAACAAATAAACAGAAGGTGTAGAAAAGTCTCAGTTCAAATTTAGCTCCCAGCAAAGGTGAGAGGAATATTCTACAGACTGCTGTGCCAAAGAAGCTTGTTTCTGACTTTCTTCTTTTCTCCTCTGCCAGCTTTGAATAAGGCCAGGAAACATGGGCAGACAGCTGCCTGTGAGCCAACTCCTAGGGCCATTTTTCCTAGAAGAATATATTCGTAAGGCATCTATTTTTCTTAATTTGTCTTTATGCCTCTACAAAAGGAAAAATTTCCTTCTTTCCCTCTACCCATTAAATACCAGTTATGCAACATGGACAGTGAGGGTCCTTCCTTTAACAAGAGGTCAGATTTGAGCAAGTCCATCATGGTCTGGTAGAGCCCCAGAAAGTGTTGAAATGAACAGGGATTGCACTCAGGCTAAAGGAATGAGTCTCCACCCAGAATCCGGAGCACCCTTGGAGCAGTAACTGACTGACGTGCCCCTGCATCATTCCCAGGATGAGACAGACTTCATCCAGGATGAATGTAACCCAGTCCTAGTGCAATTGCTGATGCGTAGCATTTACCCCTCAGGGTGGGCTTCGCTTCTCCTGGGCTTCACATGCTCAAGTTATCCTCTGCTTTCGGTGGTCACCATCCTTCTTAGATGAGGTGGTTCTGCTGCAGCTTCACAGGTGCTGGTGCTGAGGCTGGTTGTTGTGGCATTGTTTCTCCTAAAGCACCATAGCAGGCACGTGAGGCTGTGCTCTGTGCTCCAGCTGCTCTGTGCTCTTCATCTTTCATGGGCGTGTGGTTTTGAATTCCCCTCCCAGATGACCACCCTCTACCATAATGGGCCCCGGACAGGCCTTTTCGAGGGGCTTCCACCTGACAACTACAACCATCTTTCTACATGCACTCATTTCATAACTCCCTCTGCCATTTCTTTGAATATAGCGGTTCCTCTGACATTTTGGCATTTCTTTCTCTATTACCTAGAAAGCTTGTGTTCATTCTTCAAGGACTTGTTAGTAGTTTAGTGCACTACAAAGCTTTTCCCAGCAATCTCAGGCAGGGTGAACCAGCCCTCCCTTTTGTGCCTCTCCAGGTCATCCTGCATCGCAGCCTTGTTCTTCTTGGTCCATGCTAATGCGAAAATAGCCAAATGGCCCATGTCATTCCTTCTCTCACATTCTTCAAACCCAGAATTGGATGCAAGATTTTGGATTGGCTGCCAAGACCAGAAGTCACCCACTATGTACCTTCTGCTCTCCTCAGAACCTCTTCCTGTCTTAATCATAACCATGCCTAGCACAGGAATAAGCATAGCTCAAGTGCTAAAAACACAGCAAAAGAATGCAAAGCCCTGTGAGGGAATGAGAAAAATGTACCCCCAGTTACATTTGCTTCACATTCAAATCTCATTTGTGTGTATTACATAGACACAAAGATGAGCACTAGAGAGAAGTATAGGATAAGCTGTATTCAAATAAAGAGAATATTTTAGCCTTACAATGATGACACCTACAAAATAATTGTAGGAAAATAAAGTTCTATAATGTTTAGTATCCACTATACCAGTTAATCTAGTTGTAAAAGAAGCCACTGCCACCTGGATAATTTTTCTGGGATCTCTCCTTTTTCTCGTCTGAGAGAACAAACCTTTTGTACCTTTGTGAGTCTCATGGTGGCTTCTGGTGTGGGTTCTCAGTGGGTGGATTTGCCCTGAGTGTATCCTGACTTCTAGGGGGAGAACCCTGTCACTGCCTGGGTAAAGTGGTGAGAGGTTAGCTCTTGGAGTGTCTGGCCATCTTATTTCCTCTGCTTTTATCTTCACCAGAAAAATAAAGAGAGCCTGTGAGGCTGAAGCTGGCCCTGCTGTGGGACAGAGAAGCAGAAAGGGAGACGTGGAGGTGTCCTGCTATGTTGGTGTGATGCCCTTGGCTCCTATGGCCTCCTGAAGCTCAGTTTTTTTGTGCATTTAACTAAAACTTCCAACCATTTGCCCACTGTATTTAAGCTAAATCCGACTAAAGCTGGGCTTGTGCCCCAGGTCCCCAAGTGTCCTTCTAGAACAGATGCTGAGTACACAGCTGTACAGCTAAGTCAAATAACTGTTAAACTTGATGTCCTTTACCCTCTGTCTCTACACTTTTCTTACCAACTCCAGAGGACACTGCAGAAACAAGATAACTGCTATTGTTAGTGATGTGTTACCTTTAAATGACGTTAAACTTTGATTAGTTTTAGGTACACACAAAACTGAGCAGAAGGTATGGAGACTCCCCCTATAACTCTCCTCCCTCCACCTGTAAAGGGTCCCCTATTATCAATATTCCCCATGGAGTGGGACGTCTGCTACAATGATGAACACACACTGACACATCCATACTGCCCAGGGCCCATATTTTACATTAGGTGTCATTCTTGGGATTTTCATATCCTACGGCTTCGAAAAATGTGTAACAACACGAATCCACCCTTACGACATCACATACAGCAGGTTTCCTGTTCTAAACATCCTCTGTGCTCCACCTATCCCTTACTCCCCTGCCAGCCCCTGACAACTACTGATGTTTTCATCATCTCCATAGTTTTTCCTTTTCTGGAAAGTCAAATGGTTGAACTCATATAGTTTTTAGCGTCAGCTTGATTTTTTTCTCATAATGTATATTTAAGTTTCCTCCATGACTTTCCATGACTTCAAAGTTCATTTCCTTTGATGACTAAATGATATTCCATGGTCTGGAAGGGCCAGTTTATTAATTCCTTTGCTCACTGATGTGCTGCTTTTTAAACATCTAGGATTAACTGTGACACCCACGTGGCCTGTCGGTAATGGTTTAGACCCAGCAATTAAGTATGTCCTATCACCCGGGCCAGGTTCTCCACTTATCTTTCACTGATTCTATTTCCTCTGTAAACTGTGGTGTGTATATTACGTGCCATCCACATCTCAGAACTCATTTCCATGGACTTGTATCTAAGGGCTGACAAAGACCTGGATCTACAGCAAGGAGTAACCATGCTCAGGAAGAGGGTACTGTCCAGGACAAACAAGAATCAGGAACATGAGCCTTTTAAAGCTTTCAAATCTTCCCTTCCAACTCCCACCCGGTATGGTAGACACAGTGCTGAATCCCCGGAGAGAAGTTAGAAATAATTACGAATAAATATAACAATTTCAGGCTAAAGCATGCTCTTAGGGCAGGGACTTACGCCGAGGACAAAGGCTCTGGGAGACCAGTAATAAAATGAAAGACCTTCTCCAGGCCAAACCTTGTCCTGCGGCCTCCCGGTGCATCTGTGCATCTTCCCCCTCTGGCTCCCTTCACTCTAGCTTACCCTTCACACAGTTACCAGGGTGATGCTTCTGAAACCCAAATCCGATCTCCACATCAGTGCGGCTAAAATTTTTTCATGGATAGTTTTTGCCTCCGGAGAAAGCCCACCCTTCTTTCCATTGCATTCAAAGCTTTGAGTCCAGGCGCCCTTCCCACTGCTGGCCACGCCCCCACCATCAGACCCGGGGCTCACAAAGGGCAGAGCCCTTTTTCACCTCTGGGCCTTTGAAGCTGCTGTCTGCCCTGCCAAGGCTACCTCCTCTGCCCCTCTCTCCTCTTGCCCCTGTCTGGTCTTCCTGGGCAGTTGGCACAGGACGTCCCCTCTGGAGCCACGCCTCCCTTTCCCCTCCAAGCCTTTAGTCAGCCTCTGGATTCATACGTCTGTTTATGTGCAGCTTTGTCTCCTGCCCTGTGTGTCAGCAGCACCAGAGCCGGTTCAAGGTGCGCGTAGACTGCATCGGCAGAAGTAAGAATAAACTTAGCAAGTAATAGAAGTAAGAATTAATAAGTAAGCAAATGTGCCGAAGCTACAGAAAAAACCTCATTTTCTCATCTGCCTGAAGATGAGGGGATAAAAAATTAACAAATAGATCGATCCTCCAAGGAAATCTCATAAGCAAACATCCCTGAACAGAGGATTCAGCCTTTGAGGCATAAACAGGGATCCGCATGGGCTTTTCGATCTTGGCTTTGGTTTTTTTTCTGCAACTGCTGGGGTCAATGACTTGTTGTAGCTGAGCTGTTTGTATTGGTAATGATTGTGCATCACCTGATGAAAAGCTAACGCTGCCCACTAACTGCTGCACTGCAAGGGGTAGCTGCAGGTTTGGGGGGAGGATTTGTGCAAACCTTGCAGGATGTCAGGAGAGTTGCACACAAGGTGTGAGTGGTATTTGGGTAACATCAGAAGGCTCCTGGCACATCTATCAATCATGCTAACATCAAATTTAATGGTCTCCGCCCTCTTCTTGCCAGCTTTGTGTCTGATATGTAGATGAAATATGGGATGGAAAAGAGTACTAAGATGTTTCCACGATTCTGAAAAGAGGACCTTGTCTCTCCCCTAAAGATGTCAGCTCTCCTGGTTGAACTTGCCCAGACACTGGACTGGGCTGAGCTTGGCCAGCTCTGTTCTTATACCGGCTGCCTTTTCCTGTCCAGTTGGAGCTGTGCTCACTGCTTTTCCCTTGCAGGGGACAGGAAGGGCAGGAGCAGCATCCTCAGTGCCTAGCACAAGCTCTGGTGTGCAGACTGTGTGTCTTGTGGACTGAAGCAGTGGCTAGGAGAAGCCGCGTGGACAGCCTTTGCACACAAAGGAGTGCCATGGACGCAGTGTGGGAGGATGTGTAAAGGATGCGTGCCTGCTAATGATGTGTATTTGCTCCAGTCTGATGGCTTAAAGCAAGTCAGCAATCTTCTTTATCTAGTACAGAAAGACCAGTTGCAAAAAGTCACCAGTATTCTTGGTGAATATTGCTCAAACGGCTCTATCTGAGAGCAGTACTTGCGGAGATTTACTTTGGTAGTTTCTGTTATGAAAACAATCGATGGTAAAAACTGTTTTCTAGTACAAATGCGTAGGGTCCTTTGCAATATGCTTTTCAAAGCCTACACATCCCTCTTAACCCCTTGAAGATGTAACAAACAAGCTGATGATGGCCAGGCACCGTCTCTGCTCCTCAGTTGAACATTGCCATTCCAGGCAACCGCTAGAGGACGCCAGGCCAGGGCCAGACATGCTCTCTGTGCTCAGGGTTCCACCCTTGATGCTTAGCACAGTACCTGAGAGATGCACAGTGAACATTTGCTGAGTGAGTAGTTGGTGCTCTTTCTCATCGTCTGTATTTGTATTTCATTGGTCTAGTTTAAAATTGTGGCTCTCTAATCTTGTCTTCCTAGGCTTGTGCCTGTCTGGGGAGAAGGGAACTGCTGCCTGTCCCTTCGAATGATTGTTAACACTTTTTCAAAAGTGTTCTCTTTTTATTTGAATCAACGTCCTCCAAAATTTTCAAGAACCAGTCAAATTTGCCAAGTCATCCCCAGCCTCTTGGGAGAGCACTGCCTACCTACTTCCTGCCTCAGTCCCATTTCAGCTCTCGGCTTTGGCTCCTGCCCAAACCCGGGCTCTCTCATTCCTGAAGCGAAAGATCTGGAAAACATGTATGATAATGGAGCTGAACAAGTGGGGCTGACACTGTGAAACGTGTACCGAGCTTGTGGTCTCCCAACACCCAGCAGTGAAGTCACAAACCAAAGGAGGAGGTTAGGAGCGTTTTATTGGAAATATTAATAAGAAGAAGAACAGCTCCTGGATTTCCAGGAGTGTCCCAGGTGGGTGCCTTGAGGCTCCTGTCCAGGGCACTTTTATAGCAAAATCACAGCATGGGTAGCTATGGGCCAAACTACACTCGACATACAGGATTACTGGTATAGCTGATTAGCTAATACCATAGTATCTAAGTTAGACAGAAAATAATAAATGGCCAGAGAGAATAACGACATCAGAATTGTGGCAGGAGGTGATCTGAAGAGGACCAGGCCTCAGGGTAAAGATGCAATAACCAGGCCTGCAGGCCTCCCTGAGTTATAAGCAGCAACTGGGAACTGGACTATACTTGTTATTGCCTGGCCCAGGAAGTCCAAATAGACGTCAGTCGCCCAGGTGGGCAACCAGAGTGTCCGGACCCAGCCCTTCCCAAAACGCCTCTGTTCTCTCCATTCCCCTTGCTTCCAGACCTGCTTCCCTACTGGATCAATATTACCTGAGTGGCTGGCTTGTAATCTCATTGGTTCCTTATAGTTTGACCCACACTGTACTCGTTTAGCTATGTTGTACCCACCTCATGATTTTGCTCTAAATATCATTCTTGGAGAAATGGCCTCTGTGCCAAACTCACTTTTGAGACACCTCCTGTCTCTCAGGAGCTATCTCTCAATAAATCTTTCCCACTCTTTTCCTCCGCTGTTCTTTGGAATTCACTCTCCAATTTTGGGGGACACAAAATTGGCAGATGTGACACCTTGAAGGTTGGGGTTCATACTTCTCCTATATCAGTATTAGACCAGCAGGGAAGCAAGGAGACACACAGCACAGGCTATGTGGCAAGCACCAATAACTTCAGCTTATCTCTAACTGGTGACGTGAAAGAACAAAGGCATTCCTGGAAAGGGATGGGAGTGTCAGTCAGGGTGTTCTGGTCCCCATCCATGTGTTTGCTGCCTACCTGGGAGCCCTGGGCCAGGTGGTACTAATCATGGAGTGTCTCAAGCAGCCTCTTATCTTTAGGGAGACTTATAAGCGTGGCTCTTCTCAAATTCACCTGCTCCCAAAATTTTGATGTATTTCATGTTTTGTACTTACTTCTTCAAGGGCCGATCCCTCTCTGACTGCCCCTTAATTTGTAACTTCACCATCTATAGTAATACTTCCCTCCCAAGAGGACCATATGCCTACTTAACAACTTCCTTCTGTGGCATCTGTATTCAAAGGACACTGCATAGTGTGCCCAGGGCATGAGTTCTAGTCTAACATGTTCTTCTTGGGCAGTGCATTAGCCAGAGTTCTCCAGAAACACAGAAGCAATAAGATGTGTGCATGAAAATGGAGATGGAGATTTATTGTAAGGAATTGGCTCATGCCATTGTGTAGGCTGACAAGTTCAAAATGTGCAGAATGAACAAGAGGCTGGAAACCAATGATGAAGTAATACCATGGTGCAAGTTCAAAGTCCATCTGCGGTTTCCTCTAGCTTGGGAAAGGTGAGTTTTTTGTTCTGTTTGAGGCTTCAGCTGATTGGATGGGGCCCTCGTGCATGACAGAGAACAATCCTGTGTTACTCATCATACGCAGATCCAAGTGTTAATATCATCCAAGCCACTGTCTCAGAAACATTCAGAATACGTTTTTAGCATGTGTTAGGGCACTGTGATACAGACAGTTTGACATAGTATTGAACATCACTGTCAGTTTCCAAATGACTCTGGATCTAATTTGCTTCAACAAAAAATGAGAAAGCTAGATTTGATCCCTCCCAACTAAAATTAAAATAGTATCTTTAGAAACAACTTAAATGATAGGTGCAGGGTCCTGGGACAAAGGCTTCTGTGCTTGACATCTAATATTCAACCTTACTCTTGCCTGGCAATCAGTGGCTTGCTTGTCTTACTTGGTTTCAAAAAGAGCCCACTTATACTTTTTGCTAAATGTCAGTAGGTAGTACTTTCTTTTACCAAATTAGAAATCGATCCAATCTGGGACACTTGTAATGTTTGCATTGCCATTATTATTCTATGACTTTCATGTTGCTCATAAACTTTCACACTCTCTATTGATCTTTGACCTTTGAATTCATGGCATTCTATCTGTTCTATCTCATGGCTTTTTCAAAGCACAGCTGTCCTGGAGGAACTGACTGCAGATCTCTTTGATGCCCGCTGTCTCTTGGTTCACCTTGCTGGACTGCACAGAGAGAACACTATTTTTTCCTCTTCACATTTTGCATTTTCATAAGAGGTCCAGCATGTGACAAACTGCAGAGATTATGTGAGCCCAAGTACATACATAATGATTCTCCAAGAAAAGAAAAACAACTCATGATAATTATGGCAATGTTTGTCCAGCGTTAAGAAGAGGCTGAAACAGAAAGTTTCAAAGCAAATACCAATGATGCTGATGGTGCTTCTGAATATTTTCACAAATCTTTGGGCAGAGTGGCCACCTGCCACTACAGGGCAGCTTTACAGGTTCAGATTCCTAGCCAAGTAGGGTCTTAGACACACAGGGAAGAACAGCTCCTTTCTTGCCCAGGAGGGACTGAGAGCATAGTGCTGCTGGATTTTTCCATCACTTGAAATCTAGGGTTTTTTTGGTAGATGTTATAATTTTGAGAAATTTGCAGGTCATTCAAAACATGTAAAGTCCTGAGAGTATCAGCAGAGCCTGTCAGCAGGCCAAGGCTCAGGCTGCTGGTGGTCAGTTTGTTGCCTCTTTCTGCTTTAGGCTTTGTAAAAGTGAGATGATATGCTAATCTTTTGCAAAGATATATTTAAAAATTGTGTTCTTATTCCAGGTGTGATGCTGCCCACCCAGGACTCTAGCTATTGCTTCTGTTTCAGTGAGAATGGGAGTGAGATGGTTATATTAGATTAGTAGAAGTGGATTCACCTCAACAGTGATGAAACTGAAGCTACCCAAGGCCTGCCTAGCAGGGTCCCTTCCAGGCTGGGGAGAGCCTGGGGAGTGATGATATGATCTTGTGTTTTTGCAAATTTTGCAGAGAAGATATTCTAGCTGGAGGTATTCTGCAATACCTCGATCCACAATCTACTTCCACTCTGAATTTTCCTTCTGTCACACTTCCTGGAGTATCTGTGGTATTAGAGTGACAATGGGTGTTTTCAGGAGACCCAGGAAGCAAAGTCAGCTAACGAGCATTCTCATTCCCAACACTATCAACACTTTTGGCCAGGTAATTCGTTGCTGTGGTGGCTGTACATTCAGCAGCAGCATCACTGGTTCTACAAGATGCCCCATCTTCTCTGCAGATGTGACCAAGTCCCTTGGGAAGCTAAACTTAAAGGACTTCCCATAGAGAACCACTGGACCAGTGGGTAGTTGACTTATGGATACTTTTGGGGCTTTGGCTGGAATGGCATCCTCTACTGCAAGATCACATTTGTGTCACAGTTCACATTATTGCTAGCCATCCCAGTATGGGTGTGCTTTCCACAAATACTGGGCTGCCCAGTGTGCCAGCCCAAAAAGGGGCACAACTAGGACAACTGGTCCCACCTCAGAAGCATTGGAGAGGACCAGAAGAAGTATGAGAACTGATGGAGATTCAGGTCTGTCCATGGGAATTTCTTCCAAATCTTAAAATTAATATATGAAAGCAACCCAATGGAGATTTTCTCAGTTTTGACAACAATCCTTGACATTTACATGACATTATGAATGATATGTTGCAATGTTGAAAGAAAATTATGTAATGCTCAGTAATAAAACTAAATTCTAAACAACTATGCTAGACAAAAGACTAGATTATCCTTCTTTTTTTAGTACATGTGCTGCCAAAGTGAGCACTAGATTATCCTTCTTTACACACTGTTGAAACAATTGTAAAGTCACATCCAGAGAAGATCAGAGAATCTACAGCTAAAAATAAAGGAAAAGGTATTACTGGGAATGTCTGTTAATATTCTTTTTATGAGCTTTATAATATAATATTCATACACATGTAGAACTCTCATTTTTAATATCTTATTCCAAATAAGTATTCATTTATACTTAATTTTTCATACACACACAAACAGACACAGGTCTGATCAAAGAATTTTAAAATAAAAATATTTATGCTTCAGGCTTGGGGTTTAGCTCTGGTTTTGCTGCCTGCCTGGCAAGAGCAAGGACCCGAGTTTGATTTCCGTACCAAAATATATATATTTATGATAGTAAAGGACACATTTTCTGAGTTTTAAGGATCCTGGTTTATATAATTTGAGAAAATTATATAAACTTTACTTTATATCTTTACTGCATAATCAGTATGATCAAAAATTTGGTGAATACTTAATTTTTTTTTTAAATTATAGCAAAAACACATATTTCCTCCTCCCTTCAAACATATTTATGCCACCATTCTCCAAAGCAGTTCTCTTCATGACTGTCTTCAAAGGGTATGATAAATATACAGTGAATCCTATGGTTGAGTGCCAGCCAACATAAAGGCAAGTTCATCAAAAACATCAGTGTGTTCTCAGCCATCTTAGTCACCAGACCTGTCAGGGTGACTTCCAGCTGTTCCCCAAATGACCATAAATGGTGATCAGTTTCAATTGCTTCAGGACACCAAGGCAGCCATAATCACACAGCCACAGACTCTCACGAAGGAGGACTTTCACAGCTGCTCCAGAAAGTGTTGAGGATGATGGAATTGATGTGTTCAAAACCAGGTCTTCAAAACACCGCTGTTTTATACATCAAGATGAGCTTTGGGATAAATTCTTGGAGTGTTTATAGAGGTGATTTCTGGAAAGAGCTGCTGTGTTCCATAAGCTACTCCCTCTTTGCTGTCCTCTGTCCTCCTGGTACCAAGGTGAGGGAAGAAAGTATTCTACATTTTATATCAAGCACAAAGAGATGCCTCAACTGGACTGCTGGACAGTGTGAATCTCCATTCCTACAGCCAGAGGAGCACCTGGGCCATGTCTGACTCTTAGTCAGCTGTGGCCAGAGAGAAGTAACTGCATGGGACATTGAGTCCCCGAGTATCACTAGGGTGGAAATCTCCAGTGTCTCCATGAGCTACAAGTGGGCTGTGCACAGGCAAGAGACTGCATGAAGCTCTTTCAAATCCTACGTGACTGCAGTATGAGAGAGCCTGTGTAAAGGAGTCTCCTGAGAAACCAGGGGTAGGGGCCAACATTGGTTGAGGAAAATGTGCCTTGGTGTCACAGAAAGTCCTGCTAAACCCAGAGATGTCTGAAGAACCCACAGGAATGCCACTGAGATACAGGTCTTTAAACGCCAGCTGGACCCAGATGTGCACAGTGAGCTTCCGTAAGAAATTCCTTGCTACTCAGATCTTGCTGCTTTCCCTAGTTTCTCCATATTTAAGGAAAGAGGTGTCTAGGAGCAGATGCAGAACAGGACACACACTTTTGTGCCCTGAAGATGGCCAGTGTTCAGAAGTCACCTGGTGACCTGACTGTTTGTCCTCAGTGTGCCCTGCTGGTGCCTTTGGCCTGTGGCTGGAGTAGAAAACGTGGACTGAGGGAGGTAGCCTGTCCCCCTGCCTCCTGGGGTTAAATTGCTGCACCTGGCATCCTCATGCAGGAAATTGCTGCTTTCCTTCCTGGAATCTGGGGTTGAGGACCTACAAAGTGGGGTCCACCTGTGTGATAAGCCCTCAGTGAGGATTTTGGCACTGTGCTACTCTCAGGCCTCTCAATGTCTAAAATGTGTTGTGCCAGCTCATAGCTGGGGAAATCAAGCTCATCTTGTGTGACCCTTAGGGGAGAACTGTAAACACTTGTGTCCAAATTCTCAAGACTTGGTGGCCTCTGAGTCTTTATTTTCCCCTTTGCTAATTTTGTTTTGTTTTTTCTTTTGCTGCAATAAAACAGAGCCATGAGTACAATCAAATGTTGAATCCTAAGGATCTTCCCATCAGGTCAGCAAAATCCTGAACCAGTTTTGGAGACCTCCTGACAAAGAGTGTAGCTGTGGGGAGGCACAAAAGATTTACTTTTGGGCGAACCTTGATGCTGTCATTATTAGCATCTCTGGATTTAGCAGGACTTTGTATGACACCAAGGCACATTTTCCTCAACTAAAGGTGGCGCCCACCCCTGTTTTTTCAGGAGAACCCTTCACATAGGCTCTCTCATACTTCAGACGTAAGACACTTTTAGCAACTGAACCGACATCTTTGGCTTCAAGTAGGTAGTGATGCCATGAGAGCAATCAAGTTTTCACCAAGTTGTGGGAAAACCAACCCCATGTCATGAGTTTAATTAGAAGTCATGGAAAATAAAAGTAAACGCAACCTCATTCTATTTGACGAGGCAGGTTTGTTTGGAATATCAGTGTCATATCCATCATTTCCTTAAATTCCCATGGTCACCACTGGAGGCGGAGAGGTAAAAGTTTTTGTCCTATTTCACAAAACAGAAAACTCAGAGCAGACAGGAACCAGAGACTGGGTTAGGTTCTTTGATGCTAAGGCCTTTGTGAATTGTTTGACTATGTCACATTGACTTGTTGCTTAAGAAAGAGTGATGAGATCAAACAAAAATCCTTTCTGCTGTCCTTGAAAACTAAGAATGATTGCACTGCTCCACCAAATCACTAGCCATCTGTATTGTTCAGGTGTCCTTGGAGATCTGTCTTGTTCAAAGCCTTGGTATAATTATATCATCTCCCATCCTTTACCTAATGATCTTGCTGCAAATTGGCCCATCAGAGAATTTAGCCTGTACTCCTGCTCTCCTAGGTTCAGAAAAGCCCTGGGTATCTGCGTTCCTAGGAAGTGTGGGATAATTCTGTCCCACCTGAATGCCATGCTGAACATATTAGATCTGCTCTAATGTTGATCGATAGATATGAAATTCAATTTTTCTGCAAACACCATCAATTATGGCCTCAGCTAGATTCATTCAACAAGATCAAAAACCAAATAAAACTTTCTTGAGGTCCCATCTGTTCAACAATGAGATCCCAATCAGTCAGGTGCTCGGCTAGATGTAATGGATGCAATGATGAATGTAACACAGTTTAGAGCCTGGTCAGGGAAGAGAGTCAAGACCATCAAATAACAGTTTCAGCTGTATTGTATGGGGTCAAAAGCAGGCTACGCAGGCAGATTGCTCGCTTTGGGTCACATTCTAACTCTTCTTTTTTTTTTTTTTTTTTTTTTTTTTTTAGCTTTTTTGACTGTGGGCAAAGGCTTGCCCTTCCTGTGCATCAGTTTATTCATCTATAAACATCCAGGTGACACCAGCTCTATGTGAGGCCACTCAACTACACACAAAACGAGTAGATGAGAGGCTCTGGCATGCAGTCATGACAAGAGCAAGTTACAGCTCCTAGGAAGTCCTGTGTCTACTGGGGGAGATGCTCAGTAGGCAGCCGACCATTCTCATCTAGAACAGATGCCTTCAGGGGGCAACCGAGGGTGGTGTGCCAGCTCATTCCCACTCAGATGCAAAGGCTACTCCTTGCTGCCCACCGATAATTGTTCTGCCATTTAAGGGCTCATTACAGACCACAGAGTGACATTCAAAGGAGAAGCAACAAGATGGCAGAGGGCTCCCAAACCAGAGGACACAGAGGGCAAGAGAATGAAGCTGGTAGGCGGGGAGGAAAGTTTTGGACACTTGAGGGCAGATTTTCAACTTTGTGGAAGCTCACCATTTAAGGCTTCCTTGGGCCCCCCTTGCATTTCTCACACCCGTGCCCCCAGCTTAATCCCACTGTGCTGCCCATTTTCCTGGGCTGGTCCTCACAGATGGTGCCTCAGCACGAGGCTGTACTGGTTTCCCTGAATCCTCTGGGCCTTGCTGCTTAAATTTTTTTGCATTTGTTCCCTGCGACACTTCAGGCCTCTCCCCAGTCACCAGGTGAATCACACACTTTCTCTAGATGTTCACTTGATGCCATCAGTCTCCCTGTGACCGTTCAGTTCTTTGCTTGCTTGACTGTTGTTTGACAGATTGCACCTCTTCCAATCCAGATTAGCTAGCTCAGGTATGTGTCTTTATTCTGACTGGCTTCCCCAATAATGATGCAAATCCCACAGGGGCGGTGAGAAGAGTTGTTTCCGCTTGCTTCATGCTGGGACCCGGAGCTCATGACAGTGCCTGAGAACAGACGTTCTCCAGTGCATACTGCTGGACAAAAACATATAGGGCATAGTCCACCATCCTCCAGGCCCTTGAACAGTGGACCTGGAGATCTTGGGATGCAATGAGAAACCTACCACGGAAGAGCTTCGAGGTTAAGCCAGACCAGCCTGTGAAGTAATGTTAGAGGAAACTTTTGAGATTTGGATGATAAAAACGTATTGCTATCTTTGAAGCACTGCTTGTGCCCAGCTTATAAATAGATTGAGAGTAATTAGCATTGTATTTTATTTTACTTTATTTCTTTCACATTTGTTTTTGAGTTTCTGTGTGTTGAACCGAGGGCCTAAAGCATGCTGGACAGTGCTTTACCGTTGAGCTACACCCCAGCCCACCATATTGTAAAGCAGTAATCACGTTCTGTCCAGATCTCAGACTGTGCTGCTAACAACAAAGCAAATAGTTACTTCGTTGATTGGATTTTAAATAATTATGAGTGATTAAATATTTCTAATTTATTTTTATGTATGATAATTATTAAACTAGGTTTGATTACTGAATTTTTTTACTAATCAAATACATGAAGTAATTAAGTCAGGCTGCTTTATTTCAGATGTTCATACCATTTTAAACCTAATTTTTAGGGTAATTTTAATACTAAATATAAATACTCAGCCCCCTTGTGCATTTTGTGTTAACTATGTGACCCAATATTAAATTAATATCTTGGAAACTAGAAGTATAAATTCCCTTAGCACAACAAATAAAAACCAGTCAGTCAGGATTGTTGATGATGTATAGTTACACTTTTACTTACTTAGTTTTCTTTTTTTTTTCCATTGAGTTTATTGGTATATTTTAGGTATACAGTACAGTTAGTTACATTCATCATTGGGATCTTGTACCTTTACATGACAGGTCTCGGTTCTCATTTTTTCCTCTTATCCCTGCCCTCCCTTCACCCCCCCTTCCCTATTTACAAATACTTTATTTTTATTTTCTCATGTTTTTTTTCTTTTCCCTTATTTCCTTTCCCCCATCTTTCCCACTTTCCCTACACCTTTAGCCCTTTTCTTCCTACTTCACATTGTCAATTATACCATTAGAATCTTATGTATCATTATAGTTTTTCACACCAGAGAAACTATTCAGTTTTATACATGTGTGACTTATTTATTTCACTTAGGAGTATATCCTCAATATGTATCCATTTTCCTATGAATGACTAATTTCTCACTCTTTATGGCTGAGTATTTGGTTTTCTTAAGGGACAGATGACATATTTATAAAAGAATATCACACTGCAAGAAAACAGGTCCTTGCAGGGTATCACTTGCTTAATTTCAGATCACATCAGTTAACTATTCTTCTCCTGTGCTTGCTAAAGGCCGCATTCCTTGGGCTCTTCTTTTATGACCTTCCAGAAAGTACTGAGTGCTAGCATTTTTTAGTTCCTTCTAAGAACCTTCAGTGTTTCCCTTCCATACACATAGAGCAAAGTCTCTCACTAGTGCAGTGTTTTAAATTATATGGAATTTATTGGTAATGTGTGTGTGTGTTAGTCTCATTCTACTTAATGAAACTGCACAGCATCCTCCTTGGCAATACACGTTCTAATGTAGCCTTTGAAAGAGTAGTCCAGTGCCCATGGATTATTGATGCTAATAGAAAGCTAAGTTTATGGCATTGCAGTGATGGTTGCATGAGTATATACTCACCTCTATCTGCATCACAGTGTATACTGAATGTTCACCTTGTTATATGTCTGTCATTTCTTAATAAAGTGGTTACAGAAAAGATTCAACCTTATGAACCATTACCAACCATGTCAGAGGATCTATTAATTAGAGTAATGGACATTAAAGACTGTTTCTAACTTGGCGAAATTAGTGGGTCCACAGTAGATTGGTCAGATAGATTACAACATCTCTGGTATCATACGGAGTTTAGCACTTTCTTTTGGGGAAAAAAAGAAAAGGCTCAGAATTGTTGTTCTTAATGAGTCCCATTAGCATGTGCGCGCTGAGTTTGGCATGGCATTTCTTGGCATCATTGATCAGTCGGTGGCACCCCACTTGCTCTCAGCCTGGCTCATGGCCAGGCCCGGCCTCTATCCCTATGGCACATGGGGAACATTTAGAATGGAACTTTTCCTGGGCTAATACTAATGCGGCAATGTCTGGAGGGCAAAGGTGGAGAGTAAAAAGGAACAGTATCATTTGGGTGCCCTCTCCTTACAGGGAAAGAAGAAAGTCACGACTGGGAAAACCGTCATTGCAGGGAGTAGACTTGCATACTGTGGTGGGGAACGGCGAGGGGAAGACTCCATAACAGGGATGTCTGAGGCTCCACGAGTCATGGAGCAGCGGCATGCAGTGGTCTTTCTCCTAGAAACTCCACTTCTGCCGGTGATGTGAGTAAGTCACAGGCTTTCAGGACATCCACAGCACAGCTTATTCTCTGCTCTGTGGACATTAGTTTTAAAACTGGGGTCCTACTTTTTAGTCTCCGTACTCATTTAAAATAGACTCCAATTATGACATGATCCACAAGTCCAATCTTAGCTCCTATGTTCCTGACATAGCAACCTAGCAATGGGAAACAGAACAAAACAGCAAAGCCCCACAGTAGTAAAACTCACTGATGGACTGAGTGTTAGTCCTTATTTCCAAAAATAGAATTGAGGATGGAAAGATAGAGGATGGATCTTTGGTTACTTGTGCCAGACCATGCACTAGGGACACTGGAAATGCTCTTTCTTATAAAAATGTCAAGAAGATAAGGTTATTATTCTCTATTTTCCAAGCAATGCAAACAGAAGTCAGACACATGATTTGAAACATGGAAAGCTACACAGTGGGGGAATAGGTATCTCTGAGCTAAGGCTGTGTTCCTTTATTCCAGGCTGTTTCCCAATGCATTTATTTTTCACTTAATAACCTAACAGGCATTGCATCTAAAAGACCAAAAGACTTATCAAACTTAACCTCAGAGGTGGGAGAATTAGTCACTGTTTAGATTTGGCAATTGAATTGCAAAACGAATGACAGTTGTTGATCTGTGCCTGTCATTGTCGCCCAATGTCATGCCAGACAAAAGTTCCATTCTAAATGTTTCCCATGTGTCATAGGGATAGAGGCCAGGCCTTGCCATGAGCCAGGCTGAGAGCAAGTGGGGTGCCACCGACTGATCAATGATGCCAAGAAATGCCATGCCAAACTCAGCGCGCATATGCTAATGGGACTCATTAAGAACCACAATTCTGAGCCTTTTCTTTTTTTCCCAAAAGAAAGTGCTAAACTCCAAACAACTACCAAATGCATTTATTTGTAGCTGTGCCACTTTTACTTGAGCACAAATAAAATCTTTCTGTACATACTAATGGGAATCAGTTTTTATCTTCTGTTTATTTCTGAATTTGCCTTCTGCAAAAAAGTGGGGGGGTGCAGGTTCATTCTCTTTCATCGAGGGTAGTGATTACAGGAAATCAAGTACAAAAGTTAATAATGGGAATTCATTGCTACAAGTGTATATCGAATGGTGCTCCTTCTCTCAACAACAATGTATTAAATATCTATTCCATGCAAATCCCTCTGAGGATATGAATATGAATAAGACAGAGACTTGACCCTCAAAAATTTCAGGCTGCAGAAAAAAGATGAAGAAATCCCCACAAATAGCCCTAATAGTGGTTAGAAATGAAATCAGAGTCATAACAGAAGTACAAATAAAATACTAGCAAATAATAGTGTCTTTGGAGTTTAAAAGGCACCGCATGGGCTTTGCAGTTCTGAAATACCTCGGAATCCTGGCCAGTCCATTTCTTATGACACTGAGTGCTTAATCATGCTGAATCTCAATTTCCCACATGCAAAAAGATTCCAACAGCACCTATTTCACTGTCTAAGATTTAAAGGGCATATTATATGCAAATTGCTTAACGTTGAGCTAGGCAGAAGTTGCTATTATAAAGAAGGAAGACGTTATTTTAAACTCAGATTATTAGGCAAAGTTTCGTGAAAGAAGTGACACTGAAACGGAGACTTGGAAGTTGGCTGGAAGGAAGGATATTAGGAAAGGAACTGAGACAGTCGGGTACACAACACATTCACAGGATAAAGTGGCTTAACTTAGTGAGAATGCCAGACTGTTGTGATGCTCTGGGAAAAGTGGGACCTGTGCAGCAAGGCCTGATGGGATGGTGAATATGGATTAATTTTGATGTTGGACTAAAGGACTTTAGACCAGAAAGTTTGCAAACTATACTAACCGCATCTAGTCCGCACCTGCCTTTAAGAAGGTTCATTACCTAAGAAAGATTTTTAAATTTTAAGTGGTTGTAAAAAAAGAAAATAAAAAGGAGAATATAGGAACACATATGAGGCATTCATACAGAGTTGGGTGTGCACTGATGAGCCCACTCGTTCAGACATCAAGCCTGGCAGCTGTGGCAGAGGCCATTTGGCCCCCAAAGCCAAGGCTGTGTACAAATGCATACAGAGCATTTGTCAGCCCCTGGAGGAGAAAGTCGACAGCACGCGATGGGATTAGGATGGAGGTTTCTGAACAGGGAGGTAATAAGCAAGGAGCCCTCTACAGAACTAGGCTTGCAGTTGGATTACAGATGGCAAAGGCAAGAGTCCCTGACGTTCAACACGCAGGTGACGAGACTGGCCGGCCAGGAGAGCAGGAAGGACAGAGAAGAACGGGAAAACTGTAGAAGTGAGAAAGGCAACTCTAAATGTGGCCTTTCTCTATTCCAGAGAGTCTCCTTCTGACATTTTAGCTCAAGAAAAAGTTTTTTTTTCTTTTAAATTAATATCATGTATTCACCAAAGACTCACTGCACAGCTACACAGAAGTGAGCGGGAAGCGATTGTGTTTATCTAGCAGTGGAGGGGACCCTGGTAGGGTGAGTGGCCCAGATGGGAGAGCCAGGCAGTGACCCAAGCAGAGGGAGGGACCCGGAGAGGTTGCAGAAGTTGGTTTTCCTGGCTTGTTTCCTCCTGCCCAGCAAACTGGAGCTAATCCTCCAGGCCGAAGCGCTGCCCTGGGCTGCAACTCCCATCTCTTCCTCCCAGGGGACAAAAACCCTTTGTATAAAGTGGATATTTATCTTTACGGTCCTGGTATAAGCCTCAGTGGAGAGTAAATATCTGGGACTAAGATTTCAGCTAAAAAGAGGCCACAGCCCAGCCAGCTTGTCTTTGCCCCACTGTTAAATATTTCAGAGACACCAGACACTGGAGCAGCATTATTTACAGACCACAATGAGTAGCAGCCAGAAGAAGCTAAAGAGGTATTTTGTTTATGATTAGTCACTTAAAATTATAATTGCTTTCTATACTTTTAGCAGTTTTTTTTTTTTTGTCTGTTGTTTTTTGAGACAAGGTCTCACTATGTAGTTGACACTGACCTGGAACTCACTATGTAGCCCAGGTTGGTCTAGAACTCACAGCGATCCTCCTGCCTCAGCCTCCTGAGTGCTGGGATTACAGGTGGGCGCCACCACGCCCGGCTTACTTTTAGCAATTTTTAAACATAACAGTGTTGTTTTTGGATGAACAACTATCAGTTGTACTAAGTCGGGCTAAATGGCACATCCATGTTTATAATTGTGCAGATACTGTTATTTGATATTTATATCTCAGTGCCTCCCATTCACAGAAAATAGTTTCTGGGAACCTGGTATTCATATCTCTTGGCTGTCCTCCTACTCTTGAGATTTCAACACTTTTATTAAGTCGTCCTAACTAGTGTGCTGTTCTGTCGACCCCGTGACTTGATTTTTTGCTGTTTCTGTTGAGTAAATATGGTTATCATGCATCTTTGGAAGTGCAGTTGTAAAGAAGGATTTGTTGTAGTGTGGGGAAAAGAATTGCTTGGTGGTATGGCAAGTGGTTTTCTAAGCTGCAGGAACTAGCCTGGTTTTAGATGATATTTAACTGTGTTAGTTCTGGCTCCACCACTCACCAACTGTTCGATTTGGAGCCAATGTAGAGGACCTACCGGTTACTAATCCAGTCCCCAATTCCCCCTTCCTCTTCCTAAAGCACCTACTTTTGTTCCCATAAGCATCCTATACCTTTATGCTACAGAGGAAATGGCCCATTGTGAGGCCCATTGTGATGGACATTCTTGGCTTTCATATCCCAAGACATGACAATCACTTAGCAACAATTACTGCTTTAAGGGTGACCTTACTATTCAGCTTGTCCCAACAGATCATCCATACCTGGGAGGAGAAAGGATTCTTCTTTTTGCTGGGCAGGGACAAAGTGCCATGTAGCCCAGAGGTCACTGTGAACCATCCCGCATGGACCTCTGGTGTTAGAGATGTGGGATGAGCTGACAATGCAGAGACTCGGGTCCTTGAGTGACACCTGTAGACCACTTGGCTCTGCACTCTCACTGCAGGTGACAGGCACTGTCCTCCGCATGCAATGTGCACATCAGCTTCTGCTACCTGTGACAAAGCACTTGAGCAGATGGCTAACCTGCCTTCAAGCCTGCCTCACTCCCTCTGCATAGCTACATCATGAGGTTTATAAAAATTGGAAGTGAATGGCCAGTTAATTAAGCAAACACTCTTTTAAGACCCTTTAGTAAATAATGTGTTTCTGAACTCGAGTAATAGATCATCGCAGTTTATATGAAAGTTACTCCACTTGCCATCTGCTCACTGGCTTTGTTTTTATGTTCTCTTTGTTTTCACATTTGCTTAAATATTTTTACTGGATTGGAGAACTGTGTTGTGAACATCAGCTTGTAGAAATGAATGCTCTTCTTGTTTCCCTCAGTCCCCATCTTTAAAATGAGATAAAAACCTGGAAAAGAGAGGTTACATGGTTTGTCCTCAAACTAGTGGAAGAGCCCATTATATAAGAAGATAGTTTTTATATTTCATTGCTTGTCATTGAGAATATTTTCACTTATTATCACTAGTTAGCAACAAAGGTAAAGTAGAATGTAGGTTTTGAATGACTTTTGCTTTTGGTTGTTGTCCCCATTTTATGGGAGGAAAATAAACCAATAAACCAAAACTGTGAGAATAGGAGGCCAGCTCTAACAGTAAATGATTGTTTGTTTTGTTCATTTGTAGAATGCAGCTTGTTAGCCAGGATATGTTAATCTATCAAGATCATTCTCTCCTTGTGTTTCAGCAGTGGCTCTTTTTTGCACTAACACTACTTTATTAACCACATGTGGGTGCTGACTGCGGACATGTAATCTCCATGATGTTATTAAGCCTGCTGTTGTAGCCCACAGGGCCCAGGTGGTCTGGCCTTGGATAACGTGCTTAATTGCTTCCTTAACTGAAATACAGCTCTCAACCTTCCCCATGTGTCTTTTGTTACCAGCTTGCAGCAATTGCTTCAGGCCAGTAGATTTCACTGCCTCTGCGCTCTTTAGAGTACTCCAGGGAGTCACCGAAGAAAATGAGGTAGAAATCAAGGTTGGGGGCTGCCCCGGGGTGAATGCCTCCTTTGGGTGCATCCCAACTGTCCCTCTCATTCGTCTCAGGGGTTTGGAAGCATCTTGATGATGAAGTCTTTTTGCCATTCTAAGAGTACAATAATTTTTAAAAAGCACTGAGTTCTGAAAACATAGGGTGCTCTAAAATTGGATGTCCAACCCAGACCCAAAGACAATGATTTTAGGAGGTAAGGCCTTGGGGGTGATGAGGTTTTGAGGGTGGAAGCCCTGTGAATGGGATTCATGCTCTAACAAAGGGGCCTGGAGAGGGGCCTTGCTCCTCTGCCCAGGCAAGGACACAGCGGGAGGTTCTGCTGGCAACCAGAGAGCTGTCCTCACTGGACACTGTGTCTGTGGGCACAGAGATCTGACTTCCCACCCCCAGAACTGCTATTCCTAAGCCCTGTTTATGCTATTTTGTTGTGGCGACCAGAATAGACTGACACATAAGAGTGCCTGGAAGTTTGAGGGAAGATGAGAGGTGGAGCTCTGGATGGAGCAGAGTTCTGTGTGCAGAGGCACTGCTGAATGCTTACTCTGGTTTAACTGCGACAGAAACATCACTCAGCCCTTTTATATCATTTCACTCAGTCCTTACAAGTCCCTGAAGGTGGACACATTACCTGTGTCCCATGGAGGCAGATGAATGTGTCCAAGAGCATTCAGTTTGTACACAAAGGGACAGAAGTCTTCCTGGCTGCAGATCCTGTATATTCCAAATATGAGGGCCATGACTTGCAGATCTGGACTCATTGGCTGGGAAATGCAGAAATGCAGAGCCAGGGAGTAATAAGGTAGGACATAGACAGAAGGCACTATATGGAGTCCCACAGAAGTCCAGAAGTATCCAGAACCATCTAGAAATTAGGAATATTTCCAGTTCTTTTTCTTTTTTTTTCATTAAATTTGTTGGTATATTTTAGGTATACAATACAGTTATAGTCATCATTAGGCTCTTGTACCTTTACACGATGTAAATTGGTTCTTATTTTTTGCCCATTCCCCAGCCCTCCCTTCACCCCTCCACCCTTCCTTGTTTACAAAGACTTTGTTTCCGTGATTTTCACATACATTTTCTTTTCACCTCTTAGCTTTCCTCTATCCCTCACACTTCTGGCACTCCTATAGATCTTTTCTTCCTATTGCACAACATCAGTTATACATTTTGATCCTTACACTTTCAGGTTTTCACACCAGAGAAACGATTCGGCATTTACTCACATACATTTTCTTTTCACCTCTTAGCTTTCCTCTATCCCTCACACTTCTGGCACTCCTATAGATCTTTTCTTCCTATTGCACAACATCAGTTATACATTTTGATCCTTACACTTTCAGGTTTTCACACCAGAGAAACGTCTCGGCATTTACACATGTGTGTCTTATTTATTTCACTTAAGAGTATGGCCTCAATGTGCATCCACTTAGCTATAAATGTCTCTAGTTTCTCATTTTTTATGGCTGAGTAGTACTCCATTTTATAAAACACACACACACATAAACATACAAAAAACAAAAAATGTCTTCATTATCCAGTCTCTAGTTGATGGGAGATTGGGCTGTTTCCACATTTTAGCTGTTACAAACTGTGCCACTATAAACATGGGTGCATATATATTGGTATATTTCTTCCAATTCTTTTGGGAAGAAGACCCAGCAGAGGGATAGCTGGGTCAGATGGGACTTCTAACCCTATTGATTTCCACAGTGGTTGCACCAGTCTGCACTCCCACCAACAATGGAGAAGGGTTCCCTTCTCCCCACAGCCCCACCAACATTTGTTATTGGTTAATTTCTTGATAGCAGCCATTCTTTCTAGGATAAGGTGGAATCTCAGTGTTGTTTTCATCTGCATCACTCAAATGACCAGCGATGTTGAACACTTTCTCATATATTTATTTGCTGCTTTTACTTGTTTGAGAAATGTCTGTTTATTTCAGATGCCCATTTTTGAACTGTATCTTTATATTTGGTGGGTCTGATTTTTTTGAGTTCTTTATATATAGTAGACCTTTGTCTTAGGAACAGCTGGTAAAATGTTTTTCCCAAATTGCAGGTTGTCTCTTAGCTCTGCTTGTGATTTCTCTCGCAGTGCAGAAGCTTTTACAAAGATGAGATCCTGGGCTGGAGATTTAGCTCAGTGGCTCCAGTGCCTGCCTTGCAAGCTCAAGGGCCCAAGTTTGATCCCTGGTACCCAAGGCAGGGTGGATGCAGAGAAGGAACAAATCACTCTAGATCTATCCATCTCTGAAAAAATGCCCCACCTATGACTGCATGAGGCTTTTGAGGGACATCTAGACACAAGCTATAATAGCTGTCCTATTAAAAACCTGCTTGATTTCACACCAGAAGAACTGAAGATGACATTCTCTGATTGGCCCTGGTGCAGGGTTTCAGCACATGAGCCTTGGCACTCCACGATTGACATGTCATTCCAACTTGCCTGATGGCTAGCCATGCCCTAGTCTCTTGCCTCAACCTAGGTGATGTTTTTAGTTATTGTCTCTTGCATGATGGGAGCTATCACAGGCAGCAATATCATGTAAATAAATGATGGTCCCATTCCCTGTCTTTGGCATAGACCCCATCCTTATGCCTCTTTTCCAGACCCCTTGGGGCCTAATCTTTCAATCCTTCTCTTTCCACATCTCTGGCCCAACAACCTTTACATTGTCTTGCCTATGGATCTATGTTTTTCTTAACCTCAGGCAGCTTCTCTTTTGGTACAAAGGAGATGGCTGGGCGCAATGATCTCTGCTCACTGGGAAAATCTACCTTGCAGCTATTATCAGCAGAAGTCCTTCAGTTCACAGCAATCCATCTTCAGCTTCAAACCACATACCAAGCCAAGCCATCACTGAACCAAGTCTGTTTCTTTCCTTTTCCACCCTCTGGCCTTAGATGTGAACTGATAAATAGGTCTCAGTTCAATAGTAGTGGGAGACTTAGGAAATGGGCCACATTCTCCTAGAGTTTACAGAATCTGCTTGTCCCAATACCCAATGCATCATGCACTTAGGATAGTTCCCCATGAGTTTAGGACTTAGTGTGTCCAGTGTGCATATTAGCACACCAGGAGGTATTCTTTGGTATAGTTGTCTACTGCAAATGGCCCACACAAAGGGTCAAATAAGTGAGTGAGCACTCCAAATATAATTGCCTATACCAAGAGGTGGGGGGAAATAGAGGAGCAGGTATAGGCAGGTGTGCAAAACTCTGGCACCTCCCTCCTGTCCACATCCCATCTGACTTGGTCTTAACTTAGGATTGGAAAAAAGAAACCTGTTAAATTTCTTTTACATCTTTTGTAATTCTTCTTCATGCTGATGATCCCAAAGCTACCCATGGGTGTGGCATGAAGTTAAAAAATTAAGATAGCCAAGAATAATTTCTCTGGAGAACAAAACAAAACAAAACACCAGATTTTTTTCTTGTTAGCTTTCTTTTCTGAACGGGTGAGCTTGGTTAAGTTTATAAAAATTGGTAAGCCTTGGTCTTCTCAATTTAAAAGTTATTAAATAGTAAAAGAGACACTCATTAATCCTTCTCAAAATATTCCATCTCCCTTCAAGCACACTTGTCCCATAGCTCTGGCTGCTTTTTGAAAGCAGTTCTGGAAGTTCTTCACCTGTGTCTCTTCACGGCTGCTTCAGTGTCTTGCAGTGATTCAAAATGTTTGTGGAATTTCTGTCAAATCAAAACATTATGGTGTGTCTTCACCCACCTCATCCACCTTATTCACCACAGCTGGCCCTGTGTGATGTGCAGCTCTTCCCCAAAGTCAAAATGACCATGAAAGGTAAATGTTTTAAGTCAATTCAGGACATTGAGGCAGCCACAATAGTGCAACTAATGGCAGTTGTGAAAGTGGCCTCCAGAATTGCTCTAGAAAGTGGCAAGTCAGGAGAGAGGCATCACTGCTTTATTGGAACCATAATCTGATGAGCAGCTCCAAGATGAATGGGAGGTGGAGAGGAAAGCTTAGCAACCATCACACGAGCCTAGAGGGAGGTTGTGAAGATGAGCCAAGGAAGATGCATGGGCCAGGACCTTCCATGGCTGATGTGGCTGCCACGGTCACTATGGCTACTGTATCAGTGCAGAAAGAGAAGAGCTAAGAGCCAGGCAGGCCAGGAGAAACCTCAGGTTTCCAAACTCCAGCCCGGTGATCTTAGTCAGTTCACTCATATCAAAGCCTCATGAAGTTCATTTGCAGATTGTACCTAGTGATGATCATCTCCTTAGGGTAACTGAGGAATCTCAGTTGGCTATAACTGTAGCACATATAGTGATAATCAACTGATAAAGAGAAAAGGTTTACTTAGGGTCACAATTTAGAGGTTTCAGTCCATGACTGGTTGACTCTCTTGCTGATCAAAGCCCTTTCGTTTCATGGTCAGGAAGTGACAAGAGGACAAGGGCAGAACCTCGTCCCATAATCCCCCTCAAACCCAGGCTCCCAGTGAAACAGCCTTGCAGCAGGCCCCAATTCCTACAGGGTCCTCTTCCACTTCACAACACCTTCCTGGGGTCTACACCTTGAACACAGAGCCTTCAAGGGATGCTCCAGAGCCACATTGCAACAAGGAATCATTACATTAGAAAATATCTGTAGACTGCCTATCCCAGAGCTTGGGCATATAGCGAGGGCTTAATTCACTGAGCCCAGGAAAGAATTTTCACTGGGCAGTAATTGAAACATAAAAATTTCTAAACTTTTAGGAGCTATGGGAAAAGGAATTAATTTTATTTGTTGTCATGTAGTAGTAGATGCTAGCATTTTTGATAAAGTAACCTAGAGTATACACTGAAGGAAGGAATTAATGTCATTTACTCATTTTTTAACTTTAAATGTCTCAAGTCACACAGATTAAAAATTGCTAATTTAAAAACATTGCTAATTTGAAATTGCATGAAACTGTAAGACTATGGGGTCATAAGAGGGAAAATATGATAAATAATAAAAAATATTTGGTGTCAAGCTCTTAATATTTATAATTTTTGAAACTTTTACAATGAGCATGTATGTGTTACATGTTCCTTTCATTCAAAATGAATGAAATGTTTCCATATAACCATTTTTATTCATACAACTTTACATTTACAATATCCCAACAGTGAAAGGTAAATGATAGAAAGTCAAGTTCATCCCAGCTGGCTGCCTGTCCTCTTCCTGTGGCCTGAGTCTTTGCAGGGAATCCTACCAGGCGTAAAACACATACATATAGATAATCAGCATTTTTATATCTTGAAATCATCTCAAGTTCACAGCAAAGCTGTAAGTATAGAAAAAAAATTTTTTTCCTAAACCACTTGGGAGTTTCCAATACAATGCCTCATCATTCTTGAATTCTTTAACATAATTTCCAATGCACAAGATATTCTACTATATATAAGCAAAGCACAGCCATCAGAATCAGAGGGGTTAACAATGATACAATAGAACAATCTAATCTTTAGAACTCATGAAAATTTCACTGACTTTGTCTCGATATTTGAATAGCAGAAGGATCCAGTCTAGAGTAATGTGTTACATGTAGTTGTCATATTTATTTAGTGTTCTCCAACCTGAACCAATGTTTTGGTCTACTTGATGTTCATGACCTTGATATTTTTGAACATTAAAGGCCAGGGCCTTTGTAGAGTACCTGTCATTTTTGGTGGATATGGTGTGTCTTTATGGGTAGATTAATGCATTCGTGCCTGCATTTTTGGCAGGGATATCATGGGGATGATGCCCTGTGTTTCTCATTGCATTTCATCAAGAATTTCATAATATTGGTTAGACCCATACTGATGATGTTATCTTTGACAGTTGAATTAAATAGTATCAGTCAAACTCCTCATTGTAAAAATTACTGTATTCTTTTGTGCGATTTTTAAATATTCTGTGGGGAGGCTATTTGAAACTAAGTAAATACCCCATTGTTCATCCAATTTTTATTCATCTGAACATGTATTTTTTCTATTGATTTTTTTCATTCATATATATTCATATATATGACTTATGGTTTTCTGTTTTAATTGGTTGGCTGTAACATATCACTGTTTGCTGCTCCATTTGCATCCAGTGTGGTCAGCAGGAACTCCTTTGGGCTGGCTTCCTTCCCACATCTCCTCTCACCCTTGCACCTTTCCATACTTTATGTGAAAGTCATTTCAGTGCCATCTTATGTTCCCCCATCTCCCTCATCTCCCACAACCTAGCACATACATTGTTTAAACAGTGCTTTTTCTCAGCATGTCTGATTCATTTTAGGAGTGAATGGTAAATGTCAAGCTTGAGATGTGCTCTGTGCACCGGGTTGTTCTCATCCCCAAACCAACTCAGCAGAGAGACACAGGTGCTCAAATTCTCATCCCTGTACTCAGTGATAGGTGTAATTTCTGCTGAAGTTGAGAGCGGAGTGAGGCTTTCTTCCAGGATCTCTAGGGTACTGTTGACAGGTGAAGGGCATATGTACTGGACAGAATCAAAATCAAGTGTTTATGAGCACTGAAAAATGGGGTTTGGAAACTAAAGCTATTTTGTAAAAAAGATGATGAACTTCCATTGACATGGGCTGCCCAGAGTAACTGGAGCCCCTAACACTAGCTGATTAGTGTAAATGTGTAGGATCGCTAGCATATGCCTGGTGATTATTTTTCTTATATAATCTAGTATCACCTACATTAGATTATGAAACTGATCTCAGGAAATAGGGTCAGCATCTGTGTGAGGGTACACAGGGAATGCCTGATCATGAACCCAGAGAAGAGAATAAAATGCACATTTCTTTGTCAGCAATTAAAGATTAACCTGGCAGCCTTCGAGGTCAGATGTCGATATGTTACTCTCCGCTCTTCCAGGTTCCCAGGATCTTCAGAGAACATGTAGAACCAAAAGCAGCAAGCACATCACTCCTTTTTATACTAAATTGTAATTTTCATTCATTCATTTATTTACATATTTGTCCAACAAGTATGCATGGAACATTTATTATGAACCACCAATACGTAGCTCACATTTATATATAACGTAAGTTTACAATGGTATATATAATATATATAGTTACTCAGGATAACATATTTATAAATATAGTTCTTTGTACAGTCTATAATACTTTGTAATACTTATATAATATATACTTAAATATGTATAATTACTTCACTTCTTATAAATACTTTATGGGATTCAAGCTATATTCATAGCTAGCACAAAGTGTCATGCATGTACATGTTATCAACAACTATATTTTTATTATCTCCATATTGCGGGCAAGGAAATTGGAATTCAGAGGTGGTAAGTGGATTTTTTGAAATCAAGCTATTATTGGTGACAAAATTGAATCTGTTTTGTTTTTTAATGAAATTACTAGTGAGATTTTTATCTAAGACCTACAGAGTTAGCATTGGGCTAAAATTTAAGAATGGTCAATCCTAAATCATGAGATCTTTAATCCAGAAGTTGTTGTCAGGTCTCCAGTGTGGCCTGCTGTGTGATTCTAATCATCTCTTTCTTGTTTCTTCTGTTCTTTCTTTTCCTTCTCTCTACTCCAGCAGCTTAGTTGATATTCAAAACCTTGAGAAATTTAAAGATTTCATTTGTGTTTCTAAAGCAGTGCAGAGCATGGAATGATTTATGGGATATCTGGTAACTTGCATAGAAATTGTAAAAATAAAACCCAAAATCAAAGGAACCTAAGAACTGTCTACATTAAAAAGGAAAACTTTCTGTTTTGATTCAAAGTCCACTGTGTTTAAGGAGAAAAGCAGCTGTTAGTCAAAGCACCCATTTCTTCATCATTAGCTATTTTTTTACAATGACATAATTCATTGGGTAGCCTACTAAAAAGCAGGAGTGCTTAGATAAGAAGTTGGTGAATGAAGGTCTATGCTATAGGGATTGGCCAAAAGTTTTTAGTAGAGAGCTAAGTTTGAGTTTTATAGACCATATTGTCTCTTTCTCAACCACTATTTCTACCACTGCAGCATAAAAGCAGCTACAGACACCCATAAACAAATGGATGTGGTAGTGTTGTGATAAAACTTTACTTACATAAACAAATTGCAAGCTGGATGGCCTCCACAGGCTAGTTTGCTGCCCCCTGATCCAAATAGTAGATTCTCCACCATCTGGAGCATTGTGTGAGTGACCATGGGAAGATGAAGGAGGAACTTCTCCTTTCTGTGTCTTTTTTGGAAGGCCATTCATCCTTTAAGAGGTAGGGCATAGTGGGAAAAAATGAGGTCCTTGGAGAGAGTGCCATGGAGACAGAGAATATCAGGGACTTGAAAGTGATGCTTACACTAGACCCAAAGGATGAGCATGAATTAGATGCAGAGAAGGGGCTGAAACTGGAGATGAGACAGGAAAGGCAAAAGCTCTCCTTGGGAGACACAGTGTAGTTCAGTATGGGAAACCAAAGAAGGCCTGTGTGGCAAGAGCTGTGGCCACACCAGTCTTTGATGAATTATAAAGCCATGGACTGTTGGACAAAAACAGATTTCAGAGGATTTTAGAAACCTTGGTAAAGAACTATTGACATTGTACCAAAAGCAAAGAGAAGCTACTGTGTTTTAAGTATGTGACATCATTGGGTTTGCATTCTAAAGTAGCAATCTGACTTGCTGAATGGAGACCAGATTAGAGCAACCATACACCCTGAAGTCTGAAAGACCTAACAGTAGCTTGAACCAAGAGAGTACCAATAGAGATGGAGAAAAGTAGGTCGTTCCAAGAAAAATTAGGAACTTAAATTGATGGAACCTGGTGACACATTAATTATGCAAGATGATGAAGGCCTCCAGGATTGAAGTTGCAGGTTTCTGTCTTGCACAACCAGATAGCTGGTGGTGTCATTCACTGGGAGAGAAGTCTTGTGAGGTTGAAGGGCTGAGGCACTGCAGGTGGCAGACGTTTCTAAATCCAGATGGAAGTTGTTGATAATACAGCATGACTTGCTTTTGCAACATTTGAGACACTGAGTGGATATGTGAATTAATCAGGCAGATAAAAGTCTAGGACCCACAGGTACGTGCAAGGCTTAAGATAGACAATTGTGAATAAATAGGATAGATTTGGTTTTTGGAATCAAAATATTGAAAGATGAAATGTTCTAAAGAGATAATATAGAGTGAGAAGGGACACATGTTCCTGCCCTTAAAAATGTGGTACAAGGACTCCAGAGACACAGGCTCTGTGTCCAGCAAAGTTTTGGAAAAGCAGAGAAGGTTTTGAGTCGTAGACAAAGCTCAAATTTCTGGAGTCTCAGTTTTATTTGATTGTTTTTGTAGTAAGAAATGGAATGTTCCATAGAGCAGAGCAGAAAATTAATATAAAAAAAGACAACTAAATATAATTTAGGTATGTGTTTGAAGCTGTTACCTGGGCCAAAGCTGTAGATCCTCAACTCAGGAATTGATAAATAACCAGAAAAGTGGATAATTATAGCTGCTTATTATTATCACCTTTTGCCCTCTTCCATAAAATTTATGATTTGAAACTAGAAGGGGAGTCTGTGCAGTTTCTGTGGGGCTCTCTTGGTAAGTCCTATAATTAGCAGCTTGGAAAAAAGAGAGATTGGTTAAAAACTCTGTACCTTAGCAAATGAAATTCCAATATACATGGTTCACAAGTAACAGGAGTACAAATTGTTGAATATGTGAAAACTCATCCCAGGCATTTCCAACATGAGACCGCATTACTGCTCTGGGAGCGGTAATCACATATGTGTAAATATTACACAGAGAAGTGAGATCATGCAGTATTGGTCTTTTTGTGTCTGGCTTATTTTGCATGGCATAACGTACTCCTCAAGTTCATCCCAGTTATGTTAAATGGCAAAGCATTCTTTTCAAGGGCTGACATATCTCTCTGTATGTGTGCACATATATGTAATAATTTCTTCATTTATCACTGAAGAATACTGACAGTTTCTACATCGTGGCCTTTGTGGATAGTGCTACAATGAACATGGGAGTTCAGCTATATCTTCAAGAGAGTGACTTTATTCCCTTTGACTATACACTCAGTCGTGGGATTTCTAGGTCATACTGTAGCTCTATTTCTTTGAAGGCTTCTATACTGTATTCTATATGGTTATACCAATTTACATTCTCCTCAGTGATGTGTGAAAGTCCTCTTTTCTCCACATGCTTTCCACTACTGGCCTCTTTCTTTTTGGTCAAGTCCAGCTCTCAGTACTTTTCTTCTATTAATGTATTCAACTTGATAGCAACCCTATCAGGTAGATATTCAACTGTATTCTCAAAATAAGAATAGTGAAACACAACGAAGTCCAGTAGCTGTTCTAGGTCATACTAACACCCAAGATTGAATCCAGAGTCAGCTCCCAAAGTGCTGCCTTAGCTTGAACAAGCAGCCACATCCTTGGTCATTGTGTGGTATCAACATCCTTCAGTGTGGCTCATGGACACAGCTTCACTAGCGCCAGGAAGAGAGAGGCAGCCGTCAGACAGCTAAGTGTCATCCCATGTTCAATTACTTTTTGATAGTCCTCATTTATAAGGAACATTCCTCTGTCTAGGCCACTTTCAGCATTCTCCCTAGTTGTGACTGGGCCACAAAGGTCTTGTCACTGGCCACATCTTGGATGATCATGGAGGACTCTGTTCTGAGTAAGACAAGCCAGGCACAAAAGACAAGTACTGCATGATCTTCTTTACATATAGAATCTGGAAATCCATAGAAAAGTAGAATGGCGGTTATCAGAGGTTGGAGGTACAGGAAATGGGGAGTTTGTAGAAGGGTGTCACGTTTCAGTGAGATATCAGGAATGAGTCTTGCAGATCTACTGTATGATGTGGTGACTATGCTTGGTAGTGGAGTAGGAGGCACTCCTTGCAGGAGTTAGAGGAGTGGACCCCCGCTGGTGGAATGCACTGGGAGGTGGTGGAGACCTGAGAGATGAGGCCTTATCTCTCTCTCTCTCTCTCTCTCTCCCTCCTCTCTCTCCTTCTCTCCATAGACCCAAGAACAAACTTGCCAGCTAACCGTGGACTAAAACCATGAGCCAGAATAAATACTTCCTTTTGTAAAAGTGATACGGGTATTGAACCCAGTACCTTTGCATGAACTACATCCCTTGCCCTTTTTAAAAATTATTACTTATTTTGAGACAGGGTCTCACTAAATAACTAAGTTGCCCAGACCGGGCTAAACTTGCAGTCCTGCCTCAGCCTCCCAGAGTGCTAGGATTAAAAACATGCACTGTCATGCCTGGCTAATACTTACTTTTCAAGTTGTTGATCAGTAATTTTGTCATAACAGTGGAATGCATTTGTAAGTTGATGAAAAATTAAATTTTAAATGTTCTCATCACAAAATTGATACATAATATGCAAAGCTCTATTTTTAAGACTTTATTTTTAATTGAAAAATGGAAATTGTTTACATTTATGGGATGCAATGTGACATTGAGATATATGCATATATTTTAAATGATTAAATTAAGCTAATTAATACATCCATTACTCAGATAATCATTTCATTGCTTCCTTAGACTCCCAGTGATGGGTAATATTCAGGGGGAGAGGGGAGGACAGATAAATAGAAAAGAATTAGAATTTGACAGACATCACCTCTTGTCTTATTAGAATAAAGCTTTTTATCAAAGGAAGACTGGAGCCTAATCAGCCTGCATTTCCAAGATTCTGACAAGCAGCCACTTATATCAGATTAATGCTGTAGAACTTAATTGTTTCTGTACCTCCTGATACTTTAATTCTGGGGTAATGTGGTGCATTAGCAGATGGATAACAGCAATTCTTACACTGTAGGGAATGGGCTCAAGGCTCCTCTCTCGCCCAGATATAGGCACTGTCCCTTCTGTCTATAGTTTTGATTGAAATCACATAAGCCAATAATTCCTAAAGGCAGCTACTGTGAGAAACAAAGCTATGAAGTTACCAGCTAAGACTGGGTAAAGTACTGGACATGTCACAAGTAGACAACAGAAGGATATGCACCCACCCGAGTTTAGGGAACTGCAGGTTCAAGAATTGTTCTATTACTTCCAAAATATAAATTAAAAGAAAATAGCAGAAAAGGTGGTGGATTGAAAAATCACTGTATTCAGTCAGTTCTTCAATCGGAGCAAAGTCAATAAAGATAATGAGATTCTAATTCAAATTGTTAGAGCAATCACTATACAGCAATGAATAAGTTTTCTAACTCTAGATTTATATCTTGACCTTGGGGACATTAGGCTATCTGTGCCTCAGCTTCTTATTTGAACATAATGATGCAGATGGATATTAAATAGTGTGCATAGGGAACCTGTGGTAATCTGATGTTGAAGTAAAGTGGCAGATGTGCACATGTGCATAATCATGAGTGTGTACATATGTATACGTGTGTTTGCATGTATGCATATGGGTGAGAGTATTGGGGCTGAATGGACTGGGAGAGGCAGGATTGTGTAGTATGGGCAGACATGGGAGTTTGAAGATGTTATATATAAGGAATGATTGTAGGGAACAGGAAAAGGGACATCACTAGAACCCCTGTGGTGAGTCCTGGTCTCCTGTGAGCCACTATAACACAAAGTGGATTAAAGAATAAAGACAGGAAACAAGACTCAGAAGAAGCTGAGCTTTGGGCCTGATCAGTGCTGCTCTGGGCCACAAAAGCAAAAGTACCCCAAGCTTGCTGCTATTTATTGGGTTCATAGAGAGTAACAGATAATTTAGCAAGCAGCAATAATCCTAAAATGACAAAGATCTTTTAATCCCAGGAAGTATCAGATAACTCAGAGGGTACTGGTAATCCTATGACCTTGAGGATACTGCTGAGCATCTTAGGTTAATGAAGAGCTTATGTTGATTAGGACAGTAGGATAAGCAAAGATGTTCTAACAATAGTAGGTGGGAGAAGTTAAACTGATAAGGAATTTGTCCCTTCCCATGTGAAACCTTTCTATTGGGCTCTCAAAGAACCAGGACATCTCCAGCTGATGTAATCTTGCCCTTGAGCATCACAGCATTATAGGACCATTGAGGTCCTAGACAGTCTTACTTGTAATTTAATTGTGAAATGATTTTTTCTAAAAAAAAAAAAAGATGTAGAATCATTCCCAACAGGCAATTATAATATACAGTGAATGTTCAAATTGAAAAAAAATTATTGCAGTAAAAGTGCATTGCCAATAACCCCCTCAGAATACTCCTTGCTTGTACCACACTTAAGCCATTATCCTTGTCAGTTTCTAAAGCAATTCAAGAAGTTTTTGTAAGTGTCTTCACAGGGTGTGATTAAAAAAAGCAGTGAATTCTGTTGCCAAGTGCTTTCCAATGGGCAGGCATTCTGGTGTGTCCTTATGCACCTTATTCGTTAGCTCTGGCACCATGTGACTTCTGGCTCTTGTGGGTAAATGTTTTTAACACTGCAAAATACTGAGGCAGCCAGGACAATAAACAACACTCACAAAGTAGAACTTCCAGAAATTCTTTAGAAGTTGGCAAGAATCATAGAATAAATGTGTTCAAAAGAAAAGAGGGGGATTAATGGCAATGTGTCTTTTACTGCAATTAATATTTTTAATATAATAAGAATAAAAATAGGAAGAATGTAATAAGAATTATGGTTGGGACTGAGAGTATAGCTCAGGGGTTGAGCATTTGCCCAACATGTGAGAGGGCCTGATTTCATCCTAGTACCATAAAAACAAAAGCAAAAAAGAATGATTGTAGTTTGGGAATTTAGTGACAAATCAGAAATGATCATTTTGTTTAAGAAGTTTAAATTCTAATTGAGAAGATTAGTAGATATGTAAATAACTGTAGTAGAGGATGTAAAGTGGTAAATTCCACAAGGCAGGTACAGAAAAAAATCCTATAAGAATATAAAAAAAAGAAATTATATGAAAACAGGGAGAAACCAGCTCTATTGTGAAGATCTAGAAGGGCCTTGAGAGAGCCTGTTAGGATTAGGACTCAAGTGGAAAGGGGCCCTAATTAATTGATTAATTAAAAAGGAAGACTTGCATTTCTATAATGGATATTCTAAGGAATATTGCAGCTTCCAGAAGTTTTTGATCCAGGTGTCACATATAGGGGACACATGTTTCTCTCTTCCTTTTACAGCTTTGCTTCCTCTGTGGGGCCTCTACACTCCGAGAAGCATTTGCTCACTCTCAAATGTTTCTAGGTTCAACCCTAGAAGAAAGGAGAATTGTTTCCTGAAAGTCCTCACACAAATTCTAGAATACCCATGGTTTGGGAAGTCATTCAGTGCCCTCCTCACAGTCAATCACAGTAATTCGGAAAGTTGAATGCCCTGCTTGCCTTAGCCCTGTTCTTATGTTCTTCTCCTGGACGAATGGTCTGAGGAAAAGGAGGGTCATCTTCCAAACAGGAAGCTAGAGTTTGTTTACAAGGAAAGAAGTATATTATTTGTAGGACGGACACTACATATAAAAATAAATGGGACATACATAAAAGGGATAAACATTATCTGTGGTTCTCTACTCCAGCTCCTTTCCTATGAAGCATAGAGGGCTCTGGGGGACCAGGACAGGACAGGAATGAGACAGTGGTGCAAGTGCTATGTTTCCTTGGATGATAGCTTCAGGCAAAGCCACCTGCTAATGTGCATCAGATCTGATGTAAACAAGAGATGCACTTCTGTTATGATAAGCCACTGAGAGTGTGAAATTCAGGTGTAGTCAACGACGATTAATGTACCCCCACCATATCACTGCCAAACCTATTTTGAGTGTATTCATCCCTTTGACTGTCATGCCTCTATCCTCCCTTGTCAAGCTTGTAGCTGTGAGCACTTAACTGGTTTCTTATCACCACCCCTCCCCAGCTCACATTTTCCACTCATATATGAGACTGTTTGTTTTTAAATACAGATTTTATAGCTTGATGAAACTATTCTACATGATTGAATATAATGATGAATATGGGACATTTGTCAAGACCAATGGAAACATACAACACAAGATGAACCCTCATGTAAACTACAGACCTTAGTTGCTAATGCATCAATAGTAGTTTGTAGATTGTACAAAGTATGCTACAGCAATGCAAGAAGTTAATAATAGAGGAAAGTACTGCTACAGGAGTCGGGAGAGACAGTATGTGGAAATGCTCCATGCTTTTGAGTATATTTTTCTGTAAATCTAAACCTATTGTAAAAGTGAACTCTACTAACAAAAAGATATATCCCTCCTCTGTATAGATTTGTTCAGGAGTTTCTCACTGCTCTTAGAGTGAAATGTGGTCTTCTTGGTGCAGTGGTGTGGTCTCTCTTTATGCCTCCAGTCTGTCTCCCCTGCACCCCCATTCCCGGGGTCCTGACATAGGTGCCTTACATTAGCTTCTCAGACACAGGGGACACTTCAGCCAGGGCCTCGCACGTGCCTTGCCCTCTGACTCCCATTTCTTTGTCTCCTTCAGTCACCTGACTCAACTCTTCTTCCTCTTCTCAAACTTCACCCTTAGATCCAACAGTACATTTTTCTAGAACAGTATTTTATCACTATTCAGTGCATCAGATCATCCCATGGTTTCACTGTTTTCTCTCATAACTCTCCACTCCGTTCCAGCCCAGTATTTAGAATAGTTTACAAAATGAGGGTTGATGCTTGCTGGATTCTTTTTTGTGATATTCAATGTCTCATATAGGAGTCAGAGATACACAGTACATGTAGATACACAGAAGGAGAGAGCAAACCTTACATAGCACTCATGATGTGCCAAGAATCTGACCTATGTTACCTCATTAAATATTCCTTGTGAAATAAGTGTCCTTATCACATCCATTTTCCAGTAGCAGTGGAGCCTCCTCCCACAGGGTCCACCTCGCACCTGTGTTGAAGCTGAGTTGGTTCCAGTTAGGCTAGCTGCAAGGTGTCTGCTTTCAACCACTGCCATAATAGAATGGATAGAAGGAAGGAAGGAAGGAAGGAAGGAAGGAAGGAAGGAAGGAAGGAAGGAAGGAAGGAAGGAAGCAATGAATCGAGAGGTATTTGAGACAATCTTCATTCCCTAATCCCCAATCTCTCATTATACTGCATCCTCTGTTTCCTGAAATTCACCGGAATGTTTTTGCCAATTTATCCTTCTATTTTTTTCTATGTATATCAGTTATTTTCTGAGTCCCAAGTTAAGGTCTTTTCATTATCTTGTCAGATCTATTCTCATCCAACTTTTGTTGTTTTTCCAAGGGCATGTGCTCTGTATGTGGGGGAAATGTCAGTGAAATGAGGCCCTACTCTGAGCAGAGTCCTGTGTGAATGCTCTTTTGACTTCAGATTTGGTCATTTACCTTTGGACAATAGAGAGAGATAAATTGGTGCAGTCCATATTCAGCTAAATTTTTCCATGGGTTATAACTTGAAGATCTAGTTGAATTAACAAGGAAAAAACCTGAGAAAACACCAGAGCATTATCACATTTTGCATCGGTGGAAAACATTTCTCATTTACTAGCTGTAGGACTTTCTGCTCATGCTCTGTACTTGACAAAGTAAGAACATAAAAAAGAAAGAAAGGCAAAAGAGAGAATAGAAATAACCAAGAAAAAATAAAAGGGTTTGTCTAGTACCTCTGCAATGGCTTTTCTTTAAATTTAGTTGTAAAAAACACTGGCAATAGCATTCAAACAGTTATCAACTGACTCAGAATCCTATGATCCATGGGCCTAACTGAGAACTTTGCCACAGGGAAGCCATATACATAAGTGGTTGCTGTATAGCTATGATTTGAATTGTTGGTCCCCTCCGGGGGCCCAAATGGTTTTACAGAGAAATTGCAGTTGCTTTCCATCAGCTGATAGTGCACAGGCAATTTCTTCTTGGAAAGATATATCTAAATATAATGTCATGATGATACATGCTTTTAAAGGAATGTTTGTAGAATGAGCAGCACAGCCGTGACTCTTTCTAGTATGATTCAATAGAAGTTCTCACTTTTTTTGAAGGGAAATACACAGTATAGAAAGAAGCCTGCATGAACAGAAATGATAAGTACAGCTGTCAGACTGAAGTAGTATTTTTAGTTATGGCTTTAGTATATTAATTTAGACCTTTATGGTGGATCGTTTTTCTGGTTAGCTCTTTGAGCTCACATTAATGCAAGCATGTGGCCTTATTGTCTGGGTGTCAGTATAAGTTATCACAATGGAGGCCAATAAAGGAAGGCAAAGAGAAAGCAGAACTAAACTAAGGCTTTTAAAAGAAAGGGATGTGGAGCTAGGAGCTTTGGGCTGTGATTTTGTTATTAATAAGTGAGTAGCTTGATTGTAGATAAATGACCTAATTTCTCTACCCCTCATTTTCATACTTTACAAAGTAATCAAAACTAGCACTACTGTTGTTGGATTTCAAAAGAATCATATCCATATAGATTTACTAGCTGTTTATACTTGATGTTTAACATTTTCCTGTACTTATTTCTTTATTTGGTACCAGGAATTGAACTCAAGACCTCATACTTGCCAGGCAGGCACTGTACTGCTGAGCTACATCCCTGGCCTATTACTGTATTTGCTTTTTGACAAATATTTGCTGGATATTTACTAGGTGCCACGACTGTGCTCAGGATATTTACTAGGTGCCACGACCGGGGAAAGGGTTGTGTATGTCTACCATGCTGTGCTTCCTGATGACAACAAAGCAATGGTAGGTGTGCAGCATGAACAAAGGATAGGACTGGCACTGGGGAGGCAGGGACAGCTCTCCAAGGACCCTGGAGCTGTGATCCAATGGAGAGACAAGGTATATATAATGTAGGAGAAGAGGGACTAGAAATGCAGGTTGAGAAAAAAGCATAGGCCAATACCCTAGGGTCAGAGGTGCTGACTTCAGCAAAGCCAGGCTGCTTCAGGAAGAGGGGAAGCAGGGGCAGAAGAAAACAAAAACAGAAGGAACAGTCTTGCAGGCAGCCTTTAGAGTTAGATTTTCTTTGCAATAACAGCAGAAACCTCAGTCTCCACACTTAAAATTGGGGAACACGGATTTAAAGAACCAACTGTCCATTTAAATCTCATAATACTGAGCTGGTACCCAGTAAGCACACAGTAAACACAGTAAAGCTCAGCCCATGTTCTGAGCTGTACGCCTTCCACAACCACTACTACTTTCCACTGGTTGGCCATTATTTTATGCATGTTCACAAAGTCTCATCCTGCCAGTCATAAAACATCTTTTTTATAGCTACAATAAATATTAAATAGCTGATGAATACTAGTATCATACTATCTATTACTAGTACTCTGTGGACTGCTTGCCATAAGTACAGAAAAGCATAATTCTCCAAAGGAAGACTTTTTTATTGGAATAGAATACACACAAAGAGCACAACTCATAGATGGACGGATTGATACCTCTCCTTAGAGATTCTGGTACCTCCAGCCACCACCCACATCAGGAAGCCCCTCAACTGCTCCCTTCCTTTTACCCCACTTCCTCCTCGCTTCAGTAAGCATTGTATAGATTTTTGCTATCATCTACTCACTTTGCTTGTGTTGAAGCTTTTGAGTGGAATCATACGCTATGCCTGCTTTTGGATATAGGATCTTTTGCTTGTCAGAACATTGATGAGATTTTTATTTTACTGCATGTAGTAATTATTTATTCATTTTCAGTATTACATAGTACTCCACTATGAACATAGAATTTATTTGTCCTGAGGTTGATAAACATCTGCATGAATTCAATAAACATTTTCAAATGAGCAAATTAATTTTTTTCTCAAAACTCATTTTCCTCATTTGTAAAAACAGGGCCAACACTTGTACTTTGAGATTGTTTTGAGGATTGCATGGAATCAATGTCCAAAACAGCCATTCTGTGGTGTAGATTAAGAATCCAGAAAGCAGAGTACACTATGGCTATTACATGCACCCTCTAAAGGATCTAGACAATAGGTGATTTGTCAGATATGCAAAATACGTTCCTCTAGCTCAAAAATGGCTAGAATAGGTTTTGTAACTATGTCATAATTGAAGACTCATAAATACTTGCTGAGTGTCACACCCTCATCCTTTCTAAGTGGAATTGGCAAATCCAAGAATTAGGTATGTGATAAACTAGGTACGCGATGAAGTAAAGCTACAGACCTCGAGCAACTTAACTGAGTGGGTCCTTCACGTTCTCCTCCTGGCTTTGTACTTCTTCCAGCCTGTTCCGTCTGGCTTTTGACCCTTGACTTTGTCTCCTGGTTTCTCTACCACCTTGACTCTTTGGTGCTAACTTGAATCTGAACAATCAACTCTTGCTTCTTCTTTATGTCAACGACTGTGTTTATTTTGCATGATCCTCCTATTCCTGGTCACCACATCCAAAACTCTGAAGAACGTTCAGACAGTTGTGCTGAGCACATGTAGAACACTCAATGGATGGATTAGCATATTGCCTGCAGATTTAAATCACAGCAAACAGAATCAGTGGAAACCTAACAAGGTCACTGACATGGCCCCAGGAAAATGTTTGCTTGGAGAGTCATTGATTATACAGAGGAATTGCACTGCCCCAGGACAGTATGAAGAGCTGATTCACATGATGCTGTCACATTTCTCTGCCTCTGCTGTTCATGGGCTGCACTTGATCCACATTTTCATAGTATATGTGAGCTGATGCTGAGAAGAACTCCCCATCAGGCACAGAGCTCTCCGAGTACAGAATCCAGTTATCTACTCTACTTCCGTGACTGATAGATTGTTGAAGCCCAACATATCCAAGGTACAACTTATTATCACACCCCTTACCATGTATAACTATTTCTCCTGTTTCCTAACTCCGTGGCACCTCTGTTCACTGCATTCCCATAGTCAGAAATCTGGGAATTATCTTTGACCTCGACTAACCATCAAGTCCAACCAATCACCGAGACCAATCATTCTCTCAACTCTTAAAAACTAAACTCTTAAAAACCTGCCTCTTTCTCTCCATTATCTCTGTTTTCTTAGAATTCACAATTTCTAATTGATAACAACATGTAACACTTCTAAGTGATTTCTCTGTTTTGCCTTTTACGTGCCCTGTCAACTTCTGCCTCTTTCTCCATCCTATGCCTCTCCCATTCTCTATTCCGCAAAAAGCTGTTTCTAAACTTCATACCCAATTACATCAATAACATGCTTAAAGTCCATTCATAGAACTTCTTCCCATTTGAGTGAGTTCTAGCCATTACTAACTAAACCTTACTTCTTGATCTTGTTCCTGAGGGTTTGCTACTTAAGAAGTTCTCCCTCAAGCCATGCTGAAACATTTGCAGTCCTAGGAATACAGGACCGTAACATTCATTTTAAACTTTCATGCATACTCTGACCTTCACATGGAATATTTGCTCCTAGTCCTCTTTTTCCAAGAAAATCCTAGTAATCCTCAGGCTTCCTCTTCAGTATTAGCTCCTTCTAGAAATGTTAGGTATCCTGGTAGTCCTCTATCTCCCTGCACTTACTTCTCCAAACAAATTTTATTGAGATTGCTTGTTTACCTGTCTGTATCCTCCCTAGACTATAAACTGCTTCAAAGCAGCTCTGTCTTGCTTTCATTTTGTCACTAACATCAAACACAATATATGGCACCAAATATTACATTAAAAATAGATTTACTGCACAAATCAGTAAACTTATTGAATGTTAACAAAACAGATGTGCTTATAAGAAAGCATCCATCAACTGCCATTTTTTTTCTAAAATGGCAACATACTAGATATCAAACCAAAAGCATCTCAGTGTATTTTTAAAACATACACTTACTACAACTTGTTCCAGCTCAAATCAGGCAAGTGCTAAGTGCCAGTGGGATACACTGATGTCCATGCCCCTCTCCAAGTAAGCCATGATTTCCCTCATACACAGATTCCACAAGTGAAGCAAAAGCCTACATTCCTTTCTCCTATAGACATTTACTGTGTGCAGAAAGTCATTTTTCCCCTGTGGGGCATGCAGCACCAGTTTATGTGTATAGTTATCCCTGTTCTCCCTGCACCCGGTGGCTTATAGCTACCTATTTTAGAAAGGAACAGAAAGGAAATCTGGGTGGCAGTCAGGCCCATCAGCTTAGGAGAAGACTACCTGGCATTTTCCACTTAACTGAACTACTCTCTGTCAATTCTAGAAGCAGGCATATCTTTACCAATTACTGTCTTTACCTACTTCTCCTTCATCTACCACCTTCGCCACCCACTTCTACAACCATCTACTTGCTACTGGTCTAGCTCAGGGCACTTAGCATCTTCACCTTGCTGTTTCCAGGCTTGCTACATCACCGGTCATTCTCCATCCTTGGAACATCCAAAGTAATCTTCTCAGAGGGAAAAAATCTGCTTCTGTCATTGCTCTATTAAAAACCATTCGAGGGGCTTCCTGTTGGTCTCAAGATAAACTCTAAGCTCCTTATCATCACCCACCAGGGTTCCTATGACTCGAATCTCACCACCTGTCCTGTCCTCATGGAGAGTTCATTTCCTTTTGCCCTCCTTTTCTTGCAGTCCAGTTGCACTGGCTTTTCTGTCACACTTTAAATGAACTTTTAAATGCTTTTATTACTCCAAATACCTTTAAATGCTCTGAATCAGTAAGCAGCTCCTGTTGTTTGCAAATAGGGCAAACTCCCCATCAGGGAGCCCATTCTTCACCAGTGTGGACACAGAGTTGCCACTCTGCTCACACGGGAACCCAGAATTCCAGGGAGGAAAAGAAGTGCTGTGTGCACAGATCAAAAGCAGACTGACCTGGACTTACAAACTCCAGCAATGCATATAGAAGAACAATAAGGAAAGTAAGGAGACTAAAATGCTCATTATTTATTATTACTGGAGGAACTACACTAAATTAGTTTTCATGCTTGGCTACTTACAGTCTCAAAACAAGCATATTATCATCATCTTTCCTGGGAAAAACCAGCCCTTTTCTTTGCTGCCCATCCACATGCTACATTTCAATGCGAGGGTCAGGCATGGTTTTTCTCAATGCCATGTCACCTTGATCTGCCTCTGATTGACTCTGCAACTCATTGGCCTTCCTGTACTCACTCTACAGGACCACAAAGGCCTGGAGGGCATTGCTGCTTTTCATGTTTCCCTGACGTCCCTCTCAGTGCACTGCACAATCACAGGTCACTGCATCTGCGCTTGTTCAATGAATGTGTTAAGCCTCAAACAATCAATCTTCTGACCTTGGACTCATTAGTGCTATGTTTTAAACTGAGGACACAACTACAGTCAGACTAAGTAAAATTAGTTAAAAAAAAATACAACACCAAGGCTCTTAACTGTGGGAGACGGAGTCTCATTGGGAGATATTAATAATATCTGGAAACACTTTGGGTTATCATAAATGAAAGCAGAAGTGGTAAAGCACCTGGTATGGAAAGACCAGAGATACTTCCAGATGCCTTACAATGCTCAGGAAAGCCCCCAGAGAAGAAAAGGTCAACTAGGCCGTAAAGTCAGTGATGTCAAGGTTGAGACATTCTGAGATGGACCAAGTTGTAAAAAAAGATTTTAATTTGGATGTAATGGTGTGTGTCTGTAACTCCAGCACAGGAAGATAACAAAGTGGAGCTCAACTTGGCCAACTTAGTGATTTAGTGAGTCCTTATTTTAAATGCACACACACACAAACACACACACACACACACACACACACACACACACACACACACACACAGGATAAGGATACAGCTCAGTGCAAAGGTCTTTGATTCATTTCCTAGTGCTTAAAAATAGATTGCAAAATTTAAAGAGAATTTAACAGTTTGCAAATATGAACTATGGGTCTATTTCTTCTCATATGAATTATGTGTAAAATTATAAAAAATAGGGCAAAATCTCTACTTTCTAATATTTTAAATCAAAACCCTAAATTTCAAGTACCACTGGGAAAATTTATACAGAGTTAATTTTGGTATTTCAGAAGAAGAACTCAGTCTGATTTGGAGAACATAAGCATCCGGGTCTATTACTTGACATAACAGAATAATTCAAAGTGGCAACTAATAAGATGATGTTGCTAAAAAGATTTCTAAAATCACTTTTATTAATAGATAATCAACACACACAAACACATATATCACCCCATTCTTTTGTTCCTTTTCCCTCTCTCCCACCTGCCCCACCCTCTCTTAATCTCCTTCCCCTTTGAGAACAATCTATCTCTCTATTTCCCATTATCTATCTTTTACTTTGCTCTTTATTTTTACTCTGGGTTTTTCATAAGCGAGAAATAAAATGATATTTAAATTTATAGTCAAAGGAGTAATAATAGAAGTATTTTTAATATTTTGAAAATTATTATTATCTGAACACATCCTTGTCTCACAATTACAATATCAGGTAGTAATCACAAATTGAGAGTATAAGTTTTAGGTTAGTAGTGTCTTAATTCGAAAATTATGACAAGCTCATAATCACCAAATTCTTATATTGAATTCAGATGCAAACACACACAGACACACACACACACACACACACACACACACACACACACACAATTCTATCAGCCAGATCTTTGATACCAGCTAGGAACGAAGTTGGGAATGCAGCATGAAATGGTTGAAGGAAAGCACAGAATTACAAAAGCAGAGCATTTCATTGGGGTTGAGACTATGTATCTGCACTGATACAGAGTTTTTTATGGCTGTTATGGCTTGTATCTAATGTCCCCCCAAAGCTTCACGTAGTCATAGGTGGGAGTTTAAGGAGGTGGCTGCATCAAGGATGTGTGATGTGAGATTAAATTGAGTGATGCTGGGATTGAGGGTGTGTGGCTACTAAATGTGTTCACTGATTGGTTTGACATAGTTCTGCATGTGGGTAAAGGGAAGGCCCACCCTGGATGTGGGTGGCACCACCCAAAGGGCAGATAGCCTGGATAGACCTAAAGGGGCAGAAAGAAGTCAGGCTGCTGCTGCTTTGATAATTCACTGCTTTACTCCTTCTGCCTGCCATGAACTGTTTCTCCTCTGCGATGCCCCTCTGCTATGCCACCCTGCCTTGGAGCCAAACAACTGTGAACTGAAACCTCTACAAACTGTGAGACAAATCCAAATCATTCCTCCTTTAACTTTGGGTGTCAGGTATTTTGTCCCAGTAATGAGAAAAGTAAGTAAAACAATAACAAAATACTCATTTAAATTTTAAAAATGAAAGAATATCTGAGGGTCCATAATATTTCTCAATGTCGCAAAGACAATTTTTCATCTTAAAGAAACACATGTCTTTCCTTGCTCATTTACACACAGAGGCTCCAAAGGGGAGTCTACAAGAGACACCAGAAGCACTTGCACATTCGGTTTGGCTTCCTCTATAACGGTATCACTCTAAGGATGTGCTGGAAATCTATAAAAGCTTCCATCCCCAAACACAGAGAAAGCTGAGAAACCTTTGACAAAGGTGAGAAGACTGGTTGTAAAAAGAGATATCTTGTAAAACAGTGAGTTATAACCAAGAATGTCTTCTATTCTGAATTCCTCAAGACCAGGAATAACTTGAAATTAAAATGATAGTACAACGGGGCAAGCAAGATAAACGTGTAAAAGGGCTTTTATATTCCTTTTAGGGAATATACTATGAAAATATAATATTGTAGCAGTTTGGATCAAGAGTGTTATTAAACACATTCATGAATATTACTTGTGAAGCTAACCCAAATGAAGAAGATAGCCACATAGTTAAATAGGGTATCCCTATGCTTAGGAAAGATTTGAAAGGAGCAACTGATTTGCTAGACTTGATTGCTGATAATTATATTGTTCAAAGAAATCAGACACTTCAATTACAATGAGCTTTCTTTACTCCATCATCTGAAATTACTGAGTCTTTGAAAGTAAGACTAAGTCTGATAGTACAGCTATCATTTTTGCAAAGAGAGACGATTTATTCAACTGATTATTATGGGAGGCTTCCTGGTGTGAAGTATTGAGTGCTGGGATAAAGACCAGACACCTGAGAGGGGTCAGCCCTCTCGCTCACCATGCTTTCAGCCTCGGTTGAATTGTGCACCTTCCCTGAGAAAGTTTTCAAATACTAAAATGGGACTGATAAAATTCATTCTACACTGAATTTTGTCAGTGGAGGGAATTTTAAAATTCTAAAATCAGGAAAATCAGAAACCACTAATTTTGAGGAGTGGAGAGGAAGACAAAGAAAAGCTGGATGTGTGCGGTGACAGGTTCTTTGTTTTGGAGAAAGGCCAATCTGAGCACATCATCTCCTTATCAACATAGTTTTGAACCTGGCTTACACACACTGATCCTCTTGTAGAGAACAGGGGTGACATAGTCACTTCATTAAGCAGAATATATGCTGGGCTTCAGCAATGTGATGGAGGAATTAAGTGGCCAACAACACAAGTGGAATGTTCATCTAAATTCTCCATCTGTTGGCAGATTTTTGAGTACGAGAAGTGATTAGTCATTTGTGTATGTGGACACAGTGGTGTGGAGGAGTGAAATGAAGTGGGTGATTTATTGGAAGGTTTAATCTTTTAGTTATTTCAGGACTATCTTCCATTCTGGTAATGATAAACCCCTCTCCCATTATAAAAGTGATATTAATGATTATCGCCATATGTTGGTCACTAAGCCTTTAATATTGATAATGATTTCATAAAGTACATATTATTTGCATTTTTCAAAGGAGCAAATCTGTATTCTGAAAGGTAAAGTGATATAAGCAAGTCCCCACACTGCTAAAAAAAGAGAAAACAGGTATCATCTTTATTTGCCTGGATCCAAACTCAGAATTGCCTGACCACGGGCCATGTGGTCTTAAAATTGGAGATGCTCTCCACGGCCAGCACACCCTCCAGGCCTGCTGCCCCTCCTAATGATGAATTCTGGCTGCTGTCGCCTCATAACTGTAACCTCAGTTCCTCAGAGGATGATCCTGGCCACCGCCTGGGTGAGGAGATTTATGAAAATGGATCAGCTCTTGTTTTGACGCATTTAAGTGCGATGCAAGAATACCTCAGGGTAAATATGCTGTGGACGAAGGACTACAGCCTTGACAACCACCTTGGAGTTGTTTATGTCCTGAGCTGTGGCTCATGGCCCAGCAGAGACCCCTTCCTCCCGCAAACGTGAGCGCTGTGACGGCAGAGCGTGGGACGGGCTTCCAGAGGAGCACTAACCTATCACCAGGGCGACGAACGCTGACAAACTGCTGGCTTCTCGGGAACATTCAGAATGGTGGCGTTGTCTTCCTCAGAGGGCCCTGGTGGTGCTGCGTAAAAATGCTGACCTTTTTCAAAGGACCCATAAATAATTTACAACTTATCTCCAGGATTTGTCCCCATGCATTTCAAATATTCAACTTGTTAGGCAATATCCAAGTGTCACTTTAAAACATACTATTTCTTTTGTGTGTGTACAGTACTGGAAACATTCCAACCTTTAATAATTCTCACTGTACTTGGCTTTTGGGTTGAAATCAGGTAGTGACGTACCTTGCCTTTCTTCAATATCAGGAGTAGAAATTTTGTCCTTTTTTTTTTTTTTGCATTTAAGTGTGTTTTGAACAGCAGTTTATCTCTCTTTGAATAAAACCTTCACCAAAGATCTTCTATCTTCATCTGTATTTAATGAAAATTTTAAGAACAGATCATATCCCATGTACACTGAAACTCAACAAAAATTCACAGGTAAAAAAGTGAGGAGCAAAGTTATCTGGTATATGTTGAACAACTTTTAAAAAGGTAGAATTTGTATACACATATTCCTCATTTAATGGCTAGGTTCTGTTCCCGTGACTAAGTCATTAAATGAACTGGCTGCTAAGTGAGGGATTGTATATAATATGTACATTACAATGTTTGGAACAAAGAAATGGTCCAAAGAAATTCCAATTTGATGACTTTGCTTTTATTTGCACAACTCTTACGTGAAGCACTGTAATGTATAACAGACCATAAAACTAGAGTAATGTACTGTATAGTACAATCAGCAAAATTACAGAATGGCATAAACAAGGTGTACTGTACCCAAAAGAAGACACTGAAACCCTGTAATCAAGATGCACAGAACTGTACAAAAAATGATGAGTTGTAAGTCCAAGCAGCACAGAACTACAAAAAAAATGACGTGTTGTAAGTCCGAGCAGCATACCTTGGTAGTAAGTCCAAAGAGTCATTAACCAGATATGTTGTTAAAGAAGGAATATCTGTATATGTTCTCGTAAAAAGTCAATGTATACCTCACATATCTCTTTTGAAGTTTAAAGTGTGATGCAGATATATAAAATTTCAAAGCCCTAGAGGCCAGAAAGCTGAAGTAGATGGGAAAAATGAATGGGTCTTATATGACAGGGAAGGGGAGGCACCACCCCTGCTCACATTTGATGGATTCCAATATTGTGGACTCAGGAAAGTAACCACTCATTCAAACAAATGGAGGAAATTTTTGGAGAAATTTTTCAAAATTTGAAATGGAGAAATTTTTCTTCTTTAGTGTTTTAGGAGTTTGATTTTCTTTATTCTTCTTTTTCTTTTATTCTGTCTTTTTTCTTTCTCTTATTTATTCCTTTCTGTTATTTCTATCTAATTTTATTAATTTTCTTTTACTCTTTAATAGTATACTTTATCTCAGTTTTCTTTTCTCCCTCACATCTTCCTTTTTTTAATTGTTCAAATTTTACTTTATTTCATGTTCCCCTTCTCCACCCCCTACATTTTTACTGATATTGCTATTAAGCTTTATTTTTTTTCAGCTTTAATTGAATTTATTGGTACATTTTAGGGATACAGTACAGTTACATTCATTGTTGGGATCTTGTACCTCTACATGACAGGTCTTGGTTCTCATTTTTTACCCTGGTCCCTGCCCTCCCTTCACCCCTCCTCCCCTTCCTATCTACAAACACTTTATTTCCATCTTTTCATTATCTCACATTTTTTTCTTTTCCCTTATTACCCTTGCCCTACTCATCTCACCTTCCCTACACCTTTAACTCCTTTCTTCCCATTTCTCAATGTCAGTAATCTTATTAGGATCTTCTCTAGCTATTAAGCTTTATTAATCTTCAAATATTTAGTTCGTGCTATTATGGTTGAATTCCTTTCTATTGATAATGGTGGTATATTTGTTGCATTTATATTTACTGTATGTGAGTATTTGATTTGTCTTTGTGTCTGTATTATTATTGCAGACATCTTTTCTATTGTTAAGGATGGTATAATAGCAGATTTTATTAGTTCTTATGGTATGTCAATATCCAATCTGGCCCCAAGTCTATCATTGTAGCTGATTTCATTGCTATTGCCAGGGTAGCATAGTTGTGCTATTAATTGGCTTTTATTGTATGGGAATCTATGGTTTGTCTTTATGTCATCAAGCATGCTGCAGTTCATTTCCTGATAACTGGATACTGGACCAATTATATTATAAACTCCCTTTCCCAAATTAATGGAAGTTACCTGACTTTGGGGCAGAGGCAAAGGCGTATACTTAAATAAGTCCAGAGAGAATCACAGAAAGGTAGGCACTAACTAAATATATCTCCACATAAGCAACAAAATATTTCCACTATAATCAACATCAACCCTGAGCATACCACAAGAAAGAAAGAAAGATAGTTAATGGCTCCAAAACCTCCTGATGTCCCCATAGATGATCCTTGGAGCATTGATATGAAGGAAATCCATGGCCAGACAGCTGAATTATACTTTAATACCCTCTATAACAAACAGACATAGGAGCTAGATTAAAAATGAACAACTATCAGGGTAGACCTATACCTTTAAACAAATAGACTTCATACATAACTACAATGTCCCATCCTAAAATAACAGAATGTATATTCTTCTCAACAGCACATAGAACTTTCTCCAAAATATACTGCATACTAATTTATTAAGAATGCTTAAATGAGTACAAAATATTTTAATTATCATATATATTATGAGTTAATAGTGCAATGCAACTACAAATTAGTTTCAATAGAAACTCCAGAAATTATGGAAACACACAAACATTAAACAATACGCTTTTATGTAATCAATTGATCTCAGAAGAAATTAGTTCCCAGAGTGAAACAATAATGAAAGCACAATATACCAGAAAGCAGTAATGAAAAGAAAGTTTATACCTGGGAGGACCCACATGAGAAGAACAGAGCAAGCCCCCAAAAATAACCTAACATGCATCTCAAGGCCCTAAAAAGGTAAAAACAGTCTAAAGCTATTACAAGCAGGAAAATTATGATGATCTAAGCAGAAGTTAATGAAAATGAGACTAAAACACAATACAAAGAATCAGTGAATTGAAGAGCTGGTTCTTTGAAATAGTTGAAAAGTAGACAAGACTTTAGCCAATTTTTTTTTTTAAAAAAAAAAAGGAAAGAAAAGAGCCATAAAAATAAATACAATTAGAAATGAAAAAGGCAAAATCACAATGAGTACCACCAAAATCTACAAGATTACTAGTAACTACTTCAAAAAACATATTCTCTGATACATATGAATTACCAAAAGTGAAACACAAAGATATGAAATCACTCAACAATCCAACATACAATGAAAGTGAGTCAGAAAAAAAAAAAATATGTACTAACAAAGAAAAGCCCAGGACCCAATGGACTCATCACTGATTTCAATAAAACTTCAGGAAAGATCAAATGATTTTATTTCTCAAACTCTTTCTTGAAAATGAAGGGGTAAGGGTATATTGCCAGACTCAATCCTGGGAGCTAGCAATACCTTGATACAAAAAAAAAGCAGAAAAGATCTCAACCAAAAGGGAAAACTGCAGGCCAATGTCTTTGATGAACGTAGTGCGAAGAGCCTCATCAAAATACTGACAAACAGAGTGTAAGAATTGAAAACATACACCATGGCCAAGTAGGCTTCATTCCAGGAATGCAAGTATGGTTCAACATACACAGATCAATAAATGTAATGTAGCACAGACACACAAGAAAGGACAAAATTCATGTGATCATCTCTGTAGTTGCAGAAAAGTTTTTTGACAAAGTCCAAAATCTGTTCATGATAAAAAGTCTGGATAAAAATAGATACAGAAGGACCTTATCTTACTCTGATAAAAGGCATTTGACAACACTATTGCCAATATCGTGTTAAATGGGAAACATTGAAAGCTTTTCCTCTAAATGTAGGAACAAGTCAAGAATGTCCACCTATCTTTATTGTTCAATATAGTTCTTAAAATTTTAGCCAGAGAAATCCAAGAGAAAGAAATGAACAGGTACTATTGAAAAGGAAGAAAGGAAACTAACCTCATTCATGATCTTTAACAAAGAAGGCTCAAAAATTTCTACCGAGTCCTAGAAATAATAGACAAAGTTAGCAGAACACGAAATCAAAACACAAAAATCAATTGCATTCTTGAACAGCAATAATGGACCTGCTAAGAAGGAAACTAGGAAAACAATTCCATTCACACTAACAAGAAAAGTTAAATGGGAATTAGCCTAACAAAGGAAGTGAAAAGTATAGCACTCTGGAAAAGGACACTGAAGTGAAAATCAGAAAATGAAAAGAGAGCCTCTCTTCCTGGATAGGTAACAGTGGAATTGCTGGATCATATGATAGTTTTATTGTGAGCTTTTTGAAGAAGTGACATACTGTTTTCCACAATGGACTTGCTCACTTACATTTCCTGTAACAGTGTACAAATTTTCTTTTCTCAAAATCCTTCCAGCATTTTCTTAAAGATAAGGATCATTCTAATAGGGGTTTTACCTCGTTGTGGCTTTGATTTGTGGTCAATGATGCACATTTTTATTTATTTATTTATTTATTTATTTATTTATTTATTTATTTATTTATTTATTTATTTATTTCTCTTTATTAAAGTTTACTGATACATTTTAGGCATAATATACAGTTATGTTTATCTTTGGACTCTTGCACCTTTACATGACCTATCTTGGTTCTTATTTTTCCCCATTCCTCAGCCCATCCTTCACCTGCTCCACCCTTCCCCATTTACAATGACATTGTTTCCATGTTTTTCCTTTTCACATATTTTTCCTTTTACCTTACCTTTCCCATGCCCCTCCCACTTTCTCTACCCCTTTAGACATTTTCTTCCTATTACACAATATCAAATATACATTTTAATCCTTATTTTCACTTTTAGTTTTTCACACCAGAGAAACTATTTGATATTTACACATGTGTGAATGTGACTTATATACATTGAATGCATATAAATCAAAATACCACGCAGAATTATTCAAGGATAAGACAAATTTCATATGGCACCAGAAAGGATCCAGGAAAGCAAAAGCAATCCTGGGTGACAAAAGCAAAGGAGGAACCATCGCAATCCAGATTTCAGGTTATTTTACAGAGGTATAGTGATAAAGACAGGATGGTATCACACAGTAACAGACATGTGATTCAATATAACAGTGCAGAGCATTCATAAATAACTCCAGATTCATTCAGCCATTTGATCTTTGACAACGTGCCATGAACATAGCTGAAGGAAAGACAGCCTTTTATTATTATCATAAAAGGACTGGGAAAACTGGCTAAGCACATACAGAAGATTGACTCTAGACCCATATCTCTCACCATGCACTAAACTAAAACTGAAATGGACCAAAGATCTAAATATAAAAAGAGAAACAATCTGGAAAATATAGGAAGTAAAACTGTTGAACACATAGGTGTAGGCAAGGACTTTCTTAACAGAACCTCAACTGCGCATAAAATAACATCAAAAAAACAACAAATGGGATCATATCAAATTGAAAATCATCTGCACAGCAAAGAAAACAAGCAAGAAAGTGAAGATACAACCTGCAGTATAGGAAAATTTTTAATTTTCCAGCTACTTCTCAGACAGAGGAATAATATCTAGAATATAAAAAAAATCTTTTTAAAAAAGAACCCCAAAAGAGAAAGAAAAAAAAAACAATAAAAAATAAGGACATGAAATGAACATACACTTCTCAGAAGATGTACAAATGGTCCATAAATGTATGATAAATGTTCAGCATCTTTGGCCACTAGAGAAATGTGAATTAGAACAACACAGATTCCATATTACTCCACAAAGAGTAGCTATAATCAAGAAAACATATAATAACAAATTTTGATGATGCTAAAAGTGAAATAAGAATCTTTGTACATTGCTGCTAGGAATCTAAACTAGTACAGTAATTGGGAAAATCAGGGACAGGGTTTTAGCTCAGTCGTTCTGCTACCTGCCTCACAAACACAAGGTCCTGAGTTTGATCCCTGGTAACAAAAACAAAGAAGAAGAAGGAGAAGGAGAAGAAGCAGCAGCAGCAGCTATGGGGAAAATCATATGAGTTTCCTTAAAAAACTAAAAGTAGAAATTCTGTTTGATCCAACTGCTCCCCATCTAGGATCTCCCCTAAATAGTTAAAGATGCCGTATTGTATTACAGAGATCTTTGCATACCCACGCTTATAGCAGCAAAATATTAATGGCTCACTCAATCGTGAAAGCGGCCTATACGTCCAACAGAATCTATAAAGAAGATGTGGTGTTTATCCACAAAGAATCACTACTCTGCTATAAGAAAGAATAAATGTTTTTTATTTGTAGTAAAGTGGATGGACCTTGAGAAAATAATGGCAAATGAAATAGATCAGACATATGAGCTTAAATATTGTGTGGTTTCTCTTTTATGAGAAACCTAATGTATCTATAAAATAACTAAATAAAAGATAGATAATAGGAAACATGGAGGGAGACCTTTGGGAAATGGGAAGGAGACCAAGAAATGGAGGAAGAAGTGAAGGGGGAGAGGCGACTAGAAAGCAAAGAAGCATTAAAATGTGCTATGAACATGTATCAAGTCTCTCAGTAAGTGCAATCATCATGCATTCTAAATGGGTACTAACAAAAATTGTATTTTAAAAAGATGTTTAACAAGATGGAAAAAGTACAGCCAGGATATGTGACTCAGTGGCACTGCTCCTGCCTGGCAAGCACAAGGTCCTGAGTTTGATCCCTGGTACCAGAAACAAAGGATGGAAACATTAACTATTTTGAGTTGATCATACGGTGCTGTATACATGCATAGATTTATCACATAGCACTCCAAAGTGTGATCAAGTTATAATTTTATAAATGGAAAAGTGTCCCTATTAAGAAGAAAGAAAAAGACCCAGAAGAAATTTAAGAGATGAAAGTCTCTTCTATTTTTGGTATTGAGTACCAAGCAAAAACTCTGAGGGTAATATTTCAGGTTTTTTGTTGCTGTGTTTTCTAGCTTCAAACATGCCTATTTTCTTGTAAGGAAAACACAGAAGTAAATCACAGTCAAGCATGTTTAAATATTGCATTGTTTCTCTGGTGTGAGAAACTGAATGTGGAAAGAAGGACTGAAATGTATTATGGATGTTGAAACTTGGGAAGAAAGTGATCAAACAAGGGAGGAGAGAGGGAGAAAGGAAGGAAGGGACAGGAAAAAAGTGAGAATAGAAGTAAAAACGGGAAACAAAGCTTTGTACATAGGATGGGGGACTTCAAGGGAAGAATGGGATGAAATAAAATAAAATTTATTTTTATGAATAAATAAGTAAAGTTAATGAAAGTTAAAAATAAAAGCAAAGTCAGTTGAGAGATGTAAGCTAATGACCAGGAAGTAGAATAAACTGAGAGAGCAAAAAGAGAACTCTTAGAGTCCCAGAAATTGAAATATGTAGATAAGACAAAGGTTGACCTATGACTCAGGAAGTAGAAAGTGGCCAGGGGATGGAAGCACGAGCTAGTAACCCAGGAAGTACAACGAAGTCAACAAAAGGAAGACAAATGATGGAGATAGAAAATAGACTCTCAGAAGTTTATTTCTGTGTCTTTATTGCAAGCAAAGGCAAGTAACACAAAGAGATTGTTTGAAGAAGCATAAGTAATTCTTTTTATATGAAACCTTCTAGCATTTTTGTCTCTGTAATTGTAAGATTTGGGGAATTTCCTCCACCTCTCTCTGCCTCAGTTTTCATATTTATATAATGGAGAGAATATTGTTGTTTTTCTTCACAGGTTGTTGTAGGATATAAATGAAGTCTTTGTTTAGTAGCACACTAGGTAAATGGTAAGTATTCAATAATTACCTATTATTATTTGAGATGTTTCAAATTGCCTTTCTCCTCAGTAAGCATATGCTTTCGTCGCCTACTCATGTGTTTCTTCCTTACCCACTGGCTCCTTTGTTGCACAGACAGAGTTTGTGGGGAGAGGAGTATTGAGACAGGATCTTACTATGTAGTTCAGGCTGGTCTTTAACTCACTGCATAGCCCAGGCTGGCCAAACTTGTGGTGACCTTCCTACCTCAGCCTTCCTGATGCTGGGGTCACAGGTGTGCACTACCACACAGGGTTACTAGTGAATAATTAGTAGGAAGAAAGGGGGTCTTTGGTGACACATGCCTTCTCATACAAAATGCTGTCAAAATTCATCTGCTAATTCAAAGCTCAGAGTTGCACAGTCCTGAGGCATCATCTTGGTGCATCTATGATAAATAAACTGGTAACAAATGAGTTACTCTCTATACAAGGAACATGAGCGAGTAAGAGACCTCGGTTGTGTTTTGTAAAGCAGAATGTCATTCCAAGGGTAGCTTTAAACCAGGTCAGGATTTGGTACATGTGGTGCTTGGGGTGAGAGAAACCCCTTTCTCTTTCCTTTGCCTTCGCTGTCAGTTTAGTGCAGAATTCTCTTGGGTTGCACGGACATAAGGAGGATGGAAACCGCGTCTGCCTTGCTCGAGGTTCCTGTAAAGATGAGCCTAGTAAGTGCTACGGAGGTCCTAAGAGAAAGCGCACTGGATTTTTCTCTATCTGTCTCCACAGAAAGCTGCTTTTCTGTCTGTTGTCTCTTTCACTTATTTCCTCCTTTTCATTGCTCATTGATGAGTACTTTAAAAATGTGTTGTATGATTGTGATATTTTAGGTGCCTGGAAAAGCAAACCCCATGTCAATATATTGTTGGTGTCTACGTGACTTCTGCTGATTTGCCTGTTACCTCGCTGAGTTGCTGTCAAGCAACCTCGCTACACCCATTGTACGTCTAGCCACTGCCACACATTTCTCCATTTCTGGTCTTGAAAACCATCAGTTGAGTAAAATAAGCCTGCCTCCATGTGCATGTTGCTGAATAGTTTCCAGAGCTTTTCGGAATGCACTTTGTCATTTGATATTCTTACCAAGCCTGTGAGTCCAGCAGGGCAGTTTTAGCCCTATTTTATGTATGAGGAAAATAAGACTGAAAGCATATACTCAATTCATAGAAGCTCGCAAAGTGACAGTGTGGGATTTGAACTCAAGAGCTCCGAGGTCTTTGCTTTATCCTCTATTCCCAGTCAGGGAGAGGTGACTTCTCAAAAACCTCTGTATTAGTCAGAGTGCCTCTTTTTCTGAAAGGGGCTATACACCAAAAGAATGCTTAGGGGGACACTACAGCTCTGAAGTGCAGGCATTCTTAGCCACGGTGTCTCTGATCTTGGTCTGCTTCTTTGCTTCATTGAAATTATCATGAGAAAAACCACAAGAGAGTAGATTCTTTCTGGCTTTCAAATTTGTTAGGAAAGAAAATCATCCGTAGGTCACTGACATTGCCAGTCCCTGGCAAGATGGTACAAAGATAGACCAGGATGTGGATATTGGATCCCTGGTTTCTAGTTTGTATTAGTGTGAAAAATATCCCTAAGTCTGAAATTCCTCATCTGGTAAATGAGAGTAATAATAGTATCTGACTTTTATGGATGGCATGAAAATTGAAAAAATTACTTTCATATTGCTTAACAAAGAAGTTTGCTTCATAACCAGCTAAAAAAATGATGGTTATGGTTGCTTTATAATAAGTTTGTCTTCACTATTTGAATGTTGTAATATAGAGAAATAAGCCAATTGGAAGCATCTCAAACATATTTTGCCATAGGGGTCTTACAGAGCTGTGGTTCTTTAGACTAAAAAATGATCAATAGAAGAATCAGCAGTCAATGTGCATTCATGCTCTCCTCCCCAGTCTGCCTGGAGAAGGGCACAATAGCACATCCTCCCTAGCAAGAGTGATGGTTGACAAGGGACCTCTAGCTTCAGGAGCCTGTGGTTACAATGGATTGGAGGCTGGATGGCCACAGCGGTAGGAAAACTGTAAGGGAGTCAGTTAAGTTTGCCTAGAAGGCAGGCAGGATTCTTGGCCTTTATCTTAGCAGATAAAGTGAAAACTAGGAGAAGAGGAAAGTTAGTTCTGGAGAGGATTTTTGGAGCCAGGTCATAATGTGGCATAGGCAAGGTCAGGGGCCTTATCTTGTAGGTCACAGAACAGCAGACCCTGAGATACCCAGAGCTCAGAGACATTTTGTGTGATCCCCAGAATCATTAAAAGTAGATTTTCATAAATATGGAAAATGATATAATGTCCAAATCTTAATGGCTGTTTTCTGGGTAAATCCCTCTACCCACATTTCCACATAGTGCTCACTGACTAGTGTTAAAATAATGAATCACAGCTGACAAAATATCAAGCACTCTAGGACTTGCCATCCTCTCCACAAGTCCTACCGAATTACACTTGGCCTACTGCACTCATTTTGTTAGGTATTTTCTATGTACAGACACTGGAGAATGTTTTATACATCTCCCATTGCCAGCCTTTAGTAAGCACATAAAAATTACACTTATCAGAAAATAATAGCATTAACTGCATTTATTTTATGCCATCAGAAAATATGGTAATAAGTTATATCGGTTATGTCAATTAATGGTCTTACAAGAGCAGTTATATTATTATCCTCACTTTACAGATAAGGAATATGAGATTTAGAAAGGTTAATAAAGCTGTCAAGATGGGACTACCTTGACTATGCACTCAAACACTGCAGTGCTGCCTGCCAGAGGCATAATCTCCTCAGCAGCAACATGAGAAGCAAGGGAAAGGTAGAAGCTGAAAAAAACTACGCCAGAACAAATATATTGAGCTTTATAATCTGTGTTATTTCATATTTCTGTGTTTCCAAAGAAAAGGTCACCTTAGCCTAATTAAATGTCCTCAGTGAGAGGCCGCTGAGGATGCTCTAGTGCTCGTGTGAGCCCAGCTGCAGACCCAGCTGCAGATCGAGCACAGCGTTGTCTCAACCTGACCAAAGTCACTAACAGAAAGTGGGTTCGCAGTGATACACACAGTCTGTCATATGCATGTTTGAAAAGGCTTTCTCCCTAAAGGAATAAATAAATAGAAAGAACAATTTAGTAAATGTTTGGACAACTTTCAAGGTGCAGAAAAGAATACCTTATTCTAAAGAACTCAGAAGAATAAAAACTTTTAAAGTGTTAGCAAACAATACGATAATTTCAGAAGAAGCCTAGAAAGCATTACCTCTTTAAAATAGAAGCAGAACGTCCTAAGGAGAAAATGGACAGGATAAAACATTAAGATGAGATAAAAACAGGAAGATAACAGAGAAAATGCCGAGGAAATTTTAAGAACACAATCGCTCAATTAAAATAATTAGCAGAGAAAGAAAAACAGGAAGAAGAGTAAAAACTTTCTACTTTCTGAATGTCACACTATGCCAATACTTAGAAAAATAACACAATCTTTAAAGATAATTTTACCATTTACAGCCATTTTTCCACTACCAATTTCTCAGCAGGTGGATTAGAGAAAGTGAAATGAGACAGATTTTGTAGCTTTATGAGGGTGTAAGGTTTACAAAGAAGTGACTTCGAGACTTGTTAAAAATTACAGTACTCCATCCAGATCTTCAAATATGACCACATAAATCTGAAAGCTACATAGTAGGAATACGGGTTAATGGATCACTACCCAACACAGTGGCTTAAGCCCAGAGATTTTAATGACTTCATAATTGACATTAGAATAAAATACTTATGAATTATTCTAGGATGGGATGAAAATATGAAGGTAAACAATTGAAAAAATATTAAGGAAACTTGTAAGGGTCTATACCTACTCTGAGTGGAAATATCCTTGGGCTCAGTTTTCTATATATTTATTTAGAGAGTCCATTGATCAATAGAAAACTAACTGAGCTTTATGGGGCAAGATAACATTATATAAAATCAAGAGGAATAATGAACAAGAAAAGTACACCCATATAGTCAAGCTATCAGACATAGATTTGACAAATAAACAAAACCTCAGTTAAATGTGTTCAGGAATACAACCTGTAGAATAGAAAATGTTGACATTGACAGGGATTCCAAACCATTAGGGGAACCAAAGGATAAATACATTAGTAAACTCCTTCATTTTTCCTTGCTTGAAAAGACCTTGAATTTACATGATTTCTTAAAAAAAATTTTCTTAGTATTTTAGGCTGGTTATCATTTTCTTTCAACCCAGAAAATATTATTCTTTGACTTTTGTTTCTATTGTTTCCAGAGATAAGTCACTGTTCTTATCAATTCTTTTGAAGTTAAATTTACCAATGTGTTTCCGATCTCCCTTTTGTTATTACTTTGTTTTCACTAGTTTTGAGCAGTTTTGTTAAGATGTCTTTAGGTGTTATTTTCCTTCTGGACTAGTTGTTTTTGTCATTTTGAGAATTAACTTTCTTTCTCTTCCATTCCCTTCTGTCACTTTTCTCTCTCACTCTCTAGATATGTGCACATAAAACTTGCTTATTAGATTATCTTTGTATGCTACACATTTTTTGTGTTTTGTATCCTTTTGTCTTTATATGCTATATTCCAAACATTTTCTTTTTAATTATCTTCAAGTTTACTAATTCTACCTCTGGCCTTGTCTAACCTATTTTTAAGTTCTTAATACATTGCTGTTATTTTTAGCTATTATGTACCTTTCAAGCATGCAGTTTCAATTTGGTTCCCTTAATGGTTTGGAGGGAGTGGGGTGGAACAAAGCTGCTTGCCTCATGGTGGCTGGGAAGCGAAGAGTAAAGAAGACAAGGAGAAGGGGGAGCTGGAAACCAGATGCAGCCCCCAGGCGTACCCCGTGTTCTGCGACCTCCACACAGAACCTACTTCATCTTTTCCATCATCTCCGAAAAAGCCCTTAAAAGACTGTGATTTCATCAATGAATTAACCTACTGATAAAATCAGAGCCTTTCTTGACCCAATCACTTCCTGAAAGTTTGTCAGTTGGCAGCCAAGCTCTCAAGGTAATGGGTCTTTGAGGGGACAGCTTAGGCACCATCCATATTATTTTTCAAAATTTCTACTCAGTGTCTTTTAATAGTTAGATGATTTTGCCAAGTACATACTATAATTTATTCAGTCTTTTCCCTATTGGTGAAATTTTTATTTCCATTTTGATTCTAACATAAAAAATGTTGAAACTTTGCAAATCTATTAATTTAGATTAATTCTATTTTATGAAGTGAATATAATTCTTCAAACTTTTGCATCTTTCCCTCAGAGTATTTATCTTGATTTTAGTAAAAATTGCTTTTCCGTGCTTGTAATAATCATAATCTCTTGATATGAGTGCCCCATTCTCTCAATCTTTACCAGCACTTGATGAGGTCATTATTTATATTAGTGATAAAATAAACTAAAAATGAAATTCATATACATCTTTGCTTTTCTTAACAGCATTGCCATATACTATATAATTGTATAGCCACAACATTCATAACTGTTTTCATTATAATTATTTGTTTTGAACTTAATAACTTGTTTCATACCACAGATATTTTTCACAGATTGATTTTTATCCTATGTTGTTTTTTAAGATTCATGCTGAAAAGTGTAGCTTTTATATTTTATTGTTGCAGGTAAGTAGTATCTTATTTGTGAATTATTCTATTAATTTATTCTTCTCTTGATGGGTACTGGTGTTCTTTCTACTTTTTTCTTCTGTTTAATTAGTATCATGACTATCTTAAAGGTCCCTGTAGATATCAAATGATATACATGTTCAAAGCTCTATATAAGTTCACATTCTGGGGTAAGATTGTTAGGTTTTGAGATATACAAAATTTCCAATTCGTAGTCTTATTTAATTTTTCTAACAAAGTGCTACACATTTATTTACTAGTCAGAGGTTTATGCTCATATTTATTTCTCAAAAATATTGCCTATACAGCTGTATCTGTGGATTTCATATCACTGGATGCAGCCAACCATGGATTAAAAATATTTATTAATTTGCATTTGTACTGAATATGTATGATTTTTTTTCTTGTCATTCCCTAAGCAACTGAGCCTATAAACTATTTCCATAGCATTTATCTTGTTCTAGGTATTATAAGTGGTGCAGAGATGATTTAAAGCATACAAGAGAATGCATACAGGTTATGTACAAATATTGTATCATCCTTGTGATTTCGTATTCTCAACATATTTTGGCACCAATTGCCCATTGATACCAACATGTGGCTCTAATTAGTTTTGTTAGGTTTAAAAATTTTCTGAAAGTTGTGTGGTTTCTAACGGTCTGTCATTATGCTACCACACTTTTAACTTTCACTTCACAGTTTAGGCAACGTATCAGAGCATCCTTTCAGGTTTCTTAGGCTTCCGTGTTTCCTCTTCTCAGAGACGTCTCTTTAAGCCTTTTGTTCATTTATCTAATCAAATGTTTACCACTCTTACCTATTGATGATCTAGAGAATTCTTTTTCATTTACACCTGTAGAAGATACTTGGTTGCTGGCTGGGGTATGTCTTCATCATCTTGAATGACTTTGCAAGTGAATCCCTAACTATCCTGGCATCTTTGAGAAGGAGATATTTATTGGAACATAAAACATTGAAGTACTGAAATACAGAAATTCCCAGGCAGATGAAGGCAGGTTGGTCACCCTTGTTTTTAGGCGAGTGTGTGTTAATAAAAATTAAGTTTTAAAATTGTAATTATTTATTTATTTTCATTAAGTTTATTGGTTCTTTTTAGGTATACAGTAGAGTATACTGTACATATATCATTGGAATCTTGTACCTTTACATGATGGATCTTGGTTCTTAATGCTTGTTTTTGATGACTGCAATTGTTTAGCTCTAACACAACAGAATCTCCAGATGTTTGCATTCTTGGCTAATGCTTATTACATTTTAAATGCTTCCTCTCAGATATATGATTAATGTCATGGAATGGGAACTGAAGTTATTATATAACTCTAGGAAAAATCAGTAGGTGCTGCTTGTATACATTCAAGAAGTCCTTTTTATTGAAAATCTTTATTTGGAAAATTGGTACATAAGATGACAAGAGAGAATCATATGTATTTATTGAACTTTATTGTGAAGTATTAAAAGTTTGCCTTTAATAGTTAATTTTAAAGAACTATCTGGAAGAGAATTTTGTGTATATTGAGATACCAAAATGTAACAATATATTTCAAAAGTTTATACAGGTGTTATTTAAAAAACAACTCTTGAGTAAGGACCCAAGGACCCCGGAGGAGGTCTCTCAAGCTGCCTACTCGGGCCCACCTGGCAGGTGCGCGACCTCCCCGACTGAGTGCCACCAGATCCAGTAAGAAAGGTAGCCATGTGGGCATCCTTGAAACACCTCCACGAACTACATTTCCCCCCCATTCTAAAACCTCCTGATTGGGCCAGTCCTTGGACCCACTCTGCAGAGGCATAGGTGCTCATGAAGGGTAGTTTTCTGAACTCCCAACTTTGAACATCTTTAAAGAAAGGGCAGGGGAAACCTGTAATAGAATTGAGTGGCGTTCAACCCTGTGGGTTGGGAAATTCAAATTAGGCCTTGTGGACTGAGGTCAGTCTGAGTCATGGGGACCTGCCATTGGCTAGCAGAGATCAGGGGATTTGTTTCTGCATATGGCTGTACATGTGGTACAATATGACAACAGAGACATAGTCTGAAAGAGGCCCTTCAAATTCTTTTCTTTTCCTCATTCCACCCTAAATTTTCTTTCTTTTTTCTGTCCTCTCCTGCTCCACCATATTATCCCTCATCTCCCTTTTTATTCTTGATCCTGCCCTAACTCAGACTGCTTCTTTTATTATTTTTCCTTTTTTTTCCTTTTTTTTATGTTCTTTTCTCCAGTCATTTTACCTCACTCATGGCTCTGTAGCTTCAAGGGAAGGCAAGCACCTGTTACTGTTAAGGGGATATATTCTTGTCCTTATTCCTGCACTCTCTCTATCCCCTCTGAAGTTAATAGCTTCGTAAAGATACTAAGGTCATTGTACATCCTCTGGTTTCACTTCAAACCTTCTCCAATTCTTTCACTTATCTACTCCTCTCATCCTAACTCAGTCTAACCCCCCATCCTAAATGGTAAAGATGCTATATTGAAAAGCGTTTTCACTGCAAACATATTTTGGGCTGCTTCTTGATATTAATTTAATTCACATGGTATTAATGACTACCACAACTGGTCAATTTGCAAGCTATGCTTGATCCTATTGGGCCACTGAATGTATCAATTGGGATAAAGGATTGTGATTGATTTAATGAGTTCTTTTCTCTGATATTATGAAAATGAGGATGTCTATGAGTCATGAGAGCCTCAAAAGATAAAATGCAACTATATCAGGAAGATTTAAGTAATACCCAGAAGTTAAACCAAGGACAACCCAACAACAAAAATAAAAATGAGAAAACACTTAAGCAAGACACAAGGACAGACTTCCAGTTCACCAATGGCAAACAGTAGGGCAAATGAGGATGAAAAGTCTGATACTGAACCAGCAGGACACCCTGGACCCATAGCACAGGAGGTAACAAAACAGATCAATCAGGCTCTAGAAAAATCCAAATCAGAAATAATTTCCCAGTTAACCATAGAGATGATGAGCAAAATGGAAGTCATGATTCCAGACTGTAGAACAGAAACTGACAAAAAAAATAGATGAGCTCAAGACCATGATAGAAACCATTAATACTCAGCATAAGAAAGAAATGGAAACAATGAATGCCCAACAGAGGAAAGAAATGGAATCCATAAAACAGATTCAAACACATATCCCGGAGATTAAAAACGCTATTGAAAGTGTACACAACAGAACAAAAGATTGTGAAGATAGAATTTCAGATATAGAAGATGGGATCACAGTCATTGATTGTGAAAAAAGAGGTCTCTCAAAAACAGTAAGGGATCATGAGAAATCAATCCAACAATTTCTAGATGATGCAAAGAAAAATAACATAAGACTGATAAGAATTCATGAAATAGGAGGAGAAAACACAAATGACTTAAAAAAGCTCTTCAGAGAATTAATGACAGAAAACTTCCCAAACAGAAGGGAAGAATTAGACATACAGATAAGTGAGGCATATAGGACTACAAATAGCCGTGATCAAAAAAAAAAAATCTACATCTAGACATATAATAATCAAGGTCCCAGAAATCCAACAGAAAAATAAAATATTACAAGCAGTAAGAAAAAGAAACAAATCACATGCAAAGGAAAGCCCATTAGAATCACAGCAGACTTTTCAACACAAACCCTTAGGTCAAGGACAGCCTAGAATGAGGTATTTCACGTCCTAAAAGAAAAGAACCTCCAACCTAGACTGATGTATCCTGCAAAACTCTCTTTCAAAATAGATGGGGAAATAAGATTCTTCTACAACGAAGAACACCTGAGAAATTTCATGAACACCAAACCAGCACTACAAGGAATCGTAAACAATATCCTAGAAAAGGACAATGAAGGTCACAATACCATGAGGCCCAACAGGTCAAATCAAATAGGCAAGGCAAGAAACTAAAAGGAGAGGGTAGAAAAAGTAAAAAGAGTCAACAAAAGGACAATAACATGACAATAATAAGTCAGAACATATCAGTTATAAACATCAATGTTAATGGCCTCAATTAACCAATCAAGAGAAATAGACTGGCAGAATGGATTAAGAAAGCAAAATCTAACAATATGTTGTATACAAGAAACACACCTAGTGCAAAAGGAAGCCTATAGAGTGAAAGTGAAAGGTTGGAAAACAATTCTCCATGCGTCAGGAGCCCAGAAAAAAGCAGGGGTAGCAATCTTATTCTCAGATAAAGTAAATTTCAAACCAAAACTCATTAAGAGAGACAAAGAAGGACACTACATCCTTGTAAAGGGAACAATTCAAGAGGAATTGTTGACAATCATAAACATATATGCACCAAATATAAATGCCCCCAACTATATAAAACAAATATTAAGTAACATGAAAAACCAAATAAGCACTAATACAATTTTAGTGGGGGATTTAAATACCCCACTATCACAAACTGACAGATCATCTAGGCAGAAAATCAAAAATGAAATAATAGAACTGAACCAAGCTTTGGAACACATGGACTTAATAGATGTTTACAGAGTATTCCATCCCACAAAATCAGAATATACATTCTTTTCGGCTGCACATGGATCATTCTCCAAGATAGACCACATATATTGGCTCACAGAACAGGTCTGAATAAATGCAAAAGAATTGAAGTCATCCCCTGTATATTATCAGATCATAGTGCAATCAAAGTGGAAATCAATAGCACAAGAAACTGTAGAAACTTCACAAGCACATGGAAACTGAACAACACTCTCCTAAACAATCAATGGATTACAGAGGAAATTAAAGAAGAAATTAGACAGTTTTTACAAATAAATGAGAATGCCAATACAACATACAGGAATCTATGGGACACAATGAAAGCAGTTCTACGGGGAAAATTCATAACATTGAATGCCCACACTAGAAAAACAGAGTGGGCTCAAATAAACAACCTAATGATGAAACTTAGACTCCTAGAAAAACAAGAACAAGAAAAACCCAAAGCTGGAACAAGAGAGGAAATTATAAAGATCCAAGCAGAAATCAGTGCAATGGAAACTAAGAAAATGATACAAAAAATAAATGAAACAAAGAGCTGGTTTTTTGAAAGAATAAATAAAATTGACAAACCCTTAGCTAATCTTATCAAAAAAAAGGAAAGAAAAGGCTCAGATCCATGCAATCAGGAATGAAAAAGGCGAAGTCACAACAGATGCCACAGAAATCCAGAAGATCGTTAATACTTACTTTGAGAACCTGTACTCCAATAAAATGAAAACACAGAAGAAATGGACAGATTTTTAGATACTCATGAATTACCAAAGTTGAACAAAGAAGATAAAAACATTTTAAACACCCCAATTACAGTCAGTGAAATTGAAAATGTAATTAAAAATTTACCAACAAATAAAAGCCCAGGCCCTGATGGATTTACTGCTGAATTTTACAAGACATTTAGAGAAGAACTACTGCCATTACTCTTCAAACTTTTCAATGAAATAGAAAGGGAAGCTATACTTCCAATTCATTCCTGGAAGCCAGTATCACTTTGATTCCCAAACCAGGGAAAGATGCAACTAAAAAGGAGAACTACAGACCAATCTCCTTAATGAATATAGATGCAAAAATCTTTAATAAGATAAGAGCAAACAGAATACAGAGGATTATTAAGAAGATCATCCATCCTGACCAAGTCGGATTTATTCCAGAGATGCAAGGGTGGTTCAACATATGAAAGTCAATAAATGTAATACATTATATTAACAAATTCAAGGACAAAATCCATATGATCGTCTCAATAGATGCAGAAAAAGCATTTGATAAAATTCAACACCCATTCATGATAAAACCCTGCAAAAAATTGGAATAGATGGTCTATACCTCAATTTAATAAAGGCTATCTATGAAAAACCAACAGGCAACATCATATTAAATGGCCAAAAACTGAAAACCTTCACGTTGAAATCAGGAACAAGACAAGGATGCCCACTATCACCACTCCTGTTTGATATAGTTCTGGAAACATTAGCCACAGCAATTAGAAAAGAGAAAGAAATTAAAGCAATAAAGATAGGAAAGGAAGAAGTTAAACTGTCATTATTTGCTGATGATATAATTCTCTACATTGAAGACCCAAAAAACTCCACCAAAAGACTTCTAGACTTAATTGATTCAGTAGAGTATCTGGATACAAGGTGAACACCCAAAAATCAATAGCCTTCTTATACACAAATAACAGACTCACTGAGAGTGAAAAAGGGAAAAAAATTTCTTTTACAATAGCATCCAAAAAAAAATGAAGTATCTAGGAATCAATCTAACAAAAGAAGCAAAAATCTCTACACTGAAAATTGTAGCACTCTGAAAAATGAAACTGAAGAGGATATAAAAAAATGGAAAGATATCCCCTGCTTCTGGGTAGGAAGAATCAACATAGTGAAAATGGCCATACTACCAAAACTGCTATATACATTCAATGCATCAATTGAAATTCCAACACTATATTTCACAGAACTAGAAAAAAGAATACACAAATTCATTTGGAACCATAAGAGACCTAGAATAGCAAAAGCCATCTTAGGCAACAGACACATGGCTGTGGGTATAACAATTCCCAATTTGAAACTATACTACAAAGCCACTGTGATAAAAACAGCATGGTACTGGCAAAGAAACAGACCTGAGGATCAGTGGAACAGATTGGAAGACACAAAAGCAAATCCAGATATACTCAGCTATCTCATCTTTGACAAAGGAGCTGACCATCCTCAGGGGAGGAAAGATAGCCACTTTAATAGATGGTGTTGGAAAAACTAGATTTCAACCTGCCACAGATTAAAACTGGACCCTTATCTTTCACCATGCACTAAATTAAAATCCAAATGGATTAAAGATCTAAATATTAAAACAACAACATTAAACTTTCTGGAAGGTAAGTTAGGCAGAACTCTGGAAGACATTGGCATAGGAAGAGACTTTATGAACAAATCCTCAGTAGCACGGGAACTAGCAGATAGAATCAACAACTGGGATCTCATCTTATTAGAAAGATTCTGTACTGCCAAAGAAACCATCAGCAGAACTAAGAGACAACTGACAATGTGGGAAAAAATTTTTACCAGCTGTTCCTCAGACAAAGGACTATTATCAAGAATATATAATGAACTCAAAACAATCAGCGCCCCCCCAAATATAAAGACCTGATTTAAAAATGGTCATCTGAAAAGAACAGACATTTGTCAGACAAACAAGTAAAAGCAGCAAGTAAATATATGAAAAAATGTTCCACATCACTGATCATTCCAGAGATGCAGATGAAAACAACACTGAGATTCCACCTCACCCCACAAAGAATGGCTGCTATCAAGAAATCACACAATAACAAATGTTGGCGGAGTTGTGGGGAGAAAGGAACCCTTCTCCATTGTTGGTGGGAGTGCAGACTGGTGCCACCACTATAGAAATCAATATGGAGATACCTCAAAGAGCTTGGACTGGAGGTTCCATTTGACCCAGGCATCCCTATGCTGGGTATCTTTCCAAAAGAACAAAAAGAGTCATATCACAGAGAAGTATGTGCACCCATGTTTATAGCAGCACAGTTTGTAATAGCTAAAACTTGGAAATAGCCTATTTGCCCATCAGTTGTAAACTGGATAAAGAAGATGTGGTTTTTCTATAAAATGGAATATTAGCCATAAAGAAGGAGAAAATAGATTCATTCATAGGAAAATGGATACATATTGAAGATATACACTTAAGTGAAATAAATAAGGCACACATGTATAAATACCGAATAGTTTCTCTGGTGTGAATAATCTGCAATGATACAGAAGTTCCTAATAAGATTACTCACATTGAGAAATAGGAAGAAAGGAACTAAAGGTGTAGGGAAGGTGGGATGGGTAGGGGAAGGGTAATAAGGGAAAAGAAAAAATATGAGATAATGAAAAGATGGAAATAAAGTGTTTGTAGATGGGGAGGGCAGGAGGGGGTGAAGGGAGGACAAGGACAAGGGGAAAAAATGAGAACCAAAACTTGTCACGTAGAGGTACAAGGTCCCAATAATGAATGTAACTGTACTGTATCCCTAAAATGTACCAATAAACTCAATTAAAACTGAAAAAAAAATAACAACTCTTCACAACTATATACTTTGGTGAACTTTGGGAGTTATACCCACCTCCGAAGCCTCCACCATAACCAAGATACACAGCAATTCTTTCACCTGAAATGAGTTTTCTTGTGCCACCATGCATGTTTGATCATTTAAATACCTTTGTACCTTTGTAGATAATCAATTTGCTGCATAGCAGAGACCTATTTCTGGACATTTATTTTTTTCATTGACTTATGTGTCTGGATTAATGTCCATATCTCTCTGTCCTGACAACTGTAGCTTTATGTTGCTTTGAAATCAGCCTGTGTGACTGTTCTCAAAAATTTTTTAAAGTTATTTTGTCTCATACTACAGCCTGAAAGTTTGCATCACCCCAGAATTCATATATTGCCATTGACTGAGCCTGAAGATGGCCCTTTGCCTCCTCCCTGCTCCCTTTCTCCTCCTTAGATAGTCAGACACAGTTGTAGACCCTGGACGGCACAGCCCCAGGAGACAGTTACATTGTATCCTTCTCTGTTCCTTTCTGCACATGCCCCATCATAAAACAATCATGCTACATTATGCCTAGGCCACAATGGCCAAATTTTTACCAGCTGTTCTTCAAAGGTCTACTATATATAAGGAACTCAAAAAAAAAAAAAAACAAGCCCTCCAAATATAAAGGTCCAATTCAAAAATGGGCACCTGAAATGAACAGACATTTCTCAGACAAACAAGTAAAAGCAGCAAATAAATATATGAAAAAATGTTCAACATCACTGGTCATTTGAGAGATGCAGATGAAAACATCACTGAAATTCCACCTTGCCTCAGAAAGAATGGCTGCTATCAAGAAATCAACCAATAACAAATGTTGGTGGGGTTGTGGGGAGAAGGAACCTTTCTTCATTGTTGATGGCAGTGCAGACTGGTGCAACCACTGTGGAAATCAATATGGAAATACCTCAAACAACTAGGATTGGAAGTCCCATTTGACTCAGCTATTCCCTTACTGGGTATCATCCCAAAAGAATTAAAAGAATCATAGCACAGTGATATATGCTCACCCATGTCTATAACGACACAGTTTGTAATAGCTAAAACTTGGAAAGAGCACAATTGCCCATCCCCTAGCTAAAGGGGATGAGTTTTTTTTTCTAAAATGGAGTACTACTCAGCCATAAAGGATGAGAAACTAGAGACATTTATAGCTAAGTGGATGCACACTGAGGACATACTCTCAAGAGAAATCAATAGGACACACATGCATAAATACCACATAGTTTCTCTGATGTGATAACCTAAAAGTATTTTAAGGGTCAAAATGTATAATTGATATGATGTAATAGGAAGAAAAGTTCTAAAGTTATTAGGCAAATGGGAGGGGTAGGGGAAAGGTAAAAAAGGGAAGAGAAAAAATAAGATAAAAGGAAAAAAATGGAAACAAAAATCTCTGTAAATAGGGAAAAGTGGAGGGGGGAAGGGAGGCTAGGGGAATGGGGAAAAAATTAAAACCAAGATATGTCATGTAAAGGTACAAGATCCCAATGATGAATGTAACTGTATTGTATATCTAAAATGTACCAATAAATATAATTTTTAAAAAATAGCATTGGAAAAAAAAGAGTAGATATTCTTACCTTGTTTCTGATCAAGCACTGTGCTTTTTTAAATCTGATGTTTAGGGTGATGTTAGTGCTTGCTTGTAAGTAGGTGCTCTTAAATTGAGGAAATTCCTTTCTATTTCTAGTTTGCTGAATATTTCTGTCACAAAATGATGTGGAATATGTTTAACTGCTTTTTCACATCATTGATATTATATGGTTGTTCTTTATTCCATTAATATGGTGAAGTATATTGAATGGCTTTCAGATGGTTAGCAGATTTATTTATTTGTTTGTTTGTTTGTTTATTTATTTATTTTGGGGTGTACTGGGGATTGAACTTGGGTCCTTGTGCTTGCGAGGCAGGCAGTGGAACCACTGAGCTAAATCCTTGGTGCTAGCTGATTTTAAATTCATCTAAAACCTCTATTTGGCCACGGTTCATTTTCTCATTTACACATGATTGAAATTGACTTGTTAATTTTTTAAAAGGATTTCTACATTACGTTTTTGCAGCATTCTGGTGTATAGTTCACTTTTAATCGTCTTTCATTTTGATACTAGAATAATATGGCTTCATTTTCTGAAATAGTTTGTCTAAAATCATCATTAGTTCTTCTCTGAATGTTTGATGGAATTCATAAGGGAAGACTTTTAGTCCTAGAACTTTCTATCTAGGGAAGTTTTTAATGTCAAACTTACTTTATTCAATTCACATAAGGTTTTTTTTCACATTTTGACTTCATTAGTGTATCTCTTGAGTGAAGATCTTTTGGTGGTAATTTAGTTTATGTTCTCTGAATGTCTTTATCCTTATTCTTCAAATAGTTTATGACTGCAAGATATTGTATTTTCTTCTGGCTTCATTGGTTTTATTAAAAATGTGCATATTGTGAATCTTTCCCTCTTCTGTTGAGTTACTAGAATCTAAGTTATCACTTCCATCAAATGAGAAAAATGTCTAGTTGTTATTTCCTATAAGTATATATAATGAGGTTTATGTTAGATTATATTTATTAAGAGATTCTTGACTTTCTTACTTTTACAAGGTTTCAGTCTCTCATATTTCATACTTACATTCTTTTTTGAAACAATCAAATATTTACACCAAAGTTTCACATCAAATAAAGAATTTTTTATCTGGAATTACCTCATATTAAAATGCCAAATCAATAGCTCATACCTCTCCACCCAATTCTCAGATTAAAGGGCAGATTTCCATCAGGTTTTGCTAATTGCCCCAATATTGTTTTTTATAGAAGAAAAAGATCTGCTCAAAATCACTCATGGAACTAGTTCTCAATTCTCTTTAGTTTAATTTATTCTGGGGAAATTCTTCATTCCCTTTGATTTTCATGACCGTGACACTTTTAAAGATTACAATCTACTTATTTTACAGACTATATCTTCCTTTGAGTTTTCCTGCTGTTTTGTTATTATTATATTTGCAATTTAGGGGGGGTGCTGGGGATTGAACTCTGGACCTTTTGCCTTGAGAGGCAGGTGGCTGAACCACTCAGCTAACCCCTCTGGCCTCTATATTTGCAATGTTTAAAGAGTATCACAATCATGCTCAGCTCTTCTTTTTGGCTTCTCTCAGGTGATGTCCAGTTTGTATTTGTCCTCTTACCCCTGATACTCACTGAGATCATTTCATTAACATGGTATCATCTGATTCTCTACTGTAAAGTTACTATTTTTCCTTTATAATTAATGTATGTTTTAGTTTTAGCTACATAAATCCGTTATTCTTCATCAAACTTCCAATGAATTTACTTGCTTATTAGTGACTATGGATTTTCAGTCTGCTATTTTATTCACTGGGTTGTACATAATGTGATTCTATCATATATTTTGAAGCTTGGAAAGTCTCTCTACCTACAATTGGCCAAGAAGTGGCCCTTCAAATTGGCTTTAGTGTTCTTTTGGTACAACTCATTATATTTTTAGTACTTTCTTACTTTCTGGCAAAAAAAGACTCAGCATCCTCTAGGAATTTTTATGTTCCAGCTCTGGATCAGCTATTTCTCCAACAAACCCTGATGCTTTATGGTGGAGAATACAAGATGTTGTTTAGAATTTGTGACCTGGAGGTTTATGCCTGCTCATTGCTATTAGTTGCCGCTGATGCTAAGACTTCCCAATTACAAAAACTAAGTATTTTTTCACTTCTGTTTTTATCTTATTATTCCAGCATTTTCACCCTGCAGGACCCCTTGTAAATGATAACACAGTCTTGTCTTACAGTCAACTCTGGTTTTGAAGGTAATTTTAGCTAGGAACAAAAGAAGTGCCAAGGTACATGAAGACCAGGTCCTGTACATCACACAGGTGAGAAGTCAAAGACAGATTCTAGAAATCAAGAGGCTGAAAGTAAAAGGAAAGCACTGAGATTTAACACTAGACACACCTGAATCCCAGTTCCACCACTTACTGCCTCTGTTACCTTAGGAAGTTTGCTTAATCTTCAAGCCACTATTTCCTCCTTTGTAAAACTATGAAAAAAAATAAATGATTAATCCATTAATAATTCACTAAGCCTTCAGCGAGCACCTGCTATGTCACTAATGTGAGTTACATAAAATACGAAGTCAGGTGAAAATGACACATTTTGGGAGGCCCATAAATACAAATTTCCTTACACATATAAGAAAGTAGGCACAGAGAACCTTGGGTTATGATACTCTAAACTAAAATTATTCCATTATTGGTCCATTAACTGGGGTATTTGTAGTAAAACGCCATATCTGATTACTTGGGAATTGACTCATGAATTTAACACATAAAAATAACTCACTGCCCTGAAAATCCCAAGAGAGAAATGTTGCAGAATGTGATTGAAATGATGTCCAGCAATTTATTTTGTAGTCACTATGGAACAAGCACATAGGTCCAAACACAATTTCTAGAACAGTACCTTTCATATGACAAGGGACCCAATATTTGAAGTTATCATCATCATGCTAATGGAGTCTCTTAAAGTGTGATTTGAAAAGGATAAAAGGATTATTCAGTGTTTCTACAACAGTAAGTCTTCTGTACTAATAAATACAAATCACTCAATCACATGCACACACACACACACACACACACACACACACACATCCTTGTCAAAATTCTAATATATCATCGTAGCTGTTGAGAGGCAACTTTGGCAAAGAATCAACTTCATCTATAACCACTCTATTTCTGTAGATACGTAGTTCATAATTTTCAAACGATGGCCATGCTTTTCCAAATATAAAGCTGTCGATCCAGTGTCTTCTATACAAACAAGGTCTGGAGGATCACTGACGCAGCTAATTCTCAAATTTCCTAAATCGGTCCCAGGGGCCAAACAGGAGTCCCCCCCCCCATCCAGACCCCTTCCTCCTCCCCAGAGCCATCGACTGCTGGTTTTCTTTCCTGCTCTGTTTTCTTGAGGAACCAGGAAGATGACAATGCACTCTAAAATAAAGTCTGTCTCAACTGCAGAAACGGTCCTGAAATAATTGAATCAGTAGGGTCAGAGGCTTCTCAGGAAGCATTACGTTAGCCCTAGGATGGAAATAGCCTTTTCCTGGGTGGAGACATGTTACATTTAAATTGATATTGCGTTTCCCCAACGTGCAATTAGGGGAGACAAAGACCTACTTCTCCCTAAAGGCTGTTAAAGGAAAACGGAGCAGGTGTCTCCTTTCTCTCCTTTCTCTGGGTCAGTGGGATTTCTGAGGCCTCTTTGTTGCGATGTCTTTTGTTTTTAATTGTAGGAGTTATTCTCCCGGGTGGCAGCTGCGGATTGGCGCAGATGAAAGGACAAATTCACAGGAACCAGAAAGGGGACCCGGGCGCTCTCCCCACGCTTCGGAGGCACCAACTCCTTGGGCTTCAAGACTGCCCTGCGTGCCGGGCCTTGCTTTCTGCCCCTTCGTGTGCCGGGCTGTGGCTCCTCTCCTAGGTCACCGCCGACGCCCGCGGAGGTCTGGGGCTGCCGCAGCGGTGATGGTGAGAACGGAAGGTTGGTGCTGCCCCTGTCACCGTGGACCTCGATCTCCAGAGGAGCCAGACGTTAAATGATGAATTAATTATGATTACCACTGTCAACCTCACTTAAAGCTGAGCAGCCTCGGCCCGGTGGACGGAGGTGCTTCGCTTGAGCCATCGGCGCATTGATTCGCGCTGCGAACTCGGAGGTCCACAGCAGGGCGGCCCGGCGATTTCCAGAGAGCAGGCGCTGGCAGGTCCTGGAGAGAAAACTTCAGGTGGAGAATTGGCAGGCTCAGCCAAGCCTCAACACGCGGAGGTTGCAGGGTATTTTTTAAACAGAATTTCACTGTGGCTTTTTAATAGTATTTCTAGAACTGTTTTAGGTTCCAAGCAAAACTGAGCGGAAAGTGCAGAGTTGCTCTGTGACCTCCGTCCTCCCCGACCCCCCAGGGCCCCTCTACCCGTTGTCAGAGCTGAGGCGCCAGGCTCGGAGGTCAAACTGGTCACACCCTCAGGTCCACACTGGAGGTTTTCTACAAGCATAGGAACACCGTAGGGAATATTCTCACAGCCTCGGAAATCCCAAGTACTACTTTTCCAGTTCACTACAGCCTCCGCTCAGGGCGGCGTGAAAGCAGGGCGAAGACAGAAGGCTGCTTAGGTTTTCCTCTGAGGGGCTTCAGTCTTTGCCTTCGTCTTGGACGTCGTCTCCTGGCTCCCCTTGCAGCCACTTCGCCCCCTGACTTGGACTCGTGCGGGGCACTGCAGCCCACACCAGGCCTTGCCTGGGACCCCGGATCCCAGCGCACAGCCCTGCTCCATCCCCCACACCCAACCTATACTTTGGGCAGCCCTTTGAGCCAGTCGGGGACATTCCTGAGTATTTGTGGGTCTGGAAGTGAATCTGCTTCCTAGAGAGCGCTGATTGGGGCAGGTCCAAGTGCAGCCAGCTTCGAACAGAGAAAGGGCCAAGCCCCCCACCCCCGCAGGGAATCCACGTATTGATTCCAAACAGTTTGTCCTAAGACAAAATGGGATAAAAGTGAATTTAGAACGGAAGTCTGTAGAGACTTTTTTTTATATTCTGCCCAAATTATCTCTTCACAAAATAAGTCAATAACCATGGTTTTTGAGAAAACAGACCACAGAAGAGGGCAACTGAGCCCCAGAGAAGGACAAAGAGGCGGCAGTTTGTTCATAGGAACTCAAGAAAAGTTTTTCTTTTAAATAAAGGTTAGAACTGGTCAGTGTTGAGTTAGTCATCTTTGCCCCATCAACCTCTCCTTCCTCTGTTTCATCATCGTGTTCATCTTCAACACCTTCATCCTGATCCCCTTCCTCAACAAGCACACTATTCCTCCTCCTCCCTCTCCCTTCCCCCTCCCCCCTCCT
>NW_022900917.1:70093930-70119857 GCF_012274545.1 Fukomys damarensis
CCCTCCTCCTCCTCCTCCCTCTTCCCTATCAGGAATGGCAGGAGTGCTCCAGTGGATTTGGACAATGGCACTTCTAACTCATCCCTGGGTGCACCTGACAAGCTGCGCACCAGAGAAAGGAGCGCTCTGATTCTTCGTGCTGCCTCTCCCTACTGGCTTTAGTCTATTTTTGACTTGAACATTTAATCAAACCCTTTCCAAATTTCTGTCTGATGTCAGTGGAATTTGAAAATAAATCACTCTCATTCGGACTAAATTCTCTGGGAAGAATTTTATCTTCAAAGTAAGGCTTTTCATCAAAATAAAAATCATAGTCTGTAACTTGTCTTCGTGTTGTCGTCAAACTCCTTGGCCTCACCTCTTCAACAGCACCCCTTCGTCTTCCCCAAGCAGTGGAGACCTTGCAGATAGCTAAGAAACGTTGTCAGCCCAAGTCACGGATTTGCACAATCCACTCCAACCTCTTCTGAAACGATGCTTGGCAGAGCTTGTGGAGCTTCTGCTCCGCTCTCAGTGTCCTCGCACTGGCGTGTTTGATAAGTGTGTGTGTGTAATTTCATGTTTGTACCACATCAGCGTGCTAGGGGCTTCTTGTCGGGCTTTGTCTGAGGCCTCAGCAGCCTCACTCAGGCTGGAGTTGAGCTGTTTTACTAACTTTAGCCATCGGTGCCCCTTGGTATTCCTGGAGGCAGAGATGCAGGAGGCAGGAGAGGAGAGGGGAAGAGAAGAGGCAGGGGTCTTCCCTTTCACCGAATTCCCCGAGAGCCGCTCTTTGTCTTGCCTGACAGTCCCTGCTTGGACCCCTATTAAAATACTGAATGAAGGTGGCAAAAGAGAACAGCATCGTCTTGTTCCTGGTCTGTGGGGGAAAGCATTCAGTTTTTGACCAATAAACAGTATTCTAGCTACATTTTAAAAATAGTTGTTCTTTCGCTGGTTAAAAAAGTTCCTTCCTGCAAGGGAAGCACTGAAACCACTGAGCTAAATCCCCAGCTATGAGCCCCGCCCCAAAATATAAGGACCCGATTCAAAAATGGGCATCTGAAATGAACAGACATTTCTCAGACAAACAAGTAAAAGCAGCAAATGAATATATGAAAAAATGTTCAACATCACTGGTCATTTGAGAGCTGTAGATGAAAACTACACTGAGATTCCACCTCACCCCACAAAGAATGGTTGCTATCAAGAAATCACTCAATAACAAATGTTGGCGGGGTTGTGGGGAGAAAGGAACCCTTCTCCACTGTTGGTGGGAGTGCAGACTGGTGCAACCACTATGGAAATCAATATGGAGATTCCTCAAAGAGCTGGGACTAGAGGTTCCATTGGATCCAGCCATGGGAAAGATACTCTTCTGGGTATCTTTCCAAAAGAATTAAAAGAATCATTTCACAGTGATATATGCACACCCATGTTTATAGCAGCACAGTTTGTAATAGCTAAAACTTGGAAACAGCCCATTTGCCCATCAGTTGGAGATTGGATAAAGAAGATGTGGTTTTTCTACAAAATGAAATACTTAACCCAGCCATAAAGAATGAGAAACTAGATTCATTCACAGGAAAATAAATACACATTGAGGATATACTCCTAAGTGAAATAAATAAGTCACACATGTGTAAATACCAAATAGTTTCTCTGATGTGAATAAACTATAATAGTACATAAGATCCTAACAAGATAACTGACATTGTGAAATGGGAAGAAATGGACTAACGGTGTAGGGAAAGTAGGAAGGGTAGGGGAAAGGTAAGGTAATAAGGGAAAGAAAAAGTAGGAGAAAATGAAAAAAATGGGAATAAAATGTTTGTAAATGGGGAGGGGAGGAGGGGGTGAAGGGAGGGCAGGGACAAGGGAAAAAACAAGAACCAAGACCTGTCATGTAAAGGTACAAGATCCCAATAATGAATGTAACTGTACTGTATACCTAAAATGTACCAATAAACTCAATGAAGAAAAAAAAGTTTCTTCCTATTTCTGTCTCACTGCAGATTTCTGTGAGCAGATGTTGGATTTTGTCAAACAGTTTTCCTTTGTCTATTAAGATATTCATGTGGTTTTAGTATTTTTATTCATCAAAATGGTAGATTCCATTGATTTCTGGATGTTAAACCAACCCTGAATTTCTGGTATAAGTCTTGATTGGTCATGGTGTACTGTGTTTTGTTCTTTGAAAGATGTTGCTGGGTTCCATTCACATTGATTTTGTTGGGGATGTTGGCATATACGTTTATAAGATGGATTGCTCTACAGTTTTTTTCCCTTCTCATGTCTCTATCTGGTTTTGATATTAGGGAAATAATAGCTTCCAAGAAAGAGTTGAGAAATGTTCTTGTTCTTCTTTTATTCCTCCAAAGCATCTGTGACCAACACTTTTTAAATAAAGGGGACAGAATCGAACATTTCAGGATATGTTTTTGCAATAAGGTTTAGCAGTATTTGGGTAAATCTGGTTTCAGTTAGGAGTACAGTGGTTTTGTACATGTTATAAAATGTGCTTTTTCTTGGGAGTTGTGACCCAAAACTTCTGAAAGCCCTGGTGTTGCCCTCTCCCAGTTCTGCTGCCTCTGGACTGACATAGCGTGGGTTATGGAGGGAGGTCGGAGGGAGGGCAGGGGAAGGGGATGCAGAAAGAACCAAGATGCTTTGCACACACTGAGTAACTCCCCACAGGAATGCAATCTTGTGCTGCACACATGTGCTAATAAAAATATAAAATGAAATTTTAAAAACTCATCGCCTTTCCCCTTTACTTGCCCAGCTGTTCCTAATCTTACAGCGTCGGTGTAGGTAGTGCGTGCTGGAAGAGACTTTTCCCAACTGCACACTCTAAGATAAGCAACTTCTGTCGTTCTCACTCACTTCCCCATCCTCAGCAGCAAACTGATGCCTGGAAAGTCGCCCTTGTCCGAGGAATATTTGCAAAATGTTGGGACGAAGCACGGGGCGGTGAGAGAGGACACCTGCCGCAGAGTCAGAGTCTGGTACAGACGTCGATTCGTGAGAGCTCCACTAACAGGTTACGATGCATCTCTGCATCCACACATCCTCACCTCACCAGGTTTTTTTCCATTATGTAGAGAAGAAGGCTAAATCTCGGTGGATGACGAGCCCTTCCCACAGGTACTCTCTGCTACCTGGCAAGGAACACAGCAAAAGTATTTTAAGAACGGGTGGGGAACAGAGAACGGGGAAGTGAGTGAAGGCTCCTGACAGCGGAAAGCGCCCCAGGTCTCAGAGGACGCTGGAATCTGGGGCAGGGGAAGGGGGTGGTGCAGTACGGGACACCAGGAATCAGATTTTATCTGATATGTCCCACCTACTGCATCGACAGAAAAATGAACACCCTAAGTTAAAATCTTTCTTTCAAGTTATGCAAGGAAAAACCTAGACTGAATTATCTTTCCCCAGATCATGGGAAAGTGGAAGCGGCACCTGGAGGGACAGATTCAAGCCGCGAAGGTGTACGCTTCCCTCTGGATTTATCGTAATAAAACATGGGGGCATTGCGCCATCTAGTGGTGGGATAAGAGACTTGTCGCCTCGCCTTCATTTATCACTGAGGACCTGACTTAATGGAGACTAGTTTGCTGAAGGATCAGAATAAATATTTGTTTTTTACGCTTCCTAGGACTGAAGGGCATTGATCAAATGTAGAAATAAATCAGCATTTTCAGGCAGAATGGTGGATGGAGATGTCTTGAAAGAACACCCCTACTCTTCCAAATGCATGAAAAATCTTTGGTAGAGTTTGTGATCAATTTTTGAAAGCAGTGCTGGTCGTAAATTCAAGAGCAGGAACGTTTACAAAGTTGAAAACAAAAATGGAGACTAAAACTGGAGTTCTGAGCCACAGTTCAAGTCAGAATATTTTGGGGATGCAAACAAATACCATCAATCAATCATCTTGCCGTTTCAGGGTCAGTTTTGATTAATTGAATTTACCTCATCGTTGTTTGCATTTTGCTCTTTTTTTTTGCAAGCTCTTTAATGTTTTATCATTATCAAATATCGTGAATTTTACCTTCCAGGTTTCTGTTTTGGTCTGAAAATGTATATCTTCCCAGAGGTAATTCACTGAGTCATAACCTCCAAGGTGGTGATAGGAAAGGGCAGGCCTTTCTTTGCGAGGTGTCTCCATCAGGAGGGTGGGGCCTTGTAAATAGGATCAGTGCCCCTCTGCAGGATGCCAGAGAGCTGCTTTGCCCCTTCTGCTCCATGAATATACACCCAGAAACCATTATTTCTATGAATGAGACAATTGGTCCTTGCCAGACACTGAATCTGCTGGCCCCTTCATCATGGATTTTTCAGCTTTGAAAACTGTGAGAGACAAATTTCTGTTATTTATAAGCCCCTAGCTGAGTGATGGCAAGTGTTTCAGAGTTTTCAGTGATAGCCAACAGCCATCTTTGGCACACACGTGCTCATGCCATTTTCACTGTGGTAACCCAAACAGACTGAGACAGGTACTGTCTTTGTTTTTTGTTTTCGTATAATTATTCGTGAATTTTGTTCTAGGAACATCTTCACTGGGGAACTTAAGTGGTATAAAAAGGGGAGTTTAAATTTAAAGCAGGGGCTTATTTTTGCAGTACCTGTGAGTTAAAAGTGATGTTTTCACTTTTAAAGCATTGTAAAAAGAAAAAGAAGCAACAGAGATTTTATATGTCCCGGAAAAGCCTAAAATATTTGCTGCTTGGCCCATGCAGGGGGAGTTTGCTCCAGTTAATCTTTTTTCTAGTCCTGAGGACGATTACTCTAATTGATGGCCTACATTCAAGCACAGTTCCACACTTGTTTCTCTTTTCTTTTCTTGGTGGCACTTGCAGTTTCTTCTTGGCTGTGTTTATGTCACAGCTCCTGGGCTGCCATTCTGCAAAGCCAATCACACGGCCACAGTGGGCAGTCAGATGGAGGAGTGAAACCCCCTCCACGGGGGCACCCCAAGTCATTTGTCAGTAGGCAGCGACTTGCAATCATTTATCAGGAGGAAAGTTTGAGTGATTGCAAATCAAATCCAAAATGTGTACCTAGTATAGACAAAGTGAAGAGTCGCCCTTAATCTAGATGACTGAGCCCTTTATTGTAGAGTCTCTTGTAACAAAGTCAATCAATTCTCAAAAACGTTTGTCTCTTCACTCTGTTGGTGGTTTCCTTTGCTGTGCAGAAGCTTTTAAAAATCTGATGTGATCCCATTTGTTGATTCTCGGTATGATTTCTTGTGTAACTAGGGGAAAAGTCCTTACCTACACCTGTGTCTTCACGAGCTTTACCTATTTTGCCTTCCAGCAGATTGTTTGTTTCAACAGTGAGATCTTTGCTACATTTTTGTTTTAGTTTGGTACATGGTGAGAGATATGGGTCTAGATTCAATCTTCAGTGTGTGGATAGCCAGTTTTCCCAGTATCATTTATTAAAGAAGCTATCTTTCCTCCAGTGCATATTTTGGCTCCTTTCTCAAAGAATAAGTAGCTGAATGTATGTGGGCTTCTCAGACAGAAGACTCATATCTAGAATATATTAAGAACTCAGAAATTAGATCACTCAAAATATAAGACCCAATCAAACAATGGGAAACTGAAATGAGGAGATATTTCTCAGAAGTTCAACCAGCCATGCCATGTGTGAAAATATGTTCATCGTCTCTGGCCTTTAGAGACTTGCAAATTTAAACCACATCAAGATTCTGTCTCACTCCGAAAGAATAGCTATCAAGAAGCCATATAACAAATTCTGGTGAGGTTGCCAGGAAAAAGGGATCCCTCTTCATTGTTGCTGAGAATGTTAACTAGTACAATGACTGTGGAAATCAGTCTGAAGATTCTTCAGAAAACTGAAACTACACATTGTATGTAGTCCAGCTGTTTCCCTTCTCGGTATCTCCCTGAACCAATTAAAGGCATCATCTTGCAGTGACACAGGCACACCCATGTTTAGAGCTGCACACCTCATAACAGATGAATCTTGGAGGAGTATCATTTGTGTGTCCACCCACAGATGAACGGATGAAGAAAATGTGGTATTCACACACGGTGGAGTACTCCTGTGCCATAAACAGGATAAACACAAGTCATTGGTAGGAAACCGGACACACTTTGAGACCACAGTGTTCAGAGAAATAAGTCAGACACCCAAACTCAAATATCACATAGTTTCTTTCATAGGAGAAACCAAATTATAAATAAAAGCAAAAAACAAGAAGTATAAAAGGAAATGAGGAGATAGAACTTTTGCAAAAGGGAAAAGGATCTACACGATAGAGGGAGAGGTGAGGGAAGAGAGGGAAAGAGAATTAAAATATGTTATACACAGGTACTAACTTCCCACAAGGAATATGATCATTGTGCTGTAATCATGTACTAATAAAAAGTTAAAATTGAAAAAAACAAAAATTTTATTTTTGTTGTAATTTTTGTTCTCACTATGATGAGAAACAATAATCACTTTTAATGCTAGCTTATTTGAAATCTTTTATTTTTATTTTTTGGTACTGGGGATCGAACTTGGGTCCTTGCACTTGCGAGGCAGGTGGGGAACCACTGAGCTAAATCCCCAGCCCTTATTTGAAAATCTTAATAATAAAAATCTTTAATGTAACTATTACTAGGAGATTTCAGAGTCTACATTCATATTCATGTTTGCAAAACTTCAGTAAACACAGTGGAGGCAGATAACAACGGACCAAGCACTGCTAAGATTTTTATATTTGTTTCTTCCTTTCGTCCCCACAGCAGCCCTTCATTGTACATTCTGTTAACTTTGTTTGACAGGACAAAAAATGAGCTTTCCCAAGACTATCTCGGTCATGGCCTAAATTGTTAGAAAAAGATGACCAAGCCATACAGCTCAGGGCTCCCCAAGCCCTGGTCTGCTCTGTCCTGGCATCCGTGCTCCCATCAGGAGAAGCCAGCAGCCCTTTGCCACCAGCTTCTCACCCTACCAGCTCCTCCCCACTCGTGTGCTCATGGTCGCCGGGAAGGCCACAGACCAATTCTGAGACTCTTGGACCACAGTGAGTCACGATTCTCTTTGCAAGGAGTCCAGGTTTGAACCCTTTGCTCCTGATTCACTGGGGCTGACAGCAAAGGTCTGACCTGGAGCATTTTCACTTGGAGAGTGCCAAAGATTTAATGAAAAATTAAATGCTCATATCCTTCAAAATTTAAAGAATCTCAGGGGCATAATTGATCACAATCATTTTCAATTAATCTAGTTAAATGGCAATTGTACTTGCTGTCAAAAAATACTTATTATAAAGTTTAATAATCCTTTGTGTGATTTTTCCAGTTTATTCAATGACTCCCCATTTGAAGATATTTGGGCTATTTCAAATTATTTATTGTTACCAACAACACTCTTTGTATCAGCTCTTGCTGCAGAAATGCAATGTAAGTAGGCAACCACACACCTTCTTTCAATGTAAAAACAGTCACGTGTTAAGATTCAGGTTTGGAAGTGAGGCACTTTCCTTAGATATTAATTACCAAGTATCTTCAAAGTAGTTGAATTTTTAAAATTTCTACAAGCAAAATAGAAGACTGGCTTCTTATGGCCTATTTTGTTAGTCCTTGTAGTTTGAATTTATTTCTTTTATGATTAGCAAAGTGAATAATATTTCCATGTATTTAAAAGCCATTTACAATTATGTTTTCTTTATACTTTATATTTCTAAATCCAGCTTTGTACGTTTTTGACTTTTATTCCTCTTAGAAGTTCTTTATATAATAAATCACAATTGCTTATAATACACAATGCAAATGTGTTACAGGCTTTTCACCTAGTTTATTATTTTCAGACATACAAATGTCTTAAATTTTTATTTAATAAAATTTATCAATTATATTGATAGTAATATTGTAGTAATATAGAGGCATATTTAGGAAAGTTTTTCTCGTAGATGAATGTTGAAAAATTCACCAGTTTTTCCTTCTCATACTTGCATAATTTCATTTTTACACTTAAACCTTTATGCACTTGTAATTTATCATGTAAATAATCTAATTTTAATTTTTCCAATATATGGCTACCCAGTTATATTATTATTGAGATGCTACATTTTTCATATTGCTAAAAGTCATCTGCAATTGGATTTAGTTCTGGATTCTGGATTCTGTTCCACAAAAATGCTGACAATTCAAGAGCCAGAACAAAATTTTAGATGTAGAGGCGTTATGTTTAAATACCTGGTGAGCTAGCCCACCCAGTACTTACAATGCTAATTTATCTTTGTTCCAAGTTTACCAGTCCTTTCTTTAGTTGTATATTTTATTGTTGTTCTAAAATCACCACCAGCTTGGTGGTTTCAGACAACACACTTGTTCTCAGTTTCCCAGGGCTGGCAGTCTGGGTGAGCTCTGCTCTGTCCTCTGCGTCTTGGTCTGGAAAGGGCCTGATCTAGATGTTGCCTGGGCCGTGTCCTCACCTGGAGAATAGACTGAGGGAGAATCTGCGTCCAGCTTCGCTCTGGTTTTTGTCATAATTCCCTCCTGTATGGCTGTGCTGGTGAGGCTCCTGCTGTAATATAATACAAAATAATAAAGAAGAAATAAAATATAAAAAAATAAATAAATTGAACAGTCCTTACCTTTGAAAACCTTTGTGGCTGGTGTGATCGAGACGAGAGGAGGAGAGATACTGTGTAGCACTACTTTCGTTAACACAATTCACTTTGATATAGAAGTGCTTTGGATTACAAGCGTGTTTCTAGGATGAATAACGCTCACAAACCAAGGGTTTGCTATATTCAAAAAAGCGTGATCTTCACACCTGAGCCTGTGTTCTTGGAGCACAGTACAATTTCCACTGACAAGTGAAATGACCGCATCTTGGTCTTCGGGCGAGTGAAGAGTGAAGCGGCCAGAGAAGGCCAGCTCCGAGGTTCCAGGACTGTGGATTCCGGGGTCCATTACGGAGCCTCGCACAGCCAGCAGAGGGCGCAAGAGCCCCGTGGAAGACGCTTCAAGCCGCCCCCATCTTGGCGTTAACCGAGGCCTGCGGGAATCAAAACACTGCTAGCGGGTGAGTGGGGGAGGCGCTGCAGTTATCTGATTGTCTTTTGCTTTCTTAAGAAGGGAAAATACCCCTTTTCACTAAATTGTAAGAGATACGCCACTCCGCTCGGGTGGTACTTGCTAATCAAACAGGCTACTAAATACAAACGCAATTAAAAGCGCCTCCTGGGGCCAGGGGCCCTCTGGGAAACTGACAGCAGGGTCGCAGCAGAACCTGGGTAGGCCCCCCTGCCCAGAAGAGGGGAGGTGGCTGTCGCTGGAGGAAAGGATTTGAAAGAGGAGAATGATGAGCGCTTCTGCAGGGCAGACACCTTCTGGAGGCTCACTGGATATGCAGCAGAACCCATCCCTCGGTGGTCAAACTAGGGAGCTGCTGATGACACACAGGAAGTCTGCAGAGCTTATGGAGGTATCAGAAGGGCGGCTATTTGTCAGGTACACCTGAATGAGCTAGATATGCAAATGATGGATGGATAGATGGATGGATGGATGGGTGAGTGGATGGATGGAGGGATGGATGGAGGGATGGGTGGAGAGATGGACGGAAGGATGGATGGATGGATGCTTGTTCAAGGCGTGCCTGGAAAACACTCTGAGCTGCACTGCTTTTAAGGCTTTTGCCCAACTGTGATATTTCAAAGAGGCAAATTACCCTCTTGGGCAACAATTATTCTTGCAACATCTTTGGCTATCTTGTTAGACAGTTCTGACAAGATGGAACATTCCTGAGAATTGTTTGATTGTGCAGGAAAATAAAAATGTCAGGCCCTTCGATCTGTGTTAGTTGGAGTGCTCTCCTGAAACCGGAAATGGGAGGAGACATCGAAGTAAGCGCACGTGATCTCCAGCCCTGGAGCTGAGGTAGAGGAAGTCCGCTGTGGGCTCTGCCTGCTCTCGTCTGCAAGGCTGGTGCTGAGAGAGCAGGAAGGATCAACTGCTCCAGCCTGGGGAGCCCGTGGCACCCTGATTTTGGACTTGAAAGATGAGTCCTCTGTAGACAGAAGTGGAGGAGTTTGGGACAAGGGCTCTGAGAAAGAGGGAGCAACACTGAAAAACAGCTCAAAAGGGTCAGAAAGAGGAGCATCTGCAGAGCTAGGCTTTGAGCTCTATTCCAGAAAGGTGACACACAGGGAAAGCATCGCTGTTTGTGATGCTGATGTGACTGAAAGAATTCAATCATCATCAGCAAAGCCAGGTGTGCGGAGTGGAAGAATTCAGTCAGGTGGAGTCTGTTTATCCCAAATGAAAAACTGATACCAGGCCGACTCTAGAAAGACTGTTCTATAGCACTGGGGTCTTAGGGTGGCCGAGGAGACTCTGGCCTGATGTGAACACCAGACAAGACATGTCCAAGGCCTACTCCTACTGCTCCATGAAATCTGATCTGCACCCTGGCGACTCGGAAGGGTGTCCATTCAGTGGGATACTTTGGGGCCAATTTGGCCCTAATGAGCAACAAGGCACAGCCAGCCTGTTCCCAGCTTATTACATAGCTTGAGACACAGGGGTCTGCTCTTCCTGGAGGATGGCTGTGGGTGCCCTTTGCCAGCTCTGAGGATGTGCACACCTTCCCCTCCGATCTCAGTTTCCTACAAACACCTGAAAAATAATCTACATCCATCACAGTCCACATCGGTTAGTCGCTCTGCTCCTCATCTCCCTAATGAGCAGCCCACAGGAGCTGGAAGGCGAGACTGAGCAAGGCCCAAGGGAAAGTCCCAGGAGAGCAGGGCCCTCTGCATCCCCAGCCCCTCCTTCCACATCTCCAGTCTGAGGAGCTGGTGTGTGGCAGAGGTAGAACAGGGGCCACCTTCCAGGGGATTCCAGAGCAAAAATGCTCCGCAATATGCATTTTCCAACTTCCACTACAAAGCTTGGGTTCTAGTGGGACTGAGAGTTCCTCTCTGACCTGTGGTTAGAAGAGTAAACGAAGGTTCCCGTTGGCAGCCCCAGAGGGTGAAAAAGTTTCCAGAACCTCTGTGTGTCTCAGCTCTCACTATCCAGTTTAATCTCAGCTATGTCAGTCTTTGATTTCTCCCTCTGCTCACACGCACTTTGGAGACAAAGTGTTTTGGACAACAGTCAATGTCCAAAAAGGCAATGCACAGAAATCCATGACAGCCATCGACAGAGTAGGCATCGTTTGTTAGGGGGACTTGTCTTATTTTATCCCTGCCGAATTTGGCATTGCCACCAGCTCTTTAAGTGAATGTACCAAGAAAGACACAGGGGTGAAAGGTATGTATTTATCTGTGTTGGGATTTAGAGACTGCGTCCTTGTGGCTTCCTGGATACTGTTCCTGCAAAGATGGAAAGGGTAAGAGGAAGTCTTCAGCTGCACAGTCAGGGAAGGGCCCTGTCTGGATTCCTTCTACAATCTTGCTCTCCACCTCTGTCCTTGTCCTGTCATGGAAGGAGCCACAGCAGCAGTCTGGCAGGTGTCCACAGGCCATGTGTGAAGCAGGGTAGCTGAGGATGAGGAACCCAGAGTGGTCTACACAGGGAAAAGACTAGGTCACTCACGTATCCTAGGACCAATGACTTGGCTGGCAAGGGGGGGAAGGCCGGCAGGCAGGCTGAGTCCAGAAGGTTTAAGAGGTTGGCACTTGGCTTTGCAAGGAGGTGGGAAGATTCAAATCATGGTCATGAGAATCTGTGGCAGATTAGCTTATGCATGTGAGAAGAAATTCAGAAACAAAAATGCTGGAACACAGTGTCTGGTGATCTTTCTTTCTTTCTTTCTTTGGATAATCAATTTTCAAGAAGAAAAGAGAGAAATTCAGCACTTCTGAAAAGCTGTGAGCACTGAGATCAGTCAGCTGTGTGTGACCTTGGGCCTTGAAAGGGGATCATAAGCTTCTCCCAGGGAAGAGGAAAGCTCTTTCTCAGGACAAAAACAAAGGCAACAAGACGTTTAAAAGTCAGAACTGGCTCTAAGCAGATAAATGGCTTGAACTTCCATATTTTTTTCAGCTTGGCTGTAGCAGTTCAGCTCAGCAGTGAACATTCCTGTCCTCTAAGGTCATGAGCAAAATGACAGCTGTCAGTGCCCTTATCCTGCTTCCTGTCTGAGAGCAGCCTGTCTTTCCGCAGACTTAAAAACAAGCCCCAGCTGGTCTGATAAAATTCAAATCCCTCTGAGATGCCAGAGCCGCTGGGTCTGCCATGCCACACAGAAAGTTGCTCCACAGATTTCTTTCTAACCAACTGAATAAACATTAATTTTGCAAATAGATTTTGCCTCCTTTTCCTAACCAGGATCTCTTCCTGCTCTCTGTCATCTGAGTGTGTGCTCTCAGAGCCCTTTTGGAGGTGGGGGCACACTAGATGTGAACAATGAGAGTTGTCTTGGTGCACTAGTGAATGTATGTGCCATTTTAATTATTTTGGTTACCTCTGTTGCTCCCCCTCCCCCTTTGCTGTCCTGCCCTGATCTTCTTAGTCTCTGTAAGTCTACTTTCTAGCTTCCTTTCATCTCTTCTTTAGTTTGTTTATTATTTTCAAAACTCATTTTAGGCTGCCTTTATAAGAGAAACTATGCAGTGCCTCTTTATGAGACTGGTTTATTTCACTTAAGAGGATAGTCTACAGTTCCATCTATTTTGGAGAAAAAGGTGTGATTTTGTTCTTATTGATGCCTGCATAATGTTCCACTGTGTATGTGTACTGCATTTTCTGCATCTGTCCAACTGTTCAAAGATATTTAGCTGGTTCCACAGCTTAGCTATTGTGAATTGCACAGCTACAAGCATGAACACATGGCATCACATTAGTATTCTGTCTTGATATCTGTTGGGAATGTCCCAAGGAGTGCTATACCTGGATGCAATGATGTATCTACTTTTGGATTTTTTGAGGAGTCTGTATGCAGACTTCCTTAGTGGTCACACTAGGTTATATTTCTACTGACTATGTAGAGGGATATCTTTTCCCCTGCATCTCTGCCAGCATTCATTGCCTTTTTGTATTCTTTTTGTTTTTGGTAACAGGGATGGAACTCATCACCTTATACTTGCAAGGCAGGTGGTGGAACCACTGGGCTAAACCCCCTGTCCCCCAGCCCTGCTTTTTGTATTTTTGATGACAGCCATTCCAAATGGGGTGAGATAGGATCTCAATGTCATTTTGTTCTGTACTTCTCTAATGCTAAAGGCGTTGCATACTTTTTAAATTTTTATTTTTATCAGACCATGTTTGCAGTGCATGATGATTATCTACATTTACCATGGGGATTTGGTACTTGGGCTGTACATGTCTTAATCCTTCTCTCATCTATTTCTTGGTCACTTGTACTTCTTTTGAGTTTTTTTTTTCCTGATTTATTTGGTCACTCATTCATTGAGTTGTTTAAAGTTTTTGGTGTGAAGATTTTTTGGGGAGTCTTTATGGTCATTGCTTGATGTTGAGCCATCAATTTTTGGTACTTGGTGCATTTTGACAGGAGAACCTTGTCCCTCTGTGTGGCACTCCATGTGGCTGCTGGAGCCACTCAGCAATGAGGACTAATCGCCACTTCGTATTCTTGCTGTTAATCTGCATCAGGAGAGGTATGTACCGGGTAAGCTCAGTTCTGTCAACTCCATCGGAAACCATCCAGGAAGCTAGGAGCACACACGCTGGCTGTGTGCATGTCCTGGAGGCACCGCCTCACTCCCACATGTGTTCCACAATTCAGTGAGCTGCCAGATGGAGATACAGGAGGTGCCTCACTGCCTTTCCTGGGTCTTCATGGAGTGTTGTAGGATTTGACAAAGGAGACCAGAGAGAGAGCAGAACCTGGGATTTCAGGTAGCAAAAGGGAGGAATTCTAAACTGCCATGAGGGTTCCCAAAGGAATCTAACTTATTAAAAGCAGGCCTTTGTCTTTGCCGTGAGAGAGACCTTCTACATGGCCAGTGAGATGGTACTGGACCTTTGCAGCAATTGCCAATGGCACTGTGCCTTTATTTCAATGTTTGTTGTCAGGATATAGAAATGCTAATGGACGTTTGGTCTTAAATATCACACACACACACACACACACACACACACACACACACACACTCCTTCCTTTCCAAACTATGCTCTTTATCCTAGGTGTTTTTGTCTGCTCTCGTGTGGTTGCTTGAACTTCTGGTACTATGTTGAATAAGAACAGAGAAAGAGTTGGGTGTCTTTACCTTCTATCTGATCTTAGGGCTGAAGTATTTGGTCTTTTATCATTTTTATGATGTTTGACATGGGTGTGTTATATGTGCTCTTTACCGGTGGAAGGAAATCCTCTACACACCCTTGTTGATTTCTGTGTGGTAGTTCTATGGTTCTGTCATTTGTCACAAGTGGAAGGTTGAAGTCCCCAACTATAACTGCAGACTTGCCTGTTTCTACTTTCACTTCTTGGTTATTGCTTCATCTGTTTTGGTGCTCTGTTTTTTGGTGCATGTACATGCATATTTGTGTTGTGTGTTTGTGTGTGTGCTTGTGAATGTATTTAAACTATGCCATTCTCCTTGTATCTTTCTTGCCACATAGAATATTTCCTTTTCATCTAACTGGTAAATCCCAATTTTTTCTTGAAAGGTCATTATTGTTAATGTGTGTGCTGATACATGTCTATCAAAATGGATTTTTAAAGTTGTAATGGATGGCAAGCATAACAGATTCAGTAGGAGAGAATTTAATCAAAATGGGCAGAGTTAGCAGAAAGCACAGCTGGGAAGCTTGAGGAGGGTTCCCACCCACAGTTCTCTATGTGCTGGCAGCAGTTTCAGAAATCCAGGTAATCTTGTATGCCTATGGCTCAGGAAAACACCTAAAGTTGGCTTAGATTGCTGGGCTGTCCTTCCTCCTGTCTAAACCAATCATTGTGGCCAGGGTGATTGAACACTGGACTTACCAACCAGATTCTAAACCAAACCCTGAGGTGTGACTGACTGGGCAGAGAACTGATTGATTCAAAAAGGGCAAAGTGGTGGTGAGGTGAATTTCTGAATGGAAAATATTATGGGAGGTAAAGAATAATCAAAGTTTTGTGCCGTATCCTGAAGTCCAGAGGCACTATCACCCACCCAAAGCAGAGCTCCCCTCTTCTGCACTTCGCTTATGAAGGATTTGAGTCTGCAGTGAAGCAAGAACAATGAAAAGCTGATCTGCTTCAAAGCCCTGGCTGTACCACTTCCCGAAAACCTTTAAAAAGAAGCATCGACACTTCATACCAGTTCCCTTGGTTCGCGTTGCTAAGACAAAAGGAGTGAAAGTAAATGCTTCTTTGCAAGGATGGGTGGATCGCCGTGTTTGGGAGTGCGTTCCCCACACCGGAAATGGAGCAGAAGGAAGAGGAAGGAAGCATGCTCTGAGAACGAGTCAAACGGAGCGGTGAGGCCGTTGGGAGGGCAGTGAACAGGAGTCGGACACACTTTGGAACGGAGCCGAGTGCCTTCAGCACGCTTCTAAGGAGGAACAAGTGACCACACAGAGCGATGCAGCCCGCAGCCCTGCCCTGCTGCCCCCACCGCCCTCCTCGTCTCTGCCCCTTGTGCTCAGCTGGGTCCGGATCCCCCGACCTTCAGCTCCGAGCTCGCAGCAGCCCTGACCGCTGCTGTGACCGGTGACCAGGGCGCTGAAACCTTCTGCTCCCGTGTCTCCCTCCACTTTGGCCCCGTGGAACTTCCCCAGGGCAGGGACTGCGTCTTATTGATCCTTTTGACTGTGGCATTCATTACAAAGACCCTGTGCCCGCTGTGACCTCGATTTTCAGTCCGGTGATGATAACAGCAGAGGTGGTGGTTTCCTCTGGTACATCCTCCTCTGGATTGAACAGGTGTGCCAGCCTGAGGCGCAGCTAGGCTTCCCCTCTGAAGGGTGGCTTCTTCCGGTGGCTGCTGCACACGCACCTGGTCACAGCCTGACAAACTGCTCCGAGTGGAGCAGGAAACACGTGAGCTCCGGCCCTTTGCTGTTCACTGTGGCCAGGCTCCCGGCTCCTGGGCAGGGCCCTTCTCCGTGCTGCAGCGTTGGTGGGGGCCCTTGCCGGACCCTGGGGGTAGTATTCTGCAAGGAATCCCTCAGTGACTGGGCCCCACGGCTGTGCCACGCCCCTGGTTTTCAGGGTTCCCTGGCCTGCTAACTGTGCCTGTCCTGTTACTCCTTTCTCACAAACGATCCTGACCTTGTTTATAATCCAGCTCGGAAAGAGCTTGGATCCCTGACTTCCTAGGCTGATTTGTGGGGCGTTGGAAAACATCTGGAATGGCTTTCCATAGTAGCAATTAGAGGAATTGCTACTCTCCCAGGAGCACCTCTCCAGCAGCTCACATCCACCCGGGCTGGGCTCCTGCTGCTGCTTTCCCAGTGTCAGGAATGAAGCAGCTGTCTGAGCTGTACAGTTCTGGCGATTCTGATTTTCTTCCTGCCTTTTCTCTTTTTTTCCTACAGAAGTCTTTACCTTCTTCACACTCTTCCTCAGTGTGAGGTTGAGATTCATTCACCTCAGGTAATCTGCACTTGCCAGCTGTTTCTCCGGCTTCCCCTGAGGTCAGTGACTTCACTGGAAATGTGCGTGATCTTTCAACATGTCCCCAAGTGGAGGGAAAGGAAAAAGCTTGCTCCTACAAACCAGTTTCCTGATGTGTCATGAAGCACACACTGGATGAAATGGGATCTCAGGACAGTCACTTCCAACGACTTCCTGCCCCTCTGCTTCCCTTCTTTCCATTTCAGTAGCCAGATCCTAAGTGTTGCTGCACAGAACACAGGTCTTTGGGGGCTGCACAAGCACCAGCTTCTGGAGGAAGACAGGGAGCAGGGGCAAGGCCCAGCCACCACGCCAGGCCCTGTCATTGTTCCCATCTACAGTTACCAAGTCCCAGTGGCTCCTCTCAGCCCTTCCCAGCCTCCTTCTGGCACACAGACTTTGGGTTATGGCCCTCAAAGAGAAGTGCTCCTCCCAGGGAGCTTCCAGTCCAGCAGGGAACCAAGACAGGGAAATACAGCAGTGAAACGCCTAAGTGTCTGTTAGGAGGGGCGAATCAGATGACTTTTCTAGTTGGAGTGAAAGAGAGCCAGAAATGCCTCTTTGAAAAGCAGCCAGTGCCACAGTTATATTTGGTGCATGGAACATTATTGAGCTTTTACAAAGGGGTCCCTGCATGCTGGGTGACAAACCCAAGCACAGGTAAGTTGGGGTACCTAACTTGGCAGCCCTGACATGGCGGAGAGGTGTGTAAATATCCAATTAGAGCATTCTGCCAGCAGTCCTGTGGGTAAGAGAAAGTAAGGACTGTCTATTACACATGAGAAATGTGGTTACTGTAATCTGAAGGGGTCTGGGAAGAGGCTCCACAGCTCTGTGTTGAGGATAAACAATAAATAAAATAACAGCTCAGTTACTGAAGCCTGGCGCACATCAGACATCACAGGGTCCACTTGCTTTTCACATGTTTCTCCTTTAATCGTGGCCATCTGTCCATGGCAGAGCTACTCCTGCTAGGCATATTCTACAGAGGGTAGAATTGTGGTTTTAATGTATTAAATGATCTTCACAGGTCATGCCGGATGTGAGAGGGGAAGCAGGATTCCGTCTTCTCCTTCCTACATCTCTGCAGTATCGAGTTTGAATCTAGAGCCTTGCCTGAGCTGCACCCTCACCTTTATTATTCATATTGATATTATTTTAACTTTGAGCCAAGCCTTGCTGAATTGCCCAGGCAGGCTTTGAACTCTTTATCTTCCTGCTTTATGCTCTGGAGCAGCTGAGAGGATGGGCCAGTGCCACCACAGCCAGTTGTCACCTGCTCCTCAGAGATCTGCCTGCAGCCCTGTCAGAGAGACTGGGTGTCCTGGTCTGCCTGGGGCTGGGGTTTCATTGGTGTTTTTGTGTTTTGGTTTTTGTTTTGGGTACTGGGGATTGAACCCAGGTCTTTGTGCTTGCAATGTAGGCAGAAGAACCACTGAGCTAAACCCCTGGCCCAGGGCTGGGGTTTGAGAAATGGAAAAACTGGGGTTGTAGCTCAGGGGTGCAAAGGCAGGTCCTGAAAAGCTTCCCAAGCTGATGCTTTACCCGTGGTCATGGATGATATTCTAAAAGGAATATTTTTTCTTGAGAAACAGGAGTGAAGAAGTGAAATTCCATGCATTAAAAAAGTAATCAAAATAGTGAAAAATAAAACCACAGACCAGAAAAATGAATGTTATAATTTGTGTGACATGTATCACACCAGGTGAGAGAAAGCCCCACAAAATCAGAGCTCCAGCGTATTCACTGGTTCCCCGAGCCACACATATTTACCCACTGACCAATAAAGAAATGCAGCTGATTAGATAAAGTAGACCCAATTCGTGGAGGTGCTGGAGTACATAATAACAATTTGAAAGGTTTTCTTCCTTTGTAGGACTTTGGCCAATGGTTTTTGAATAGAAGATTGGTGTAAGTTTTTCAGAATCTAAGAGTAGTTTGGCGTACAATGCACACCATATCTCACGGCCAAGAAAGATGGCAAGACTGCAGAAATGGGCCATGTAGGGCCTCTGCAGCAAGAGAACAAAATACGATGGAAGCTGTGCAGTCCCTGAGACATGTGTTTGAGAGGGTGTCCCCAGGAGGTGTCCCAGAATCACTGGGAAATGAGGCCTGGAACCTGGACAAGAAGAGAGAGATCTAAATCCAACACAGTGCAGTGATGAGACTTAGTAAGGTCGAGGAAGACAGTGGTGGCATCATCAAGCTTAAATGATACAAAAAGGGCAGATAAGCAACCTGAGCAATGGGCAAGGTCTTCGGTGGCTATCGGGATTTGGGAGAAAGTTGTCTATCTAAGGAGCAAATCAGAGAGGGGAGGGGAGAAACAGTAAAACACACTCGAGTGTTTTAAAAGGAGAGAAAAGAGAGTGATAACAGAAAAAAATAAGAATGCTTCTTTCTTTTTGTTTTCAGAATAGAGACTTCCAAAGTAACTGAAGAATAAGAAATCAGCCAAAAGCACATAGGTCTTGGAGGAAAGGGATGAGAATGGAAAGGAAGCTGAAAGGGAAGTAGATCTGTGAAGAAAGGAGTTTCTTCCTCGGGCCTTAGGAGGAAGAGTGTATTGAGATGGGGAGAAAGTTTGAGGGGAAGGAAAGGAAAGGGTATTGGAATTCTCGGTGGTCTTTCTGAAGTTATAAGTCATTCTTCGTAAATGAATGAGCAGATCAACAGCCTTTTTCCAGTAGGAGTATTCTTGGGAACCCTTGAATTAGTTCATGGAAGAGACCGATTAAATATTTACTGACTGAAGGAATTGGGAAATATACATAAACCAGGAGGATTCACTCAAAGAGAGGGGGCACGGGGTCCTATGGGAAGTGGGCAGGATAAGTGGCTAACAGGTGTTTTGTGGCATTCTGACCCAGCCAGGCCCGGTACGAGTGCCTAGTGCTGCATGTTAGAACCGAGTAATGCTTCCCAACAGTGCTCACGAGGCCTGGAACCAAGAACGGAATCTGGAGAGGAGAAGGACATGGCAGGTGACGGAGAGAGCAGGGATAGGAAATACTGTTTCAACAGCAGTTCTTCCCGTGGTTCTGCTAGCAGACTCTCCGAGAATGATAATGTGGAAAATGGGAAGGGTTTAGAAACAGAGCTGGAGATGAGACCAAAGTGAAGATTTAGTGGGAAAGAAGACATGAAATGTGGAAAATAAAAGTCTGCTTGGGTATTTTAAGGTCAAATGTATTAAGGACATGCTTGCTAAGATTTCTTAAACTTAACATCCTCTTAAGGAGATAAATATCAATTTCATTCCCCCTATTGCAGAGGAGAAAACAGATGTACAAGGGTTGAGTAATTTGTTCAGTCATATAGCTTGCAAATTTAAAAACAGGAAGTGGCCCTCTATTGGCCTAATTCCTGGGTTTGAATAATACAGTGCAACATTTCCTTTGTACAAAAGCACAATTGAAAAAGCATGGCTTTAGTGATGGTGATATCTAACAGTGTTTATATATTAGTGATTGAAGGGAAGTTAAGGTAATGGTTAAAAAAATTTATCTCTAGATATTAGATAGTGAACGATAAAAGTATTGAGACTTTTTGGTTCAGTTGCCAGGTAAACCCAGGCCTACGGGTTCTCCCAGACACCTTCCTTCCCTTCCTGAGTGTGTGCATGCACAGACTGGCGTACATTCCCAGAAGCCTAGCTGGCGTCTGTGTTTGGAAAAGACACATAGGAGCCATGAAGCCTTTTCCTTTCCCTGTCCATTCCCGCTGGGTTCCCAGGCAGAATCAGTTACACTTCAGATGCAGCAAAACGTCGTTCCTCCTCACAACTGAACGGATTCTTGGAAACATAGGGACTAAATGTAACCTTGGCTCTCTGCTTTCTAAGTCAACTGCTTAATTGGGAGATGACCGCTTATTGGCAATTAACTTGAAGTTTAACGAACCTTGTACTTCCTTCTCATTAGCTGGATTGTCAGGGAAACTCGTCTTACTGAGTATATGTCCTGGGCAGACGCACATTGCCAAGAGATACTTGGAGTTTTCATGGACTTGTCAAGACACTCAGAGCCTAGAGATTGATGAAGTTCTCTCTATGATAGGTCAGATAGGATTCATCAAAAGGGAGAAGCAGCCCCAGAGTCATTACTTATCCTCACCTTACAATAAAGAGACTGAATCACAGAGGGGCTGATGTTGGCTTCCCATAACTGTTAGGCTACTTTTAGCTAAAGCTGACACGTAAAACATTTTAATTTTTTCAGCTGTGAAGACCACAAGAGAGTTTTCCACAGCTGAGTTCATTTTTCACCTCCCTTTTTATTTCATAACAGGGCTGCTATGCACACGAGCACACTGCCACCCAGGAACAGACCAACCGTGCCACCTTTTAGTACAACAAGGTGATCCCGGGGGCTGTGCGCAGGCTGTGCTGCAGAAGTGGTGGCATGGGGTTGCTTCTGAGACTTCTTTAAGAGAGAAAATACTTGCTCACCTCTCCTCTGCCACCCTTTCTTTGCTCTGAGTGTGAGTTGAATGGCGGGTTTTAGAAGGAAATTTGATTATGAGGGTATTCAGGGAATAGAAGCCTAATATAGAGGACCAAATATAGACAACATTTGGCTGCTGCAGTGACCTCATCTGTTTAGAAGTCAGGGGTCCAGGTGGTTTAATGGGGGCCTTCAAAGTCGGGGGCTGGAGGAGATGCTTCAGGTCATCTCTTAGGTACCCTGTGGGAAACATGATGGATTAGACAAGATTCAGATGCTCATTTTTCCCATGGTGAAAATACCATTCATAACTGCTATACATTGAATGTCTATCCCCCTTCAATTCATATATTAAAATCTTAACCCTTACTGTGATACTACTAGAAAGTGGTGACTTTGGGACATAGTCAGGTCCATGAATAGAAAAACATCCATGAATAGAATTAGTGCCCTGATGAGAAAGGTATCCTTTTTCCACATGAGGACACAATAAGTTGGACATCCATGAACTAGAAAGCAGGGTTTGGTTGGCAGACACCAAATCTACCAACGCTTTGACACTAGACTTCACATGAACTATGAAATTCCAGAATTTAGAGAAACAATTTTTTGCTGTGAAGAAGAAGGAGAAGGGAAAGAAGAGGAAAAGGAAAGAAGGAGGAGGATGAGGAAGAAGAAGAAAGAGAAGAAGGAAGTGGAGGAAAGGGAGGAAGAAGATAGATTTTGGATGCTGCGAGTAGCACTGCTCCACTGGTTCTAATGTTTCTACCTCAAAATGTCTTAAGCACAAGAGAGAAATTAAACCTTCATTGGAGCAGCTATTTTCTAAGTCTCGTTTAGTCACAGCAGAACCTGATGCTAATGAGCTCTATTTGAGCTTGACTTTCTACCTTGGAAACACCCTCCCATGGTCATTCTGACCTCTAGTGTTTGAGTCAATGCTGAGATTCTTTGTCTTTCTACCTAATTTTCCCAGGTGATAGCAATCTTGAGGACAAGTGTAGGAGTCCCGGAACCTTTGTAAGTCTGACATGTTATCTTCTTCCAAGTCTTTGGATGTTCTGTACTGTTTAGAAATTAAAGAAAATTAGAATTTTTTGGAGTCAGGTATATATTGAAAATTAAGATTCTTCCTATTTGGAGCCTCTCATGCTTCTCGGGATATGTAAAATAATCAGCATTTTCCCCAGTCTCTGGGGAATAACACTTCCAGGATTTGGTGGCTCTTCTGGTTTGGATCTGAAATATCTCCAAAGCTCATATGACTCAAAGACTTGATCCAAAAATGTAGAATTTGTAGGGGTGCAGCCTTTTCAAGGTGATCAGACCACGGTGGTTCTAATTTAATTAGTGGAGTCGGTGACTGGAGTTGAGCATGTGAAGGACATATTTTGTCCCTAGCTCCTTCCTCTCTCTGGCTCTCTTTGCTTCCAGTCACTGTGGGGTAAACAGCTTTTTCCACTACCTGGGTGTTCGTTCAGCCTTGCCACAAGCCCAGAAACTACAAAGTCAAGTGACCATGGACTGAATCTTCTAAAACCATGAGCCTGAATAAATCTTTCCTCCCTTAAACTGATTTTCCCCCCAGGTATCTTGCCACAGTTTCTGAAAGCTGACACAGTGATTCCTCTAGAAACCCTAAGATTTATTGATAAGCAAAACCAATTCAATTTTGACCAAAGAAGGCATTTGAACATGTGACACATCCTCCTGTTGTGGGCCACTTGCAAGTTCTAGATTGGATCACATGCCACAAGCAAATTTGCAACATTCTAGATTTTTTTATGTGGAGATGTCTCAGTAACCATGGCGGTGTGGGGTTGAGGATGATGATTTCCTTGATGATTGGCACAGAACAAGCCAGTGAGGACAAAGGAGTTCAAAGAAGAGAAGGAAAAGAAAGGAAAAAGGAGAAAGAGGAAAAGGAGAGAAGATACAAAGAATGAAGAGAAAAATGTATGTACAACTGTCTAAATGGTGATGTGTGCATATTTTTAGCTGAGAGAGAAAACTTCTTTATGAAAATTCTACTCTCCTCCATTTATGACTCAGATTCTCTCAGCTGCTACTACAGTTTTACTAATGAGAATGCTTTCTTATGTGTCAACATTCCAGTGCCTCCGTTCAGTTAATCTCCCCACTCAGAGTTCAGGCTGCTGCTGGTTTGAAAAGGCCTTGGGCCATTGACCAGACAGAGTACTTGGCTTTCATGCTCCAGTCTGTGTTTTCCCATTTGTTATCTTCCCACTATGGAAGTGTCTGCAGCTTCCTTGTACTCCTGAGGTTAGAGCCCTCATGATGGGGAACAGTGGAGAGGGAATGGTTTCTTGGGAAACCTTTCAAGATGTGTCCATTTCTGTGACTCATTGGGAGGCCCTGGGACAGCTGTGCTGGGAGAGAGAGATGATTGCCTTCTCTTCAGGCTCTGCCCCTGGAATATCTTGGTTGAAGAAAGACAGGAAGACTCAACCCAACCCTCTCCCCCACCCTTCTGTCAGGTATTGGAGCTCATAAGCTCATGGAGCCCAGAGAGGCCCGAGAGGTCGCCAGCTGTCACATGAGCAGGAAGGGGCAACGTTAATGGATGGTCAGCATCTCTCCAGCTTAACTAGAGCCTGCAAGCAAGAAGGTAACTCCGACCTTCACAGCAGCTTCTCTGTGGAAGACATGTATGAGGAAAACCAAGGTTACTTTAAGAAATACACTTGATTGGGGCACATTCACATATCATACACTTTACCCACTTAAAATTGTACAATTATGATGATATCAGATCCAGTTTTTCTAACAAACTTTCACCATCCAAGTCTGGCCCAAGGGAGGGTGAGCACTTATTCAGGTGATACCATACTGCTCCAAACATGTCTGGACATTCTTAGAACACCCTGTGGAGCTTCTGGCAGATTCTCTGGACTCATCCTCTGGACTCATGCTGCATCTTTACCTGTGAGGGTGGAGTTACTTCTCTGGAAACAGACAAGTGTGTGCAGAGCTAATTCTGCTGAATAAAAATCATGATCAAGCTATGTAATTATGTTTGTAGTCAAAATGTAGAGGTAGTTTTAACATCATTATTTTCTTTTGTGACTTGCAAATAGGTCTGACTCTTTCCTGCTAGCATTGTTAGATTAGTGGACCAACTCTGCTGTGGATAGAATACATCAGTTTTTCCTATATAGTCACACATATTTATGAAAATTATGTCTTTAGTAGGAAAAGAGGGTTGGACAGAACATTGAATCAGAAAATGGGGGTTGGGGTAAATTCAGATCCTCACTAATGTAGTTTGACCTCTGTGTTTCCATTTCCGTCCCTGAGGATGAGCCTATTCTATGTTAGTGAAGATGACACACGCGACCCTGCTTTGTAAACACCAACTTGAAAAATTCTGTGTGCACGACAAGGTAATTATCTAGGTGAAAAATGGTCAGTGTTAATAATTCAAGATAATATATCTTGGGGAGTTGAGAACCAGAAGTGTGAAGGGTCAGAAGTAGACTTTGTTTGGAGTCGTCAATCTCTAATAGGACCAGGTCTGATAAAGAAACCCATGCATCTTTTCTGGCTTAATAAGCTTGATTCGTTTGTCCTTACAAAGCCCTTTGGTTCTTTCAGCGCACACTTTTTAGGGTTTCATTCTTTCTCCTCCTCACCTAACTAAGCTCCTTCAGGCTTCATATTTCAGCTTAACCACCTCTGCCCCATACATTATTTTGTATTTACCTCCTCCAAAAACCCAGTAATGTCCTCCCGAAGATGGTTCCATAACATAATATTTCTCTTCTATGCAAATCTTTTTCTATTTACAGTTATTATCAACATTTGTTAATATCTCTCTTCTTAACTAGATAATATTTTCCATGGTGGTAGGAAATGTATTTATTTAGAACACACTACATTTCTAATAAGAATTAGATGCATAGAAATACTTGCTGACTCCTGTGTTTATAACATGACTCTTTCTAAATCTTCATGTTTTTTGATATCTTTGACAGAGGAGTTCATTCTTTACTTTTCTAAGATATATCATGGGTAGTAAAATTAGAGAGGAGATCTTAAGTTTATGTCCACATTCTTCCCAGGATAAAACTGAAGTATAAAAAAAAAAGCAGTGATGTGCCACATGTCAGTGAACTAACTGGTGGTAAAAGCTGCACCAGAATTTAATTTTCCTGACCCCTAATTCATTGTTCATTTTACTATAGCATAGTCTGTGATTAAGCGCTTTGAAAGAATTTTGAGCCACAAATCTGTGTGAGTCTGAATTAGCTTCAGACATGTGCAAAACAAAGATTCTTGTTGTATTTTTAAGGACTGAGGTTTATTTCTGTCTTAGTTAAGGTCTGAAGAGACTAGCATTTGGAACCAGAGTTTTCCTATCTTTTACTCTTTCACCCATGGCTTTAGGTCCCAGCTTCATCTTATACCTGTGAGGCCATTTCAGCCTACACCTGGGGAGAAAGAGGAACTCTAGAACAGGCTCTCTGGCTAAGGACATTTTCAGGAAGCCATGATCAGCACTTCTGCTCACATCCTGGGGGCAAAACTCATCCTGTGACCACAGCCAGCTCCAGCGGAGGCAGGAAAGCAGTGCTCATCCTTAACAGCTGTGTGCTCACCCGAACAGACCTGTCACTGAGGAGGATAAGAGGGGCTAGCGCCCACAAACCTTAGACTTTAGAGGGTGTTTCCACTTTATTCCTTTCTCTATTCTTTTTAAATCTCAGAGTAGAATTTTACAGGTCTAGGAAAAAGTTTTAAAAATTTTCACAATACGTTGAATCCTCTCATATGCAGGTAGAAAAGTCAAGAGAGGCACACAGTCTAGAGTGTCACCCTGGAATTGACTCAGGGATTTGGTAGGTATGAAACTGAAAATTTGCAGCACCAGTCTTGTGAGATATTGCATTCATTTAAGCATTAACTCATCAATTCATCTGTTCAGTGTCTGAACACCTGCTGAGTGCCCC
>NW_022900917.1:70120097-70132074 GCF_012274545.1 Fukomys damarensis
CCCCCGCGCGGGCCCCCCCCCCCCCCGCCCAAATAGGTCACACATTTCATCTTCAGATGCCTGGAGGATTGGACAAGTGAGTCTTGACTTCTCCACTCGGTCAGCAATGAGCCTTAGCCACCAAGTGCCTGAGCCATGCAGCCCTCTGAAGAATCCATCATCTCAGCGTTCGTACGTCTTAGACAGCATTTCATTTTTTCCATGCTTCCCCTGTGAAATGCTGTCTTCCTTCTTTAGGATGGACCTTCCTGCACAGCAGAGTATTTTACCACATGTGAACTTGAGCTGCCTCCCTGCTCAAGGCAGACCCACACTCAGGCTAGCGTGTTGTCTTGTTTCTCTGAGCTCAGGTCTAGCATGCAGGTGTACAGAATCGCATTGAACTGCCTCAATACAGTAGCCCTACAGGAAAGGCTTTCTCAAGCCACACAGTGTGTTATGAAAGAGCCAAGATGTTGGCTCCAGGAAGATGCACTGAATAAATGATTCCCTCAGGTGAGAAGTTGGATGCTCAGGCTGCACTGCAGAAGCCTGGTGGACGAGCTCTGGATTTCCTTCTGTGGAGCTTACCCTGCACAAGCACATGCAGGTGGTGAGTATCTGTGAGCCTCGGTGTCTCTGGAACTGGGGCAAATGATCGCTTGGGACTTTGGAGCAGGGCCTTCTTTCAGCACATTTCAGGTCTGACTTCCTCATTTTGCAGTAGGAGGAATGGTGCAGTGACTTCCTCATGGTCACAGACCCACCGCCCATGGTGACCCCTACACCTCACTACACAGAGAACAAGTAAAGGCAGGCTGGGTCCACAGGGCAAAGCATGTGCAACTGCAAATTGTTAGGGTCTCCTCTGCAGTGATTTTGAGGTTAGGGTCTGAGAGCTCGGGAATTGTTAAAGTGGAACTGATAAATAACAGGAGGAAAGACCACAATTCAAATCCTTTCTTGTTACCCCCTGGGGCAGACATGAATAAGGCCACTCATGCCACCCTCACCTGAAGTGGTTCACAGCCTGCTTGTTATCAGTCCCACCTCCCTACACTATCCAGTAACAGTTTAATAAGATTAATGGGTAATCAGCTGACAGGAGGCAGGTGATGTCAGAAGGGGGACAATGGGGCCTCCTCATTGCCTGCTTCATAATATTTCCGGGTGCCATCCAGACCTCAAAATTGTCCTTGGTGCCAACATCATGTGACAGAAGGCATTTAGATTAGAAGTCTGATTCCACTGCGCATTACACTCACCCTAGGATTTGAGGCACAAGTTAAACCCAGCTTCAGCTACAGGAAACTAATATTCACTGTAAGCTGGGGGGCAGCAGGACCTGTCTGTCTGTTCATGCTTAGTGCACATTCAACATTTAGTGCATGCTGGACACTGTAAGTCTTCAATAACTCTTTGTGGGATGGACAAAAAGCTTCTGAGATACACCCTGAATTCAACTGAGAATTGAAGTGGGACTGGGTAAAAGGGAGGATAAGGAAAAAAAGAGACTCACTAATCAAAAAGCAGAGAAAATGTTAACCGATGACAGCAAGGAAAAGTGAAGTCCACCTTACAAAAGCATTTCTGCCAAGGAGAACCATATTCTGTCTGGAAAGGGGAGAATTTGAAGACCATATGTGAGGAAATGGTGCGGCAGTTCAGAGTCCATGATGCAAAACCGCATGCAAGGCCAGGACTCAGAGAGAAAAGTTGATCCCAATGGGGTTAGGGACAAACCTTTACTAAATGACACGTTCAGCCCTGCCGTAGTCATTTTAGGATTTCTTCAGCGATCTTGGAAGACAACTATTAACATCCATTTACAGCTGAGGAAACCAAAGCACAAAGAAAACAATCCATATGTCCATATGCACTACCCTGAAAAAAATTCCTTAACTTCAGATTCACATAACTTCAGATCACATCTGAATCTCAGACTTTTCCCACTAAGCACATACAAATATAATTGTTACTGCAAGTAACTGTAGATAAACTAGAGAAAAACTTCAAGAACAGGAAGTGAGAAAATTATTCAGTGTTAATGAAAACAGGAAAGAGAATTGATATCCAATTTTGAAGTCTAGGTCAAGAAAATGCCTTAATTGACTATTTATATAATTTTTTTTCATACAGTTTAGAGAAGGATACAGTGATCACCAGGAACTGTCATGAATCCCACAAGAAGAAGAAGAAGAAGTGATGTTAAATTCACCCCTTTCCTTTCTAATAGGCTTGCTGGACCTAGTAAAACCTTGAGTGTCACTGATGGTCTTCTAGTCAATTTCAACAGGCAATGTGGAAGATTCACTCAGAATATTTTGGAAGAAAAATTTGAGACACGAAGACTGAAAGAAAGTAAATTTCAATTGCTACACATTGATTGAAGAAAGGGATAAATGTGTACCTCTCTACCATCTGTACAGTCAAGTACCATCTATACTCAGCCTTCCTTGTGAATGTGTAAGAATTGTTTGAGATGCAAATTAACTTTTGGAAGGTGTGATGGTGAGAGTGGGAACAGATCCTTGGATAGGATCAAGGGATCAAGACTTTGGTCCAAGGAGAACAGGTGTAAGGGGAATGGACTCCGTTGTTAAAACAGGTGGTTCTGAGACAAGGACCCCCTCAGGGTCCTACAAGGACCTTCCCTGGGGGCAGCAGACTCGGTGGTGACAGGCACTACAAGACGCGGAGGTGGGCCTACTGCATGGTGGAACACAACTGCAATAGCAAGGGAGGACACAAGCGCTGATGGACAGTCAGTGAGGCATGGTCCCCAAGGACATCCCCACTTACTGAAGGACAGCAGCCTCCAAGCTCTAAAAGAGGAGCACTGAGCTGCCAGCAGGCTGTGGGAACGCACATGTCGGGGGAGGGGGGCGGGTCGAGGAACTTGGCAGGGGAGTGGGAGCCCAGCAGGAGTGGTACTCAAGCTAGGAGGAGGAGAGCGTATGAGAAGAATTTGTTAGTCATTTCCAAATAGCCAGGAGGCTTTTGTGCGGAGAAGAATTCATTTGCTTCTTTATTTTAATAACATAAATGTTTACTTGTCCTGTCTTTCTTCCAAAACATTTTGAAATTACTAAACAATATTCCAAATTGATAGGTGTAAGTTCAGAAATCAGAACTAAGGAAAATGGTGCCCACTATTAGTAATCTGCTGGGCTGCAGAGCAGTGTACCACCTTGCCAGGGCAGGTGGTGGCCTCCCCTCCCTGGGAGTTTGCAAGGCAAGGTGGCCAGAAGGGACTTGAATACACACAGGTGTACACACTTGCAGAGGCTTTAGAGAGCTGATTCTGTTGGCCTGAAAGGACATCTTCCAGTGCAATTTCAGTACACATTTATTTAAATTTGATAATTCTCATATGTGTATATATGTATATTATATGTTTTCTTCTCTAAGCATTTTTTTCATGACAAACACAATATACACACTTCTAACAAAGCTCCTGGCTCTAGCCCAAGTCTGTTGGGGTAAGGCTACCTTTTGAAAATACAGCTGCTCAGATCATCTTTCTGCAATACACAGTGAGTATAAGTCTGTTAAACGCTTTGCAGAGGTCTTGGGAAGAAGCCTCAAAACAGGCTGAACAGGAAATGCACAGCCGCGCCTTTGAGGCTGCAGTCGCCTGCTCTCTGGGCCACTCGTCTCCGCCACTGGAGCTCCTGTTAGTCCCATTCCCCACTGTCTCTGCACAGACTTGACCGCCCTGAGCTACTCCTCAGCCCCAGGAGGAGGGAGGGCACCCTAAGAGATGAGATGACATGACGGACACCACCAGTAGCGGCATTTTACATCTCAGCAAAAGAATTCAGGCTCGAGGAAAAGGAAGGAGGAATGAAACTTGGCCCCTTGCTACCCACCTAGTCTGGAACAGATCAAACAGATTTGAAGTTACAGCCATCGGACTTGCCCTGTAGTCTTTAAAGTCATGGCCGGAATACGGACTTTGCTGTTTCCCCCAGCATCACATTTGCAAACTCAGGAAAAGAGATGGCCTTCCATGGGGCAGCCTTCCCTGGCCTGCCCTGCACGTTAGCATTTCTTTCCATTAGCTGCTGTACACGCCGCTGTGCTGTCATTCACCCTATCCCATCTGTCCTCTGGAGGCAAAGTAGCAGAACGTGTGGCACAGGCTCCCAGCTCACATCCCAGCTCTGTTATGTCTCAGCCTGTGGCACAGGCAGTGCACCCACTGGCACAGCTGGCAAGATCAGAGCCTGCTTCCAGATGCACACAAGGCCCCAAGAGAAGCTAGCGACTATGATGATGATGGCACAGTGAGCTCTGGGCCTGACCTGCTGGAGGTCAAGTTCCTGGTTTATTCCAGTGCTCCATGGTCAGCCTCGCCATCTTAGCCTTTCTGGCTGTAAAGTGGGGACCATCACAGTCTCCATCTGAAGGGTTGCTGTGAGGGGGATGCAGAGAAAGCATCTTACCTCACAACACTCAGGAGAATTGCACACAGGGATCTGAGCTTTCCAGAGTGGTCACTCATGCAGCTCTGCTCTCTAAGCACCACACCGGGGCTGGTGCCTAATAAAGACCCTGAACCTACAGACCTGACTCTTTCGCTAACAATCCCCCTCACTCTTCCTTCCCCAAATGCATACACACACACACACACACACACACACACACACACATACACACACACCATGCAAGCATAAACCCTCACACACAATATGCACCAAGCACACACATGTAAACATGACACAGATACAGCACCACTGTACCATACCCCACCCCATACAGGCAAGTGCACAAACACCATGCTCTTATATACAGCACAAACCTCAGGCACACTCATACATATTTCACATACATATTAAATCTATGTATACATACAAAATGTATATATGCAACAAATACACACACACACACACACACACACACTCTCAGCTGTTCTGCTAAGCTGAGGGACAGGTGATTCAGCTTCCAGAACCTGTTGCCACAAGCCGGAGGCTTCCCATCAGCTGAGACCACCTCCCTGGAAAGGCATGCAGGGTGAGTTCTACATTTGCATTTTGGCCAAGGAAAAGGGTGTGGAGTTACACTTTTCCCCCTCTTCAGATTGCTAAATAACACATGCACTCAGGCCCAAAACCCATGTCTCCAAACAGAGGCGTAGGTGAGGCCAGCTATTCTTTCCAATTTCCCACAGGGCCCTGACAGGTGCCAGTCACAGTTCAGGAGTGTTTCCTCCCAAGTAGTAAGCAGACAGAAGAGGGAGCACCTCTACCTGTGTTCAAGAAGCACAGGGTGCCCAGCTGGAGGTGCACGGGGGTGGGGTGGGGGAGGTTTTCCTGGTAGTGGGTTTGAAACATTGCTAGATGTTGTGAACTCCTGGATTCCTGCTCTTCATGCTTATCAGTAGGCACAAACCTCAGAGTTCCTTTAGCAGCCGATCTGAGGTGAGCTTATAAATACACTTTTAATAAAGTCAACCTAATGGTTCTGGTGCAGTGGGGGAGGAGGACAATGCATGAAGAAACACTGGAATATCATATCTCATAGGTGAGAAACTTGATAATGAAATACTTCCTGGTAGTCAGCCACAAGACTGAGAGGAACCCTTCGCCCTTCTTGCTTTGAGCCCAGGCTGTGAAACATATTAGACATGTCCATTGATTCTTTTTGCCTTTAGATTGCCAAACATTTCAGAGTCAGGAGACACTGAATGTCTGGGAGGCAGCCAGCCCTTCTGTGGTCACCATCACTTTCTCTCTTAGAGAGTCAGTTTCCCCAGCGCAGGGCCTTTCTTGGGCATGAAGTCCACTGCTTATCACTACTTCCCAACCGACCTAAGTAATTCAGGTGCACAGCCCTCAGGGAGGAGGAGGAAATGAGATTTCTTAGCCAAATCCTTCTGTGCTTTGCCCTCCTCAGCAGTCAAGCTGCTTCTCCAAAATCATCTGCCCCACTCCTTCGCAGACTTCCTCATCACACAAACCAGCTCTCAGGAAACTCCAGCCCACAGGGCAGGCCTGGTCTGCTATCTGTTGTAAATAAAGTTTTATGGGAAAACAGCCATGCACATTTGTTTGTACATTATCTGTGACTAGTTTTGTGCAAAAAAAAAAAAAAATGACTGAGTTGCAATACAGACCATATGGGCTGAAAATCCTAAAATATTTTTATCTGGTCTTCTACAGAAAATCTCCATCATTCCTTGGGTTAGATTGTCACATGGGGGCAATCTCTGGGCCCATGCAGCATAAGCCGCAAACCGAACTTGAGCAGAGGAAGTTCCACACAGTGACTTAATGTATCCCATTCTGCCCCTCGCCAGCCCATGGGGTACCCTTTCTTGGGAGGTCACAGCCACCTCTTAAAGCTGACCTTGCTAAACTGTCTTGGTCATTGCAGGGGCTTAAGTAGTGTGCTAGGGGAAGTTGTGTTCAGTGCATTGCTGTTTTACTTCATGGGTCTTGCCATAGTCTACTGTGTAAAAGTGTAGTTTAAACTTGATAAGCACCACCAGGCATCTTCTTCCTTCTTCACCCTTACCTACTATTAAATGTGTTTAGTTTGACCCATGTTTGCATGCCTATCTTTCCTTTCAGGCTCCAGCATCTTGATGAAAGCAAGCCTGAAAGGGTCGGGCCCAGCGCTAAGGGAATTTTCCAGATGCAGATTCTTCTCCACTCATGCCTGTGTTGTTGCCTAGCAACAACTTGAGAGGGGCCAGAAAGATTCCAGAAGCTCAAGGACTTAGCATAAAGTGGCCTGTGAGCCATTGTTGATGAAGGATCCTTGCATTACGCCCTTCACTGCACCTCTCCACTTCACACACACTTGTACATTCACATACCCTTTGGCCACTCAAAGAACTTCATGGTAGAAAGGAATTTGGCATATAAACCCTTTACCACGAATTTTTGCTGAAGACAAAAACAAAGGATGACAAGAGACCGTCATCACGATGTGTGCTCCTGTAGGAGATGTAATTTCAAGAAGACTGTCCCAATGCTTAAATTCATGAGGTTTGCAATTAAAGCACCTGGGCTTAATAAATATCACTGTCTCCTCTATAGAGCTGTTGTATGGATCAAATAAAAACTTTTATTCATGGTGGGTGGTGCTTTATGAAGACTTTATTGCAATTAATGACGATGTTATTATTTCCAGAAACAATTAAGTTACTACAATTAAATTCTTATAAGATATGAAAAGTCAGAAGAGAATTTGGAAAGTGGTAAATCAGTTGATGTCCCTACTTAATGGCTTCTTGTCATTAAGGCCCTTTATTCTGTAAGTTGTAGTTCACCCTCTGACTTTGGCCACAAAATATTCGTTGCTTTGGTCACCAAGATGCTAATAAACACACCATAGAAGAGGCTTGGAAAGTTCTCAAATATCCTTGCTTCCCCTCTTGCAGGACTGGGTTTACTTGGGAGTGGAGTTCTGCAAACTACATAGGACCACGTCTGAATCATCCTGCTGGAGGAGGAAAGACCAGGCAGAGCTGAGTTATCAGTCAAGGTTATCCTGGATCACTGCATCCTTGAACATGCAAGATAAAAGGTCAGTCAAGATCAGCAGAGCTGTTTACAAATGCATGTGGTTCCAGTCTGATCAGCCAGGCTCAGTTCGGATCAGATCTTCCCGAGCAATCTGTAACTGCATGGGAAATAATACAAGGCTGATACTAAAGCCAAGGACATATGGAATGATTTGTTGTACAGCAATATGTAACTGACTGTTTAAAAAAGCATACACTATTCAGAGCTGGTAGATGATTAGTCCATGAGAGGATATTAAATTTACAATGTTCTAGGGCAATCAGGTGTATTCTATACAACTGCACCACTATACAAATGGTGGTGGTTTGGAAGCTCAGAGAAGAAAATTATGTTCAAATTAGCAGTTGCTTCCTTTGTCAATCAACATAGCAGCCCAGGTCAGGGAAATGGCTGATTACTAAACAAAACAACTGCTAACAATTTAAATTGAGACAGTATTGTGATGTATCCTCGTTGCTTATAGAACAGAGTCACCTAGAAAGGGCACAGCTAACTCTGGCTAAAAATAGTTCAACTAAAGTTACAACTTTGGCAGGAAAGTATTCACCAAATAAGTGGCTTTCTTTTTCTATAGACATCAGTGACTTCCCGAATGCCTGTGTCAGCTTGTTGGTGACAAGAGATGCTGAATGAGACACTATTATGGCTTAAAGTATTACAGGAGACAAAATTAGTTCACAAAGATTGAACGGAAAAGCAGAAAGAGAAGACCACAAGTGAGAAGGAAGCTGTCACCAGTTTTGATGCTGTCTTTGTAGACAACTCCCCACTGAGTGACAGAACTGATGAGCTCCGCACTCCCTAGGAAGAACCCAAGTGTTCCAGGCAATGAAAAATCAAAGCAACTGAAGAGCTGCAAATGCTCTCCAGCCATCAGCCTGCAGCACAGTTGTGAGGTGCAGATTATTATGCAAGCTGGTAGGCAAAACATGATGAGGAATTGGAGTTAACTTTGGGGATGTGCAGGTGTTTGCCATTCATTCATTTACTCATGCAAGTCTGTTGTAAGATGGATCAAGAGCCACAAGTGTGATATCAAATTCGCACTCACGCAGCCAGCCATTCATCCATTCACTTAAGATATTTATTGAGATAATGCACTGCACACTAGAAAAACAAACATGAAAAAGAACATGATCCCTGTGTTCCAGAAAAAATAGGGTAGATGAAAGAGACATAGAGGGAAGCTAGCACTTACAATAATGGGAGCCATCAGAAAGGAGCTGGGGGGGGTACTGCTTTTTCCTGTCAAATTCTGCATGCATGGAGAAGCACAAGGGAGATATGTGAGCAGCAACACATCAGCTCAGGAGAAAAATGAGATTGGAGGATGTGATATCAGTTCTGCCACCCAGAAGCCTACTTGCAACACATCAGCCAAAACATACTCTCCCAGCCTCTGCACAGTGGGACAGCCAGATCCACCCCACAGCCACAGGGACAAGCTCTTACATCTGGTAGAGGGCAGAGCAGAACACCTATCTCTTGCAGATGGTCAAGGCTGGAAAGAGGCTAGAAAGAAGAAAGAGAAGAAGTAGCCAAGGTAAACTCAGTCAGCCCCTTCTCCCAGTCCATGCATTGATGCCTTACTCTCCCTCCTGTGAGGAGGAGCGGAGGAGGGATAGAGAGGCTGGGTGCAGTAATCATCCATTCCTGCCTTATTACAGGAATAGAAAGCTACACTGTGTGAAGACTTTTTCCCTAAAGTTTTGGTGTAGCACAGAAGAAAGCCCTGCCTGATCTAGACCTGAGGATAAACGCAGGTTTCACTTAGGAGGTCACACGTACTAATGGCTGAAGAAGAGCAGCACAGGAAAGAAAACAGAGTGTTATTAGCTTTCATAAAGGAAATTAACCAAGAATTGGTTTACAAACAGGTAGCATCTAAAGGAGATGAGGACTAGTAGGTGTATTGCAACAAGCAGAAAGGCTTGGCAAACTCATTGAAGAGAGGAAAGGCTATTACTTGCCATATCGTGATAAGAAGGCCTACAGGCAAGACTTTGGCACACATAGGCAAAGGCAAGGACTTTCTTAGCAGAACCCCAAGTGCACAAGAGATAACATCAACAATCAATAAATTGGATTGTTTCAAATTAAAAAAAGCTTCTGCATAGCAAAGGAAGCAACCAACAGAGTGAAGTGACAAATTATCTTTTCCATGGGTGTCCCAGCCAGAGGACTAAGAGCTAGAATAAATAAAAAATGAAAAATATTAGATTTCAGAAGAAAAAGACACAATTAAAAAATGGGCAACAGAAATAAAGAGACACTTCTCAGAGGAAGAGGTACAGATAGTCAATTAATAAATGCAAAATAGTTTAACATCTCTGGCCATTAGGAAAATAGAAATTAAACCAACAGTGAAATTCTATCTTAATCTATAAAGAATGGTTATCATCAAGAAGTCAAATAATAACAAATGCTGACGTGGCTTCTGGGAAATACAAACCCTTCCACATTGTTAGTAGGAATGTAAAGTAGTACAACCCTGATGGAAATCAGTATGGAAATTCCTCAAAAAAAACTAAAACTAGAAATTATATTTCCCTTCCAGCTATCTTTCTGAAAGACTTAAAGACATTATATTACAGTGATATATGTGCACCAACATTTATAGCAACATTATTCATGACAGTTAAATCTTGGAAATTTGTCTATTTGTTTATGAACAGATAAATGGAAAAAGAAAATATGGTATCACACACATAAAGAAAATGTGGCATTATATACAACTAAGTAATAGTAGGCCATAAAAAAGGGTAAATTTGAGTCATTCCCAAGAAAATGGTTGCACCTTGAGACCATAACAGTAAGTGAAATAAATCAGGCTCACAAGCCTAAGTATTGTCTGGTTTATCTCATTTATGAGAAACCCAATGTCTTCATTGCTTTTCTCATTGATGAGACAAAATACTCAACACCCAAAGTTAAAGGAGGAAAGGATTATTTCAGCTCATGGTTTATAGAGGTTTTAGTGCATAGTTCCCTGGTTCCAAGTCAGGGTGTCACGGCAGAGAGGCATCTCAGAGGAGAAACAGTCCATGGCAAGTATGCAAGAGACAGAAAAGCAGCAAACAGCAGCAGCCTACCTCTCTCTTCTATCCCTTTTAGGCTAACCACCTTTCAGATGGTGCCACTCACAGCTAGGATGGGCCTTTCCATTATGCACATCCAAAGCTATGTTAAACTGATCAGTAGACTAATTTGTAATCACACACCATTAATCCTAGCATCTCACACCCTAGACATGGCCACCTCTGAAAGATCTGACCTATGACCCCATGAGGCTTTAGGGGGACATCTAAATACAAGTTGTAATACCTGAATGTAAACAAAGAGCAAAATAAAAGGTAGGTAGTAGAAAATTTGAAGATAGATCTTTTGCAAAAGGAAAAGGGATCAAGAGACAGAGAGGGGAGTGAAAGACGGGGAAGGGAATGATAAAATAATTAAGATGTGTAAAGTACATACAGCAACTGCCCGTGAAGAATGTAATCATTAGTACTGCTAATTTGTACTGATATAAATAAAACAGCATGAAGACCAAGTTCATCAAATCTATGGAGAATGTGCGAGAGCACAGGGAAGATAAGTCGTCTACAGCTAGTTATGAAAGCATCTGGGATACCAGGCTGCTAAAATGGACTATGAACCCATTCCCTCTGTCTAGGACAGTAAGAGTGAGGAGGTCCTCATATGAGACCAAGAATGAAGGATAGATTAACAGAGATGATGAGGCCTCATGGAGATCAAGAAGGGCATTCTAAGAGAATCAGCAAGGACTGTATTGGTGAATGAAGAACCCTACATGATAGGAAGGTTGTTCAGGAAAGGGTGTTTTGAGAAGAAGAGCTACTGAAAAAATTCACTTCTCTGAATGCCTAGTTTAAGAAACCAGCCTTCCCCTAAGGAAATATGAATCAGACAGTTAGGAAATGAGGCAAAAAAAGAATGAAGTGTTGAGTGTAGATTTATAGATTATGACTAAATTCTGAATGTTAGTGAAATTACACAAGCACACAAAGTAATGAAGAGGAGAGGAAAGAAGGAAGGAGGGAACTGACATTGTGTAAACATCTCATTTGCAGCAATATGAAAACTCTTCAAAAAATAGAAGATGTAGCTAGCATGGCAGTTTTTCAAAGCATAGTGTAACTGAAGTGATAGACATTTTCCTTTTTGTTTTATATTTTAGATACATTTTCTTGAAAGACTATATTACACTTGGTGCATCCTCAATTTTAATTCTTACTTCCTTTATTTTGACTTCTAACCTGCAAAGTGGGAAGGAAAATGGTCACTAGCATTCAGTGACTGAAAATCTGAATATTTGAGAATGAAAATAATATTTGTGGATACCCATCAATTGATTTCACCTTAATGGGGCCAGGGATTTAGCTCAGTGGTTCTGCTGCCTGCCTCGAAAGCACAAGGTCCTGAATTTGATTCCTGGTACAAAA
>NW_022900917.1:70132211-70177464 GCF_012274545.1 Fukomys damarensis
TGGAAAAAAAAAAAAAAAAAAAAAAGAGAGAGAGAGAGAAGGATTTCACCTTAATGTTTCTACCTCCCTGTGGACTGTCTGCTAGTTTTGCACAGGGAAGTGGGGTATTGCCTTTTCAAAGAACCTGACATCAAACCGGGTTTGATATCAGTTAACCCCAATCCAAGAGAAGCTCCCTCGCCCTGAGCCCTGAAGATGGAGGGGAAATTCAGAAGTGGGAAAGGAAGGCAGCCAGGAGCTCACTTTGGTCTCCTGCTCTGGAAGGGATGACCAGATGTGCTGGCCATCATGGGGGACTTTAAAGAGCAGGTGCTCACTGAAGACACACAAGGCAGAGCAGCCACCAATGAGTGGGGTCTCTGCATAGTCAAGAGGGTGGACTGGCAAGGAGACAGATTTATGTGCAATCTTAAATTCCCATGATTTCATCATGGCAGCAGGGACACTAAGTTTTGAGCCCTGGAGCTGCAGTGGGGCCAACAAGGGTGGGGAAGAAGAGAATCTTAGGCAGAAGCCAGGCACTGATTGCCTAGGCTGAGTCTGTCCTGGGAACTCGTGGTGTAGCCAATGTACAAGATTGACTTACAATGGCCACCCACAGAGTTGGAGGAGGAAGAGTGCAGAGGGTCTGCCTGCTCACTGGAGATCAAAAGATATAGTCAAAGGTCTGGAGCTCACTGCAGGGTCCTCTATGAGTGGGCACCAGGATGCCGATGGGTCTGCAACGGAAGGCTGAAGTGTCCACACAGGAAGTCAAAGGGTCCGTGCTGGAATCTGAGAGATGATGTCCAAGATGAAGGCCATGACTGGAGCTCCTCTGAAGAAACAAGAACAGATATCCTTCTTTGTTTCCCCTTTATACCATCCAGTCCATCAGCTGCCTACACCCCCCGGGATGTGCAGTTGCTGAGCCAATTTAGCTAAGCTTCTCTTAACCATACTTCTCAAGTTGACACACTCAATCAACCATCACATAGAGAGATCAGACTCAGTTACACTGAGAAAAGTCTAGAAGGGATAATGGTAAACATGTCAGCGAGCAGCTGGGTACACAGCAGGATGAGGGAGGATGGTCGACAACAGGCTCAAGTCAGAACTGGGCACTGCCTTGGGAGATGTGCAGTGTAGACCACATATGTACCACGTAGATCCCAACTCTCACAGGCCCAGGGAAGAGCAGGGCTGGGGCTGGGGCAGGAGCAGAGACACAGCCCCAAATTGCAATACAAGATTTAACAATTTAACAATTTTTTCTACCAGTTAGGATGGACAAATGTAGTATTTTTCCTTAAATACTTAGCAAATTGGGATAAGGAAGAGTAAAATAATAGCAGTGAAATAGAAGAGGAGCACTTTTTTTGTGTATTGAAGTTTAATTCTGCCGTGTCACTGAGCTGTTAGAGTTGCCACAGTGCATCTACTGTTTGCAAGCTCACTACAACTTTGTGACTAGAATGGTGGTCTTGTTGAAGGGTGTGCCTGTTATATTGTTTATTTTTGGCTTGATGTCAGGTGGACAGTAGGCATTCGATAAGTATGGTGAATAGTGAGTGTGTTCTTCTACTGTTTAGCATATTCAAATTTTAATAGCAAAGTGTGAACGGTTTCACACTTGGCTTGGGGTTGTCTCTCCTCCCCCCCTCTATCTTCCGTTCTCAGAGTCTGTGTGTCAGTCCTCCCCTAACTAACTTCAAATCAGCGGAAGGAGTCAGCATCTCAATGAGGGTAATAAAAAGATCAGATAGCAGTGTTACCTGCCATGTCCTCCACAAACGTCTGCTCATTAACTGGGTCTAATTCTTGGAAACAGGAGGTCATTCCTTCAGTGGGTCGAGCCTATGGGAGCAGCTGGGAGGGATCTCAGGTTGAGAGATCCTTCAAATTACACACCATTGGCTCTGGGTTATGCTGCTTAGGTGAATGCTCTTGCTTCAATACTGAGCTTTGCTATTATAATAACAAGCCAGTAAGGCCTAGATATTCATGGGGAACAAGACAACACACCATCTTTGTCCCCATGGAAGGAAAGAATATCTAATCTTGTAGTTTAAATTTCTACCCCCAAATGAGCTTTTTAGTTTTATCCTTTCTTTAAGTCCAATTTTATTGCTTCCTCCTTGTGAATGAAAGATCACACAGGCATGGGTTTCTGAAGGTTACCTATAGCTTTGCCTAAAATGGTTATAATTGGAGAAATGAAATAGTGCTAACTGTAAAGCCTGAATAACATTATAACATTATGCAAAATGAAGGCACTTTAGAAGAATAAAGGAATGATGACAATGCAAATCAGAGCCAGTGAAGGTCAGACGTTTTGCATAAAGTGCCTTGCAGTCTAATTCATGTGAGTTTTGCCTGAGGAGAGAAAAGTGACTTATTAAAGCACAATGCTTTTTCAAAGAGCTTTACTGGGGAGCCTGGATCTGCTTACAAGTCCCACAGGCAGCCACAAGGATTCTGTGAGGAGCTGGGTAGGGGCAGAGCCAAGCTGAAATTATAGAACCTTTGTTCAGAAATAAAATCCCCAGCCCATGACTGCACTCAAACTGGCTTTCTTAACCCTTGGATGGCCAATCAGAATGGGAAACAGGTGCAGTTATCTATAGGCTGCCATGTTTATTATGCTTTTATTCAGAAAGCCAATTGAAGTATAAGGTATTTTTTTTTCTTTTTACAGTTGAGGATACCAAGGCTTAGAAGCTAAGATAATAATTAACTTATAAGACCCAAACTCAACCACTACTGCAGCTGAGATAGAAGCCCTCTTGGACTCTGAAGTCCAAGGTTATTCTACTGTACATGCTGCCTAAAAGGTGCTGGAATCTGGGCTATCCTAGGAGGGTTACACATGAGATAAAAATTGCTTAGCTTCAATTCTTGGCATTACAAGTCCCCTGACACTAAATGGCCATCTTCCTTTCACCCTGTATTTCAGATCCCAAGTTTAAGACAGAGGTCTGGGCTGATGCTGGGTTCTAACTTCCCATTTTCTTTTCAGGCCCTGTAGAGAGAATAATGCTTACTCCACGATGCCCTCGGGAGTCCAAACAGTGACCTAGAGACAGGGGCGCAGCAGAAACCTGAAACCAGAGACCGCAGGCTTGGGATTCCTAGACTGGACCCCTGTTTCTGCCCCCTTACCAACTGGCAATGTTTCCTGTCTGTAAACTTGAGATAATAGGAAGCACACTTGAGGAGTAGAATAAGGATGTGCATAATCAGCCCTTTGAACTCTGAGCAGTGATCTACACTGGACTAGAAGTTCTTTTGTGATTTATATACACTCCCAACACTCTGCTGCCCCATGAGTGCTATAGGACTAGGGCAACCTTTCCATTACAACCAGAATCGGTTCCCTCCAAAAGGTCATTTGTGTGGCCACACTAAAGTGGTTACTAGGATCACTAGGCTGCTATGCCCCCAAGCCAGAACTGCCACCTGAACTGCACATGAAAACGTAAGAGATTTGTAAGATATTGATACCTAGTCTCCTGCAGCCAGATTGAGGGTCACTGCACCATAGTCTCATTGAGCTCTGCCTAGTCTTTGGTTGGGTCCAGCAAGAAGTTCAAGGCTTCACTGTGAACCTTGCCATAGGATCTCGGTATGAAGGTCATCAAGAAATCTCGTTGGTTCCTTAGAAGTGGTTAGGAATAAATGACCAGGACAACTTAATGACCAAACCACCCCTAGGAGGTGTATAATGCATGCAAATAAACAATATATATGATGACAGAGAAGCTGGTAGGGCTCCGAGAGCAGTACTTTAAATTCTATGGAAATTCAGTAGAGAGGAAAAGGAGTTGTACAGGAGAAAGAATTGGCTTTCAACACCAAGGGGTTTTGAGTTCAAGCCAGTGCCCTGCTGCATATTGACTGTGATCATGTGACTCTGACAGCACTACATATTATAGGGGTTCTTAGCTATTTGGCAGGATTTCTGTGAGAGTATTCAGTGATATTTCAAATACAGCCAAGTGTCTGGTTCGCAGTATGAGTTCAGTCAATAGCAGCTATGATTTAGTGGGCCACAGTCTTTAGCTATGGCTTCCTGGAGAGGACCATTCAGGAAAGCTTAAGCCAAGTTATTTCTTTCCGTTTATGATGCAGGATGAGAAGGGAAAGGAGAGACTGAAAGCAAGGTACTGGGAGTAGAAGATGCTCACCTGTTGGGACAGAACCGTTGATCACATGCTTAGTGTCCATGGCCACCTTCCACCCTGGTATCGGGATCCGACACTGTGACTGGTCCTAGGCAGCAAGCACACCATGACTGGCTGACTGATCCTGAACATGTTTTCTCCTTTGTAAAACACTATTGTCTGGCCTCTTTTAACGCTAATGGAGATGAGGGCACCCAGCAAGTATCAGGGCGAAGCTGGCTGGTGAGCGGAGAAGTTTTCTTTTCAGAGAGGAGAAACAGAAGTCTTTCACTGTTTCTTTATTGAAGCTGTGATTCTGGGATCTCCAGGACCCATCTTGTAATAACAAGGTGACAGCAAGGAGGATGAAAGAAAACCTTACTAAAGACAAAGCAGTTAAAAGACAAAAGAGTAGATGTCCCTGAGGACATCAGTTAAGAATATCAGTCTACACTATTGTTGATAGATGGTGAGAAAAACCCAATATTGGTCTCAGACACTATCAAACAATTTTCTCTTTCTTCCAGCCCAAAGTGTCCCTGACTGATTAGGCTAAAGTACTGAGAAATATAACTTCTTGTTCCATTTCCAAGAAGCACAGCCTGGCTGATTCCTTTTACAAAGTTGGATTCACAGTGCTTACAGTAAAGGGGCCCAGAAGAACCTCTTTCACTCAGTAGGAGGCTAAGGTGAGAAGGCCTTGACTACCTAGGTTTTCTTTCAGGAAGTACCACTCATGTGTTTCTATCTATAATGCAGGCTCCTTTTGCGGCTTTTAGGAAGTGCCACATGGAGTCTAGCCAAGTTCCAGTGACCAAGGCCCACTTGAGATAATGACTCATCACATTTCTGGAAATCACAGCCTGCCACCCAAAACCAGACAGCTTGTCCATTGCTCTGTTGGGTCAGTGTGAATGCAGCATTCTTAACTGTCTGTTCAGAGTCCTGGAGGTGACTACAAGAGCTAAAGTCCACCAGCTGGAACCTGTGTGACCTCAGGCACCCGGGAAGTTTGGGCTCACCTTCTAAGAGATGAGTCCTCTATCATTTCAGGTATAAGCTGCTATATGTGAGCTCTACTGTGTATAGCTATTAGTGCAAAATCCGTTTCTACCAAGTTTCCAGGTATCTAAAGGTATGAATCACACACAAATTGCACAGTCTCATGAAATCCCATTTCTAATCCCATGTTTTGCATAGCACACTGCCAATTTTTGCTGCTCAAACATCAGAGACTTTTTTTTCCTGGACCAAGGATTAGCTAGGAGAGTGTACCCTGATAAGGGAGGATGAGTAAGTCCCACAGTGCATGCCATAGGATTAACAAAGATTGCTGCATCCCCGTTCTTCTACCCTTTTAGTATCATAGGATTTACAATTCCTATATTCTTTTGCCTCTAATTCACCTTTAGACACATTTGCTGCTAGTAGAAGTGGCATATTAACTGGTGAACACTAGGGTATAAATGGTTATGTTTATCCTATACTCTTGGCTGGGTGAACAGATAGGCTGAATCAAGAAGCTCTGGACACTGTGTGCCTATCCTTACTCCTCAAAAATGCTTTAAGATCCTGTGCTCTTGCCGGGTTGACCTTCTCCTCCATCTCTATCTTCCAATGTGGTATTGACCAATCTTGTTTAACTCAAGGGTTCTCATCCCCAAATAATCCCCAGAATATCCGCTCATAATTAATTCTGACTTTACCACCACTGTGCTCCCTGACTTATGTGTTGGTTCGTCCACTCACTTGTTCATTTCTCCTGACACTTGCCTTTGTTGGGTCTAGAAGAAAAATAGGGGTAAGTCAAAAACTAACACCTTCCACTAGAAAACCTCCGCCATGGAGCACATGTTAGCAAAGAGGTGTCCAATGCTACCGAGCACTGCAGGGCTTGACTTGGTCAGGGAAGTCAGTGTGGGCTTCTCTTAGGAAGTGAGGACTGACCTGTGAGCAGAGGGAAGGAAAGGGGAAACCAGGCAGACAGAGTAGACTCTGGGAACTCATAGGACTTGGGTAATTATTAGGATTGAACATGCTGTGAGAGTCTTAATTATTGTACCTGCCACTTGGTGTAGGCTCCACAAATGAACACTGCCACGACTAGTGGGATCAGAGCTGCATCACCTTTGTTGTGACTTGTAGCCACATTTAACAGTGTGGCATTTGGCCAAAGTCATCTAGTTCTGTGGCTGCCTAAAAATCCATCCTGCTGGGATGGGAGTTGAATTTTTATACCATGGTGTGTTGTGAACGAAAAGCAACTGAATTGCTAGTCTAGGTAGGGTATTAGCATTTTAGCATCACTCCTAAGGTATATATGGCCATGATCACAAGTTAAAAAGTAGGAATCTTACTTCGGTGTTTATCAAAATTTTAAACATGCATACAATTTGACCCAGCAATTCACCCTCTAAAAATCTAACTCGTTGAAATACATGCTAGTGAATCCATGGTTTTTTACTTCAAACTCCTGTAACATCCCACTGTCAGAGGTCACTTAAAAGCCCATCATCTGGGAAGTGGTCTCAAAAGCTTTCCACATCCAGTCTACGAAAGACTTGGTAGGGTTAAAAATAATGTCCTTTCTATGAAAGACTTTACAGGGTAAAGAACTATGATGCAGATCTATATAAATAGCAGATCAAGAAGTGCAAGACATATTTCAAAGTGAAAATGAATTAAGTCCCATGTAACATGATCAACCTGGTAGAAAATAAACCCAAATCAGAATAATATGTGGCTAATACAACAACAATAATAATAATAAAGTGGCTAATTGAGAGAATGACTAGCATGATTATTAATGGAGCTTCCTCTGAAATCACAATGCCGGGGTTCAAATCTCAGTTTCTCCAGTCCTAACTGGACAAGTTTGGGCAAATTTTCTAACCCCTCTACAATCAATTTCTTACAAAATATGGACAAAAATAGTGCTTACTTCACAGGAGCACCACGAGGATGAAGTGGCTTGATAGGACCGGTATGTAGACTAGAACTATGTGCTAAGTCTCATTCCCTCCTTCCTCCTCATGATTCCCACTGCTATTAACTCTATCAATAGCTGCCAGAGAGAAAGCTGTAGAGAGACTGCAGGCTTTCCAATTGGCTCTGGATCAAAGAAAACAGACAGTACCTGCACCTTGGTCATAAGTTCCTGTTTCTTTTAGCTTAGATATAAAACATAGGGAGGCAAGTGCGACTGGCTCCCCACAGCTCCTCCTGTAATAGATTTGCCCCAGGGTCTGGAGGCTTAGTCAGGACCTGAAGCGGAGGGTGGCACTTTCTGCTCAGGCTCGGCTCTGCCATGTGGAGGACACAGCACTGAGAATGTTGCAGAAAAGACTCATGACACCTCCAAGAGGAGGAATCACTTCAGTGCCCTGCATGCTTGGGGCTGAGGGAGCATTTGAAAGCTTTAAGTTCTCCTCCGTGACAAGCCTGATGCAGTACTGAGGAAGGCCATGGCGTTCTACCAGAGAGAAAGCAGAGTGAGCGCCCAGGGGCCTTTCCAAATCTGAGAAATCTGTGTGTAGCTTTCCAGAGCATTGGAAAGCCTGTTCCCTTCCTTTCTGCCTCCCATCTCCAGTGCCCCCCAGCACTGTCCTTCATCACTTTTTTTCCCAGGTGATTTTGGCCTTGGGTTTCATTCAGGGGCCTGAATTCATTCCCCAATCCTGTGTGCTAAACTGCTAATATTGAGGAGAGCAATGGAACAGAAGCTGTGTGGTATAGAGAAAGGGAGAGAGGCCCGGAGAAGGCAGCCCCTGGAGGGACTTCGCACTGCTGTCTCTTATACTCCTTGATGGTTGGAAGCTTTTCCAGTGCACCTAATGTGTGTGTTTCACAGAATGGAGAAAAGTTTTGCTTTCTTCAATTTAACATCTATCTATGGAGGAAAACCTTGGGGTGGTAACAGGACAGCATAAGGTCAGGTTCCATAGCTCTGTTTCTCATCTAACAAAATAACTTTTCCGTTAGTTTTTAACATTCTAGTATAAAATTTTCACACTCAGACAAGTAGAGATACCAAAGAGGTTATTATAGAAACTGGTATGTTGGTTTAACTTGAATCTTCCTTGTACCTTGCTGCATTCATTTTATCCTTTTCCCTTGATGTGTTGGAGTATTTCCATGTTAGAGAAAACTATAGCTATCATAGCCTTTTGTCACCAAACAGTTCAGAAAGCATATCTAAAATGCATGTATTTCATAGCAGTAATACAATCATCATGCCCAGTCTACATTCAAATATATTCCATTGACCAGTAAGTCTCCTTGATAGCTGGTTTTCTCACACTGCACTGTGCACAGTGACCTTCTGAAAGTCATCTGAGAGGCCCTTGGTTGCCTTGAGTCTCAGGTGGAAAGAAGCAAAGGTGGAGAATGACTTTCCTTCCTTTGGGTGACAGCTTTGTATGCAGAGGCCATGACTCCTGACATTCTTGCTTAATGACCATGGAGCAGAAGAGGGAGGCTCCTGATACCCCACTGGCACGAGTATGGGGTCGGGCGACCAGTATGAAAATCACATGCAAATCTGAGCGGATGTTACCAACTTCCCTTACGAGGGTCAGTGAGTAGTGTGACAAGCACCACGAGAATTACAGGCAGTAGGAAAGAGACCATGTCCTTAAATTTCGACTTGAGGCTTGGTCTAGTGATTGCAGTTTTAATGTCATCTTCTTTCTCTGGGAAAGGGAGGTTAGCCAGTTTCAGCAGCTTTCCTTTAAACTTAAAAGGAATTATGTGTGGTAAGCAGCAAGTATCCTTTGCTGGTCAGCACTGTGCTGCCCTTTGGTTGTCTCAGGAGCCACTAATCCAAGTCCCAATTCCTGTGAATCTCTCCACATCACCATCACATCAACTTTAAAAATCACTCACATCCACTGGAAGATGAGGGTTGATCCAAAGCTTGTTAAACTGACTTCTGGTTCCAAAGCTCCAGGAATCCTTGGAAAGGTCTGACCTGATTCCAGATTTCTCTGGTGGGTATCTGGTGGGAGTTGAGGTCCTACATGTTCCTTTAGTGTCGCTGCTAGTAAATAAAAATATCATGCACTTGATTTTCTCTCTCCTTATGCTTTAATGGTATTGCACACTATTACCTTTGTTTCTTTGTTTGTGAGGTATTTGAGTATATTCATCTAAACTTAGGATTTGGTTCCTTGGAAGGATCTTAAACAAACAAATGTATCTAAGATAAAGCCTCATTGATGTTTCTTGACAGAAATTGATAACTTGATAGTTGTTAAGACATCAGAAAAGCAAAACAATAAAAACAGACACTTCAAAGATGGCACCAGCATCCGGGGCTCTGTGTCTTTGAAGATTAGGCTCCCTGTACACATGCTAACTTCTGGCCTTGAACATGAGAATGTGAAGGGACAGAACATCCCATGAATCCTAACAGTGCATGGCTTTAATCGTCAACACAATGATGGGAGGGATTATTACTCCTGTTTTGCAGATGAGGAAGCTGAGACTTAGAGAGCTGGTGTAGCGATCTGCAGCAGGTCACAAAGAGAAGAGGCCTGGGAGTAATGCTGACGGCCTCACCCTTTCTCCTTCTCATGGTTGGTTCTCATGTCCTCATTTCAGTCTCTGTCTAAAGATGGCAGATCTTGACATTGGCCAAGAGTAGGCACTGCACGCATGTGTAGGAGTGAAGTAGTGCCTCAATGACTTTATCTGTTGGTGTGTGTGTTAGTTGGTCGATTTGCAAGCTGCCATCTTCTTCAGGAGTCATGACTGTTCTGCCACTTAATGATGAGTTAAGCTTTCTATGAATTCCAGGAATCCACCCCATTCTTGCCCTATGGGGGCCACTCTTTCCCTTCCTTCCTGAGTCCTTGTTCTCCTCATCTCCTCAGAGAGACCTCCTGACTCCTAGAGAAGTGGAGGCCTCCCCAGGACACTGTCTTTCAGTACTGTGCCCCTCCATCCTAAGCATCTCTCTGTACTTGGTAGATGTCTTTCAAGATTAGTACAGCACTGATGTAACTAACCTACCTGAGGCCATAAACAAGACTCTGCTACTTACTAGCTATGTATCTACTGGCCAGGTAACTTAGACCCTGGGTGTCTCGGTTTCCTATTCAGAAAATGAGACTGGTGACAGCAGCTGGTATCCTTCCACCAGGGAGAAGATTCCATGAGCCAACCCATAACTCTCAAGGCAGCTCTCAACGTGTAGCAAACACTTGGTCATTGGTGGCTGCGTTATTTTATTTTAAACTTTTTCAATGGACAGTAGTTCTAGTGAGGCAGATAGTATGTCCATTTCATTTACTGTCACGTGCCCTGTGCCTACCCACATGCAAGACATTCCAGAAGAAAGTGTTTCATGCTCCACTTACAAGCTTTTGGAATCATACAACCTACTGAAAATCTCCCCTGTTCTGGGAACTTTATGTATTATTTATTACAACTCTCATGACTTAGTTATGGCTGACATAGCCATTTTACCCTTGCTGAAATTTGGGTTTATAGAAGTCAACCACTCTGCCATAGATCACACAGCTGTTACTGAGTCAAGGTGGTTTTGAAAGCCATAACTGGGTGACTCCAGCCCAGCGTCCTTGTTCCTTCTCTCAGCTGCCTCTGTCTCACAGAAAGAACAATGAGCCTTATGTAAACCCTATGTAAATAGGAGGCTCTGATTTCACGAAACCAAAGCCAAAGCAAAGTAAGCAGAAGTTAACAAAAGACTCATAGTCATCTGATATTTTAATTAAAAAATATACCTCTTCCTTCTTTCTTAGATTTCAAAATGGGTGTTGATGCTGGAGCTGATGTCACAAACACGAGAGCCTCTGCCACAGAGGCCACAGGTTTCTGTGCAGGTGACAGAAGGACTACTTGCTAAGGATGCCTTAGGAGTGACCAACGGCTCATCCAGAAGATGGTCTGGAGCTCTGCCGACCTGTACGGATGGGTGGACCATTCCTCTCAGTGTGTCTCAAACCTGTGTGCACCCACCGCCAGGACCTTGGAGCTGTGCACAGGCTCCTGTAACTGTTTTTGTCCAGGCAGGAGTGTGAAGTGACTCATTTCCAACACACATCCAGCCCATATTGGTGCTGCTGATTCCAGGACCACCCCCTGGGAGCCCTTTCCAACCTTGGACCAGCAGGAATCTCCAGAGAGCTATATGCTTTCAAGTCCCCCTCTGCACCCAATGGGCATGGGCCAAGGCCCAGAACCTTTGGGGGACTGTAGTATCCTCAGCCATAAATGATGTGCAGTACTGGGGAGAAGTTATCTGTGCAAATGATTTCTACGGTCCCTTTCGGTTCCAATATTGCATTGCTACCTGTCTCCTCTTAATGTGGGTATCACACTTATGACTTTGTTCCTTTCTTTCTCTTTTTCAGATGTGAATGGGAAGGATTTGAAATTTGACAGAGGTGTCTTCTAAGCAAAGCCCTAGAAGCCAGCTGGTGGCCTAGGATAAAACTCTTTGGCTCCCATCTGGCCTCCAGGGTCCATACCTATTTCACAATGTGCCAAAAGCATTTTATAGAAAACACACTCACCACTGTTCTTGATTCCCATCTCTTTGGGTTCCCTGCTTCCTGTTGAATTTGCATTTTCTGGCACATCAGAGCTTTCTGGGGTTCTTCATGTTACTGTGGAAATGGCAGGAAGGAAGGAAGGAAGGGAGGGAAGGAGGGAGGGAGAGGAAGGAAGGAAAGGAGGAAGGAAGGAAGGAAGCAAACGAAGAAAGAAAGTGAAAGAAGACAGCTCCCTGTCCCTCTGTGTTACCAACATGAAACTCATGAGACCATACTGTCTTGCCACATGACTGGCAGTGGATTTGTTTCCATGCAGTGAGATTTTAGGACTCAGGCAAGGAGGATGTGCCTTTTCTGGTAGACAGCATCATCCTGTCCTGCTGGGAACAGTCACACTGACCACTGTGGCAGGAGACACTCAGGGCTGCTTTGGTGCGAGGTGCAATGGAGGGCATCAGAGGAGAAACAAAACCATGTGGTACAGGAACTGGCTCCCAGCGTGGGGAACATCAAGCCTCCCGTGAGGGGTCCGCAGGACAGGTGCCTCCACACCTTCCCACAGGCACTCGAGGACGTTCTGCTGCCCACTCTCATGGCCATGGCCTCCCTGTGCTCACCTTTCTCCTCTGTGGCCCCAGGAACCTTGTGTTCTCATTCTGACCACGCTATTCTAGAGGGGCAGAACGAAAGTCAGTGCTGTTGTAAAGTGTTGTAGTGACTTCAAGCCCGGGCGCATCTTGTCTGGACGTCAGACATCACAGTGGGTCTTGCTTCACTGACACCAAGTTCCATGAAGGACCCAGGGCAGTCTCCCGGCCCTGTCCCCGCTCCAGTGGCTTTCTGCTGTCCTTGCCTTCTGCCCTTCTCCATTTCAAAGCCAAGGACAGCCCAGCAAGTCTTCTCAGGTTGTCATCTCTCTGGGTGTGACCATCACGCCTCCCTCGCCCTCATCTCAGGACCCTTGTGGTTGGTTACGTTGGGCCCAACGCAATGTCGTACAATAATCTCCCTCCTGAATGCAAGTGATTGGTCGCTTTCATTTTACCAGCAATTTAGTGCCCCGTCTAGTGGCTGAGCTGTCCCGTGACCCCAGGATTGTGCTACTCAAAGATGGGCAGGAAGAGGACAAAAACCTTCTTCCCTTTAGACCACACACAGCTCACTCTCACCTAGTTCACCCGTTTAACAAGAAGTATCACATCTTGCTGAAAAATCCTACCGCATCTCAGAATATTAATCATTCTGAGATTGCAACAGAAAGTTCAATATGTACCTATTTCCAGCAAGAGGACAAAGGACATATTCATAAAATATTTAAATTACAGCCCAAGGAACGTCTACTATTAAATGCAACAGAGGTTATCAATGTGATAAATAATAATAAGTGATTTCATTTTTTAAAAGGATTTAACTGTATACCCAGCAATGAACTGAGCATTTTTCACACAGATCCTCTTTTAACTTCTAAACAGCTATGAGGCAGGTGCTATTGAACCTCACACATGACAGTTAGGAAATATGGACTTTTTAAAAGAGTATCAGTGTGCTGCTAAAGGCCACAGAGCTCGGGTATGGGAAGCAGGAATTTGAACCTGGGTTGGGGCCTCTCTCCGAACCATTGGACAACACTGCCACTTTTGTTCAGCTGTTTAGATCTCAGATTGGCCTCTTCCCTCTGCTCCGCTTGGCCAGAGGTGGGTGAGCCTGGGCTGAGGAGGGAAGGAGTGAGGGCCGGGCTCCCAGCATACCCTGGGGACCATCCTATGTATGGAGCAAGGGGTGAAGAGTGCAAGTCACTCTGGCCCTCACACAATTACCTGCACGTTCATCCACCAAGCACTCATCTTGCAGACACTGTGGATATCCAAATGAGCAAGACACGGTCTCTTCTCTTCTCCTCAAGATCCAGGGATCAGATGGAGAAAATAAATAGAAATCATTTGCTATATGCAATAAACTGACACTTGGATACAGCAAAAAAGTATTGCACACATGCTATCAGGTGCATTAAACATTGTAAATAGCTGGAATTAATCCCACCCCTCTTCCTCGTGTAATGACTTACCTGCTTATTGACTGTTCAGACTTGCCACAGAAGCACTCTGTGCTACTTATGTCCTGCTGCTGGACTTATAGCCCATCTCTTTTTTTTTGTATAGTTCTGTGCATCTTATTTATGGGGCCTTGATGTCTTTTGTTGTACAGTACACCTCGTTTATACAGCGCTGTAATTTTTGCTGATTGTACTATACAGTACAGTGCTGTGATTTTATGTTCTGTTACTCATTACAGCACTGTGTGTAAGAGTTACAAGTAAAAGCAAACACACCAAGTTGGGGTTTCCTTTAACCATTTCTTTGTTCTGAATATTGTAATGCATTTACTATATACAATTCCTTATTTAGCAGCCAATGAATTTCCCATTTCCTTTACTCATCTACTGGTGGCATGGAGCTCAGTCATTAGATAAGGGATGTTTTTATTCCCTTTTCCTGGAAGGGCAGCTAAGTATGCAGTAACTTGCCCAAATCCCCACAACTAGGAATCAAGTGCAGCCCTACCTGGCTCCAAATGCTCCTCACTCATGTTAAACGGCACGAGACCCTCTCACAGCCTACTGGAACAGGGGTTGGTCAGCTCTTTCTTAAAGGGCAAAACAGTTAGCATTTCAGACCTAGTGGGTGGAAAGGGAATGGGAGAATATTATGTAGATAGATACTTACATATTGTGTAATGCAAAGCCACTTAAAATTACAAAAACTATTTTCAGCTCACAAACCATACACAGGTGCAGCCAGGATTTACCTACAGCCTGCTGACACTAGTTCCAGGGAAATTTCTCCCTTCCTTTGAGAATCTATGGCACAGATATCGATGTGGACATAGACATAGACATGGGTACAGGCATGAACGTACAGAAGATACAGAACAGGTAGTATGTAACACATATCCACTGCATATCTCCATGGGCCCTCAGATACTTACTCTGGGTTCCAGCATCGGGGTACTTAGTGTCATTTCCATTCTGATCTCTCTGCAGACAAGGCTGTGGGAGCCACCTTTGTTCCTTGAGAGCATCACACGGATTCTCACTCTGAGTCAAGCCCATAATGACAGCACTGGGACTGAACTAATCCCCCAAAATTCCCTGAGGAGACTCTGTGGAGAAAGCCAGGCCACATATGTTTTGTTTTGCACCCATGCACTAATTCCATGACAGGAAAAGACACAGCATTGCTCCTTGAAGTAGCTTGAAGTGGTTTGGGGAAGGGCTTTGGGATCCCTGAAAAAGACTGATTTCCAGGCCCTTCAGCCTCTGGGCATGTGAAATAAGGCAGCCAAGGCTTAAGAGTTTCTGAGGAGGAGGCTGGACACCCCACTTTTCTCCTGCCATTTTTCCTTTCTGAGAGAGCTTGGCCTGTGGGCCCTGAAATGTCCACAGTGATGGATGGTGGTGACACCTCAGGTAGTAGGCATACATCCATGCCACCTCCTACAGCCAGGTGCCACTTCAGGGGCTGGTGTGTGTGAAGCTGATGAATCTTCTCACTGACTCTCAGAGTGTGGCACACTGCTCACCTCCACGGTTGGTTAAGAGGTCTGCCTGAGGTCACCCTGCTAGACAGGACAGGACAGGATTCAAAGGAGAGGAGCTGGTGCAGGACCTGGACTGCACTATTATGGAACTTTCTAGGGTATTTGTGGTCGTCATGTGATCCAGGGTGATTTCAACTGAACTGGAAGGACGTTTCCGAAATGGAACTCGGAAACTGTGGTTTCTCTATCTTTAATCTTTTCTCTCTACAGTAATGAGCACTGTGAAAGGAACAGCTACATCACTTGTTTATACATTTTTTTTTTTTTTGAGACAGGATCTTTTGAAGTCCAGCTTCAAACTTACTCTGTAGCCCAGGCTGGGCTCCTCCCCGTCCGTCTCCCAGTGCTGGGATTATAGGTGTAAACCACCATGCTTGGTTGGCTTTACCTTTGAAGTCATTGGATTTCTCAGCACACCTTCTTGCCCTTCTAGAGGAGCTGTGTCTCCCACTGTGTGGTGCCTGGTTGATCATACTCACCTGGGTCCCAAGGACCGAGGGAAACTCCTGAGTGTACAAGGGGCAGCTGTCTTGGCAGGAAGGCTGGGCATAGTGGTCCCATTCAGCAGGGGGGTCTGAAAAAGAGAACTCAGCAGCACAGCCATCCAACAGGTACTTCCCTGAAGCAGCCAGCCTCACACTTAGGACCCTGGCTGTTCCAGACCCAAGTTCACCCTTCTGATCTGTGTGTGGTGAGGAGCTACTCACAGAGCAAAATGGAGATGGTGACATGGCAGCAAAGTCACGCATTACAGGCCTTGAGTCCCCCAGAACCTGAGAATGGTAAACATTTTCCTAAACCAGTGGCAAACTCATTTGGCAGCTGTCCCTGACCTGAGCCGGCATGAGGAGTCAAGCATGGTAGTCTTGCCTTACCTTGCTTCATGTGGAGGCGTGTGAGTTTTGCTGAAAACCATTTAGTTGTGTGATTATAGCATGTTATCCTAGACCCCGATGGCGGGATTTAACAACACACAACATATGCATTGTGTTCCCCTTTTACATATGAAAATAGTTATAAATTTCAAACTTCATCTGGCCTGAGAGTACTGCATAAGGGAGAGTAGCTGTGGACTAACTACCTCACTACATTTCTGAGCAGATTAAGTAGAATAAAATATGTGATGGGCTTAGCAGCTCTACTGGCATGTTATAAATCAACCATAAATATTTCATTTCCTTAGAAGTTATTGCATTCTATGAATTGGGCACATGAGTTGGACAATTTGCTCTACCGCACTGGCAGTTTTACTGTTTTTATAAAAACGCTACAGTACACTGTTGTACAAGAATGCCTCGCTACTGTCTCTAGACTTTTTCCTGATGAATTCTTCTGGATGTGTTCTCACTGGCACTTTCATGTTTTTTAAAAACTATCAGTGGAAAGTTGTCTTTTTTTAATGTCAGAAGACTTAAATTTCTGACTGCTCGTGCTGGGGTTGCAGCCTTATCACACTATCAGGAGTGGCAAAACTTGAGCTCGAGCTGGCTCGGCCCGCACTCTGGGGGCCGAGGTGTGTCCCCCCCGCCCCCGGGGAAGAGGCCCCGCCTTGGGGAAAGGTTAACCCCATCTGCAACCCAGAGCAAAGGAAGTGGGGTGTTGTCCCATAAGGAGTCAGCTTCGGTGGCGTTCAGGAAGCCACGCACAGCAAAGCCCAGAATGACCGCACCTTCCACAAGTGCCACTGTCCCGGCTGGAGTGGGTTGCCTGCCTGCTGTGATCACGCTTCAGTTCTGGGTGAGGAAACTGAGCCCAGATACAGGCGCAGACCTTCAGCTTCCTCGATGTTGTGCGTTCTCGGTGACCCCAACTCAGAACCGCTGAGCCTGGCAGCAGAAAAAGGATTCCACCCAGGGGACGGGAGAGAGGCAGTCACCATCCCCTGCTGTCTGTTCTGGCCCCAGGTCCTCTGTGACCTCTGTCTTGCGTCACTACATCTAGAGTCCTGAGACTGGGAACTTTAGAAGGAAAAGAGGCATATTTGGGCTCATAGGTCTTTGTTTTGTTCTGTTTTTTCCCCCAGTACTAGCAATTGAACTCAGAGCCTTTGCACAGAGCTATATCCTGGGCCCGTCTTTTTTATTTGGAGACGAGTCTGTCTGGCTAAGTCACTAAAATGCTTGGGCTAGGCTTGAATTTGCAATCTCCTGCCCCAGCCTACCAGAGTGCTGGGATTACAGGTGCCCTCCGTGCCAAGCTGGCTGAAAAGATCAAGCTGGGGGCCCCACCCGTCAGGAGCTGCAGCAGCATCCTAAGTAGTGGATGGCATCAGGAGTCTGGAGCACGGATTCCAGACGGTGCAGAGCAGCACCCGTGGAGGAGGCCAAACCCTTGGGGCACAGTTGCTTAGAGCCCCCTTCCCTGGGAACCGATGTAGCCTGAGAGACCCCATGCAAGGGAACGACAGGCTGTAACCCCTCTGCGCTGGATTCCAGAGCAAGGACCCCAAGGAGCTCACTGTCCTGATACCATTCTGAGGGGACCGGGCAGCCAGCACACGAACCCTGTACCCGGGAATCAAACTCCAGACCTTGCGCTTGCGAGGCAGGCGACAGAACCACTAAGCTAAATCGCCGGCTCCCAGACCTGTTGATAATGAAAAGCATTTAAGAGGCTGGAGCTGTATCTTGCTGGTTCTAGAGCACGCACATTGTGTGCAGGAAGCCAAACAAAGAAGCAAACAAAACATCCGCCTCACATTCAGTTGTGGGTCTCCTTGTAGAACAGCGAATGCTATCCCTGAGCCTTTACGTTAGCGACTGGCAGTGAATACTGACCTGCGGCGCTGCAGACAAGGCTTGCAACACAGCTCGCTCCGCCCTCCCGGGACCTCTCACCAACCCAAAGCCACAAGGGAGGTACCAGCCAGGAAGAGAAATAGAAAGTGCACACGGCCCAGCCAGACACTGCGGGTCAAGGCGGAAACGCCTTGCAGAGCCGCTCCTAGAATCGGTCTGCTTTCCACCCAGCCAGGGTAGCAAGGACAGTGTTGGCAAATTTTCTCCTTGACCTAAGACATCTTTCTACTCAGCAGAGAATACAGTTGCTCCCCTCAGGCAGTTATGACCCACAAAAGGGGGAGCCTGGGGGTGGCTGTGTAAGCCACACCCTGTGTCTCGAAGTCTCCAATTTGGGGCCCTCCATGGGGAGGAGCAGGCAGGGAGCAAGGGGTACACTGGGTGGTTTGTGGGTCTGGAGAATTCCATTCCACCGAGTACGACGTTGTTTTTGCAAACGTCCGCACCCACACACAAATTGTAAATAACCCTGGCCTTGAAGTTAGCAAGAGGGAAATGAAATATTCTATCAAAAGGCAGGCCCTGTGCCACCGCAACTGCGGTGATGAAGAAGTCCCCGATGTTGTTCCTCCTGGCCCCTGAGCCTGCGGGCCGCCCTGTGTCCCTTCTGCAGCCCCCACCCCCACCCCCTCAGGGGCTAAGCACTGCAGCTCTCTGAGTGGCTTCCTCAGCCTCCTGAAGCTCTCACGTTCTCTCATTGCCATCTCTCCTGTTTCCAGGAACAATGACTGCACAGAAAATATCATCTTGCCTCCGATTGCGATCTTCATGACTTCATCTGTGTGCACCACAGAGACCAAGAGAGCTGAAGCGTGGACAGGATCCGTGGCAGTGCGGGGCCTTCCTTCCAACCTCCAGCGAGATAAACTTTCAGACAAGCAGCTTTGTGTGTGGAGGGCGGTGGGAGGAGGTGGATGGATGAAGTGGAATCTTTATTCTCAGCCCAAGCTCCTGTTTCCCAGGACAGTGAGCAACTTGTCTCTTGGGAAATCCGCCCTGAGCGTTTGCCTGTGTTGGAGCTTCAGGACGGGGAAGACCTGGGTGTGCACAGCCACTGACTCCCAGCCCTGCAATGATGCTGCCAGCCCAGGTCAGCCCTGCTGTGGTTGCTGGCTGGGCCTGCTCAGAAGGACCAGGCTCACTCAAGCACACACATGTATTTGATTGCACATTTATCGACCCCTTCCAGACCAGAAGCTGGGGATGCAGAGGCTCTATCTATCTGTATCTGCACACCTGCAACCCCAGCATTCTGGGAGTCTGAGGCAGGAGGGTGGCAAGCTTGAGCCCAGCCTGGGAAATTGAGTGACTTAGTTAGGCCTAGTGTGAAAATAAAAAATAAGAGAAGGGCTGGGAAGGAGCTTAGTGCAAATGCTCTCCTTTCAATTCCAGTTCCACCCAAAATAAACCTGCAACTGCCTCGATTCTCCAACTCCCACCCCAGCACATAAGGAGCAACCAACAAATGATTTTTAATGAACTTGGAGTTGGGAAATAGTAAATTCCTCTTGGGAACTTTTCCTGTCTCACCACCACCTCTAATCACATGAGAACAAGCCCTGCTCACTAACAGGGCCGCTCCCCTTGGTGCCTGTCCACACCGAGACCTCCGCCTGGACCATGGGGTTCCTCCTGCAGCTCTGAGAGAGGGGGAGCAGCTGCCCCCCACTTCTTGGGAGGAACAGAGATGCAAGGTGGTTTTTCTTCCACCCAAGCATCCAGAGCAGCCGGGAGAGCTCTGCAGAAGACACGAAACCAAATGCTTTTCAGCACAGCAGAAGCTATGAATGCTGATCATCACCTTCCAGGCAAAGCACGTTCATCTGACGCACAAGCTCCCTTTTGAATCTGCTTAAGAATATCTCACACAAGGACAACAGCGAGGGACAGGGCTCAATCTGCTAGACAGAAGGGGCATGGGGCTCAAAGGTAAGAATGCTCGTGAAGTAGCTGGGATAAAGCTCTCTCCAGGTTCTTGAAAAACAGCTCAAAGGGGGAAGGACTGATTACTTTGCAATGTCGTGGAGACACAGGGATGAAAGTAAAGTTAGGCTACCTGGAAAGAAGAACAAAACAAGCTAACATGGGCCAAATGGAAATGTAATTACTGCTGTAAAGTAACATTAAAGACTATTTTCATACTTGGAGGCACAGGAGACCTTCCTCGGTAATGCCAAAATCCTGAAGTCTACAAAGGAAGATCAAATTAGCAGCTTCAGTAGTATTCAAACACATTATTAACATTTCTCAAATCCTGAATAGAAAGCAACTCCACACACACACACACACACACACACACACACACACACACGACAAATAAATGATTATAGAAGCACCTGTGACTCACATAGAGTAAAAGGGTAATAGCTCCAGGATGCAAGTAAGTTCTTATTCTACAAATTGAGAATTAGAAGACAGATTAGAAGAGTGGATGAGGGCAGAGTTTTAAGGGCTTTCTCCTCCAAAATACTGATTTTCTTGATTTCCACGCAGGAAGTGAAACTCCGATTTTCTATGAAGTTCTACGGGGAATGGCCCTTCTTGCATGAGAGGCCGAGTTCTGACCCTGAGCTCTCCTGCAGTGTCCTAAGGACCTGGAAATCCCCTTTATTTGATGAGTGCTTGTCAAGCACCCTGCCCCAGGAAGCATTTGGGAGGATGAGGGTGCTAAAGTGTAGAGTTCCAGGGTGGGCAGAAAGAGGAACTCAGTTCTTTCCTTCTACTTTTCTTCTTCTCTTTCATTCTACTGCTTCAAAGTTGGGGCTTTGTGAAAGGAAGGGGGAAGAGAGGGAGGAAGGAGTCCCAAATCGGTCCGTCTAGGTTTGGCCCTGGTGAAGTTCCTGCTTTGGCCACACGATGGCGGCAGAGCCCGGAGCGCTCCGTGCCCTCGGGCCTGACTCCTTAAATCCCCAGCTTCAAAGCCATTTGCCGGGGTGTGTTAGCAATCCAGCCGCCGAGTCAGCGCTCTGCCGCAGCCCTCTGGGCGGAGACTTAAGGCCGAGGAACTCGAGAATCTACAAGAGATTCACGGCCTTTCTGGAAGAATCCCAGCAAGAGTTTGACAGTAAGGAGTCCTTGGTGGTCCTCCAGCGGAGCGTGCAAGGCGGGCACGGCGTGCCCTCCCGGGCTGGAAGGATGGTCAGGGCAGTCGGAGGCTCCGCACTAGGAGGCCTGGGATGGAAATGCGAGCGGTGACTCGGGGCCAGAGTAACCAGGACACCCGTCCAGTCTACACCTCACAGAGGAGCTGTGCTCTCCGCTGTCATCTCCGGGCCGCCCAGGCTTAGCGCCACTGCCCTTCTGTCCCTAGTGCCCATGTTTTTTTGCATCCCGCAGAAAGATTCCCCCAGCCCAGGAAGAGGCTGGTGCTCTCTGTTTCGGGGTCTCGTGGGCCGTCTGTCCTGCAACCCTTCAGAAAAGCCCAGGTCCCTCGCACGCCTGCCCCTGGGCCGCACTGTTACTGTGATTTTGTTCTTTCTTTTAATGTTTTGAATTCTGAAAAAAACAAAACAAAAATAAACGTAAAGCCCTACTCTTGCCCTTGGTTTTGTGCTTTCACCATTTCTCTTCTTGGTCCTGTCCTCTGGGCCCCCATTAAGCAGGCAGAGGCTCTCTGCTCTTGTCTGGGCCCTGCTGGCTGAGACCCCCAAATCCGGAGAAGGAAATGCGGCTCAGTGGGGGGCAGAGCTACCGGGGTGGGCCACCCAAGTTCGGTTCCCCAGTAGTTGATTTAAACTATCTGGCATCTTTGAGCGCCAGCTTCTCAACTGCAGAATACAGAGGCAGAGGCAATGTTTGAGCACCCGCAGGTTGGAGAAGACTGGCTGGGACACCGGTGGCCGCACCTGCACAGAGGCCCGGCCTGGCTCAGATGGCTGGGCCCGCAGGGGTGAGGGAGCTCTGGGTCAGTGCTGTTTTGTACCCCAGGCTGGTGGTTCTGGGTCCAGAGAGGGAATCACAGCTGCTGGAGCCTGGCCAGGCACCTTCTGCGCTGTTCACATTCCTTCTTCCCACGCCCTGGGATCAGGCTCCAAATGCAGTGCCTGGTGCCGGCCCTGGCACCAGCTCTCCATCTGGGAACTCAGCGAGGAAGAGGCCTTAAAACCCAGGCCTCAGCTTCCAAGGTCAGAATCCCCCCCCACACACACACACTGCTGTGAGTCCACAGCAGGCAGGTCCAGTGGGGGAGAATGTGGCCAGCTCTAGAGGGTTCATGGAGCACCTTGGCCATCGCTGGGGGCCCCAGTGTGTTCACCTCCCTGAAGGACAGGGTCCCAGTGCATTCATGGACAGCAGTGTCTGATCCAGACTCCTCAGCAGTACCCCAGCCTCTTAGATGTGGGGCGGCTTAATGCTTCACCACGTGATTCCAGGCTGCATTCGACAATGCCTTATGAATCTATTCTGCGGCCGATTTTCGAGGCAGGATAGGTTGGCGCTTGGGGCAGGTGGTCCTGGTGGTAGTTAGGTGCTCGCCCTAAGTTACCACCACATATTGATGGTCAGTGATGGATCAGAACCATGCTCGCTTGTAGATCCAAACACCCCAGTTTTCTGCAGCAGGCTTCACAACAGAGCCACCAGCACCTCTGCAGCGCCAGGGCCTCTCCCGTCCTCTCCAGCTCTCTCAGAGGTGAGGCTGAGGGTTCAGCGGCTCAGCCCATCCCCGCTTTGCAGCCCAGGAAGCTATCCTCACCTCCTACATGGCAGAATGGGAAGCAGGGTGGGTTTTAGAGTAAGCCAGGAGCAAGGGAGAAAAGACTCAAATGCAGGCCCATCTCACTTCGAAATTCAAGGCTGAACCAAGAGGAAAACTGACAAATTTCCTTCTGAAAATGCTGAGAAGAGGTACAGTGTGTTCTTCCAAGAAGCAGGTACTAAGGGGACCAGAAGAGGCCTAGAAATTTCCTTGAAGTCCCATGCTTCGTATTCTGTACTCCTTCCCTGTTTCCATAAAAAGATAAGATTTGTGTTACTTTCTATAAAACTGACCACCCAGGGTTTCGGACTCGGACCCTTCATGGCACACACAGGATGCAGGAGCTCTGCCTGCTCCCTACACCAAGCACAGGAGTGGGTTAGGGTTCCTGTGAGAGCTGCATGGAGAGGGGAGAGGGAAGATGCAAGCAGAAAGCCATAAACGTCCCCGAGGCTCCCCCAAGATCTGCTCTGTATTTATCTCCATCTCTGGAAAGAAAGCTCTTTAGCCAGGAAGAGGCTCACATTAAAGATGGGCGCAAGAGCACATGCTCATGACAGATTTCATATTGAGTCTTCTACTGTTTCGGGGGTCAACAAACGCGGTCCATAAAAGCCAGATAGGAAGAAGTGCTACAGGCAAGTGATCACTGCAGGCGCTGTTGGAAGGATTCGGCTCTGTTGCCGTGGCATGGAAGTAGCCGTGGACTCAGCATGAATGACCGGTGCAGCTGGGATCCCTGCAAAGTCTGCTGCTCCCCTCATCGGGGAACACTTTGGCGATGCATTCCTGAAGCATCTCCTCATTTTCAACCTTCAGCTGTCTGTGATCGCAGGATCCTGGAAGCACCGGAGAGTCCACACGCAATGACACTGGCCTGCTGATGGGCACTGTGTCCTCTCCCAGGTCCCTGGCTTTAAATGGCCTCTGAGGAAACACCTACAGGTCAAAAACCACTGTGGCCTGATGCCCACTCACTCTGCCGCTCAGTCAGGGCCGCTCAACATGTATTGCTTTGGGCCACGATTTCTGGGGCCAGAGGAAAAGGAGCTTCTGCACTGCTTTCCAAAGGGGTAGGGCTCACACACACTGTACGGTTTCATTTTTCAATCACATCATGAGGCAGGCATTGCCCGCTGTTTCCCTCGGACAGAAGATGGGTGCTGGGGCAGCGTCTCCTTTCCTGAAGAGCTGGGTGGCCCTGGCTCCGATGGCGCTGTTGGGTTGGAACCATCCGAGTCCTTCCCCCAGACACCACGAAGTGCAGGGGGCACACTTTTGTTTAAATGTATTAGTGAAAAGCCTGGAGGCAGATACTAGTGACTCTTAACTCTGCTCCTGGTCAAAGACCCTTTTGAATATCTGATTAAACTTGGGTAGAATTTTTTTTTTCTAGAAGTAGTGTAAAGCAAGTCACAGTTTTATAGCCTTTCAAAGAGTTTATAACAAAAGCAAATAGTTGCCAATTGCAGGTTCTGGGCTCTTGCTGGCATCAGTGGACAGGGGGAGCAGCTGCTTCTCTAGAGTCCCTTCCCTCAGTGCTACAGGGCACAGCTCCGAATTCCACCTCAGCTCCTGCACTTCTCTACTAAGGACTGTCTGCACTTGATCTTAGCCAAAAGGCCGAGAAGCGATTCCAAGGACTGTCTGTTAGAAAAGGACCGTTTGTCAGCCAGATGAGCAGGCATGACCACCTTTCCAAAGCTCCCACGTCAGTGTCCATGATTGCTGGGGTGTGAATACTGGGTTCCCTTTCCTGTTGGTGAGATCGGACCCAGTTCCCACCCTGCACCGGCCCAGCTGGCTCGTGGTCAGGCTCCATTGCCTGCAGTGGAGCTCAGCTCAAGGGCAGAGCTCTGACCGGTGTGCTTCCCAGTGCGTTTCCAGGGTGCCCTTCCTTGTCAGGTAAATTAATTGCTCTGGAATCTGGGTTGCAAAGGCTATTTCTAGAGAATTCAAACTAAGCACTCAACAATTACATGTAGACTGCTTTATTTCTTGCAGCATATGGGGTGGGACTGGAGAACTCAGTGGGTACTGACTCTACAGGTGAGACAGGTGGCCCAGAAGTGGGCATAGTAACCACTCAGGTGTCTGTGGCAGGGCAGATGCTACATTCAGCCTGGAGAGGAGGGTCTTTATACAGAGACTTGTTCTCTGTTTTATTCTCTTTGATAACAGAATTGGCACACCCTGGGCACTGCATATAACAGCGGAGTCACACCAAGTCTCTTCCCATTCCGAGAGGCTAAGGCAAAAGGATCACAAGTTTGAGCCCAGCTGGGACAACTTAGTGACTTGGTAAAGCTCTGCATCAAAACAGAGAAACAATTCTTTCAAAAGGACTGGGTATGCAGCTCAATATAAAACCCTAGGTTCAATCCCAGTGCTACAAAAATTGTCTTCACTTTTGCAGTTCAACTTCACAGGGGAAAGACAGACTAGAAGACAATGGAATCCAACAGATTATGATGAGGACTCTCAAAGAAATATATAGGATACTATGTACAAAAAAAATTAAAGTGGAGTTGAGGTCATTTGTCACAGGGAAGGCTGATCTCAGAGAGAGAATGGGAGAAGCTCTGTCCTCCCAGGTTCCTGTACCTCCAGCCAAGAGCTGCTGACTGCATGTAAGAGGAAAGGCAGTATGTCCTCAGGGAGGCTGCTCTCTTCAGGGGAGATCAGGGCATTACAGAAGCAGATCCCTGGATGGCCAGCAGCAAGCAGCCCTGAGGATTGAGGGTGTGAGGCAGGAAAAGGGTCCTGCCAAGTCCACTGCCAGCCCAGATCCTGGGTGCAGAAGCCAATGGGGCTGTGCAGACTGGAGGGCTAGAGCAGGGGAACTGGGGGCAGCCACAGCCCATCAGACCAGGGCCAGGCTTCTGTCCTTAGAGTGTGGACAATCATCCATAGAGGTCCAGCAGTAAAAAACAGAAGATCAGGGAAGGCGCGTTTGCAGTACCCACAGACAGATGGCTTGGGTTTGCTCATCATGGTGATGAAAGCACTGGAGCTGGGTGATGGATTCCATGCGTGGGGTGGAAGGAGGACTCAAGGACCAAGCGGGCCCTGTGAATGGTGGAGGAGTGGCAGAGCCAGCTGCTGGAATGAAGAGGACTAAGAAGGAAATGTCTGCAAAACGACCTCAAGAATTCAGTTTTGCTTATATATCCGTTGAGGCACCTATTAGAATCCAAGGAGCAGTGCTGAGTGGGCCGCTGAGTGTGTGATCTGTAAACAGAGATCTAAGAACCTTTGCTGTGTAAAGCATGCAGTCACCTAGGAACAAAGCTAGTCCCTTTGGCCTATTGTCTGATTTCACATCTTAGCGTTCTCAAGATGGCAGTGGCGGGGTTGACAAGTTTTGCTAACATGAGGAAGATGTGGACAGAGAGGCAAAGGGAGCCCAGGAAAGACCTTGGGACCCTTTAGCATAAAGAGCTTCAGAGGGAAAAAAAGCAAGCACAAAAAATGAGGAAGAACAGCAAGGCCTAAAGACAACAGAATTGTATTATGAAGGTGTTGGCCATTGTGGGAAACACTGCTGGCAGGGCAAGTGGGCAGGGAATGCCCATGGGCACCTAGGATACAAATCCTGCACCCATGTTCCTCTGACTGAGACAGTGGCTTCTCCAGGACACAGAAACACCCACTCCCAGAGAGCCCCAGCTGGTGCCATCACACATCAGTCGTGGAGACTGGAGAGTCTGTTTCCATCCAGCGCTCTCAGAGCATCTGACACAAACCTAAATTTCTTGAGATGAAAGAAAAAGGTTGTGTCGTGAAACTGACCCATAGGAGGTTGGGCAAACATGGATGTTTATTTCAGAAAGTAAGAAGTCTCCCAGGGCTCTGCCTTCCTGATGACTGTTCTACACCGTGGTTACTGCCCTCTGTTCCTACCACCACCACCTCTTACATCATCTCTCCTCAGTCCCGGTCCAGCACTAGTTTCCGGTGCATCCTGCCGTCTCAGCAAAGTTTCTGGGCTGGTTATATAATAAAGCAATGTGGGAAAGAGTTAATTGGCAAACAGAGCGACTGCATCTGCAACCCAAGAAGGCCTGCTGTGACTTGTTATCTGCCGAGCTCAGCAGCTTGCTGTACAAGTGATATTTGAAGCTGGTTGCTGTGAATGCCAACGGGACCACTTAACACCTCCCTGTAAATGGTATCGAGATTAATATCGGGCCTTCTAGTTTATGTTAGTTTTTTTCCTTGAGAGAGAGAGGAGAAGTCTTCCTCATTTTTTGCCCAGGAGAAGGTCAAACCTCCCAACCCCTGAGGCAAGATGCTAACTTGCAAGTTCCTTCATAACTTCTCCCCACACAGCATGAATCAGAGCTGGCGAGGTGCTCAGCAGAATGGAAAGAGCCTGGGCTTTGGCATCAAAGATCTGCCTTGAAATCCTTAGTAAATAATTGATATTTCTTCATCTCAGCACCGATGTTTGCATTTGTTAAGACATAAAGTCATAGTAAGGCCTGGGTCAGAGGCCCTTTCTTTGGCACAACCTATTCTAACCGGCCTTCTTCCCTCCCTACTTACTGACACGAGTGAGTCTCGAAGTGCTGTGGTCTGGACCACGTAGTCACTGCAATGAGCCCATCCTTCTCCCTGGAAAGTGCCCCACCCAGTGTCTCTGCTCCATGAATCTCTTGTTTTCTCTCTGCTGTCTTCTATGCTGCATTCACTTCTTTCTCTGATCTCAGAACTCCAAAAGATGTCTTCCTCTTTCTTTTCTTCCCCACCTTTTCTCGAGTGAGTAGCCATTGTCAGCTCATTAAACACCATAGGTGAACTGACAGCTCTTGCTGCACCCAAATGTGTCTTGTGAGACCTGCTGGCTAGATGTCTCCACTTGGATGCCCCAGAAACATCCTCACTTCCCCACCACCACCCTTCAGAATCTTCTCTGAAGGGAACATTCACAGCACCCTAAGGAGACAAGGAGACTTGTGATTCCAACCAGGAGCCTAAGGTTCACAGTCCCTCCTCCCCCACTCTCTGTATCAAATACACCTGCACCTCATGGCAATATTGGCCTGAGCAGTCCTTTTGAATGCATTAATTTCCTTTCACTTCCAGAATCACTTCTTGGGAGATGTAGTTTTCATCTCCCCTTCCAGGTCATCCTCCACCCTTCACCATCCCAAGCTATTCCTTGGCAGGAATCTCTGAGTGAAACACACCAGTAAGTTTTCCAGCCTTGGGCTTCCCAAGAGGTGCCAAGGGAAGAAGCATGTGGCTGGTGCCATGTCCTGTGGCCTCCCTTCTTTCATCCTTGTCATGGACTTGCAGGGACCTTGGACATGAAGCATCCAGAGAAGAAGCTCTCTGTCTCCATATTCTAGGGCTCTCCCTCCATGCATGCCCTTGTGCCTGGCATATCAATGTCTTTCCCTCTTCCTTGACCCCAAGGAACTGCATGGCCTTCTTGTGGCCTTCTTAGATCTTGCCATGTGTGATCTGCATATTAAATTTCCCCTAACTGTCCTGATTTGAATGCTTGCTATGTCTTCCTAGGAGAAAAACTATTTTGGACTCAAGCATTCTTTACTGCTTGTTTGATTTATACAATAAAAAGGAAAAACAGGAGAAAGAAAAGAATGAAAGAAATGAAGAGGAAGGAAAAATGGGAGGGAAGGAGGGAGGAAGCAAGGAAGGAAGCAAGGAAAGAAGAAGTAAAGAAGGAAGGAAAGAAAAGAAAAAAAAGAGAAGAAAACAAAGACCACTGTAACTAGTCTGCAGTTATGGAAAGCAGCTCAACACCGTCACTCTGCCATGCCATCGAGCCATCTCTGTTAGGACATGCACTGCTTCAAGCATCCTCTTGCACTTGCAGTAAGTCCCCTCCTCATCTGCCCCCTGCCTATTCCTCCAAGTGCATCTCGCACATTTCTGTAGCTTGTGCCTTACACATTAGTCATGCAGGTATTGCTAAATTCTCCAAAGTATCTCAAGCCCTTTCCTGCCTTTTGGATTTTTGCATGTTCCTGCTCATGCCTGGAATGTTTTCCTCATGGAGAGCAGGCATTTTGCCTCCTCCTCATTGCAGTGCTTCTGGTTCCGTGGTCACCTCCCTAGAAACCTTCACTGCCACTCATTATTAAGTTGTTCCTTCCCTGTTTCTCTGTCATGGTTTTCTGTTATTTTTCTTTCATAACAATGATTTCTCCAACAGTTATGGGTTATGTAATTATTTAGTATATTCATTCCTTCAGTGGACAAGATGCTTGTTGTGGTTGTCCTGCCTCATCTCACTCATGAGGCATGCCACCTCATACAGTGAAAGTGACTCAGTAAATACGGATAAATTAAGCAGGTAGGAATGCCTGGCTTACAGTTTGCACCGTACTTATTGAGCATGTACTATTTACCAAGATTTCTGATACCTAAGATTGTTAAATAATAAGAGAACCAGAGCAACTCTCTTTCCAGGGGCTTCTGATCATCACCAGGTAGTACTGGAGACACAACTCACGGGAATATTTAGTGACTAAATCAAATTTATTTTCTTAGGAAGACTATGATAGTACATAATCTATAAATGTACAATTTTCTAAATGCTGATATAATTTTGATGAGTCAGAATAAAGAAAATGAAGCAAGACTAATCCGTCCTTATGGTTACACATCATGCTTGTTTTATTGTTCCTATTAAAGTGCACAGCATAAAGAACTAGAGAAAGGGTCTGGGTGGATTTGATAGGATTTGAGAGTTTTCCACCTGGTGGTGTTTATAGGAATTACAGACATAGTCCTGGGAGGAAACCAACCAAGCTCTTCAGGAAGCTTCTATAAGTAGATGTAGTAGGTAAATGGCATCAAAATCTTTCAATCTATTATAGTGGTGATAAAATTTATAAAATCCTACTAAAGGACTTAGATTAAAACAAGGTATGGAGGCACACACCTGTAATTCTCTGGGAGGCTGAGACTGGAATATGCCAAGTTTGAGCCTCGCCTGAGTAATTTAGCAACTTGGTGAGATTTTTCTCTCAAAACCAAAAATAAAATGGAGAGGATTTGGAGGTGGCTTAGTGTGAATCCCTGAGTTCAATTCCTACATCACCAATCAGTAGGTAGCTTTCCCATATAATTATAAATTTCAGTGTAGAAAAATCCTCAAGTGGTTGTGTTTTGTAGACTAAGCAGACAGATGGAGTACCACGGCCACCATATTATAAATGGGGCACCTGAGGATCATGGAGCTTATGCCTCTTCCAAGATTAAAACCTCTTGTCAGAGTTTATACTGAGGGTACTTTACTCATGAACTCAGTTCCTGGGAACATCATGCCTGCGCACTGGCCTCCCAGTGCCGCGTGATCTGACACAGCGATACAACTGTCACGTGCAGTGATTTAAAGAAGTTGAACTGTTGAAAACAGAAGTTCTTTCACATTTCTCTCAGCTAAGCTCCTCAGCCACTTTATGAGGATGGCATTCTGATAAAAGTGAGGTTCAGAGATCACCCACTATCCTGGGGTTACAGTGCCTTAAAGTGGCCAGTTAAGGATTCACTATGTGAGTGCGCTCGGTCGTCTCCCTCTGACTCTCACCCCTCCTCTCTCTCTCTCTCTCTCTCTCTCTCTCTCTGCCCCGACCCCATCTTGTTTTCTCTTTTTGTTTGAAGCCACAGTTATAACACCATATAACAGAAACGTGGCATCCTCGCTGCTCTCTCCCCAGAGGCTCAGGGCTGCTTCTTCCTCTGATAGAGTCGTCCTCCTGTACTTCCTGCTTCAGTGTGGAGCCACCACAGGGTCATGGAAAGGGAAATTCGCCTGAAGGGCCTCATGCAACGTGGATGGAGCAAACAGGGCAGTAGCAGGGAATGGGGCTTCCCCGCAGCTTTGTCTTTATAATTAATGCTTATAGACAAAGTTATGGAAAAGTATATTCACTGGCTCGTAATGATACCTCTTATTCTCAGGCTCTGAGGATTTGCATAAATAGAATCTGCTCATCAGTTCTGTGTGTGATATGAAGACATTAGAACAGGTCTTGGAAGACACAGACTGAGATCCAGAACACACTTTCAGTCCTGCTAGTTTTGTGATGTTGGACAGTACGCTTCACATCTTTCACCCTGCTTTTCATATTGAAAGCATCGTAACATTTACCTCATTAAACCTTTAGCAGTTTAAATAAATTTTAGAAAGTGTGTAATATAGTACTTGAAATCGAAAGACACACTGAAAACACTGATTATTTTCTTCTCCTCCACCTGCTAGCTAGCGGGTAGAATAGATTTTGCTATAGCTTCTGCCAAAGGAGCTATGATCTGGCCATGAGTGTGTAAGTAGAGCATTGCTCACTGTGGACATCTTTTCAGCTGTCCAGCTAGTTGGTGGCCATGGGCTTCAATAGCCATCATCCAAAGGGTAAGACCAGTACTTCATTTGTGACTTCAAGAAGAGAGTTTGGACTAGGCTAATTTATATGAATTGGCCAAAGTGTATCTGAAGTAGGATATGAGTCAGTGTAGGCCCTTGGTCTAGACAAGAGCTTTTCCAATCCAATTCCACTGGCAGAGTTTATTTTTAGGATCTATTTTTCTAAAGATTTGAAATCCTTTTCCACAGTCATTTTTATTCCTCCATACATCCTTTGCAATTTTTAGAGTCTCCCTTCTCTTTAGGAATCTCTCCAGGCCAAAATTTTGTTCATGTATAATAGCAATCCTCTTCTTCTCATGTTTAAAATCTAATAGTATTAACACCAATAAATATTTAGTCATTTATACTATGTTATTTAATCCTTTCATCAACTTTGTAAGCATAAAATAGTCTTGTTATGGCTTGTGTCTAAGTGCCCCCCAAGCCTCCTGTGGTCATAGTTGGGACTTTTTCAGAGATGGCTGGATCTAGAGTGTGAAGCTGGGATTGATTCCTGGTGCAATTCTAGGATCAAGGACACTAGGATTAATAGTGTGATTACTACTCACACCAAGTAGCCTGGATATGATATAAGGGACAGAAAGAGCTGTGGTCATTGCTTGCTTGCTTGCTTTGCTGCCTTCTGCCCACCATGAACTGTTTTTCCTCTGCACTAGCTATCACTACCTTGTCCCTTAGAGCCAGACAATTACAGATTGAACCTCTACAAACTGTGAGCTAAATACATTTTTCCTCCCTTAACTTTGGACACCGAGTATTTTGTCTCAGCAACAAGAAAAAGAACTAAGACAGGATTTCCTTCTTCATAGCAAAGAAAAGGGGCTGTCAGAGGTGAAGCAAGTTGGAGCTGCTGAGTAGCAGGGCCAGCACTTGTAATCTCATGTAACTCATTCTAGGTTCCATGTCCTTAATATCATCACCCTCATTTTGATGTATGCAGTGACCTCATTTGATGTATTATCACTCTTCTATGAACTTAGAACTAAACATTTTTCTCATTCTAAATTATTGCATTCAGCCCCTTAATCAGGCTCAAAGTTGCTCAAAGAAGAAAAAGAAGCTGATGTGACATCTCCCCTTGATATTGCAAAACATCCAAAACTTAACATATCAATAGTGTCCTGGTGGAGTCGTTGAGCTCTTTCCCAAGGTGGGCTTCCTCATACTTTCTCCTAATTTATCCACAGATGACCTACTGGGCATTCTACCCACACAGGATACAGACAAGAACATCTGTCTCTGATCTACGTTCTCATTCCAAGCCTGCTTGTGGTGCTCAAGTGCAACTGTGAGCTTGTCAGCTGCTCATGCTCATCTGTCAGAGAAAGATCAGTGCTCACCAGTGCTGGGGATGGACAAAATGAGGCCCTAGCACAGAGGATAAGAAAGGTGAGAATATGTACATTTCACTTATTTACTCCAGGAGCATTTGGTTTTGGATGTTTGGTGGGTGAGACACATTCTTATTATCTGCAAATGTACCATTTTACATGGGGAGATTGACACAGGTCATCATTCTAATAACAGCCAAGGTGCATCTGGCACCTATGTCATGCAAGGAAGGCTCTGGAGAGGTCAGCAGGGATCCCCAGGCAGCACTATGGAGGCCACTCTGGGGATTGTGGTTTTCATCTGATAAATGGGTTTATAAAACAAAGTAAGACACGATGATCTCCCAGGAGCATGGTAGATACCGGGTATCATAATGTGCAGAGTAGAAGAGGTGGGTGGCACAGAGTAGATTGTAGTCCAGGGAGATCAACGTTGTCTCTGAAGATCAGATCCCATAGGCAACAGGGGGCTATAGCTGTATTTAGCCTGAGGTGAACCTGTCTCCACAGCCTTGGTCTTAATCCATATACCTCACATAGTCTGTGTGATAAAGTTCTTGAATTTCCCCACCAGTGTTGTTCCACGCAGTCTTAGCTTTCAGTCCCACTCATGGCTCTTATCTTTCCTAGGCATTCCAGACTCACTGGATAACCTGACATCTCCCTTGGGAGAAGTCAAAATGTAAATTCTCAATTTCCATCCAAAGTTCTTCCCCCGACAGCCTCTGACTCGGATTGTTATGGCTTTGTTCTGCGCAATGTCTACATTACATTGCTGACGGTCCTCCCTCATTCCGCTCTGCCATTGCCTTCAATCCAATCTGTCGGCATTGACTGCCTTTACTTTCAAAACATATCCTCCTCTCCTCCTCTACACAAATGACCAGCACTTCTCAGCTCCTCTTGGTTTGCCTGTCTTCCAAAGCAATCAAACTCTCTAGCAGCATTCTCTCTTACTTGGCATGAAGGCCAATTTCATTGACACAGTCTCTAAGACTGTATTAGTTTTATTTTTATTTTATTGCCTACTGATTGCATTTTGTCTATAGCTACTTTCATGCTTCAATGGCAAAATTAAGTGATTGCAACAGAGTCTGTGTAGACAGAAATACACTCTTGGTCTCTTTTCACAAAAACGTAGCGACTCATGCTCCACACAATCTTCATACTCTCCCCAACTCCTGCATACATGGACATGTCTCCGACCTCCTATTCCAACACCCCTTTCCCTGCCTCCTCTGTGAGTGGCACACTGGCTTCCATTCCACATCAGAAATTTCCTAAGCCTCACCTTCCTAAGCACCTTCACTCCTGGGGATGTCACCTACTTTCCCACTGTCCAGATGTCCCTCCACTCATACAAAGCTCCCTCCCCTTGAGTCTCCACTCAGAATTCTTTCCAGGTGTCCACAGTTTACAAAAAGAAGAGCAGCACTGTCCCTTAACTCTCTTTATCTATTACCTTTCTTCTTCCTTTTTCTCCTTACCCTCCATCTCTACTGACACTGGGTACTTACTTGTATACTCTCTGCCCCCACTAGAATGTAAGCACCATAGAAATAGAACCTTTGTTTCATTTGAAAAGTGTTAGGTATCTAAAAATGAGAAGTTATTACTTTTGAATGCATGAATACATGTGAAAATACCCGACATGCAGTAGACAACACAAGTCCTGGAATATTTCTGGCACTTGGCCAGCGCTTTCACATACTTTGACTTCACCTTTAGCTTGGTAGGAAGGGGACCCTGGTTTGTCTCCCTGCTTCCCATAAAAAGATAAGGCAACCGGGGAACAATGTGCAGTGGAAGCTGTTCTGGAAGGGCAGGAAGGGGCCTTGTCTCCGGTGCACTCACAGGAGGCCATTCTTGATGTCTGAGCTACTTCTTCCCTCCAGGTGGCTGTGGAGAAAAGCTCTCTGTCTTTAAAATAGCTCCAGCCATTGCAGCACTAATAATACATCATCATTGCTCACTTTTTTCTAAAATGATTAAATCCAGGGTCATTCCCCATAAACCCAGTTCCTGCCACAATGGGCATCCTGTTTACTGTTCTCTGAGGCACAGAGTACTAACTGGAAGATGTTAAAATGGAATTAAAATCCAAAGCACAAGTGTGCTAGCTGCATCCATACATGGATCTCAAAACATGGCCTAGAATGAATCTTTCTCATTGTTAAAAAAAAAAGGTATGGTGTAGAGCTTAGCATTTTCTCCCTTTTGAAATATAGTATAGTGGCCCTATGTGTCTTTCTACTGCTGTGGAGCCATCATCCCAACCCCTCCCCAGGACTCCATTCTGCAGTCTGAAACCAAGCCCACAACTTTCCCTCCTCCCTCTCCACAGGCATTGCAAACCTCAGTTCTCTTTTATTTCTCCAAGAGTTTGACTTGTTCCAGGTGTAATCAGTGCAATCAGACACTGTAGTGGAGTCAAGACACTGTAGGACCATTTGTGTCTTATTTCACAGAGAAGTTTCACCCATGTGTCAGAATTGCCTCTATTTTTATGCTTGAATAATATTCCATTATGTGTATAGTACATTTTGTTTGTCCCTTCACCTATCAGTAAACATCTGGGTTTCTCATACTTTTTGACTATAAACAATTCTGCACTGAACATGGATGGACAAATCTCTTATCAAGAGCCTCTTCTGATTCTTTTAGGTCTTAAACTCCTTGAACCAGAATAGCTAGCACATACAGTAATTCAATGTTAAAGAAATTTCTATACTGTTTTCCACCAGTTTTTATTGTATTTTATTTAGATATGATTTTAGAGTTTAGATTAAAAACTGTTTTGAGAAATGTTGTAAAATAACCAGCATGTTGTTTTCCCCCTGGCTTCTGTGTCATGACTTAGGCGCTGCCTTTCCTGGCCCTCCTCAAGGACCACTCTGCCATTGTAAAACCGCACAGTATTCAGTCTCCTTTCCTTCCATGTGTTTGTCCCCTAAGTGAGTCAACTGAGGATGTTGGGAAGGCCAAGGGAACAGTGCCAAGCTTTTCACTTCGTCCTTCCCGGTTCCCCTCAGTCTACCAGTTGTTCATTGTCATCCCACCCATGCCGAAGAGCCAAACATGTTTCCTTGTTACCACCTCTGATCCCATGCATCTCTGAATGGGCGTAAACAGGCCCTGGTGCTCCATGGTCAGCAGGCCAGGACTGTGAGGTGATGCAAGCCTGACTTGGGGGCACCGTGGACTGAAAGGAAGCCTGGAAGTGGCATCTACAGGTGGCACTGGAAGCACTTTTCCTCTCTGTTTCCAATCCAGGTCACGAGATCTTGGCCCAACCACTTAACTCACCCTAGAAAGGTGGGCGGGGGGATTCTTCTGCCACTGTCATTTTTTAGCAGTAGGTTCCTAGAGGTACAGAAAACATAACTCAGAACCTCAGTGCCATATGTGATATGGACAATAGCACAGGTGATTTGCTGCACACAGAGAAGGAAGAACTTGGCCGACTCACTGTTGGCCTCCTGCTTCATCTACTCCGTGCACACCACTGAGGAACTTCAAAGCTTCTCATGGGTCTCCCTTTTCTGGGGCCCAGCTGAGCAGTCAGTGATGTAGGAGCTTCCTCTGAGTGTCCAGCTGTGGTTCGCACTGAGACTCTCTGAGAAACCCCATGGAAGCTTCTCTATGTAGACGCAGTTGCTCACCACGCGTCTGAAGAGGCAGTAGCCCAGTGGTGATGACAATTCTGACTCCTGCTAGTCAAGGTCAAACCAATGAAATGTTATCTGGACCTGTTGCTTTCTTTGTGGTTGTGTAAGTTTGTCACTAATTTAGAAATTGAGGCTTAAAGAAGCTATGTGATTTGCCCAAAGACACATGGCCACTGGGTGAAGAAGCCAGCACTGGAACCCAGAAAATTTGTCTCCTGGAACATGTGCTTTAAACACTCCACATTAAGGCCTCCTCCTACAAGCCAGCTGTTGAGGAAAGATGCATCCATGTACTGCAAGTGTGAGCAGCAGAAGACACCTCTGTTGGTCTCCCTGCTGCTACATTCCATGCCTCTGTGCAAGCGGCCCAGCCCTGGCCAAAGTCCTCACCCCTGTGTCCTTTAGAGGTCAGGCACACCAGACCAGCTCCATGCCCACACTGTGTAAATTTAGGCAAACTTCTTCAGCAACCTCCAGCAATTAAAATGATTCAATTGAAGGTTCAGAGCTACAAAATAATTCATCTCTTCCAAGACTGGGTCTTTGGGGATCGAATTCTCCATCAATTTTCACATCTCTTCCACTCCTTTTTGCCATATGGAGGAGGTGATGGTTTTTTTAAATTACACAGGTGCTTCCCTTTAGTTCTTATTTTCTTCCTCCAGGCTCTCTGCAGAGAATTTGCTACAGCTGATTGATAAGAAGATATTGATTTCAAGGGCAGAGTTCAGAAATACCTCTATAGATAAATCCTGTTGCTAATTAAGCATCACCCCAGAGTGGGTTGTGGATGGAAATGTTGCTGAAATCAGAGCTGTCAGCAATGATAACGAGAGAACAAATGGCCCAGTGACCCAGGCTCAGGAAGGGAAATTAAAGGAAGGAAGGATAAGATAGAGATTACCATTTATCACACACGTAAGAGATGCTAGAACCCTGGTTCTGCAAGGCTGGTGATCTTAAGCAAGCTTCTTAACATCTCCAAATCTCAGCTCTCCCAAGTATTAGTGAACAATATATGGTGTGTTTTAGGGATTAAACAATATCTGCTTAGTCTTTTGCACAGGTACTGCCACATAATAGCCATATAGCAATTGTTGTTATAGTTATTATTACTGTTGCTATTTGTGTTTCTGTTTAACCCTCACTGCTAATTCCAGGTTTCAAAATCACAAAACAAAATTGTTGCACAATCCTTGCTTATAGGACGAGGAGACAGTGTTTCAGTTTAGGATTTACATATGGAAATCAGAGTAGACAATGACTATGGGACCTGGAAAAGCTGCAGAGAAGCGAAGCCAGTTGGGCAGCAGAATATGCAAATATTGCCCTGTGCTGAGTTGAATGTCTAGCAGTCCGTCCTCATTAGTGTCTTCACATGGCCCCACATCAAACTGGGAGTTTTCCATGTGAGAAAACGAAGATTTATACAAAGCTAAACTGAGCCAATGGAAAATAATCAATTTAGCTGACCTGACTACTCCCACTTGTAAATAGCACAGAGTGTTTTACTCTGGCAGTAATGCAGTTTTCTGGGCACTCTAACTCCTCCTAGCAGTTCAGTGTAGAGACCTTGTGCTTTCTTCAGGAAAATAAATTAGATCATGAGCTCTAAGCTCTAAATATCATTATAGTGTGATCTTTAGCCAGTACAAGTCACAATAAATACTTTCAGAAGAATAGAGAGATTATTCAGTCCTCTGATTTAAGAATACCATTTTTCCTCTACTTAGCAAAGTTTGAGATGTATATTTGGTAGATTTAAGAATTACTGCATTTACCAGTCTTACAATAGATTGCTCAGGAATGAAGCAAAGTAATATATGTAACATACAACAGATGTAAATAAATCATAGCATTTCATTTTTAAAACGTGTTTGCTGAGTCATAGTACCTGACTATCACCGGCCCCAGATGTTTTGCCATTGATCAGGAGGATGGAAAGTCATGAGCATTCTAAAATATTGTCCGGGAAGACTTATTTGTAGCTATTCTGGAATGCCATGGGAAGAGATAACCAAGTGCAGGCAAGAGAACTGTTCACTTTTTTATTCCTCCTGCTCAAAGGGAGAGAGTGGAGGCATAAGAAAGACAGGTCAAACATAGTCTTTATTTTAAAATGTAGACCTCAAATAAACAGCAGTGGAATTTAGTTTGCTTGTCAACATATATAACCAAATACCAAAAGAGGTCATGGTGCTTCTCGCTGAGACTTTATGCAGTTGGGCACTTTCTGGACAGAGAGTTAGGGGTCATAAATTCAAATTTCAACTCTACTCTGGAGGTCAGCATGGATCCATATCAGTAGGATTTTATCCAGTTGTGTTGTACATCAGATTTCCTAGATAGAAAGTGAGGAAGGTGCCAGCCAAACTCTTGGTCTGCTCTCTGTTTGCTGGTTAAATTACACCACTGCTTACTTTTCACTGAAGCTGACATGGCTCTTGCAGCTTGTTGGTCTTATGATCCAATTAAGCTCAAATATGTTTCAAAGGTGTAATCTGCTTTGGACGCAGAGCTGCTTGTTTTACCTACAAGTTCTGCACCCTGATATTCCATTAAAATTGATAATACAATAATTCCCATTTCAAGGAGGTTTTATGTACTTGCCCCAAGACCATTTGAAAGGCAAATATATGTGACTCGGGCATCCTGAAATTATGTATAATGGTCAGTGGGAAAAAAACTGCAGCGATATGCACAGAATCTGTGCGCACGTTTGTGATGTGGCTCATGCAACTTTGAGAATCTGTAGAGCCCCTGTGTGTCTCTGGCTCTCTTCTGAAAAATAGAATAATTGCTGCATCTGACTCACTGGATGATCTAGTGTCAGAAAAGCAGGTGGTGTAACAATCACGACATCTCACATGTGGCGATTCTTAAGGCTTAGAATTCCAACATAACATCCCCTCTCTCGAGCTTCATTTTCACTGACCCATTTTCTACTCAGATGGACGGAGAGCGGCAGAGTTGGAAGGAGGTCTGGGTTAGAGACTGAAACCCATGCTCCTTTTTCACCTCAGCTCCCTGAATGGAGCCAAGGCCTGCTCAGCCCTAAGCTTGCTGACGACCGGCATCTCCTAAATTGCCTGGCAGACTCTGCACCTGTGAACAGTGCCACCCACCCAGGGAGGAGTGGTCTTGGTTACTCATGGATCTCTGCTCTGTCCTAGAACCAGGATTGTAATCTAGTAAAGTTTTGGTAGTGACTAGACATTAGACTCTCAGAGCACATTTGAGAAATATCATTAAAAAGGCTAACTTGTAGAAAGCTTTCCTAAACCTGACACGCTAGAGTTCTTACCTTCAGTGTACTCACTAATTTCCGTTAGTCAGAGAGCCCTGATTTCTTGTTTGCATTAAAAGCTAGCGAGCTTTTGATTAGGATAACATGATGCGTGAGGCAATATGCATTAATAATAAAAACTCTTATTTGTTGAACTCATATTATGTTGAGCATTTTAAACATTTCATTTCTATTTTTATGGTAACTTTGCAGGTCAGGTATGAGTATACTCATTTGACATATTTGGGAATGAGGACTTAAATACCTTGCACAGGGTTGCCAAATGTCTGAGCCCAAATTGCAGCTAACATTGGCACAACTCCAGAGTTCACAATTTCCACCAGTATCTGGCATGCACAGAGTGGGAGAGAGTGGCATTCACCAGAGAAACAGGCAGGGATGACTCCAGTCTGATGGAAAAAGTATATTTGTGTGTGTGTGTGTGTGTGTGTGAGTGTGTCCATCTGTGGGTTGTGAAGTGATTTGTATGTGTATAAAGTAAGATTCTATTTATGTGAAAGACTTTGCTCCTCAAAAGAACCAAATAATGACAGTTTTTGCAAAATGAAATGAATTTATGTAAGGAGTAACAATTCTGTAGGAATTGGTTTGGGAAAATCTCCTCCCTTCATTTGGAGCCTTTTTATTAAGTTTATATTGGGGAAAATTTTAAATGCAAAGTAAGTAGAATACTATCATGAAACCCTATAGTCTGGAAGCCCAGCCTCAACAACACACCAAAAAATGTTGGGACCTATATTGTCTTTTAGTGGTGTTGTTGGAGGAAGGGTCCCAGGAGTTTAAGGCAGCAGAACCAACACTAATGATCATTTAAACAGCACAAATACAGGCTGGAACCAAACTCATGATCCTCTTGCCTCAGCCTCCCAGTGTGCCAAGATTACAGACAGGTACCACCTGCCAGGTTTTGCTGGTTTTCCTTCAATATTACTGACTTTTAGCTAAGTACATATTGTGGTCAGTCAAAATCAAAATTTCCAGTCTCAGTCATAAACATTGCAGACTGTAATCTGGTTATTGCTACAGTATTTTAAAAAGATTATTTCAGAAAGAGTAGAAGTACACACAATTTATGCAAAATTCAGTGAGCGCTTACAATATACAATGGCATTTTCATTTTACCAAGATAAAGTGTAGTGTGTGAATGGTAGAATAGCAATTTGTTTTAGGATATATATTTATTTTACTCTGGCTATTGTAGGAGAATGGATGCTTTACTCTGAAGGATGATGGAAAGGCAGCCTTTGTGAGGGTGAAGCTATTCGAGTTGGGTCTTGAAAGCTATGCATGTGCAGAGATAAATCCAGACAGACACAGATGGTATGTGAAATAGGACGAAGCCATTAAACTGCAGGGAGTATTTTACAGACAGCTAATGTGAACAGTCCGATGTACTTAAAGTCTATAATATGAAGGAAAAGGAAATCTTTGTAGATGAAACTGAACCAAAACCTTAGTGGCTGGTTGTGCTGTATCTAGTCTGTAAGCAGGAGGTGGGACCTAGCTGGGGACAGTAAGTCACCGAGGGCAGGCCTGCTAATTTTTTCCCTCTTCCCTCTTCTCACTTCCGGCCCTCACCCTCACAAGGGAAGCAGCTTTCCTCTCCATCATTCCTGTCTACCATGATGTGTCTGCTTCACCACAGGCCTAAAAACAATGGAGTCAGCTGACCATGGACTGAAACTTCTGAAACCATGAGCCCAAGTAAATCTTTCCTTTAAAAAAAAATTTTTTTTTTTTTTTTGCAATACTAGGAATTGAGCCCAAGGCCTTCCCATTTGAGCTACTACCCCAGCTTCATTATTGTTTTATTGAGCAGGATCTTGATATATTGCTAAGTTGCCTAGGATAGAATCAGCCTCTAAGTGCTGAGATTACAAGTGTGCTACCACGCCTGGTTCTCCTTCCTGCTTCACACTGTGTCACAGTGACAAAAAACTAATACACTATCCTTTGTCCCTAGAAAACCAATATTAACAGCTTCATGCTCATATTTACATACAATTTCAGTGTTTAGCAAAACACGTTAGTTAGATGTATCGTTTTGGTACTGTTTATTAAAAGCATTTTCCCTGTATATATCCAACAAGGGTGAGAGGATAAACTCACCTTTCCAAATGAATATTATTCCTTGTACGGACATGCTGCAACACGTGCCGTAGTTCCTTGTTTACCTGCTTTCAATTTGCCTTAATTTTTATCACATAGAAATGATTAAGTAAGATTTACTTACTTATTAGCCTACTTAAACATTGTCCATAGAAGCTAAAACAAACAAACCCAAAATGCTTTTTGAACTCTTTGGCAGCCACAGAAGACCTTCTGCAAGTTAGTAGATCTCCTGTACTCCTGTAGTAGATGAGAAGCGCTGAAGTATTCAAAGAAACCCAGAGGAGCAGAGTCAGGGGAGCAGTAGCCTGAGGCTTCATCTGCCAGGACTCCATCCCTGGTGGCAAAGGAGGCGAGGTGAGTTCCGCAGGGCTGGAGCTAGTGGGATGGAGACGTGGACTCCTACAGGCTGGCCCTGCAGTCCTGCCCATCCTCCTAGCAAAGGGAGCACTAGGGACGCAGCAGCCTCTGCAGAGGGAGCAACAGAGTGGGCTTCCTGGCTGCGGCCAGAGCCCGCTCTCCCTCCCTACTGCTGGCCCCTTCACCCTCCGAAATTCCCTGCAGTCCTTGTCTCCCTCTCTCACAGGCACAGCCTTCAGGCTGCAGGGAGCCATAGGGCAAGAAGAACAAAAACAGAAGCAAAAAATAAAAACACTCAATGTCCCTTCCAGGAAATGCTAAGTAGGAGAAGACTGGTGACCTTTATTTCTGGTTATTTCCAGACCTGAGTAATCTTTTGCAGAGTGATTATTATTGTGTGGATCACAGATATCTTAAGCGTATTTTTAAACTGGACCCAAATATCTGAGTAGCCGTTACAGTACACTATCTTCTGCTTTCCCAGACAGCCCGGTGATGAGCAGTAGCGAGCAGAGCACAGAGTGCAGCGCTTGCTTTCCCAGTGAAGAGTGGAAGCCTAGAAGAGCTCTACAGCTTTCCTGAAGCCACTCAACAATGGGCTGGGGCCGCTCCTAGTTTCCCAGAGGGAGAATCTTCTCAATTCATGAATTCAGATTGTTTGTAACACAAAGGGGACCTTTGTCTCCATCACAGCGCCACCTAGAGAGAAGAGAAGAAAGTGCGATGGGGCACCCAGAGTTTCCTGGGGGTGGAAGAGAGCAGGGACGCCCATGGGAGGCGGGGCGCTGGCCTGATCCCTGCTGAAGGCTGGAAGGGAGGGAGCTGGTGTGTGCAGCCGGTTCTCATTCGCTTTTTGCAGCATGTGAAAGACATTTAGAAACTGAACGATTTTCAGGCCTCAGGTTTGGGAATTAAAGGTAAATATGGTGCGGGAAATGCTTGGCCCTGGCTTTGAAGCATGTGTGCAAGGCTTCCGAAGAGGGTGTCCTGGGTCACTAGAAGGCCGCTCACCCCCATGCCCTTGCTGGGCTACTGGTGGCAGCCGGCTCTGAAGTGGCAATCAGGCAGGGTGACCACTGGCCTTTGCGGCAATTTTCAATGGTCTGGCAATTTCCCCCAATTTTAATCAATTTGGTTTCTGAATAGCTCTCTTTCTTTTTTAGACAAAAGGAGCAAGTGTTCCTGGAGAGTGTGGCTTCCTTCTGGTGGCAGCTCCTGTTTTCTTTAGCAAGCCCCTCTCAGAGACCTTGCCCACCTTTGGCTGCGCGCAAGACCCCATGTCCTTTGATGAAAGCAGGATTCATTGTGGCAGCTGACATTCCAGCAGGGCAAGGCTCAGGGGCAGCAGGATGGGATAGGTCAAAGCAGGGGAATGTGGGGAGAAAGCAGATCTATGTGGCTGGGGCTGCTGCTACCTAGAGGAGTTGCAGGTAAAACACAAGGCGCTCAGCTGCATTTCAGGGGCCAATATGCCGCTCATCTGCATGTGTCTCATTCACTTTTTAGGACCATTCTGTATTCGCATGGCCTAACTCTGGGTAGAGAAGGAAAAAGGAAGTGTCCACAGACAGGAAAGCAAGGAGGTGGTGGGGAAGGTGAGCCCACCTCCACTTAGCTACTTGTCAGGGGCTCTGTACAGTGGAGTCACTGACTAGGAAGGCAGGTGTATTGAGCCCTGCTAAGCAGCCAGCTTCATGATGGGGACACAAAGAAGAAAAGCAGATCAGAGCTATGGAAGACATCAGGTCAACACTCTGGAGCAGTGTGGCGTGGCCAGATTGGTTCCTGGGGCGTCCACCTTGCCTAATCCTCTACCCCAGTGGGAAAACAGCATGGCCAGTGTGCTTCTCTCTCTCTGCATTCAAAGTGGTCCAGGGGAGAATATCAAACTTCCGCACGTTTTATGTATGAAATAAACGAGCTTTAAACAAATACCACACCAAGTGGGGGTCCGACAGGTGCAGAAGCAGGGTGAAGGTGTGATGAGACTATTTTTTTCTCCAAATAGGAGACTGTAAGTCATCTTATTAAAGTTTTTTTTAAGCTGGATCCACACCCGTTAGTAGCTATTTTATTTTCAATGGAGAAGGACAGAGTCATCCATCATCTGCAGAGGGTATGAGTCAGGTTCCCCAGGGGATAGCTAAAACCAAAGATACAAATGCAGTTTGAGTCCCATCACTTGGGAGGCTGAGGCAGGAGAATCACAAGCTTGAGTTCAGCCTGGGCAACTTATTGATAACTGGTTTCAAGATTTAAAAAAAAATTTGTACAAAGGACTAGGAGTGTAACAGTGTGAAGGCCCTGGATTCAGTCCTTAGTACTGCAAAGACACACACACATACACACTTGTGCATAAATTCACAAAATTATTTACAATTTCACTGATAGAGCATGAGTTCTTCCTACTGATCTGAGCAGCTTCACCAGACGTGTTTTCGTGAAATCGAGAGGTTTTACCTTTTCATGTAACATCAGCACTTTTTGGCCCTAAGTGCTCTGCCACTGAGTTCCATCTCTGGCCCTTTCTACTTTAATTATTTTAATGTATCTTCTAGTTTTTAAACTTTTATTGTGAAGCCGGGTCTCCCAAAGTCACCAAAACTGGGGTCAAACTTGCCACACTCCTCCCTCAGCCTCCTGAGTAGTGGGGATTACATGTCTCTGCTGCCATGTCTGTTCAACTGGAATTTAAAATTGTCGGTGCAGGATCTGTCAGTTGGGACAGGTGATGGAGAGATGGAGAAGAGATGGTTTGCTCATCTAGGACAGGAATTCTGAGAGCAGGTAAAGGAACTTTCTGGGGGTCTAACAGAAACTGCCATGCTTGCCAGGCCGGAGTGTGTATCCACCAGGCAGACTGGCTCCGAATGGACGCCTGATCTGAGGCTGTTCAGCCTCCCAGCAGGCTGTGTGTGACACTGAGGGCCTGGCAGGCAGGCACAATGGCAGCGACTTTTTCAGAGGGGAAGGGGATCAGGAGACGGAGGGAGGGAAAGGGGAAGGAAGACGAAGGAGAATCGTGCATGTACCGCCTGCCCATGAAGAAGGTGGTCATCATGAACTCCAAACACAGACTAATACAGACATTTAGAAATTTAAAAAAAAGAAAGAAAGAAATGAGAGTACAGGAGAGACAGAAAAGCAGAGACATGAAGAGTGGGTGACACAGATAGCCCTGGCTCAGAGGCCCAGAAGGAGAGGCTGCAGGCTAGGGCCGGGGTTCAGTGGTTCTGCCACCTGCCTCGCAAGCACAAGGACCTGAGTTCGATCCCTGGTACAAAAAAAAAAAAAAAAAAAAAAAAAAAAAAAAAAACGGCT
>NW_022900917.1:70177554-70182424 GCF_012274545.1 Fukomys damarensis
GCACCCCGAAAAAAAAAAAAAAAAAAAAAAAAAAAAAAAAACTACAAGAGGCTTCAGTGCTGGGCTTATGGGGGACACTGCTAGGATCCCAGGTGGCTCCTGCCAGTGTTTCCAGCTCCCAGGCCTGGCTACGAGACTCTTCTGCTCTCCAGACTTCTAGACTCTTCTAGATGCTGCCGCCTCCCAGGCCGGCCTGGCATCTCTGTTTCTGTCAAGACCAGGCATTGTCTTGCCAAAACTTGTTGTGCTCTTAGGCAACTGGAGGGAGGCCTGTGCCCTTCTCGGCAAAAGACCAAACTCACACACCCAGGCCCTGCAAGATAATTCTGTCATGAGGCAGTACATAACCAGAGTTTAGAGTAAAGGGAATGAAGCCCTATAACAGCAGAGGAGGGGCCGATTTCTGCTGGGAGAATTAGACACAGACTCAACTAGCTGAAGATGCAAATCTGAGACAGCTTTAAGGGAAGGATCAAGAGCTTTCTAACCCACCTGCTGCCATGTCAGGAAGAAAACAAAACCCTAGTAAAATACTCCTCTGTCTAGTGAGTCAAAATCAAATACCGATTCCAGTATCTCCACTAGGAAACACATTCCGACTTTCTGTCTACTCCTTCTAGAGAATAATTTTAAAGGGAAAGGAAGCTAGGAAAATGAAGCAAAGAAGCAAATTGTTATGTTGCTAATTAACACCACCTGGTCACGGGTGCGCAGATTGCCTTTCTAGAAACTGGGAAGATTTCGCTGATAAGCTACAAAGTGCTGCTCCCTTTTCTAGACAAGTCCACTAAGTCAGAATGGCTGGTTCACTTGCCCAGTGTCCCACAAATATTAAAGATACGTGTTTCTTTCTTTTTCATTAAAAAATGGTTAGAGAAGAGCTTAACTTGCCTTGGAGCCTTGGGACCTGCTCCCCAGCTTCCGGTGCGCTAGACCGAGGTTTGCTCTTGCTTCCTCGGAGCTCAGCTTCCCCGAAACCACCACCTCTCTGGCCAAGGCTTCCTTCTGTGACAACTGTGATGCTGCTCGGTCACCTCAAAACTTACCTGCCCCTTGAACCATTCCCTTGGATTCTTGCCAAACAACTGGTTATGAAAGAATCAAACCAAGCGTTCATAGATGATAAGCACACCCATGCAATGCAGTCCCTTGAATTGTATATTTTGCTGGAGAAATTATGTGAAAACTCAGCATTCACTAAAAGGTTCTGGGCTCCAAGTCCCAGACCCAAAGATACCCTAAATAAGTCCCTAGAAGGCTGTCTCATAATGTGTCTAGAGGACAGCACCCTTTGGGAATAGGTGGATGTCAACATCTGTGGAGGCAACGGGACTGGAAACTGTACTTTGAATTCACTGCACATAGGCCAATGAACTGATGTTTCTTTTCTCAGTAGTTGTGGCTCCCTGGGGCCTTTCTTTAGTGCATGAGCCACTGCCCCCACCTACTCACACTGGGTCACTGTTGAATTTTCAGAAAATGAATGACTGGCAAACTTATATATGTATCCTACAACTAGCAATATTGAGAACACTTTCACCACTGAAGTTGGCAAACAGTATAATCCAGGATTTCTTCATTTATTTTACCAGAGAACCATTTGTTAAATTATTAAACATTTACCAGCCTACCACTGGTTTCCCCCAATCTCTCCTTCCAGCCTTCCTTCTTTCCCCTTCTTTCTCTTGCCTTTATAACCTCTTTAGTTTTCTTTTTCAATATTTGTAACAAATAATGGGCATTTTGACAAGTCCATCGTTAAAACAAACCTCATTTCATTATCATAACAACTCTACTTTTTAGCTGAATTCCTACAGATAGAGAAGATATAAAAATTTATGTAATGCCCTCAAAAGTACTATCAATAAATAAATAAATAGAAGTGGAATTAAAATGCAATCTTTCTTGTTTAAAAGCTTTTATTCACCCCACAGACCTGTGTACTCACATGAACACTCACAGGCACAGGCATGAAGAAGCCAAAACCGAAAGGAGAACACAAAGCAACAGCAAAACTGGGTTGAGTTCTCATAGTAGAGACTTTCTCTGCTTCCACAGGTTGCCTGGAAAGATCTGGTTCTGGCTGACGACTGGTAGTCATATCTCACACAGATTCCTGTTCCCAAAGATTCCTGTTCCCAAAATACAGTTATCAAGCAAAATCAATGAAGATGAGAGCAGGCAAGCCAAAAGTAAAAGAATCAGGTGTAGGATTCACTACCTTTGGAGACGATGCTTTCTTTGTGGGCAGCCCACGGGAGGAGGCCTTGTCTCAGCAGGGAAGCCTGAGGGTAGAAGTTATGAGTTACTACCACAGCCCTCAAAAGAGAGAGCAGAGACACAATTTGAGAACATTCATACTTCTGCCTGCCTGCCTTCTCCCTCCCTCCCTCCCTCCACCCCCCGCTTCAGGCTCCCAAATTTCCTTCTCTGTGCCCTGGTTCCCTCAATGAAAAGCTTTGTCATTCAGCTCTGACCAACCAAACACTGGTGTGTTCAGGTAAGATGATTCAGAAACATCTGAATTTAATTTCCTTCTTAACAGAAGTGGAATTAGAAATTACAGCAAAAAGTTTTCGGCAAATGCCATATGGGGAGTTTGTCAATCCCCAATCTGAACAAGAAACTTAAAATAGGAAAGGAAGAATTTCACTCACCAGGCAGCTCCTGGGTGGCTTGGTCTGTCTGTTCTACAAGGTGGAGGTCAGTGGGATGGGCAGGTAAAGTTCCCATTCCAGTAGGGAGAGAAAGAAAATGACCTTGTATCCCTGCAAGTAGGCAGGAGGAACTTCAGACTGGAATGAATCCAGTGAGGAAAATCAAAAGGGTCCCCAGCCATGCTCCGTGAACAATTTATTTTGCACTGGCTGTGTAGGGAGGACTTCCCTAAGCAGAGAGGACTGGAGCTGGGACCTCAAGTCCCCAGAGAGGAGCTGGGAGCAATTCATTAGGTCTCCCAAACTGTGCTTCACAGGTCGAGTTTCATCAACTCCCCGCTGTGTCTCCACTACGCCAGTCTCCTCTCTGTGTGCTAGGTCACTCCCAGACTTCAGGGTGTCCTGCAAAGGAGGCTGAAAACTGAGGCCAAAAGCTGCAACCTGATTCATACCTTGGCTGTGCTCCTCCCTGGTATTATCATATGCACACATTTTCCTGTATTTTACTAAAGTGACACATTCTAACTAATGTATATACCCGCAAAGCCATCGTAAAAACCATGGTAATGAATATAAGCAGCTCTCCCACGAGTATCCTCACGTGGCTTTGAAATCCCTCCCTCCTCAACCTTTTCCTACTACCCAGAACCCGTACCTGGACCAGGCAACTGGTGATGTACTTTCTATTGCTTGAGATTAATTCACATTTTCTCTAATTTTAAATACATTTATTTTAACTGTTTTGACTTGTTTCTTTCCTTTAACACTGTGATTTTCAGGATCATCCTTATTGTTACACAGCTTAGGAGTGTGCCCTTCTTTGGTTGGGTAGTATCCCACTGTGTCAGTGTACCATCCTTTATTTGTTCACATGTAGGCATATTTAAATATTTTCCTGTTATTAACTATATCAAATAAAGCTTCTAAGAATGTTTAAGTGGAATTACTTGTATGCACATATGTTTACCTTCTCAGAAAAAAATCATAGGAGTAAAATGGCTCAGTTTTGTATGAGGTATATGTTTTAATTTTTAAGAATTACAAAATTGTTTTTCAAAGTACTTGTACTATTTTAAATTTCCAACAGCAATTAGGGGTCTAACTGATTTACATCATCACCAGCACTTTGTATGGTGAGTCTTTTCAACTTTTGACATTTTCGTTAGGCTGTAGTGGTACAGCATCCTCTGCATTTTCCTAAGTACTAATGATGTTGAGTGCATTTTCATATGCTTATTTGCCTTACATGTGACTTATTTTGGTGGAGTTTCTATTAAAAATTTTGCCCACTTTTCCTGTAGATATTTGTCTCTCTTTTGAGATTTTAGACGTTTGGATGCTTCTGGAGTCAAGCCTTTAATCAAATATTGAAAGTGTTATGTGTATATACAGTGCATTTAATCATTGTGCTCTGAAAACATGTTTTAGTAAAACATCACTAAATTTTGAATACTAACATCAAATTTGAAGTGGATTTCGTATATAACTGGATTCAGTCTGATAAACTTTCATTAAGAACCTTTGCATGGGAAGAAAGTGTGGGACTGGGGAGAAAAGGGAGGGGGAATGAAGGGAAAATAGAAAGGACCAAGGTGTGACATGTGTATGTACCAATTTTCCAAAATGAGTGTATTTATTCTGTATCATGAACATATTTTAAAAGAATATTTGCACTCATCTTCCTAATATTGACCTATAGTTTTCTATTGTAACATGTTTGTGTGACTTGGGTAGGAAATGAGTTGGAAAGTGTCCCTTGCTCTTCAGTTGTCTTGATGACCTTGTATACATTTTTGCTTTTATGTTTAGTAAAATTCACCAGTGGAGCTATCTAGAAGAAGAATTCTTTATTACTAGTAAGTTCTTTAATCAAAAATTGAATTTCTTGAATGGATATAGGGATATTCAGGTTGTCTTTTTTGTTTTTATTTTTAGATAGGGTCTCACTATGTAGTTGAGATTGACCTGGAACTCAGTATGTAGTCCAGCAGGCTGGTCTTGAACTCACGGTGATCCTCCTGCCTCAGCCTCCCAAGTGCTGGAATTACAGGCATGTGCCACCACGCCCGGCTTCGAGGTTGTCTATTTTTACTTGAGTGAGATTTCAGAGTTTTGGTGTCTCTAGGAATTTGTGCATTTACTTAAATTGTCAAATTTATAGCACATTAAACTACATGTAATATTTTCCTGCAATATTAGTATATATAGAATAT
>NW_022900917.1:70182478-70248575 GCF_012274545.1 Fukomys damarensis
AGAATCTATGGCATGCCACCACATATATTTCTGAGGTTTATAATTTGACTGATGATTTGTAATTACTCCTTCCTGATTAACTTAGATAGAAGGGAAAAATAAATTTATGAAACTTTCCAAGCAAGTATGTTTTCGTTTTATTAATTTTCTCTCTGTTTACTATGTTATTGATTTTAAATAAGATTATTTCATTTCTTCTGCTTGAGTCTTCTTTGTATTTTCCTTACTTTCTTAAATAGAATCAGCTGTTATTTTTAAAAATGATTTTCTAATATAAAATAAGTATCCATCCAAGATAGGCTTTGATTGCATCTCAAATATTGTATAGTTTTAATCTTTTGGTTAAGCTCAAATGATGTTGTATCTCCCTTTTGATTTTTTTTCATACACCAATTTTCTTAAAAAGTTTTTTTATATAGTCCCATAGAGCTATTTTGCTACCCCTGGAAATTAATTTATTAAATATTTTTTATTTTTAGAATAGTTGAAGTTCAAAACAAAATTAAGTGACAATTACAGAAAGCTCTGAGACCACCTGTTGCTGACTCTCAGACACACACCTCCTTCCCCGCTATCCACATAGAGCCACTCTGCAATTCACTGTCACATCTGAAAGAGAGGGCTCCAACACTGACCTCTGAAATCATCACTGGAAGGGTTAAGGACACCACACAGGAAGAATTCTAAGCCTTTCTGATACGGAATTTGACCAACTACTGAGTTCTTAGTGGCGGAAACAGTGGTTAAAGATACTGTTATTGGGTATATTACTCGGCATTTCACATACAAAAAATGACAAAAATGTAAACAACAAAAACTTCTTTCCCAGTTTGTTGTACTGCAGGTGGCTCCTCCTTTTTGCACTCAAGAAGGGAAAAGAAAGAAATCTGAACTAATTGGGAATTTACTGCTAGGAAATATCCTTTCTACCTTTTTATTTTAATTATGGTTTTGTCGCACAAAGCCACATGCAGGAAATGTCATGTGCCACTGTGCGTATGGGGGAAATGAGCCTGAGAAGTCCAAAGCTTTTCCAAAGTGCACAGCGGGCAGCCCGAGACGTGGGTTAACCTGCATCAGACCCCGACCGTGTGCTCATCACACTGTGCTGCAGCCGGCAGGAAGCAGGGGCCAAGCACGAAGGAGCAACTCTAAAATAGGCCCACTTCCCTCCTCTGAGTCCTGCCTGAATACTTCCCTGATGTGAACTTGGAAAAGTAATAAACTTCCCTTCCAGAGAGGACTGGTCACGCAGGGGTAGCGGGGCATTGTTTGTGGCATTCCCTTGGCTATTTTCTAACCTAGCATATCCTGTCCTTCCAGCTTCCTTCCCTCCCTCGCTGGGGTCTGGGCAGACCATGAGCCGGGACCTGATGTATGTGGCACTCACTGCTTCACCTGATGAGCACGATGATCCCCAGCAGAAAAGGTTTACAGCAGGCCCGCCCTTCTGGGGACACACGGCCCAGATGTAGAGTGAAGTCGCAAGACCGTCTCTTACCATAAACTAAAAATATTAACACACACACACACACACACACACACACACACACACACACAGGGGCAGCTGAAGAGTTCCCTCAACAACCTCTGCAGCAGACACTTCGTGTACCTCTGGCTGGGCTATAAGTAACTTCCCTTTCTCCTTTCACCTAATCACTTCCTTTTAAAGTGTGCTTGGAGTCATCCAAAGGGGAAAGTATAAACAATGTGAGGGTGGTGCTGCGCTTAAAGGAAATTTAGGTCCTGCATCCTGTCCTTTTCTTAAAATAAATAGGTAAATAAAGCCCAAAGAAGCCAGCATGGCCTGTAACCTCTCCTGCTTGTGCCAGCTTATTTAAATTCATAGGTAGGCGGCAGTTTTATCCATGAACAGTGAGGGTCTTATAACTTCCACGATAGTCACAGCTTTCCGGAAGGGTGACACACGCTCACTCACAACCCATAGACAAGGAGCAAAGCCTGTCCCCGGGAAAAGGAGAGATTTATCCAGTTTAGCTTTCAAACAAACTCAGAGCTGACTTTCTGGCCTTCAGGTTTGCACCAAAGCCCAGCCTTCTGCACTGACTCCTGTTCCCTGGCTTTCTAATAATTCCCAGTGGTCCCTCTTTCACAATCACAAGAAAAGGGTTTGAGGTGAAAATGTTGCTGGGGTTCTGGGGAGCTGTGGGTTTCTTCTAGGGATTCTACCTAGGCTCTTGTTGATCTGAAGAAAGAATTGCTCAAGACAAGCACAAAGACTTTACATTTCTTAAAGGTATTAAAAGTAGGGAAAGAAGTATGCTCTGCAGAGAGAATGTGGGCCACTTACAAGCTGGAAAGAGGCACATTCTGCCAAGCACAAGCACAGAGCCAATGAAAAAGATTGCAGTGCCAAGGTTAATGGTGGCCATCTGTTATGCTCCCCATTCCTAAGGCTGTTATCCAACCTGCTTGATCTCAAATCAGAAGAATAGAAGCTAATGTGTTCTGATTGGTCCTAGGTGCAGGGGTTGAGAATGCTTCTGCGCATGTGTCCTGCATCTCTGTGATTAACAGGCCACACCCACTTGCCCAGCCAGCTGGCCACGCCCTAATCGCCTGACTCAGAGTGAATTTCAGAACTGGAAGGAAAGTTAGTGGAGCAAGTTAAAGATTTATGAGTGAAATTGCATGGATATACTGTATTTTGCTTGACTTTGATATGGTTTTTAAAAGATGTGAGCCATTCTTTAACAATTAATAATTTCCAAATAAAAATGTAATTTTGGGACTACTATGAAAAAGTGGAAGGCAGGATAACATTCCTTTAGGGACTCCATATGGCAATGTGATGAAGATGAGTGGCTACCTCTCCCTCTAGGAGGATGAACCACTCTCTTCGCTCTGTGTCATGAGCTCAGAAGCCCAAAGTCAGTCATCCTGAGGCATTCTTGCTCTAGCTAAATAAGTTTTTTCTCCGCCTATCAGAAAAGACATCAGAAGAGTTGAAACAGGATGGCTATTTGATATTTTCTTTAGAGTTTCCTGAACCTTTCATTCATGTTACCTGCCTTTCCCCTTGGCATTTAATTTGGGCTACTCGATGAAAAGTCCAGGACACAGAAGCCTGGACATAACGGTGACGTGAACGAGGTCAGACACAGAGTCAGGAAAGACTCACATACAATTCATTCTTGTGACTTCAATCTTATGTAGTACTGATTGAAGGAGACATTCTGAAGTTCAGTGAGGACGTTTTGGCACTTCCAGTAAGTAGAAGCCTCACCTGGCGTTTGGTAGCTGAGAGCCAGAGATTCTGTGCTGCCCAAATCCATACAATCATTGGTTGTCCTGTGTACCTCTTGAGCTTGGGGCCCTGCCAGATATTTATCATAAGAATAGCTATTTGCAACTACTCAACCATGCAACCTATTTGTATTTTATGTACACATGCAAATTTTATTTTTAATGTACAGTTTTCATATGCACAAAATTTGCCAGTAGTGCATTTCAATGTAAGTGAAAAACTTAGTATATTGGTTAGCAACAAGATTGAAAGGGTTCAAATCTCAACTGTGCCATTTTCCAGCTGTATGTTCTTCTGCAACTGACTGAAACTCATTTGGCCTCAATTTTCATATGAGTTAAAATAAATATAATAATAATTATGTTTTGAGTTTAAATTAACATATCTAATGTCTAAAACAATTCCTATCATTTGATAATTGATAGGCATGTTATTTTTATTTGGTTCAGAATTTATTAGCTGTTTTCCACAATTTCAGAAAAATATAACTTCCACCTGTCTGTATCTCCAACCCCTAACTCCCAGTGGTTTCACTTTATGAGTTTCTCATTAAAGCATGATGCTTTCTAAGAAATTTCTATGGGAAGATGGATATTATTTTATTTTAAATTGCTTTCCCTTTCTTAATTTAAAACATGTTTACAATACAATGATGATTTTTATAGAACATGGATGAGAACATGTTATAGTATCATGAAACTTCTGACAGCAAAGAGGCATTGCATAGTATTGTTCTGGCAAGAGTTTGATCAATATTGAGTGCCTTGATCTAGTATTTTCTATGCATGTGTATTCCAGAAATAGCTCTCCTGACTTCTAGGACAGTTATGGGACTATTTTGGTCAGTTCTATGATGGACTGTACAGCACTCGAAGGAGGGAAGTTTTATTCCTAAACAGAATAAGGTTCTTACAACTTCCACGGCAGAGTCACAGCTTTCTGGAAGGGTGACACGTACTAACTGGCCACCCTTAGAAGGGGAAAGAAGAATATTCCAAGAGGAAAGGAGAGATTATGAGAGACTTATCCACCTGATTTCTTTCTCCATAGGGGTATAGCTAAAGTTTGAAAAATAATAACCTGATAGTTTGTTCAAACTCCAAGGTACCTATCACAGCTGGGTCCCTTTTATTTCAAGGGTGATAGAGACCATTAGAAAACTTTGGATATGTTGCTGATTGAAACTATGTTCTCAAAATAATTATTGAGGAAGCATAGACACTTCAAGGCGGTAGGCAGAACAAAAGTGGAAGCAGAGATCCGTTAAGAGATGTTATCAGATATTATCATGGTGTGAAGTGAGTTTCAGAGTAGTGTCAGTGGAGGTGATGAGATTTACTCCAATTAAAGATACATTTTGAAAGCTGCAAAAAAAAAATAACTTGCTAATGGATGCGTTGTGTAGCATGAATGAGAAGCATCAAAGCTGACTTATTTTGGAGATGAGCAACAGCATGAAAGATGGTGCTCCATGGGCCCACCCCAGGAACACTGGACAGGAACCAGGTTTGGGCATGTGGAATCCAGGGTTCTATTTTGAACAGGATAAGTGCTATCAGTCAAATCTTGTCTGAAGGGAAGTGCTAAAAGACAGCCAGCATGAGTCTAGACTTTCTGGAAGTGGTCAAGACTAGCAGGACAATTCAAGGGTCATTAATATACTTATAGCCATGAGCTCTGATGAAATCACTAGGGAGAGATTCTAGGAGCCCACCAATGCTGAAAAGTTCCAGAGTCTGAGGAAGATCTAGGAAGGTAAAAGGAGAACAAAGAGACAAAGATAGGACCAGCAAAAGTAAATTACAATCTTGTTTCATGCAGAAAGTAAGCATTTGCATCAACTTCAAATACAAGGTTGAGAAAAGCGACCATTGAGAATCTATTGTATTTAGCAAAACAGCTTTCTACTTCTTTTTTTCAGGTACTACAAAATTGTCATTACATATGTTGTAAGGAGGGATTTTAAATGTCTGTGGGCTGAGCTAAGATTTTTAAATCGAAGACCCGTGTCCTTCTGTTCTGGAAACATTGCTTATATAAGAGTCTGAAAAAAATGAATTCACACTCCAGGAAAAGAAAAACTTGTATAAATATTTTGACACTAAATTTATTGAGACATTTATTGAGATTACTACAAGTTACCTTTGGCCTCTACATTAACAAGAGGTACTCAAAGTGGTGGCCATCAGCCTCCAGGCCTTTATTAGTATAGAGAATTGCTGCTTGGCTAACCTTGGTCATAGAGATTGCTGCACAGGCATTTTCGGTGTCTTCTCTAAGGGCCAGTATCACAGTGGGTTTTCTGTGGTGCATAACATCCTCTAGGGCCCCCCATATGAAGGCAACATCTGTTGAAAAAGTACCGTATAATTTTTTTCCTGGTATTCAACTCAAATTCTTAACGTGAAGGGGAAGAATCAACCAGTTGGCAAGGATAAGAATCAAAAGGATCCATTTCTTCACTTTTGGACTAAACCGATTGCTTCAGCCTCATACCTCAGATCTGGGTATTACATAAGAGAATGTGTCTATCTTTGGCAATCTTTATCAGGGTTTCAAAAGCTTAGAAGGAAGGGAAGAGCATACCTTCAGGGGAAGGAAAACTGTCCAAGAGATTTACTTGTCTTGTGGCCACATGTTAAAGAAAACTTCACCAATACTATCCTAAATCCCAGAAGTTCCTGTTCGTCTCACTGAAGTTTCAAAGATGAAAGTCAGCATTCCACTGTGGGTTGCCCACCTGCTGACAGAAAAGCCTGTCTTGAAGCAGCTGAACCCTCAGATTCCTCATGGCTTTGCTTACTCAGAGGGGCCCGTGCTCTAACTCATGGTTATAATACTTGCTCCTCTGAATCAGCTCTTTGACTCCTGCTTTGTTCTTTTTGTTTATTAAATTGGAAGTTTAGTGATTTTTTTATTCTATAATTTTAGAATCAATTGGACTGCTGGAATGTTATGATTTGAGTTTATAATTTTACATAACTCCATCTCCCATGTACTGAGTGAGTACTGTGGGGATTCAAGAACAGGTAGCATTATTTTTATCATTCTCTTTACGATTAAAATAAGATAAAAGACATAGTTGACATGTAACTGTAAATATTGTACTCCAAAATAAGGGTAGCAAATATATACTGTTTGCATGCTAAGGCAATTAGATTTATGTAGTCTATTTTGAATCTGAATTTAAAAATCCATGAGGTGGCTTCTAATCCCAGCACCCTAGGTCAAGCCAAAAGGATCACAAATTCAAGCCCTGCCTGGTGATTTGGTGACTTAGTGGTATTTTTTCTCAAAAAAGCAGAAGAGGAAACAGGAGGAGGAGGAGGAGGAAGAGGAGGAGGAGGAGAAGGAGGAGGAAGGGGATAAAGAACAAGAGGAAGAGGGAGAAAAGAGAAACAGTGAAAGGAAAGAAAGGAAAAGAAAAGAAAAGTGAAAAGAAGATAAGAGAGCAATCAATTCACACTGAATCTTACCTAGGTCCAACACGAAGAATGGCACACTGAGTTACAGAGACTAAGCTTTCTTACAAAACAGAGAAATGACATTTCCCCCTTTGTGCTTATTTATCTTCTTTAAGAATTTTAAAGAGTGGGGGAGGCAGAGAGGGGGAATGAATACACATGATGATCACACCGACCTGAGTTTGAATACCAGGGCTGTCACCTACTTCTTGTTTGATTTTGGAAAATGTGATCAACATTTTTGAGTCTCAACTTCCTTACCTACACAACAGAGCCACCGTGGATGTTTCTGTAGAATATTTGGACAGAGAAAATCTGTGACCTGATGGCAATTTTTGGCATATGCTCTATACACATGAATCCTCCCTTTTACTTTCTTTTGCCTCTTTCTGACATTTGGACATCTTCATCCATAGCACCTTTCCATGGAAAGCACTCTAGGCTATAAGTTGTAGGAATAGCCAATATTGTTAGAGGAATGAGTAGTAGCTTGTATGTAATTATCACGGTGAAGTTTGATATTAGAGGTGATGGGACTACCAAACAAAAATGAAACCCTTTACAGCACTGGCACCTTAAAGGAATGGGCAGACAGCACAGGCAAAGAAAAGACATGCTGTCCCTGGGCCTTTTCCTTAGGTTAGTGCTTATTAAACAGAACAAACAAGCAAATGAAGTTCACTAATTCTTCTCCCTCAAAATCCCTATCCTTTCTTTTACAAAAGTCTTCCTTCCTGCCAAATTTGGATGAAATTAAATGCTCAATTTCTTCTTATTTTTTAAAGAGTAGAGCTAGACTTCAGTTCTCCCAAGTCCACCAGAGAGGTGGTCTCCGAGTTGATTACCTGGGTAGGTGTACTTCAAAGCCACTGAGGGATGCAAATCAGCATGAGTGCATATGGACACAGAGGGCCAAGCTCACTATAGATAGCATTGATGCTGTGCCAGGTGGAGCAGTCTGCAGCCACTAGGCTGTGATGATATCAGACATGCAAGACCCAGCAACATCAGGTCTGCAAGCCTGGGGAAACTCAAGGTTAATCTTGAGGCATCACTGAAAAATTCCTGTTGTATGTTTGGGGGATTTTATCAAGAAAGGTTGGCTAAATGTTTATCCTTCAGATGCAGTCCATGACTGTAGCCTACTTCTTTTCTCCTTTGCAAACCACAGATCTTCCCAGTGAAAGAACAATGCAGGAATTAGGCATTTTGTGGGATTTCTTGAGGGCTGTCTGTGTTATAGTGGCTGTGGGATTTGAGAATAGACTCTGGTCTGGGATTGATGGAATGCAGAATTTAGGCCATACTCTGTCAATGTCTCTGTCATTTTCAGCAATTGTCTTTTCATTTCTCAGCCTTTATACCCTGAATTGGATATAATTTAGATAATTTAAGCTAAAGGGCATCTCAACAAATCATAGTGCCCAACTGCTTTTATGCTACAAATGAAAACCAAGCTTTGTGTGGTGAGGTCTTGCTGTGAGCAAGTTATCACCACTTAGCTTTCAGTGCCTGTTCTCCTGGTAGTGACCCCACAGTCTCCTGTGAGAAGCTTGTACTTCCTTCTTCATCCAGTACCAGGCTCTGACTGCAATCCTGGCATCGCACCTGCCTAGCCAGGGTGCTTCCTGTCCTCACAACTGCTCAGACTGTGGGTTGGTGGAGGGCTGGGTCATAGTTCTCACCAGGCTGGTCAAAGCCCATATAACGCAATTCAGAAACCTTTGTGCTAAGACCTGCTGAAAATGAGAGAAATGCTTTCTGCAGGAGTGGCTTAGAGCAATGGTGGAATAAATGAAAGCCATGACTCAGGTCATGGAAGGAATTTCTGCCCACAAGTGGAGCTAATGAACAATGAGAGACAATGTTCCAAGAAGAAGATTGAGATCTTTAAAGGTAATTGGAATGTCTGGGTACAACCTAGACTCAGTGTTGGAGCTAGATTGCCCTAGCTTCAATTACAGGTCCACCATGAAGAGCGGTAGCTGTTGGGTAAAACCTTAGACTCCTGGATGCTTCCATCATCTTCCCGAGAGAAGTGAAAATAGTGTGTGGAGATCTACCAGATAAGGCTGCTGTGAAAAATAATTTCCTTCACAGGTGGATAAACACACTTATTAAGTCTCGAGTTGTGGTTACATGAGCCAATAACTTCCAGTTTTTGCTTAAGCTAGTTTGATCTCTGACTCAACTGATCAATCATCAGATTAATGACAGATTTTAAAAGCAGTTCTTCTGACCTTCATCTCAGACAAAGGAACTCCCCATCACCAGTGCTATAAATGAAATTAGAACACTGGGCAAGGCAGAGGAATAATCTATATATTCTCCAAGTCTAATGAATGAAATAGCAAATTGATGTTGAAGACTAAATATTCAAAGCCAGGAATTGTTGATTTTGTTAGATGTAATAATGTTATTGTATTAGCTAGGAAGATCTTTGTTTTCCTTCCTTTCTTCTTACATGCCTTCTTTCCTGACCTCCCTTTGTTCTTTTTTCTTTCTTTTCTCTTCCTTTTAGAGATACACACTGAAGTACAGAGAAGTTCATGTTACTTTAAAACAACAACAAAGTCCATCAAACAAGACAAAACAAATGCATCAAAATGCCAGCAACGGCTGGCTAAGTGAATAATTGATAATTGTCTCTTCATTATAAAATTCTGTCTACTTTCTTGTCTGTTTGAAAAGGTTTATAATAAAAATTTTAATGTTATTGCTGTCTTAATTGTACAACTTTCGTACTTCACTGCAGGCACCAGAAGGGCAAAGAACATGTCTGCACTGCTTCCTGCTGTGTCTCCCATGGCTGTAATCTGCTACCTGCTCGATAAATACATAATTAGAGGTGAGCAAACTTGGCCCTGTTGGCTGAGGAGGCGCCTTACGTGGGTGCAGGTGAAGATGAAGGTTGAACAGATCCTCTCTTCTCCTGCCCTCATCCCCCAGCTACATGCTGTTTACCCATGCAGGTGGTTGCGTTGCTCTCCCTAGGACTTTGCTGGGCACCCGTTTTCTGGAAGGCAGTTCTGACGTCCTCCGATAGTAGCCTTGATCCAATGATGAACAGAAAGTGAAGCATAAATATTTTCTCTTTGGTGACTCTGGTACAAAAACTCTGAAGTTTATTCTATGCTGGCTCCCAGATGTTTCCCGTGTGACTGAACTGAAAATCCCTATAGCAAGGGCCTGCTCATGAGCACATCCTTTATTTGTTTCTTTCCTTTCCTTTTTCGCCTGCACTCTCCTACCAACACTTTCTAGAATCTCTTCCAAAATAAACTGCCTTCAAACTCTTGTCTGAGATTTAACTTCTAGGGAGCAACCTATGACAGAAGGGCCAAGAAGCCTGAACTTGAGCATGGTCCCCTGAAGCAGAGAGAAGGGTGCTGGATGGGAAAGATTTCTGGATACACTCAAAAGAACTTGGCCTCCCAATGCTAGGAGGTGAGAAGAGACAAGAGATCTCTCCCTGGGACATCACATGGTCTGCAAGTGCTGACTCGCTTATTTAGATGCCTCCATTGGACATTGAGAAAACCCTGCTATGAGTGTCTGATTAACTACGTGTAGAATAGAATCACTAAGCTCTTCCACTTTCAACCCCCTTCTGCCTTCTCCATGCAGATACTTTTTGGTGCTAATTTTTGAATCACCAAGCCAAACATTCTTTTCTTCTCTGCATGGTGACTTTAGTACAGTAAAGACATATGTACTTCTCCAAGAGTGAAATTTAAATTTAAATTCCATCCTGGCTTCTTCAAATACCTTTGGATGAAAATAGACCTTCCTCTCTCCCACAATCTTTGTATAATCTTATTTATTAGGTATGCTATTTAAATCCATTAATGGATCAGCTCTGTCTACAAAACTACTAAGTTGTATCCAACCCCAAATAAAGCCCTTATGAAATGAAACACAAAGCTGAGAAAAAACAGAGTTACTTCAGCTACTTGTCTGTGGGGTAAAATATAACCTGCTTAGGCTGGCTACCGAGTATCTCAGTGACTGGAAGCTCCAGAAATAGAATAATAAAACAGACATAAATTTTATATTTGGCTTGATGTCACTACACTCTTGTTTGTTTTTATTTCATGTCCTATGTTTTGTCATCTATCCCAACACATAATAGGATGCACACTCCACAATGACAGATCTCTGATTTATCCAGGCCAACAACTTTTGAAAACTCTTATCTCCATGTCCAGACCATTAAGACAAAAGTTGTGATTAATCAAAGGCCTTGGGCCTCTGTACATGACTTTTCCATTCCATCTTACTATTTGAGGACTTTATATAAAGATTGTAAGCTCTTAACATTATGGCACAAATTCAGATTCACAAAGTTAGCACATAATTCTGCAAAACTAGGAACTTAATAGGTAAAAAGTTACAATAAACATATATCAGTTATAGATCACCGAATAGATTTTTGTGTTTAACAGGGTGATAACTCTTCTTCCAGTTCTCAAAATAAGGAAAACAGAAATTGAGTTAGGACATTTGCTGAAGGTAACGTATCTAACAGGTGTTGAAATCTGAAGTCAAGCCCAGGTGCGTCCACTGAGAAAGCCAAGACCTTCTTCCTTATGTTCTTGGCTGTACCTGCCCATTGCAATGGCATGAAGAAGATTAAATGAACACTGAGAGATTTTCATTTCATTATTTTGGGGTTTAGCCTAGGTTCTAGAATTTTAAAAACCTGCCCACATGATTCTAATATGTAGCCAAGTTTGAGAACTAGTCCATAGACCCTCCCAAAATATATTCACTCTCACTGGAACTTGGTCACACTCGGATTGTACCCCGTTCCCAAATTTGGAAGTCTGGTCTCGAATCCTTGTAGAAAAGGACAAAGTTTTACAAAGATCAAATACTCCATTGAGTACAAGCTGCAGGGAGAAACATTTTAGGTGAGAAAGAAATAGAGGGGAAGCAACAAGCTATGATTTTGTGTTACATAGTCATGGAATGGAAAAGAAGGTTTATTACAGATCAGGAAACTGGTCAGCAATTTTTCCCACATCTTCCCCAGCTGCACTGCTCACTCACATTTCATTTGTCCTTGAGTAATGGTCATTTCTCTTGAGTGAGAACGTTTTCGAGCTAGGAGGGAACCTAGAATTCTATCATTTTACGCTCAAGGAAACTGAACCTGGAAGAGGAGAAATGATTTGCTAAAGTTTACCTGGTAAATTAGTGGTAGAACTAGGTCTAGTTTGCATGCTTTTACTTCCATACTACTGATCTTTTCATGATACAGATAAATTTTTGGATTGTATTCTTGGTATTTATGTTTCCCAAAGGTACATAACTGGCAAAGAATTTCAAGTCCTTTCAAGTCCATGTTCTGTTTCCGCTTCCAGAGAGCAGGTTTCAGGGTTACTTCATTTGCTGTTTCCTGTGCCAGTAAACTCTCTGCTTAGAGTACTGTGGCTGTCTCCTTCACTTCAGTTGCTCAAATATTTTATTAGCGAAGCCTGCCCTGACCACTCTAACAAAATAGTAGCCATTGCTCCAAGTACTTTTTATTGAATTTGCTCTATTTTTTCTGTAGCTATTTTCATATGCCAAAACACAGCTTTTAAGTTATTCACTTATATTTCCTCCTCAGCTCACTAGAGTATAAATTGTATTATAAGCAAAAGACCTTTGCCTGCTACATTTGTTACTGTAGCCCTAGGATCCACCTGTCTGAAGGAGGTTCTCAAAAAACTTTGACTAATTAAATGCAGAATGATAGCCACGTCTACAGAGATGAGTCAAGCCAAGAATGCAGGCACTGAGCATCAAGAGACACATTCGGGTGTCTAGGTTATCATTTACTAGAAATAGAGAAAATGGTATTCAGACATAATCGGGAAACTAAATCTGATAACTTCTAAAATTGCCTTCAAAACCTAGATTCTGTAATGCAAAAAGACTATTTTCTTCCCCAAACAGAAGGTTGGAATTTTCATAGATTCTTGAAATACTTGTTTAATTTGTTGAATATTTTCATTCATTGAATGCATAGTTAGAGAGTTTGTTTTATGCATGTTGCATGCAGTTGTTGCATGAATAATACAAGATGAAAGCACTGTTTCTCTTTTCATCTTGAGCTCATCTCTTCACTCCTGATTGCCACCTTCCTGTAAGTATATTCCTGAATTCGAGTTAGGAAGTCAAACTCTGCCTAAATGGTGTCTATGGAGAAAATTAAGAATGTATGTAGCATAATATTATGTGCAGCTGGGATTTTCATAGGGGCTGTAACATCAACGTAGCAGTAGGCAGTCCCTCCAAATGCTAAACACGGGATGCCTTTCCATTTATTTATATCTTTCTCCATATCTTTCAATAGCATTTTGTGTTGTCTTAGTGCACAAGCCTTGTATTTCTTTTGTGAAATTTATTTCAAAGTATTTTGTTTTTTTCTGATGCTGGTGTAAATAAAATTTTCTTAATTTTGTTTTTGCATTATTCATTGTTAATACATAAAATTATAATTGATTTCCTTGTCATATTTTTGCAACCTGAAACCTTGCTTAACTCATGTTTTAGGTATAACTGTTTTTAAATTATTTAGGATTTTTGTATAAAACATGTCATTTGCAAATAAACACTTCTCCAATTCTTCTCTTTTGATCTAGTTATCTTTTGTTTCATTTTCTACCCTAATGGCCTTGGCTTGAATCTCCAATAAATGTTCTATAGAGTAAGAGAAGGCAATCTTATCTTGTTCTTTGTCTTAGGGGGAAACAGTTGGTCTTTCACTAATTAGTCTGAAATTTAATAGCCTTTATTAAGGTGAGAAAGAGCTATTACTAGTTTTGGGGCATTTATTATTTATAACAAATGAATTGTTGTGAATTATATTGCTTCTGTCTAATGTTTCGGGTCTATTAAAATGGTCATTTATGTTTTGCCCTTTATTCTATTAATATGGTGCATTACATTGATTGATTTTCATATGTTAAACCAACTTTGCATTATTAAGCTCAATTCCCCTTTGCCAGGGTACATAATTGCTTATAAATTGGTGGTTTACTAGCACTGTGTTAAAGATTTTTTTACATCTACATTTATAAGGAATATTGAGCTACATTTTTTTATTCATAACATCTTTGTCTGATGTTGGAATCGGGGTAGCGCTATCCTCAGAGAATAAGTTAGAACGTTTTTCTCTTTTTCCTCTCTGGAAGAATACGTGGAGAGTTGGTGTTAGTTCATTGTCCCATCTGAGGAATAGAAAAAGAAAAATAAATAGATTCTCAGAAGTCTGTGAGACACTATCAACTGTAACAATATACTCAGCCCTGCTGGCCCGGCTTTGGATCTTGACAATAATTAGCAGGGTTGAGTGGCAGCTTTAGAAAATGTGGGCTTCCTTTCACTTCCATTGCTACCACTCTGTATTATTTTGCACCAGGTACTCCTTGATGATTTTATGTTACCTGTCTAGCTCCTATGGAGACTAAGTTAGCAACTTCTAAAGCAGAACAGTAGAGAAGAGGAAAGACATGTTTAGAAGTAAAAAGCAGCAACAACAAATAATAGGTAAAATGTGCATGATTTGATGCAGGAAAATATGAATGAGTTGGCTGAGAAAGAGCTCTGTGTAGGACAGCAATGGAAAGCACGACTGCAGACAATTGAAACCGAAAGGTAGAAATCATAGATGGCAATGGCTAATGTGCAGTGTTGGGGCTTTTCATGTGAGGCAGAAAACAGAAACATCGAGTCTCTCTTATTTGACCCCCCCAGGTATCTATCGAAATGCAGATTATGCAGTCATTACTCTGCTATGGGTCCATTAACATGAGAGGCTTGTAGGCTGTCCATGGTTAATGGCAAAACTAGAACCAAAGTCTTCAGTCCTGCTTCCCTGCTGATAAAGAGACAAACCACCCACCACAAACAACACCTGCGCTAGAGTTAGTTTCTCTGCTCAATACTGATACATAGAAAATGATAGCACTGCATACAATAGACTACTACATTCTATCAACCAAAATCGGCCTCCTCTATGGTCAGACACCATTGGCTTGGCTCCTACCTGGGGCTAAAGCATGGAGAGCTCCTGGAAGGTAGAGAGGTTTAACCAGGAACAACTGTCCAACTTCGGCTTCCAGCAACTTGCTTGAGCTGAACTTACTCCTTTTCTTGAACTTTGCACCTTCAGTGACACCACATACCACGCTTACAGCAGAACTTCTTAACTAGGGTGTAAATCTTGAAACTTTTGAGATGGTGGTGCACAGGCTGGGAGGTGGTAAGGACTGAAGGCCATGACAACAAGCAGGTGTCACTTGAGCAGCATACTGTCCCAAAGTTGCCCTCACTGCCTCTCTAAATGTGGCCACCTTTTGCTTAGAAAAGAAGATGTGTCTTCAACTTCACGCCCTCTGACCAGATATCCCCTTATAAGTCTTCGTGTTCCATCTGTGTATCATTTCTGGATGATTAGATTTACAGAGTGACTTTACATCATTTGCAGAATTTTCAAGGCTCCAAAAATAAAAGTTATCTTAAATTGTATTTTGTTCAGCATGAATCAGTGAACATCTACCCTAGATTTAGTTTAGTTTATTATAAAGAGTGCCAGACAGGGAATGCAGAGGCCTGGCTCTTGTACAACTGTTTTCCATGATACAAAAAAAGATGCATATTCATAGGAAAAATTATAGTGATCCTTCATTTGCTTGAGTTTCATAAAGTTCTGTGAGAATCTTCAATTTCTGTGACTAATTTTATTGTTGTTGTCCCTAATTCCAGCTGAAAGGAATAAGAACTCAGTTACAATTATGACATTCTTTTTTCAGTGATCTGAAAAAGTTTCCATCCAATTAAATATTTGCTCTGACAATATTTTGTATCTGTGTAGCATCTTGTAATTGTTTTAAAATAACATGAATTACTTGATTTGTCTTACTGTTTTCTACAGTAACTGCTAAGACAGTTGGTGGCAAGTTGAGGAGGTTATTCCCATTTTATACACAAGGAAATCAACTCAAAGAATTTCAGTAATGTATCTACAATGATGTGACTAATCAAGGGAAAAAGTGGGACCAGAGCATAGGTTCCCTGATGCATGGCCCAGAGCCTTAAAACTTATTATTAAACAATTACTTATGTCTAAATCATTGCAGGGACACTGGAGCTACTAATGCAATAAGACATGCTCTCAGTCCAGAAGTTCCCAATCTGGTGTATTTGTTATGAAATAATTTGAGTAACTTGTGTGAGGGAGTAATTGAAGTGAGGATGTTAATTAAAGCAAGATGGAACATTATATCATTACGATATTATGTACTACTATACTTTATTCACACCAGAGAAATTGTTCAGTATGTATACATGTGTGACTTATTTATTTCACTTAGGAGTATATTCTCAATATGTATCCATTTTCCTGAATGAATCCTACTTATGTCTAAATCATTGCAGGGACACTGGAGCTACTAATGCAATAAGACATGCTCTCAGTCCAGAAGTTCCCAATCTGGTGTATTTGTTATGAAATAATTTGAGTAACTTGTGTGAGGGAGTAATTGAAGTGAGGATGTTAATTAAAGCAAGATGGAACATTATATCATTACGATATTATGTACTACTATACTTTATTCACACCAGAGAAATTGTTCAGTATGTATACATGTGTGACTTATTTATTTCACTTAGGAGTATATTCTCAATATGTATCCATTTTCCTATGAATGAATCCAATTTCTCATTCTTTATGGCTGAGTAATATTCCATTTTATGGAAAAACCACATCTTCTTTATCCAGTTTCCAACTGATGGGCAAATGGGCTGTTTCCAAGTTTTAGCTATTACAAACTGTGCCACTATAAACATAGGTGTGCATATATCATTATGGTATGATTCTTTTAATTCTTTTGGAAAGATACACAGAAGAGGGATGGCTAGGTCAAATGAAACCTCTAGTCCCAGCTCTTTGAGGTATCTCCATATTGGTTTCCAATGTGAAATAGGAAGAAAGGGTCTAAAGGTGTAGGGAAAGTGAAAAAAATATGAGAAAATGAAAAACTGGAAATGAAGTGTTTGTAAAGGGGGAAGGGAGGAGGGGTGAAGGGAGGGCAGGGATAAGGGGAAAAAATGAGAACCAAGACCTGTCATGTAGAGGTACAAGATCCCAATAATGAATGTAACTATACTGTATACCTAAAATGTACCAATAAACTCAATGAGAAAAAAAAAGAAATGTGGCTCCTATACCCACCCCCAAAAGCAAGATGGAACAGATTAGCACAATCCAAACCAGAATAGTCATGAAAGGTTCAACTAGAAGTTGGCATCTGACTTTGGTCTTGAAAAGTAGAGGAGTTAGCCAGGCATAAAATGGAGGAAGGACTTGGATGGTGGAAAGAATAGCATGAACAAAAGCACAAAACTGGGGAATAATATCTTCTGTGTAGGGAAAGATAAACTTTGTTTTCTGGAGCATTTTTGTTTCTTTCTTTTTTTTTTTTCTCCTGGGGATCCCAGGGCCTAGGCAAGTGCTGAGTTATACATGGGAAATACATACTTATGGAGAGCACAGCGGGGAGTTAAATGATTCTGGACACGTAGCTGTGGGTAGATCATGAAAGGCTGAGTTTCCTACAGGAAACTGGGCTTTTCCTTGAGGATATGTAGGAAGCCATTGGAGGGATTTGTGTGGGGTCCTGATTTGATCCCAGAGAGCTCACTGCTATGGAAGTGGAGGTTGGGAAATGAGGACAAAGCAGGAGACAGGGAACTCAGCTTGGTGGGTTTACCTTGGGAGAGAAAATTCCAGGTGTCCTGTTTGGAGCAAGAGTAGGAAGCTGAGTAGAAAATCCACCAAAGCAATGGTCTTTCCAGAGCACAAAGCACTGTTGGGATCTTGTCAGCTCAGGGATGTGTACACTGGGAATGATGGCTGATGTTCCCTGAGAGTGAGCTGAATTATTCCATAAATAAGATAAAGCTACCACTAATAATAATAAATAAATTGGCTGACTACCATAGTCTAGGCAGTAAGCAGAGTCCTCTATATTCGTTGTATTATTCAATATTCCCAGTAGTTTTATGAAGTAGGTATATTTATCACAGATGAGGAAATTGAGGCACAAAGCCAGTAAATTACTTACTCAAGACCACAAAGTTAGTATGCAATGGAGTCAGAGTTTGAATACAGGCTAGATTGTTTCCTAAAAGGTACCACTTAATTGCTTTTGGATCTGAGATTTTAAAAACATCAAAATTAGGAAAAGAATGGAGAGTACAGAACAACAGGAGTAGAGGCTGGGATGTAGGTCAGGAGGGGACTTGTTTTCCATGGATAGGGCTCAGGGCAGTAGGGAAGCCCCACAGTACACTTGTGTCCAAGACCCTTGTGTCCCCACCAGAAGGCAGGAGCAGACCCAGCTTCCCTTCTCACCCAAAGGGCGAATTTGCTTTCTGCAGTTTGCAAACACAGAAACTTTGCAGTGTAACAATGGACTCCAGGCTTCCTTGGGAGGATTCTGCAGCAAGGCGTTTTCACTCACAGAATAGATAATGTTATTCGTTCATTAGTCCATCCAGAGTTTGGTGGGAGCATTCTGTTTTGGTTTGGTTAAATGTTTGGATTACAAAGACCATTCTGAAAGAGTTCCTTCCTTCAAGGGGATTGAGTCTTGTTGCTGAGAAATTCATGCATGCCAGATTCAGAGAAGAAAGGAGTTCGGTTCATCTGAGGGGTTTAGGTGCAGTGACCTGGTGAATAGGGGCACCAATAGGTATCTTTGCATATAGATAAGAAGTGTGATCTCTAGAGACATAATCAAAACCTCTCCGGAGAGAAGCTGGGCGTCTCCTTCCTGTACATCTCTGTAGGGAGATGCCTCCTGCTAGGGTTTATCTTTAGATGCCCCCTAAGTCCTCATGTGCTCTAGGCCAGGTTTCGGGAGGGGACTGGACTGTGAGAGAGGGATGACTGTCTGAGGATTAGTCCCCTGATGAGTCCGTAGCTGGCTTGCTCTTGGGAAGAGGTAGGTCACTGGCATTGTCACCTGGAGGGGTTTATCTCTTCTCCACTCCCGCCTTCACTCTCTCTCTCTCTGCCATGCTACTCTGCCTGAAACCTCCCCACACTGTGGGACAAAATAAAACTCTGCTTGTTTAACCTGTCAGTGCTGAGTATCGAGTGTTGGTGATAGGGAAAGGGACTAATACACCTCCAATGAGGGGAGGTGGATTCTAACAGAATTAAGAGGTGGAAATCTTTAGGGCTGGCGAATACTTGCTATTCTATTTGTAAATGAAGGATAATATCCATCTGTTCCGGTTTTGTTTCTGCCCTTTAAACATTGTCACAAAACATTTTCAAGCTCAAAGGACCTATGCCCATGCTTTTTGTGGGGGAAGGAGAAGGAGGGATACTTTTTTTTTTTTTTTTGGTACCAGGGATTGAATTCTGGTTCTTGTGCTTGCAAGGCAGGCCACCAAACTGCTGAGTTAAATCTCCGGCCCTTGGAGGGATCCTTTTATTCCAGCTGATCTTTTCAGTTTTGTTTCTCTCTATTCCTCTATAAAAAGCTTTATCCTCCTTGTCATCACGCTAGTGCCTTTCACTCTCTATATTTTCCTACTTCTGTTTTCTTGGTTATCCTGTCTTCTCTCCACTGCCTGAAATAATACCTTCTTCTCATGGTTTCATGCACAATTTCATGCACACATCATGGTGAGCTTTAAAAGTTTAGTCAAAATCTTGCTTACACTATGAAAAATATTTTATAATCTTTTAGCTGGAAATTAATTTGCTTTCAAATTCCCAAATACATTACCTGTACTTTTTGGGTACAGATTTAGTTACCTGAATTCTCATGTTCTACTTATTATCTCTGGAACTTATCTGCCTTTCTAGAGCTGCTCGAAGGCACACACACAAAATATTCTAGAGCATCTGTCTCATGCTTCTACCAGTAACCCCTGCTCACTGGAACTTTAGGGACATTTCTCCATATCTGTTTGAGATACAGATTCTTATGGATAAGCCCTGATGTGTGAAAATATAAATTTTCTAGCTGGCTTTATAGGTAAAACAGCAGAGTTGCCTTCTGAGAAGTAAGGTGCCGTGAAGGAGTACAGAGAACGAAACGTGTCATTTGGGGTAGGCAGGCAAAGGTACTTCAGTGAGTGAACACCATGGAAGGAGGAAGATGAAGAAAGAGATGAGCTGGCTGGGTTCTAGGAGATGTTGACGGCCTTGGATCTCAAGGAAACAGTGATCTGGAGATCAGTGCGAAGGGGTTTTCTAAAGGGTGTTTCTGGAGTCAATGTAGATGGGACATAACTGGGACAGGGCAATGGGAGACCCTGCAGTCTAATCCAGTCTCGGTGAAGTCCACAGCTGACTCCCTGGGAGTTCAGAAGATGAGATGACCCTTCAGAGAGATCCTGTGTTGGACCAACAGGGACTGTGTTGGACTTTGTCTCCAAGCAGCAGCAGCAACTGGATGCAGACTACCCTAGAAAGGGGCGTGGTTTCTGACAAGATGACATTTCCCAGTAGATGTATGAAAAAGATAACATTCTCCAATAGTCTGAGGTACCTGAAGCAGCTGGGAGGCTGACTCGCCCTGTGTCTCCACGCTTCACAGTGTCCAACACGAGGTGTCTGTTGTAGACAATCCAGGTAAACCAGGAGACGGAGGGAGGAGGCTATCAAATTAGAAGCTCTGAACTGTGGTTCTAAATAGGCTTGGCTTAAGGCTTGGCTTTTATCAGTAAATATACTGAGGATGAAGATTACTCTACTAACAGTGACACCTACCCAATTAGGAAAAGGCAAGCTTATTTGGTGGCCTATTACTGAAAGGTCCAACACCTGATGGCCCACAAATGTGTGCAGCCATATCTCATACACAGTCTATTATTCAGTAAGTGACTGTCAAAGGAACAAATGCTGAACCAAGCTCACTAAATTACTGCACTAGATTATTCTGCCCTAGTTTGTGCATCCCTCCTTCCTGTTTTTTAAAAGTTTCTTTGCATTTTGCTCTCCATTTCAATCTGAATTGCTACCAGAACTGCCGATCTCTGTGGCCTCATGCTTTGGTTTCTTTTTATATTTGAAAGTTGCATTTTCTGTGTACTGTCTCTGCCCTGGGGCACAGAAGAGAGCTCTATTCCTTTATTCCTTTTGCACCTGAGGGGGGATGTTTGATTTTCGGCACATTTCCCTCCTGGCCCAGAATAAAAGGTCTCATTTTACAACATACTATCTTCACCACCCATGCTGAGACAGGTCTTTTTGAAAATTCAAATAAAAGTGTAAAGAAAAGAGAAACTGTCCCTTAACAATGTCCCTTGGGCAGCTGCCTGAATCTTACTTGTCTTTCTTGATTGAATCTCAGTCTTGAGTGGTCTAGAGTTTGTTTCCTGCTTTGTTAAAATATAGGGAAAACGGAAAAGTCACATATGCAAAAGACACTGAATGAGCCAGAGGATCAGAACAGAGAGTTCTGGGTGGTTATGCTTTCAAGAAGAGTACAGAGGGATGGGATGAACATTATCTCATCTTCTCCAGTCCTCAATTTCCTCATCTGTCAAGTGAAGATAACAGTAGCTATTTCATGTATGTAATTAAGATTAGACAAAATAATTTATAAAATACCTACCCCATAGTTCCTGGCATATAGTCATTCTTCAATAACTTGGCATTTTATTGTTCTGTTAACACTGCAATCTGAAGATGCAGAATGAGTATGTGAAGTCAAATAGAAATCTCCTCCAAAGCAGCTGGACACAGATTCATCACACAATGGTGGCAATGGCAAAGTGGACTTCAAGGGGGCAGAGAAGAAAGACATGTAGCATGACTGTAGGAGGGAGGAGACACGGACTGAGACCCAGGAGGACTGATTTACAGGGAAGACCTTCCAGTGTCTGGGTGAACACTTCACTTACCCAAAACCCATACAGTTGTGTTTGAAGTAATAGCATGGAATAGGTAGTTATCATTTTCAGTGCTTTCCATATGTCCCCACCCTCGGATTCCTCAGTTTGTCTCTCAGCTCAGTTGTGAAGAGCTCTGACCAAGAAGCTGTCTTCAGCAATGATATCCATGGGATTAAGAGCAGGCGTGTGCTTCCTAAATTGTGTCCTTTCCTGACATGGTGTGTGTAGAGAGCATGGGTTGAGAAGTGGTAGTAAACCACATTGAGATTCCTGAGTTATTATGTAGAGGAAAGGTGTTCTGGGGAGCTACTGGTATTTTGATCGGGATTGCTAGGTAAATGGAGACACCGTGAGGCCATGTTCTCAAGTGAAATAAATCGAACACGCATGTGTAAATATTGCATTGTTTCTCTGGAGTGAGAAATCAAAAGTATAAATAAGGACCGAAATGTAAAATAAATATTATTAAATAGGAAGAAAATGCTCAAATGGGAAGGGGAAGTGGGAGGGGCAGGGGGAAAGAAAGGAAGGAAGAAACAAAGAGAAAAGAAAGGAGCCACTGAACTTCCCGTGTGAGAAATCTGTTAAGAGAACAGTGTACACATATTCACATAGTAAGCCATAGAGATTGTGTTATTGTTTGCTACTGGAATTATTAACAATCAATCATCTCCTGACCAGTGTAAATGATATAGGGTTTGATGACACAAGAGACCTACCCCCAGCTCCAGTGGTTCTCGTTCTGACTGTAGCTTGTGTAGAGACTGAAAACAATATGAAACATAGATCTCTCCTGTCTGTGGCCATGGTAGAACTCAGGAGGCCACATTCTGAAGACTTTCATCATATGTGGGGAGTCATCACAGGAGCCATCACAATGGTTTTGATCTTTTTATTTTTAACACATACACATTTATATTTATATGCATTTATATTTTATACAAGTGGATAACTTCCATTACTAATTTTAGCCATTTGAAATCTGATGTACTCTGGCTCAAAATGATATTAATAAACAATGGCCCAGTGCAATGATTCAAAAATACTAATTTAATGGTAGAGAAAGAAAAATGGGAGAAAAAATACTAAATTAGGAGAATTCAATGAGTCAAAGGATTTAATGATAGTTTTATTTTTTATGATTTTATGCCCAGGTTCAAATTAAGTAGAGCTGTATGCCTGTATACAATTACAGTTTTTCTTAAAACAGACTGTATAAAATATTAGAATTTTAATTAGTTACAAAAGTAATTTGAACCAACAATGAGTGAATCTAACCAAGAAAAACTGAATAGAGTCCCTCCCACACCACACACACACACACACACACACACACACACACAAACACACCGTCAAACTGCAGATCTATACAAGTAACAACTGTGCTAAATAATAGCAAATTAAAATAGTTAAGAGCCTGAGTTCTAGAAGGTAACATTTCTCACTAGCTGAATAACTTACTAAAGCTACTCGCTATGTCTAAGGCCTGATTTCCTAAAATATAAATAGAAAATAAGAGTAATGCAGTAGTAGGAAATAACCATACTGGTATAGTAGTGCCTACCTCAGAGAGTTGTTCTGCAGCTGACTGGGCAATGATGTGTGGAAAGCGCTTAATGTACTACTTGGAATAGAGAAAGAACTGATCAAAATTGGCTAACATAATTAAATCACTTCCAAGGGAAGAGTAGCAATCATGAAATAGAAGGCTGTTTACTCTCTGCCTGGGGAGACAGCCTTTTGGGGTGATGTGTGCAGTTACTTGGGCACTGATGTAGTCTCCTGTACCAGGTTACTTTCCAGGTGAAGATTATTTGAGAATGTGTTTCTTTCAGATCCACCTTTCATGAAAAACTTTTTCTATAAAGTTAAAAGCTTGATGTAGTCTGCAAATGTACTTGGTCCCTGCCTTTGTCTCTGCAGCCTTTAGGAAGGTCTCTGACTATTCAGAATCACTAACCTGCAAGTCTCTTCCTCTGCAGAAGGATAGAAGACTTAGGTAAAAGTGAATCTGTTTGCTAAACGTGTAATGATGTGTAAAAATGAGGAGCTTTTGCCTAGTGCACACAGTAATTGGAAGGCTGACTTGAATTAGTTTTCTATCGTTTAAATTACCACCAGCAAGAGGGAAAGAGTAGTAGCTATATTCATATCAGACAAAGCTGACTTGAAAACAAGAAAATTCCTAGGTATAAGAGAGGTATTTCAAAAACATAAAAGATATTCCTTAGGTAAATTTCTTTAATCCAAGAAATAACACTTTTAAATGCACATTTTCCTAAGTGCAGAGCATTGAAATACTCACAGAAAATTCTGGTAGAACTGAAGAAGGAAAGAAACAAATTCACAGTCCTGTTTGGATATCCTAATACTCCTGACACTGTATTTGATAGAAAGGATACACAAGTAAATTCAATGTGCTTAGAAATTTAATAAACTACTCTGGCATATATAACTATACATCATTTCTTACATAAAAATGAACTCTATAAAGATATTATCAATATAAAAGCAAGAACCATAAAGTGTTAATTTAGAAGAATCTACAGAAGAAAACCTTCATGTCATTGGATTAAGTATATATTTGGTAGGCACATCACAAAAAGCTCTTAAAATAAAATAACGTTTTTGATATAGTGGACTATACATAAAAATTCTGCTTATCAGAAGACACCACTAAGTAAATGAATGTCTGAGCCAAAAGCTGGAGAAATATTTGCAAAATATTACCCTGATAACTGACTTGTATAAAGGAGATATAGGGAGTTTCTACAGACCAAAAACAAGAAGAAAAACAATCTAAGAAAAATGAAGAAAGGGTCTACACAGATATTTTAAAATAAAAATTAACAAATTTTAATAGACACATGATATTTAACATACGTTTTCATCAAGAGCATGTAAATAAAATTGTGAACAGATGCCCACCCCACGTCATTCTCCCCGGGGTATCTGTACCAAGCGAGGCTCAGGGTGCAGAGGAGTAGAGCCTCAGACCTGCTGGGAAGGTGAGTGGCACATTTATTACTACGTGGCTGTTCCCCTCGTGCTCTCCTTCAAGGGGAATGAGAAAAGATGGCCACAGGAATAATGTGTGAGTTACTTATAGAAGCTGGACTTCTAATAGCCAACACCCAGAAATAACTCTGATACATGATCAGGTAAAGACATAAAGACACTGCAGTAAATTAACACAGCAGATTGCTACTAATCAAAATTGAACATAGATTGCTAATATACTACCTGGAATGATTGAATTGCCGAAACATTCAGTTTAGCTAAAGGAGGCTGACATAACAGAACACATAATCCAAATTTCATTTTTGTATGAAATTCCATAATAATCAGAACTAACCTCCTTGGACAGGATTCTGAAGGTTGTTGCCTCTTTGAGCAAGAGGATGAGGTGACAAATGATTAGAAGCATCATAGTCTCTGTACGACCTGCAGAGCTGAAAGTTCCAAGTTTAGAAGTTCACAGGCAGTGTTCTCTCTCTTGCCCTCGACCTGAAGTACTCTTTGACGTAGGACTGGCTTACCATGTGGTGAGCAAGGAGAACATTCATTGTGTGATGCGGATCGCTATACAGCGAGGAAGAAAGGGAATGTGGGAGTGGGGTGAGAAGTTGGCTCAGGCCACACGCACGGTGCCTGGGGCAGCTTTCCTAGGCCTTCAGGCTACAGGGGCTGTAGGGTGCACAAAAGCTCACTGACATGGTTTTCTGGATTCGGCTTTGTGGTATTAGGACTACATACTCAATACTGGCCCACCCGTGTTGCCATATTGTGAGGACAATTAATCATGCCATATGGAATAACCTCCTGAAAATCCTTCCTGGTAACAGTGGAGCTACAAGCACAATAAACTCTGAGGAAACTGTCACCAGCTCAGCAGCCCTGTTGAATTATTATTATTATTATTATTATTATTATTATTAATATTTTGGTACTGGGGATTGAACTCAGGACCTTGCACTTGTGAGGCAGGCAGTGGCACCACTGAGCTAAATCTCCAGCCCAGCCCTGTTATGTTGTTAAATCACTCCATATCTGGACTTAGCCCTCAAACACCCTGTGATATTATAGGAGACAGGGTCCTGATAGACAGCACCTCTTTATCTAAAGCCGTCCAATTCCTTTTTCCTGTCTTTCCCCTTCCTCAGTGAGCTCTGCTCCAGATAACCAGGTGAAGCCGCCAAGAATAGCAGACAGGGTCACTGTCACTGAAGCTGGTTCAAGGACGTTTGAAATTTGTCATTTCATCTCCAACCAGCATTTTTTGCTTCCCTCTGTTTCTGAACATATCTCATTAATACCCACAATCTTTTATGAGATTTAGGGAAGAGAGGAGAGTGGCTTTCCTAAAGTTTGTGTGTAGACCAGGTCATCGGTTAATGAGTTCTTTCTTCTTTAGTAGGTGCTCGAGAGGGGACATTACCAGCAATGTTGCTTTAATGATATTTCCTGCATCTCTTCATATTTGTCCTACAACCTGGTAAGTTATTTATAATTACTGCCATCACGATCATCTTCACTGTTAATTACCTTTTATATATCAGGAAACAGGCTGAGAGAGGGTCAGTAAATCACTACATCTCATACAGTTGGATCTGTGGAGCTAGAACTCAAGCTAGCTCTTTAGACTCTGGATGTGGGCTCTGGATTCTAGCTCTGGCTGCTGCACTACAGTTTCTTCCTAAACCCATGGCTCCTTGTAAGCATAATTTTGGTGATCACATGTGAAGAAGGTTCTCATCACCCTTGGTTAGGCTGCTGCGCTCTGATGCTGTCAGAACACGTGCATTCCAGCTCCACTTGTAGAACCCAGATGCCCCACAACTCCTCTGGAGTTTCAAGAACTGTTCTTTTTGAGCGTATTTATAGTCATGGAAGTTTGAGCCTAAATCAATTCTTGGAACACTGCAGGAGGGAAAATTGTCCTATGACTCCCGGTAAACATTTTTGGCCTGGCAAAGACTTGATTACTAAACAAAGCCTAAGCACAGCTTTTCCAGTCATTTTCCAGTGATAATACACAGGAATCCTTAAATACCAGAGACAGAAATGTAGCTGAGCGCAACCTCATCCCACTTCACTGGCTTATGTCTGGGAAAGCTGAGATTTGGACAGATGAGGGAATATTGTCCAAAATCTTTTTTTTTTTTTAATGATGAGGCTCACATCTCTATTTTCTAGCTCTTTCTATAAAATTGCAACACAATACTGTGTGCTTTACGTGTATTGCATTTATGGGAAAGCAAATGTGTTCAATCAGCGCCTCTGAAAAACACAGAAGAAAAGTGATAGCTTTAAAGTGCAAGTACTGCACCTTCACTTATTCTAAGCATCTAGAGTGAGTGTAAACTGTGAATTGTGAATCTGCTCTTGTCTTCATCTCTAGCCTGAGGGTCCATCAGAGCTTTCATTGTGACCATCTTCTGTCTTCAGATATGGTTCTTGGGTCTTGAGTTTTATTAGTTTATCTGCACAAATCTAAGCCCAGGACTTCACTCTTGTTTAATCTAAAAAGAAAAATCTAGAAGAAAAAAAATTACCTTTCTTGGCTATCACAAAATTGAAACGTTTTTGTGCATTGTAAACACACAAAGCAGTTTTCTTTCTTTTCATTGATTTTAGACTATTGTTTCCCCTACTCTGTCTTATTAGTACTTATTAGTTTTAGTAATTATTCCATAATTAACAATAGCCTCTTTTCTCTAGCAAGGCATAACTCAATAGCTAGGGGGAAATACGTTTTTTTTATGTTTAATCTTTTATTTAAGGTTCTTTCCCTTTGCATCACACTTTCTTCCCTTTTCCTGTGACCACAATGATCTGTGGAATTCATTTGGGGATCTGCCCTCCTTAGCCCCTCTCGCTGTGGTCAGGAAAGATGTCTCTTTTTTAATTTGGGGGTGATGAATATGGCTCCTCACCATAGCTAAACTTTAAATGACTTGAGAGTCAACTCTGCAAATTGAGCATGGGGGATGTATGGGAAATTACTGGAAACTGGGTCCCTCGGTGGGTGTGGATTTCTCCTCCCACGCACTGGCCTGAGTGCCCCGGATTCCTGCACAGAGAGATCTGCATTGGTGGTAGTCAGAGAGAGCAGAGAACAGGTGAGCCCTTGCTAACACTGCTCCCTCTCTTTGCCTGGGACATCTCTTCTAAGTATCCAGGGTTCCTTCAGCCTCTCACGTCATCCCTGTGGGACCATCCTCAAGTGAAATTTAATTTTCCTGTGAATGTCCTGTTAGCTTTGTGTGTGGGTGCGTGTTTCAGTGTGGGACCCCTTCTATCCCTTAGCAAGCTTGGGGGCAAATACCTGTGTACTTTTCTATTTTTTATTGAAATGAGAGTCTTTTAGTGATGGGGACTTCATTCATTTCATCTCTCTATGACTATTCAGTAGGTGGTTAAGTAACAAACTGAATTTTCCCCCTTTATTGTGTGAATTCTTTTCTATGGCTCCTTACAGAAATAATTCAAATCATCGACTTGTCCACAAAATGCCTTACCGCTATATAGAATCAAATGTCCACTGCTGCTCAAAGATCTGTCCTGTTGGACATATGGACTTTCAGAGATGGAGAAGCCATGTTCTGCTGTGCATTCCCATCCATACTCGGCAGGGTAGAGAAATCAATCATTCTTCCAAGTTTTGCTTTGTGAGGCTCCGAAAATGCGATATACAACAGGCATAAATGTTTGTGCACCACAGTGGCCTAATGAGTTAGCTAGAGGGGGCTCCACACCTGAGGCAGAGTCCATCAGAAGCACGTGGTTCATTTGGCTGGGCCCTGGGAGCCTCAGAAACGCTAGCTCTAGGCTCTGCGAGTGCGTTTCCCTCCTTGACCATACACGCTCCCAAGAGCCTGCCGAGGAGCTGGACCTGGGCCCTTCTATGCCCAGCTCCAGCAGCCTGATCTCCAAAGAAGCCCTGTGAGTGCTCACAGATTCCAGGGGCCAATAGCTTCAGAATGTTAAGGCCACAAGGAGTCTGAGAAACCCGCATGGCTTCTCCATACTCCAGACATTGAAGCGGTACTGATTTTCCCTTTCACCCCATTGGAACCAATCCGGTGGTGCTCTGCAGACGCTGTCTGGTTATCCTCTCTTCTCTGGTGTCTCATCACCCTTCTCCTTGTCTTCATTGTGCACCTTGTGTGTTCATTGCTTAGCTGCACTCCATGGTCTCGGGTTGCTCCCTAGTTCTCCTTCTCATCTGTACTGTCCCTCCTACCATTTGGCTTCCCATACTGTAGCAGGATATTGAAGAAAAAAAACACCATTTCACATGCAAACATAAACCGTTCCGAAAACCTGACTTGCCATGTACAAATCCCTTGACCTACAGGATCTAGTGCTTCTGGTCCTTCTATTCCCAGAACAAAGTGCATCTTCTTGTCCACTAATATAACATTATTATACTAATACCCTAATAACTATGCTCTCTCCATCAAAAGCCACATTCATTTCCTGTGAACAGATATTTAGGAGTCCACCAAAAATGTATACATCAGAAAAAGAAAATTTGTGTAAATATTTCAATGCCACATTTATTGAGACATCATGAAATGGATACAACTTACCAGTGGCCTCTACGATTACAGAGGTGACTGTTGGTTTCTAGACATTCACTAGTACGGCAAAGTGCTGAAGTGTATATATTTTTTGGCTAACTCTATATGTGTGTGTCCTGATGTATGTGTGTGTGTGTGTATTCTGGTTATATTGGCTTCTGTATGGCCCAGAGACTAAAATCTAAATGTCCAGTACTATGTATATTTAAGTAAAAAAATAAAATGGCTCAATTTGTCCAGCTGTTCAGTTGTTCTTTATTCGGGTTTCATGCTGGGTACTTCACCCAATTCTCACAATCCACTATGCCTCAGGCTGTCTTTTCTCTGGGGTTTAATTCTACCTATGTTCTCCCTGCAAGCTCTCTCCTCTGTCTTTGAATGTTAAAAATTGTTCCTGTTCTTCAAGATCTCTTGCAAATTTTCTTCTGCTACAAAATCAATGTTAATCACTCCCTTGATGAATGAAAGTCATATATTATCTACCCTTCCTCTCAGATCTGTTTTTTTCTTGCTTGCATTTCTGTTAATGCATGCCCGTATCTGTTCTCTACTGTGTCACATCTTGTTCATCCTTTTACTCTCAGAAGCAAATGTTGTGAATAGCACAGAGTACATCTTCAATGAATGTTTGTTTAATTGGGTAAAATTGGATTATCAGACCTTGGGTAATTAGAAGGTAGGACACGTGTCGTTTGATTGAACTATTACCAGTTTCTGTTACTGTTATCCAGAATGTGTGAGAGAGTTGCATAGTTTCGTGGACTCTTGTAATTTGGACAGGATTGGGCTATTCCCACTATCCAGGGTCTAAGAGGATAACTTTGTATGGTGAGAAATCAAAATACACATAAAGAGCAAACTAATATACAGATAATAGAAAATGAGGAGATAGATCTTTTGCAAAAGAAAAATGGTCCAAGAGTTGGAAGGAGAGAAGGGAAAGGAGAGGAGGAAAGAATGAAGATGTGATATGTACACGAACTAAATTTCCGTGATGAAGGCGACTGGGTGCTGCAAACACGCACTCCAAGAAGAACAATGCCAACTGCTGACATTCTGTTTGCTCTGCAGTGTACCGGGGCACAACCATAGGTTTTTGGCAGTCTCACAATAGCTGTAAAGAAGCGACTGCATGCTCTTGATTAATTCAGGAACAACACAACAAATTAATAGAGAATGAATGATCTCTTCTTTAGTTTAGTTACTGGGGATTGAACACAGGACCTTGTGCTTGTGAGACAGGTAGCAGCACCACTGAGCTAAATCCCCTGCCCCTGAATAATCTGTTCTTTTACCTCAGACTTTGGAATCCACTTGATAAACAAAGGCATTTCTTCCCTTCCTGTTACATTTACTCATAGTCTAAATTTGCCTGGGGGCTGTGATGGTTACCATTATTGCACAGCTGGAGAATCACACAGTAATGCATGTGAAGTTTATCATTTAAAGAAGCAAAGGGATGACAAATTCTGCCATTTCTGATGCCCCAATTGGACAAAGAGATCTTTTACTACAGCAGAAAAAGGTTCAGTCAAAAGTAAGGCAGACAGAACTGACCAATAATAATTGTTTAAACTTGCAGAAAAGATATACAAAGTCATAAAATCTCTTCATCGTCTCTAGAAAACTTTAGAATTTACCTGCCCATCCACCTGCTGTGACTGCCCACATTATGAAGATCTAGAAACAGATCAGGAGTTGTGTTCATATGTCATAATAAGATGATAATAAAACACTACTATGTAAAAGCCATAGTTTCCTCTTCTGCAGAGTGAGATAGTGAAATTAGCTTTCTAGTGAGAAAGGCAAAATCATTCATGTAATGTGTTTAGTAAACTGTTGGACATGTAGTAAGCACTTACTGGGTGAGAGCTCAGGGGGAAGTTAATAGGAGGAGGAGGGAAACAAAAACAGCAGATGTAAATTGTTTTTTTAAACTCACTAGCCATATTATTTTGGGAAAGTTCTTAAACTTCTGGGTCTCGATTTTTCTTTGACTGTAAATTTAGAGTGACATTATGTATGTCACACACAGCTGATGTGAAAATTCAGTGACAGAGTAAATGAAAATCCACAGCGCAAGGTTTGGTGCGTATTAGGTACCTCTGTTGGAAACGAGTAAAGGATGGAAATTTCCATTTTTTAATCCATACCAGTAAATAAATCAAGTGATAAGTATAGTAGTAGCATAAACTCCTCTGCCCCATGTGAATCCAGACGCAGGGCCAGCCTCATACCTGGACCCACTCATCAGTCACTTCACAGAGTATTCGGACAAATCCCACAGAGATCTTTTTACGTCATCCTGCAATAGCAAAATGGGAGTTTTCTGTATTGCCCTGACCCTCTCTTCATGGCCTTTCAAATTAACTATAAATTCCTTTATTAAGAGTTCACATATCAAATTCTTAACACCTTGGAAAGGCAAGGAAAATTAGTACAATGAGCAATTATTAAGAATCTCTTTATGTTCTAACCCATGAACTAAAATGAAATTACTTGTTTTTAAGATTCAGAGTGTGCATTGCACTGTATTCTGGGGAAGAAATAGAAATGATGTACACAGAGCTACAACTCTGCATTTAGTTAGTGAATGAAAAGTAATCACTTTGGTTAGGACAAAGGCCTGGACACACTGGGGTCCCCTGGACACTCCTATTATTCACAAGCATACAAACCACTTAATGTTTGAAATTGCTATCACCTAGCATTTTCTGGTTAAAAAAAACAACTAAATTTTTTAGCTAATCAGAGTGTTAAAGAGTAATTGTCTCCTATGTTAGGTATTCCTGGTCACCAAGAATATGCCGCTAAATGATATTTCATAGAGCTCACTCACGGAGGTGCACTCGCAGACACACTGCACACGGTGCACAGCAGGCAAGAAGAGTGACTGGACTCAGTGTGGAAGGTGCTGAGATGCCCTTGCAGAGCTGTTCCCTGTCCCAGCAGAATCGTTTCCTTCCTGTGCTTTGATCTATGTGCAGTTGCCCGCCCACTGCAATCTACAGAGCTTCAGATCCCTTCAATTGCTGGACTACAGACAAAGAAATGCTTGTTCTCTCACTCTCCTCCTTTTTACCATTCATACCCCTACACACACACACACACACACACACACACAAGTCCTTGGTCTGCTTTAGTGAAGAAAGGGGGAGAGAATCAGGCTGTGCAGAATAAATGGCAGTTAAGGATCGTGCCCAGGTTCCAGCTTTCATTCTCCTCTCAGGCTTAAACTGATCTACAGACTCAGGGGAAATGGACACAGGGAAAGGACAGTGCAGATGTTTTCTGCTTCATCGTGAACTTGCCCTCTAAAGGGCACTTTTCAAACCTGGCTTGCTCAGAATTACCTTCTATTGGAAGAGAACATCACCACACCAGCCTGCTGTAGTTTGGCAGCAGCTGGATTCTTCTCCAGATACCATATTTTAGTTGCCAGTTATAACAAAGAGTGATTCAGGGAGTTAGTCCCAGACTGGCCTTTGTCATTCCAGTGAACAGCAGGTGAGAAGCAGGAGGAAGTCCCCTGAGATGCTGAGGGAGAGTTGCTCTGAGACTTCCTTTTAGACTCTGGTACTTTAGAAGGCCTTGGCCGTCCTCCACTTGTAAAGACAGTGAGACAGTCTCTGGCTCCTTCTTCTCCTAACCTTTCCTTTTTCCCCAATGTGCCTCGGAAATCCCCCTCTTTTACCCAGTCATGCAATTAAAGGCCCACCCCAAAACTAGGACAATTTCATCTCAAGATCTTTATCATATGCAAATACCCTATTTCCAAATAAAGTCACATTTACAACCACTGAGGATTAAGACCTGGATAAATCTTCTGGGAGACACAACTGAATCCATAGCACACAATGATCCTCAAGGGCAGTTGAATAACAATAGCCAACAGGAAAGACTGAGTCCCATTACTGTATCCAAATCTGATACTGAAACAGATTATCATACTTCCATAGGAGACTTCAGCCTAGACAGGTAACAGAGAAATGAAATCGTTCAGATGAATTCCCTTCTGTTCAGCTAAAGGCTAATACTGTGAGCTTGTGTAAATCATCTAGGATGATCAATTGTATTTGCCAATTTGATTAGCTAAATGATGCCCATTGTTTCTGCATGTGGCCATGAATGTGTTTTGAGAAAAGATTAGCACTTGAAGCAGCAGACTGAAATGAAGGAGGTCTGCCTTTGCTGAGCTCATGAGCATCCTTCCTGAGGAACCAAGTTAAACAAAAAGTGGACAAAAGGTGAATTTTCTCTCTTCTTGCACCAGGACTTCCATCCTTTCTGCTCTGGGAGATCAGTGCTTATGGTTCTCAGGTTTTCAGACAACAGGACTCATATCAGCCCTCCACCTCCATTTCCTGGCCTTTGCACTTGGACCAGGTTGTATCCTGGCTCTCGGTCTCCAGCCTCCAGAAGGCATATCAGGGTACTTCTTTGTCTCCGTAATCAGTGAGCGAACCCTCATCATAACTATCACCTTCCATATCCATGTACCTCCTAATGCTTCTGTTTCTCAGAATTCCAAGTAAGTCGGCACCTGTATTTTCTGACTTTCCATTTTCTCACAATAAAATAGGGTCCCCCTTCTCTGTAGAGTCATCTGAGATTATGAAGTGAATGAAATTACTGCAAAATCATAGTCCTGTTGATTGCATTCAATTCCAGTTTTCAGCCTTTGTCATTAACTTGTTCTTGTGCCAAAGAGACTTTTTCTACACTGCAGTCACCAGGCCCAGAATGGCACTCAGGCCCCTGGAGCATCTCAGGCTATCTTCAAGTCGATGGGATTGACTGACTCCTTGCCAGCTGGCAGCTACCATGACCCAAGGGTCATTCTTTTTCCTGGACTTCCGACGCCTTGCCAGTCACTCATCCTCATTCATTCATCCTGTGGCCTCGAATGAATTTTTTATTTGACCTCGATGCATCACCATCTGCTTGGCTGCCAGTCACTACTTTCTCCTCACTGCTCCCTGCCTCTGGTCTTGGCAGTTACAGCAAGACAAGGACAACCAACAGGGGACAGACCACCAGGGGATGGAGGTATGGAATGATTTCTTTCCATTTCTCCAGCAACTTCACCTTCTTTTGTGGCTTTATCTGCACAAACATACACACCCATGCACACACACCAAAAACCAAAGGAAAACATCAATAATGCTGGATTAGAGCATATATTTGTACCAAAATAATTTTTAAATGGCCCTAGACTATAAGTATATGAGTGATCACCTACAATCTGGATGGATGGTATCCGAAAATCTTTCATCAACCTCACATATCACAGACTTTAGGACCAGATGAACTTGATTTCCAAGTTAGGCTTTCCCAGTTGCAAACTGCATGGTCATGGAAAAGTTGCATTATATCTTTTAGATATGGCTCCATCATGGACAATTCACTCCTAGGAGAACTTTGCACAAGTGGCCAGTGGGTTATGGGCCCTCAATAAATGCTTATTGAGTAAATTATCAAGTATAGATTGAATGATGTAATGTATGTAAATCACTTGGCATGATACACAGCATACAAGTGGTCAGAATGCAATGGGTATTGTCATTACCCACAGCACTGTATTAATCGGCTTATGCTGCTATAACAGAATACCTGAGACTGACTATATAAAGCAGCAATTTCATTGCTCATGTTCATGGAGGCTGGAAACATCCACAAATAAGGCTCAAAAAGGCTTAGTCTCTGCTTCCAAGATGGAACTTCATTGCTTCCTCCTTTGGGAGGGATGAGCGCTGTGTTCTCACATGGCAGGAGAGATGGAAGGGAAAGGTCCTTCCACTTTTAGAAGGCACTAATCCCATCCAATTATGGTGCGCTAGCTTCAAAAGGAACCACTGAGGGTTCACAGACATCCTAATCATTGCAGCACTGCTTCCTCCCAAGTGGTTCTCCAGGTCTCTCCCTCGTGCTTCCTCGTCCCTGCTTTGTTTTAAGAATGTTGCATTGTGGTTAAGAGCTTAGATTAAAAATTGGATCATCTGGATTTGATTCCTGGCTAAGCCAGCTGTGTGATCATGGGCTGGTGATTTACCTTTCACTGCCTTTGTTTCCTCACACACATAGTGATGACAATACTATGTATTTCCTACAACTGCGAGTATTAAGTGAGCATATGCAAATACTGATTTAAAGCAATGCTTGACAGGTGCTAAAGACTCAAATAAATTATTTTCTACTCATTAGTTATTATTAAGCCCATCTAGGTTGGCTCTAGGAAAGTCCAGCAGAAGAAAGATTCCTCCAAAGGCATCCTCCCTGGCTGGGCACTTTAGGTATCGTATTTACTTTTGGAAAGTATATGTTGCACAATCAAAATAAGATGGAATCTTTTTAAGTCTAAAGTTGAAAATCTTGCAAGGTCTTAGTGCATTTCCACTCAGCTCTTCTCATTTCACATGTGAGAGCAGTGAGGTCCTGAGGGGCTGGAACTTGTTCACAGTCACCTGGTTATTTTGCAACTGACTCTCATGAGCAGCTCTCCTCACTTGTGCTAAAGCACTCTTTCCTCCCTTTATGTTAGTTGAAAAGAAATTTAGAAGACACAAAAAGATTCATAAAATACAACTCCTAAAATATTTTTAAATGTAAAAGCATGATTTGTCAGTGTCGGCTGCTGGGGAATAAAAACCACTTCTTTCCCATTCACTTGATCAGCTAGAAGTATGAATGAGCCCGATGACCCGAGATGACCTGGTGCTTTTATTCTCTGTCTGGCCCAGGTACAAAGGGAAATGGAGCAATGAATGGAGAATCCACCCTTGTAAAAATGTAGGTGATTGCGTGGGATGTGTCTTGGACTAGGCAGGGTCTTAGCTGCTGCTTCTCACTTCTCTTTCATCTTCATCTAGTTACTTCCCTTCTTCGCAGAGCTTCAATTTCTTCATTTGTTAAAAAGATTGGAACTAGCTGGATCTGGGAGGCTTGCTATGGATACATGCTAAGTAGGTAGTCTGTTGCACAAGTGTTTCATTTATTACATCCTTATGCTCCAGTGTGCAAGTCTGTGTTGCCAAAATTCTTCTCATACAATGCATCTCTTTGAGTGACACTTGAATAACTGTTAAACACGACTGTAATGTAAGAGTATGCATTAAATTAGTGTAAAAACTGTACGCCTCACAATTTCCAGATGTCAGAATCTCGTAATGTTGTCATTTTTCTTTTCTCTGCTCAGATGTTCATATAAATGGAAGGCAAATGGCAGCAGGAACCATTTCCCAACAGCGCATTCCTTTCAACTCGCTTCTACCCACTTCTTCCTGGAGATTTACATACTCCAAGAAGGGCCCACCAAACCGAAACTGCCTCTAGACTTTCAGAGCACAGTGGCAATGCTTCCCGTGTGCATTGCCCAAAATAGAAGCTCTTATGTGACTTTGAACAGTTGAAAACACAGGCAGCCTGGTGGTAGGTAGTATTTACCCAAATTAAAGAAATTAAACTCTGAACTGTTCAAGTTTCAAGCAATCAGTTCCAGTTGGTACACACTCAATTCCAACCACAGGCGTCGGAGGAGAAAAAGTGATTTGGCAGCAGGAGTTTGAGTTCCAATCAACATAAAATATACAAAAGTGCCAACACTGAATATTGATCATGAGGTTGTCTTTTGCCTACTTTATATCAGCTGAGATACCTAAGGCCTGTTTCCTTTTTTGCAAGGAGTGGAAAAATGCAAGGAATGTAAAGGGGAGATTAGATCTCACTATTTCATAGCATGAGGAATTTTAAATCCAGATAGAAAAACTAAAAATCACCCTACCTTTAAAATCATTGCTGTTTTAAGGCTTTTGTTAAAGATTATGCCCAGTTCTTTCATTGTGGACACTTAGAAGGAAATGTGCCTTTCTTCTGAATCTAACTCCTGTGGCTTGGCTGAGGTACAGATCTCCAGGGAGCCAGGATTCATATGGTCCTTCACACATGTGTTCATCAGATCAAAAGGGGTGGAAACACCCAGAAGTGTGCAAGGGGCCAGGCTTGGCCAAGTGTGAGTGTGAACACAGGTTGAGAGGCAAAGGGAACCAACACAGAGCATATGTGTACATAGGCGTGGTATATATTCACTTATTACAAGAGCCCGGGGAAATATAATACAGGCAAGGACTCAGGCTCAAAGAGGCTAAGCAACTTGTTTTTCTAAGGTGGGCTAGTGTCAGTGACAAATCACTGGCCAAGCTTAAAGCTTCAATATGACAAAGTATCTGTTGGTCACTTACATCATTATTTGATTGAATGTTTGGTGGGTAGCATTCCAAGTGGAGACTAAGGGAGCCGGTTTCTTCCAGCTAATGGTTCCAGCATCTTCTGTAGCCACAGAAATCTGCAAATGATCCTCTACTCATGCTGACACAGGGCAGAATGAAAGCATAGAAAATCTCTCGAAAATTCTGGACAGGACCAGACTGAGTCAGTTGTAGGTCTTCATCCCACAGCTGGGGAATCCTGCAGACATAATCTCTCTGTCTGCCTAGCAGGAAAAGGAAATGAGCCTGATGAACACAATGAGTTGTTTTTGCTACTTGTTGGCAGAGTAACTGAGAGGAATGACAGGAATCATCTTCTGCAGTCCCACGTCCTATGCTTTTCCACCATGCCGATCTGTAGGATTTGTCCTCTGAATAACTTTTGACCTATGGACTTGGCAGGAGTACACAGCAATGCTCGAGGCTAAGAAAGGAATCGAAACGCAGTCTAGATATTCCTGAAATGTCTTTATTTGCTTACACAGACATGAATTTGAATATTTGACTGATATTTCACCCATGTTTATCTCGGGCCTAACCTAAGTATCTCTGGGAGATGCTTGCTCTGCCTGTATTTATGATGCAAGAACGTTCTTGTCCCTGCCCCTTTCCCTTTTTTCCCATCTTGCTGGCTCTTCCCTTTCAGCCAACATAGATACTACCAGGCTGGCTTGCCGTGGACATTTTCAGCACTGCCTTCACCCCTCAGCTGTGGGTCCAGTATCTCACAGATCCACTGAACACACCCCACTGGCACAGCACACTGATCACCAGCCTGGAGAACACTGCCACTTCTATTTTTCCTCCTTGTTAAACGTGTCCTTAGAATGTTTTTAATGTTTAAAGCTTTGTTATTTTAGATCATAAAATGTGTATATATTTATGGTATAACATCTGCTTTCATTATATGTATACATTGTAGAATGCCCAAATCAAGCTAGCAGCAGATCTTATACCTCCCGTACCTATTTGTCTGTGGCAAAAATATTGCAAACTTACCCTGTTATCAGTCTTTGGGCATAAAATGTATTGTTATTTACTGTAGTTGCTGGGTTATGCAGCAGAACCAACACTGAACTTGTTTCTTTTGTGAGACTTATATTCTGTATTCTTGACCAGTGTTTCACAATCTCCACTCCTACCTGCGGGACCTGATAATCACCATCCTGATCCCTGCTTAAATGAGTTCAGTGGCTTTACATTCCAGGTGCAAGTGAGGTCATTTTTAGGTCTCACTTAGCATAATGTCTTCCAAGTGAACCTGTGTTCTTGGCGACAGTGGGGTTTCCTTCTTCTTAAAGGTTGAATAGTACTCCACTGTATACATAGACTGGATTTTCTTCATTCATTCTTCCCCAGGTGGACATTTAGGATGATTCCATGTCTTGCTGTTGTGAATGGTGTAGCAATAAGCATGGGATAGCAGATGTCTCTTCTGTGCACTGATTTCATCACCTTTGGATGTATTTCCAGAACGTTTGTTGAACTGTATGATAATTCTATCTCTGATTTTTTGAGCCACCTGTATACTGTTTTCTATAATAGTTAAGCTAATTTACATTTCAATTAATTCTGTAGTAAAGTTCCCTCTTCACATATTTTCATGCTTTCATAAATATTTATTCTCTTATTGCACACACACATGAGTGTGTGTGTGTGTGTGTGTGTGTGTGTGTGGTGTCAGGGATTAAACCCAATACCTTTGTACTGACCTATATCCCAGAATTTTTTTTCTAAGACAGACTCCAGGGTCTCAGTTTCCCAGAAGAGTCTGGAACTTGCTACTCTCCTTTCTCAGCCTCCCTAATTGCTGGCATGACAGGCATAAGCCACCATGCCCAGCTTCACTTGACTTTTTCATGGGAGCTTCCTGACAGGTGTGAGATTACATTCACTTCTGCTTTTAATTTGCATTTCCCTGGTTATTAGTGATGTTGAACATCTTTTCATAATCTGTTGATCATTTGAATATATTCTTTTGAAAGACATCTTTTTTAGATCATTTTCCAGTTTTTAATGGAGTTATTTTTCTTGCTATTGTTTAGGTTCCTTATATATTGGGATATTAACTTCTTTTTCTTTCTTTCTTTTCTTTTGTGACCCTGGGGATAGAACTCAGGAACTTGTGATTGGGAGGAAGGCGGCACAGTGCAGCTGAGCTAAATCCCTGGCTTGGACATTAACTTCTTATCAGATATATGACTTGAAAATATTCTGTCAGTCTTTGTTTTTTATTTTGTTGCTTATTTCTTTGATGGCCATGAGCTTTTCAGTTGATGCAGTCCCATTTATTTACTTTAGCTTTTCTGCAGCCTGCATTTTGGGGTCGTGTCCAATAAATCTTTGGCCAATCCCATTTCTGCAAGCTCTGCCAGTGTTTTCAGTAGTATTTTTACAATTTCAGGTCTTTAATCCATTTAGAGTTGACCTTGTATGCTGGGTCTAATTTAATTCTTCCTCAAGTACACATCCAGTTTATCTAGCACCTGTGATTGAAGAGTCCGCTCCTCAGGGTGTATTCTTGGTGCTTTTCCAAATTTGGCTGACCAAAAACATGTGAATTTACTTCTAGTCTCTCAGTTCTGTTCTATTGATCTATACGTCTGTTTTGATTACTGTAGCTTGGTAGCAAATTTTGACATGAGCTACTATTATGCTTCCAGTTTCATTCCTTCTGCTTCAAGATTACTTTGCCAATTGGGGATCTTTCATAGTTCAATAAAAAATTATAATTTTTCTACTCCTGGAAAGAATGTCATTGACATTTTGATAGAGATTGCACTGAATCTTAGATTACTTTGGGTTTTGGTCATTTAAACAATATTAATTTTCCAATCCATTAATGCACAATAATTTTCTGTTTATCTTTTTTTTCTCTATTTTTCCCTCAATGTTTTGTAGTTTTCAGGAAACACATCTTTCTCCTCCATTGTTTGATTTATTCCTAGCATATTTTTGATATTATGGTACATGGGATTATTCCCTTGATTTCTGTTGAAGATAGTTCATTATTTGTGTATTAATAAAAGCTTTCATCTTTTCAGCATTGAATGTTACCTATGGATCTATCTCAAACAATTGCTTTTATTTTGTTAAAAACATTTATTTTATTGACAATTTGTTCAGTTTTTATTTTGAAAGAAGGTTTAATGTTGTGAAGTTCATTGTCCCACATAGAGATTGTCTTAGTTACTTTCTCATTGCTGGGATGAAATATTCAACATGCATCAGTTAAAGGAGGAAAGGCTCATTTTAGCTCCCAGTTTTTAGAGGTTTTAGTGCATAGATGGCTGGCTCCAAGGCAGGGTAGCATGACAGAAGGCCATGGCAGCAGAGAAACAGTCCATGGCAGGGGAAACAGTAAGGCAGGAAAGCAGCCTGCTTGCTTTCTGTCCCTTTATATTCCATCCAGGCTACAAGCCTATAGACTGGTTCCACCCACACCCAGAATAGACTTTCTATCATCCACGTCCAGAGCTATGCTAAACCAATCTAGTTACCATATTTCCTTAATCACAGTATCACACACCCTACATCCAGCCACCTCCAAAAAGCCCCACCTATGAATCCATGAGGCTTTGAGGGAATATCTAGATATAAGCCATAATATTCTGCCCCTGGTTTCTAAAAAGCTCATGCACATCCCTTTATGTAAAAGGAATTTAGTCCATGTCTACAAGTTGTCAAAGTTCTAACAGTTTTGGTTTTGCCGTAAAGTCCAAGTCCAAAATTTCCTTTGAAATTTAAGGCAAACAGCCTCAAGCTCCTACACAAATGAAAACAAAGCTAAACACTTCCAATATACAGTGGCACAAGGTAAGCATTCCCTTTCCAAAAGGTACAAACAAGAGGGTAGAAAAGTGTAATATCAAAGCAAGACCAAAATCTAGCAAGGAAAACATTAAATCTTACATGTTCAGCATTCCATGCAATATGTGGCAAGAGGTGATCTTCAAAAGGTTTGTGTGGAGCCACCCTGCAGTACTTTTGATGGATGTAGCTCCCGTGCCAGTTCTGCTCATCCTTGTATCTTTCCTCATATGATCCATGCTCCTGGTTTATCCAACCTTCGGAAGTCTCTACTGCACCTTTGGCTTTACACTCAAAGCTTCATACATTGTCCTATCAGAGACACACCACCTGAGCCCCTCCCCAGCCTCCTTCTAAAATCTGAGTGGAAACTTTCCTGACCTCACAACTCTTGCATTTTACATGAGCCTAAAACCAGCACCATGTAAATGACACCAAAGTCTACCATCAGCTGGAGCAGTATCCAGGCTTCCTTTTTTCTTTATGGTAGGAACGCAGTGCTTGGATTGCTGAGCACTATGAACCCAATCTAGCAAAACAAACACTTTAGGCTGCCATCATTTTGGAACACGGTGCTGTGGGAGTGTCTTCTTAAAGCAGTCTTTCACCTTTGCAATTCTGTGACTGCAAAGAGTGGAGTCCTACTGGTTAATGTGATGCACTCAAGCCTTTTTTTTCTTTTGTCCAGTTCCGAAGTACTTGGCTTTTAATGCCAATACTTTCAGCAACCAAATTCTCCCAGGCTCTGTCTTTGTAGTTTTCAACTTCACTGGAGCATCCTTTCTGGCCAAACTCAAAATCTTTTGTGTCAGTTTTGCTGGACAATTTTTCCTAAATTAGAAGATGCAGCTGGCTAAAAGCCTTCAGTAGTAGCCATGGCACTGCCTCAACATTAACCTGCCTTGAAATTACTTTCATTAGATTAGTCAACCACCTTTAATCTCAGGCTCAGGAAAAGTCTCTGGTCATGAGCAAAATGCAGATACATTTTTTGCCAAAGTGTAACACAGATGGTCTGAAGCTCAACTGCCAATGCAGTGTTTCCTAACAGAACCCTCCTGAGCCTGGCCTTTACTGGCTGCATTTCTATCAAGATTCTGATATTCTGGGCTCTGTCCAGAATCTCCCATCAAGTTCAGCTTATAGCATTCGAGGGCTGCTTCTTCAGCTGGCAACTCCAAACATTTCCAAAATCTTCCCATAAGCCAGTTTGAAGTGCTTTTGAACCACATGGCCAGGCAGAAATGACCTCACTTCTCTAGTACCAAACTGTGTCTTAGTTACTTTCTCTTTTGTTTTTGTTTTTTGAGACAGGGTCTCGCTATGTAGTTGAGACTGACCCTGACCTGGAACTCACTATGTAGACCAGGCTGGTCTTGAACTCACAGCAATCCTCCGGCTTCACCCTCCTGAGTGCTGGGATTATAGGTGTGTGCCACCACGCCCGGCTTAGTTACTTTCTCATTGCTGGGGCAAAATACCTGATTAATCGGTGTTTGCAAGAGAACAGATTTAATGCAGGACACAGAAATTTATAAGAGTAGCTTGCAATATTTGCCCACAGAGTGAAATGTAGAACAGTGTGAGAGATCTGTCTGTGTGGCAGAGGCCCACTCCAGAGGGGTTTTAAGGTCTCTGTCACCTTAGATATGAACCATGTAGGCTTCTTTCCATCTAAGGTCTTCATTTTTTTCTTCTCATTTCTGAAAGTTAATTTGAAACAATCATTGTCCTTTAAAAAAAGAAACTCTTTTGTTTGTAAAAGGAAATCTTTCCCAGTCCAAAATCTTTTACTTGATTTTTTTTTTTTTTTTAGGTCAAGTATGATAAGGCCAAAATGCATCTTTCAAGATTTGGACTCCACTGAAAGAAGGCTTCCCAGCCTGCCATTCACGGCACCTGGAAAAATTATAATTCTACCTGATGTCACAGAACAAAATTCTCAGCATCTCACCAGTGTCTTGAGCATCTTTCATAGCCCTGTAATGCACTAAAATAATCTTAATTCTTTCAAGTAGGAACACTGAGACTCAGAAGTTACCTCTCTTTGTCTGGGTCACTGAGAGTAGACACTGAGAGGTACTCATTACCACCTGGGCCCTGTACCTTCCTTTGTGTTTCCACCATCTTTATCTCCACTGACTAGATCACAGCCTCCATGAATGAAGTGAACATTTAGTCTGCTTTGCTCATGGATACATCCCCAATGTTTACAAGAGTGAATAGCATAGAAACATCTCTTGAAAACTTTGATTATTGGCCTTACTTTGGGTGTATGATCTCAGGCAAGGAATTAACAACTGTAAAACAGCAATTATCGTACAAGATTTCATAAAAAAATGTTGTGAAGAGTTAGTGATATAAATCACCTATGTTCTTAGCAGAGTACCTAGCATATAGTAATTGCTCAATAAATATTATCTAGCATTTCATTTTAATTAGATGCTCCTCATGGGAGTGCCAAGAAAGCAGGTGCAAGAGGTAGCAGAAAGATCTTAGAAGGTGAATGCTGTGGGACCTGATATTGCTAATGACTAGCTCTGGTGCTTTGAGTAATGCACTTTGATTTTCTTAGCCTCAATTGGATGTATCTGCATAATGGGGCTAATAAGACTATCTATGCCACAAAATTGTGATGGAAATTGAATGAGTCATTAGAAAGCAATCTAAGCATTTTTGTAAAATACCCTTGTAAGTACAGGTAATGGGAGAACTTTTCCTGGGTCCATTAGGCAGTTGTTTTATTTGCTTGGTCCCTTATACAGGTTAGAAGCCATCGAGAATCCAGTACGAGATGTGCTAAAATGACAAAAAGCCTTACTATGGTCCTTGTAGACTCTACAATGTTTTACAGAATAGCAGCAATTATTAACATTTCTAACTTGGGAGATAAGAAGAAATCTGAAGATAATCATTTGAGACAGGAATTAGATTTTAAATTTGTTTGATTTCTAGCTAACTTTTCTCCTGTTACAATCTAGCAAAACCTTCTTTCCTTTCTCATCTATTTGTTTTTAAGGAGTGGATATAAAACCTGTTTTCTTCTCTGGAAAGGGAATATATCTATGCCAGGAGGTAAGCAGAGCCAGCTTCCCTAGAGGGCATAGCACTTTTGTATACAGACAGGACCAGAATGGAACTAAAATGAGGAATTCTTGAAGCTACAACACATAATCAAAATAGACACTTGTGGTGATGCAAACACAATTACCACTGAAGCCATTCTAGAGGGGAAAAATGAAGTGTGAGAATGGTTCTAAGGGCTTCGTATCTAGGCAACAGGGTTAATTTCTGGAGAAGCCAAGAGTCCTAGCTGGATCCCTAGAAAGGGCTCTAGTGTCCAATCCAGTTTAGCAGTTTTCTTTCTCAGAGATGATACCCCAGGGGTGACTGTGCAGTGATGGAGACTGAATCATACAGTTGACAGTTTAAGCATGACATCTCTACTAGTAGGACAAAAGTTGAGTTGTCTATGGTGAGAGATAAATGGAGAAAGACAGCACTTGTTGAGAGGCAGGGCTCTGGAAGGGATCATCAGGAGGTCATCTTGGCACCATCATGCAAGTCACATGGTTCAGACAAGGACATTTAACTTCTGAGTCTCAGAATGATTATTTTAATACTTCACAGGGCTATTATGAAGATTAAATTAATCAATCCTCAAAGGCACTTAGAATGTCAAGACTTTGTGCTGCATTTTTTTCAGTTTTTTTAATCCTCACAGTAATGCTGTGAAGCACTATCTCCACTCTACAGAGGTGACAGTCAAGGCTCTTAAACCAACAGCTAACATAGTATCCTGTTCAAGATCTCCAGAGGATGCCATGAAGCAGCCTTCCTGCCATTTTAGAGAGGAGATGAGGAACCTGAAGGGAAAAGGCGGACATTTAAAGCAGATTCATTTCCCCCATTGTAGCCCATTGAACAGCTGACCAGAGTTCCCCTTTTTGATGACAAGGTAGGAGGTCCCTCTGTCATAGACTCAAACTCCCCCTTCTCCACCCACACCAGCCAGCTATCCTAAGAGAGTCTGATCACCCTAGATCAAGAAGTATCAGGAGAGCTGCACAGGACTCACAAACGAACCCCTGGACAGTAGATCATTCACACCTTCACATCAGCCTACCTATGCGGTGGTGTGCCAAGCAATCTGGACTGACTCTATCTAATCAAATGCCACTGTGATTTAAAAATCACAATTCTCAAGCATTCTGTGCAATAAACAAGTAACCCAGTTGTGTCTCATGTTATGTCTGTGGTGAGGAAGAGGGACGCTGTTGTGTTCTTTGAGTGGCAGAAGACTAACAGACTATTGCATTTTAATTTTTACATTTTCTTTTTTCTCCACATCCTTTCTTTTGTACTCTCATTAGCTTGGTAGGTTAAAGTTGAGATACCTGTGAAGACAGTCAAAATATAGAACAATGGACCCATGACAGGAGAGAGGTGTAGTATTAATTGTATATTAAGGTCCATTTACCATTCGATCATTCATCCCTCTGGCAATGCTAACAGAAATCCTGAGTGTTATTATATTTCCTTCATGCTAAAGATTACAAAAAAACAAGAGGAATTACGCATTTCCACCCATCTTGTTAGCCTACAGGCAAAGCATACCAGGGTGCTTAATCACAATGGGCTCCAATAGCTTCCATTCTGGTACTTTTGCAAACTTAATTCATTGTAACAAATACTCACTGAGCACCAAATATATACTAGGCACTGTGCTCACACAGATTAAGTACTGTCTCTGCCAATACAAACTAAAAGCAGAGACACATAGCAGGTTTATGTAATTTAGGTCAAATTTGCAGTCTTACAAGAGCCCTTTGCATGGGCCTTGGAATGCTTGGATATGCTTTAATCGCATCTTCTGAAATTTTACATGATGCAAGCTTGGTGCCCAGCGTGACTGTGTTGGGAGGAGGGATGGGCAGTGAGAGGTGGTTAGTCATGAAGGGAACCATCTCTGTAAGACATAATTATAATTCTCTCAGGAGCCTGGTTAATCTCCATGAGAGGTGTACCTATCAGAAGTGATCCTGGCCCTTACATACCTCCAGCTTCTTGTCATTGGTTTCTCCTTGCACACACTCCTTCTACATGCCATTTGTCATGTTGAAAAGCACCACAGGGGCTCTCATCAAATGCCAAACTAATGTGGTGCTAATCTTGGACTTTTAGCCTTCAAAACTGTGAACAAAATAAGCCTCTTTTCCCTATGAAGTATCCAGCCTCAAGAATTTTGTTACAGTAACAGGAAACAGACAAAGACAGGTTCAGGTTCAGTTTCAGTACAACATCATTGTGTGGCATTGAGCAAATCAGTTATTTCCTATGGGTTTTAGTTTCAACAATATGCAGAGCTTTCTTGGACCCCAAGTTTTGCACTTCTGTCAATCTTTCCATGTTATAGAGCTGAAGTTTCTTCTGTTGGAAAAATGCCTGCTAAGGATGGAACCAGAGCCTGAGGTCTGAGTGTGAGGGTGTGGCAGCTGAATGACACTCAGGGCTGCACACAAGCTGGAGGTGTCCTTTGCATTCAGGGAAGCAGCAGCCTGCATGGTGATTCCATTTTATGAGGGACTCTATAGAGAAAGAGGTCCATGACTGGGCTTGCAGAAGAGAATTTGACTGCATCCCTCAAGAACCTGTCAGGGAGGAGAACAAAACAATTGCAACCCGAGTAGCTCCAGAGATCAACTCTCCTACCTTAGTGTTATTTCCCCCAGTGCACTAGGACCTGCCACAGTTTTGGAATAGCTGCACTGCTACAGTTTTTCTTAATATGCACAGAGTGAATAATTGTAATGAACGAGTCTGGTTTTCAATGGTTTTAGAAAAGCACATTAAATACTCTTAGCTATTCATTAACGATGTCTGGATTCTATAGATGAGAGATTGCAAGTGGAGCACTTAGAGCTTATTATTAAGAACTTATATATAATACTTATAGATCTGATTGCATTCTGGGGAGAGTAGAGTGGTAAGATAAGTAGAGGATTGTGTGACGAACACTCACAAAGGCACATAAGTGAGACTTACTCCAGGGCTTTGTAGGCCTTTTTCTTCCAGTTTACTAAAAAATATGCATCCCCTATGCACATCTTCCTGTGCATTGTACAAGGAGAACAGCCAGAGAAGCCGAGGGTACTGTACAGAGACCAGGCTGAGGCACCAGATAGGCTTGCGTGTAAATGCTGGTCAAATCACCTAGAAACAGAGTGATTGTGGTAAATCATTTCACATCTCTGAATACATTTTCTTACCTGCAAGGTAAGGACCCCACTTCATTGGAATTCAGAGAGGATTAAATCAAATTTTGTTTGTGAAATGTAGAAAAATACAAAGAACCTAATCAGGGGGATAGTTCACAAGCAAACGGTAGTGTGAGGTCCATTTATATCTTTAGGAAGAGATCATAAGAATTCTTTTCTTGAGAATTTAGAACAGTTGCAGATACTGGCTCATGATTTTTCCCTGTAAAGCTGCACTGTTATCAGAAGTGATTCCGATTGTGTTTTATTCACCTGGAGAGAAAAGCACTAAGACAGAATAGTGGACCTTCCACCTTGTCCCTTGGGCTGAGGTAAACCCCTGGGCTCTGCCAGCTCCTTCCTTGCCTGGGCCCTCATGTTCCCCTCCACACAACGTCCCGCCAGGCTGGTTAGGCTTCTAATGCTGCTGCTTTGCATTTGGGAAATCAGTGCTCCTCCGGGCATAGTCCAGGGATGAGGATCATAAGCGTTGGTTACAGATACCTGAGATAAACACAGAAACTGAAAGTTAGACATTGACTATTTGACAGTGTAGTCTTATTTCTTTTGAATCTAATAATGTAAATTTTGAATTCATATTTTGATGTTTTTTTGAAATTTATCTTTTTTCTAATAATTCATTTCATTAACCTTTACAAAAGCATCTAACGATGAAGCACTGGAAATTAATTCTAAAAGTCTGACCCTTCAACTCAGACAGCAAGAAAAATCCTGCCGTAAGATAACAGACTATTTGTTATTCAAATTTTCCACTGTCTAGCTCCTCTGTTTATTTCTTTTCCTGTTTAAAATGCTGTGATGTGGACCTTGAGTTTAAATTAGATACAATTTTGTGATACTTCCCTTCGCAGTTCCAACAAAATTTGATGGTGACTCCCACTACTGTACCCATCAGTGCTGAGGGTCCCGGGGAAAACCAAAGTAGGTCAGGCAGGGGCGGAAGCCCAACAGTCAGAGTGATAAGATGTGTGTGCTACCAGCCATCACAGGAAGCAGAGGGGGGCAAGTGACAAAAGGGAAGCACAGGTAGTTACAGAAAAGGTCACAAAGGAAAGCGCCTGCTTCCTGATAACGGAGGGTGAGTGGCGAAAGGATGAAGAGGCTATGATACCTCTTAAAAATGTTATGTGTAAATATATGAAATGTGTCACCCGACTGGTCCCTTCTGATTTAGATTCAGGGTGAAAGGAATCTAAGAGACCATTTAAAGTTTATATTGCACAGAAGTGCAAACAAAGTCCATCGAAGGAAGGGGAATTTTCCAAAATTTAATCAGAATTCATAGGAGAGCAGCAAGAGCAGACTGCATCTGTTTTATCATTTTCCAATCCATGCCCAGGGCTTATTTGCCTGTTTCTTTAAAAGATGATATGAAAAAGTAACGTCACTTGATAGCTGAGGGGTTACCATGGTCAAGTGCATAAGGATGGAAGTGGGTTCAAATCTCACCCAACCACAGTTTGAGCCTCAGCCCTTGCCAGCCCTGCCTTCTCTCTGTGGCACCAGGGCACATTTTACCACTTCCCAGTTGGCTAAATCCCCACTGTGTCATGTTTGTTGCACAACTGTCAGAGCACAACCAGGGTAGGAATTTGGGGCCAAGGACACACAGCTCCAGGAACTATCTTATTTCCTGCAGAAAGGGTGCTGAAGCCTACAGTCCTTTGTCAGCAGTAAGTGGAGGTAGGACTTGGTCAGCAAGAATTCAGTGCCTCACCTGGTCGACCAGCTGCCAATGGGTCAAATCATACTAAGTAGGTCTTCTCTTAAGTCAGGGGAACTGATATGTATGGAAATGTATTTGGAAAGATAAGGTGGGCTTTCTGAAGCCCAGAAAGCATGTTTTATTTCATTTTTCCTGTTGGTCCTGATTGTATTTCCCAGAGGAAATTTTATTTGCTACTTAAATAGCACAGTCGTTTCTCAGAGGTACTGGAACAGGAATGTCCGATAAAATTCCAGTGGCATTAAAATGCCCCTACAGAAGGAACTCCCAGCAGACTCTAGTGTGTAGGAAGCTTTCAGCACCCTCCCTGGTCCCCTGGTCCGAGAGGAAGAGGGTGGGCCTAGTATCGGCGCATGCTGTGTGCATACCAGGCAGCCCTGCGAAACTTTCACTCAGTGCCAACTCCGGGTCTCATTCTCTCGTGGGCCACTTTACCTCTAGGAATGTGTGCCGACTGAGTGCTGCATCTGGGAAGTCTGTTGAGCCATCCATGAGGCCACTTAATGTTCAAAGTCATCCTTTGAACCTCGCAGTGAACCCTGGAGGGTGACACCTTGAGAAGGTCGGTTTATGGGGCCACTTCCTCTTATTCTCTTCCCTATTGTTGGCCCCACCGCCTGTTAGCCTGGGAAGCCATTCCTACTCACGCAGGATATCCTGTTATGTGCCCAAACACTACCTTTATAATGTAGCACCAGCCACAAATAGAAGCGGAAGGAAATGCAGATTTATTGCAAGCTTACATAGCATCAGACCTGCAACACAATATCTCATTTAGTCTTCTCAGTACCAGCACAAGGAGATCTTTATTTTCATTTTGCTTATAGTGGAATTAAAGCGTAATCCACTGAGTCTATTTGCCCAAGCTCACACAGCTCATCAATGGCCGAATCAGGCATGCAAACCTGTTTCAGGGAGGAAGAAGGAGGTAAAGGGATGAAAAGGGAAATTAAGGTGTCAAATGAACATGTACCAACTCCACACGAGGCATGTAAACATTATGCAGTGCAAACATAGGCTAATAACAAGTCGTTAAAAAATAAACTTGGTCTTTTCATTCCATCCTACTACACCCTAAGGGAATTCTTCCCCCCTATACAGCAGCAGCCAAAGCGGTCTTTGCTCTCATTGGACATCTATTTGCACGTCTCTGAAGAAATACTTATTCACATATCTTTGTATTAGTTTAAGATCTAAGGATGAAGTAGTGAAATTGTAGATAGAGTTCCACCCTCAAGGACTCTCTCTGCCAATGTACTTAGACAGAAGGGACGGTGTACTCGAGGCTGAGAAAGGACTCAGACAGAAGGGACAGTGCATTCGAGACTGAGAAGTGCTGTGATGTAAGCAGTATAAGGGGATGGGATACGGAGGAGGCGCCCTTCACTCAGGCCTGGGAAGAGCTGACGTCTTCGCAGGGGTAGCTAGGAACGTGTGCGTGACGCGGGGCATGGAATGGAGTTGGGGTTTGAGCAGAGGAAACAGCAAACCCAAAAGCCTGTGGGCAGCAGAAAACTTTTTATTTTAAAGAAATGGGAGTTGTTCCACATACATTGCTTGGGGACAATTGTTTCTTAGAGCACACTGACGCCTCAACCCACTTTCAAGATACCAGGTGCTGGATACACGAAGAGGGATCAGCCACAGTGCTTTGCCTCTCCCAGCATAAACATTATGAAGAAGAAGAAGAAATCACAGCCCATGTTCACATGTGACCGTGAACACTGGCCCAGAGGCAGGGCATTCTAAAGCAAAGGGCAGTATTTTACAAAGCACGGGGAGAAGTGTGGGATCCAAGACTCCGGAAAGGCTCCAAAGCCTGAAGCATTTTGAGGGCTGAATGAGACCCACCCAGTAGCGAAGCCAAGAGAACACATTCCAGATGCAGAAAACAGCATTTTCAAAGGGAGGCTCTGAAGGATGCTGTTTTTAGAGATTAGCAATTAATCCATTAGTCATCTCCTTTCATATTTATTTGAATACGTTTTTCACTGGAAAACAAAGAAGATACAAGATGATATCAGGATGTTCTTACTAGAAGTTATAGTTCTTGTCCATGGAATGTTCCAAGTTGACTGGAAGCTCATATAAAAACGCTTGGAGAAAATTAAAATTTAAAGGAAATAACTTCTTGAGCTGCGCTAGCCTCGGATTACCATCATTTATTATATGATTTGAGGTTGAGTTCTTATCATTTTCATTTCTATCTTCTGAAAACCTAGCTCAGTTCCTGGTTCATTGTAGGTGTTTAAAATATTTATTGAATAAGTGAAAACAAATTACAATATTTTAAGCAAGGTGATGTTCAGTTTTCTCACCTGGAAATCTGGGCTGATGTGGGCCAGTGAGGCACAGACTTGGGTGTGAAGCTGGGTTCAGACCTGGAAAATGGAGCTGCTCACAGACAGTGAAGATGAAACAGGACATACATGGAACTTAGACTACAGAGAGGTGCATGCAAGTAAATATTAGCTAACATTATGAACATCACAAAAAGATAATTTTCTTTAAAATGCTACAATAGTAGCTCTCATACAGATACAAAAATAAGTCCATGATGAAGATGGTACTATCTCACTCCTGAGAGGATTAGTGATGATTTGCTGCCAATTCAGAGATGATTCCAAAGAACAGGTACATTTACAGATCAGGAATATTGACATAAATGTGTTAATGGAGGGAAATGTAGCCTCTTCTGCAATGGACAAAATTTCTCCATCTGTAAATGAAAATCACTTTAGATTGCTTTCAGTTATGTATAATGTATAAAGTTGTACAGTATCTCCCATAAATGGAAAAGCAGGGAACTTGGATTATTTTTCTATCATCCTTGTATAATTTCCACTGAGGGAAAATTTTCTCTAGATTGTCTTTATTATTCCCTATGTACCATTGTTCATGTAGTACTAGATGAAATAATGATGTTATGTAAAGAGAAGTATTTTTTATTTCTTTCCTTTTTCTAATAATGTTCTCTTTTTTATTTTCATACCGTTATTCCTTTTTTAACATATGTTTAAATTGTTAATTTATTTCTGTAATAAAAATATCAATGAATGTATTGCTTCTTCTACTTATAAGGTCACTGCATGCTCAGTGTAAAAAGTTGACTAACATAGAAAAGTACAAAGATGAAAGTAAAATCTTCAACAATTCACTATCTGAAAGTACTCAGTATTGAGGCTATCTTGAATAAGTATGTTTAAGATCACACTACATGTGTTTTGTAATCTGATTTGTTCACACTTTAGTATTTATCACTGATTTTTCATGCTAGGAAATATCACCATCTTCTTTTAACAAATGGACAATATTCAAAAGTAGCGCGTATATTTTACTAATGACTTCTAAATTAGTATAGTTTTTTTTCCAAATTTTTCATCCTATAGTAAATCATTCTATTGTTTTTTAACTGAGATTGGAAGAGCAGACATACATAGAAGAACTTCTGAGAATGAGTACATTCCATTACCCCTTCTACCTTTTCATTTCTTTAAGAAGCAAAGAGGTCTCACTATGGTGATGTCCAAAAGAAGCTTCTGAGATGTGGATTCATGAGAAAAAGCTTACAGATATGAGACATCACTGTTGGCTTTGTGAAAGCTGACATCCTGTTTGTCATCAGCACGAATGATCTTCCCTCCCAAACCTTGAGAGGTGGTGTTAACTGAGGAGTTGGATAAATGGCAAAGGACAAAATGTGAACCCAGTCATACTTGGCCTCTGTGGGAGCTGTCTCCAAACAGACTGGGCTCTTTGGCTATAAGTACCTGTCCATTGCTTACAGTTTCCCTAGCTTCCTCAAAAGATCCATGAAGAAAGGGACAACATGTTATTCATCTCTGTACTTCTTGGGATCATCTAAACACCTGGTGCATGGTAACTCCTTACCACTACCTGCTTTGCTGACTGAATGAGTGAATAGCTGTAGTCCGACACAAAAATCTCCTCATGAGCATCATCAAAAGTTTTGTAACTGCTTAATCAAAAGAACTTCCTCTTCTCTACCAACAACTCCTGAAGAGGAAACACCATCAACCAAATCTCTTAGATTAGGAAGAACAAAGCTCAACTTGAACTCTTGCATCCCCAGTGTCACCTCACTTTCTTTCTATTATCCAGTAATAAAATCTACGGCTTTGACTGTCATGACCTTTTCCTCTTCCCTCTTTCCTCCAGTCTTACTCAGATTATTGCTTCTCTCTTGCACTACCTAACAGCCACATTAGGGGTCTCCAGTGTCACTGTTTTCCATTCTTTACCAGGAGAAGGACAGTCCTTTGCAAACTCAGATATGAGCAAGTTGTTCCTTTACTTAATATTTTATGACTAACTCCTTTTACCCATAGTTCTTAATCCCCAGAGTTCTCAAACTTGCACCAGAATTACCTAGATGCCACATTAGAACATGGATTGCAGGAAGCCACACCCTTGGATTCCATAAGCCTACAGTAGAGCTTGATAACTTGCCTTTCTAAAAAGTTGCCAGGTCCTATTGATCCTTTGAAAACCATTGCCAGTATTTGTTTCCTGTTTTATTGGCAAATAATGATTCCAATTACTATTTTAATTTTTAATATCGGGGTGGGGGACAGAGAAGGAAGAAACAGAGCACGGAATTCATCACACAATTTCTGGTGTGAGTTTAACTTTACTGCAATTTCAACACAGTTAAAAAATTATAGCTTCCTGGGCATTTTCGTATGAATCTCAGAGCCTGGCTTCATCACAGTTCGCTTTGGAGTTATATCACACAGCGGTTATTCTCACCGTAATTTAGCACATGGGTGAACTGCTTCATGGTTAGTGAGTGGAAAAGATGCCCCTAGACTTCAAGTCTGCTTCTCCTTCCCAGACAATGAAGCCAATGGAAATTCTGTCTCCACTGTAGACCCAGCTAAAGCTTCCCAGTTTACAACACACTTGTTTCCTGATCCTCTTCAGATTCCTTGCTGCTCCTCTCCAGCTTCTCCTTTCCATTTGCATTTTTATGACTTTGGGCCCTTCCAGTTGATGACCGGAATGTGTTTTCGCTACCAATGAGTTCAGCAGAAATCTCGAATGGTTGATATCGCAGCAGACAGTGTTTCATTATGCTCTCTTGATTTCAACAGAGAAATCCCTGTTATTGAGAGAAACCAAAGCATTCAGTGAGTATTGAGTTACTGAGTTACGGCCCCAAAGCGGAGACCACAAGGGAACTGGACTCCACTGAGAAAACGCATGGGTGAGTGTGGGTACCTGGGAAAGCTTCCGAAAAGAGCTTATGATCAGCATCAATAGACACGTGTGTTTTATGGATAAGAGTAAGTGTATTCATATTTCTAAAGTGCTTGCAAATCTCTGGCTCAAGTGTACCCTTTAGATTTGCTTTCAGGGCTCTCCTTGAAATAATACGCCATTTTCCAGGCAGGAAATACTGCGTCTGAATTTCCTCAGGCCGCTGCTCATTGGTGACAGGTTATGTCTTCATTGTGTAAGACCCCGAAACACTGTTTCATAGCATTCCTCCAGCAAAGAAAACTAAAAGTCGTGGTAAGAGTGGTTTCAGAATCCTCATGTCTGAGATATGCAGCCAGTCATGAACTATAAAATAAATAAGCACATATGATTTTGGAAAGATAATTAAGCTGGGAAGGAAGAGAAGAGCCTTCCAGATGTAAAGGTCAAATGAGGGAAAGGCCACAAGGTAAAAGGTGCCATGGGTTGTCTGGGCATTGATATGGGTGACACAGGAGAGACGGGTCCATCGAGGCGACCAGTGGGCCAGGTTAGACCCTGTTCAGTCAAAATGTGCAGTGGATCTATATTAAGCTGGCATCAGATACATGTACAATTTTATATTCTAGCAAGTTCCTCTTTTATTAAACAGTCTTCTTTCATTGTATTTTATTTTATTAGTACATGTTTGTAACACATGCAGTGTACAATCATCTTGGGGACTGGCTACATGTACGTATGAGAGCTTAGGGTTTTAAATCCCCTTTCCTCTCTCTCCTCTTCTGGTTCCCAGTCATGTTTTTTGTACCTGTGATACTATTTGTCTTAGCACATGTTATGACTTATCATGTTTGCACTGATTGGGGATGTTAGGTTCTAGTACACAGCACATCTTTATTCCTCTCCTTTCCCTTCCCCTTCCCCTTACTTCCTTACACCCTTTTCCTAGGGCCAAGATCATTCAATAGAACTTTCTATAAGCACCCTCACTCTTCCAGTTTTTCTCAGATTGCTCTGATCGATCTCAGATTTTGAGCTTGTTATTATTACTGTTACAGATGATGCCAATAATCAGAGCACATAATTCTATTTATGCAATTAAATCCCCATGGTGATACTGGGGACAGGGCACCAATGATTTTATTATTTACAGATGGAAATTTTATCACCAGTACAGACAGAAATCTTGAAATCTTGAGGCTTACAGATTTTAGGTGATGTAAGAAGTGATACCACAGGGCACTCTACAATATTCCTGTTTATGATGATTTCTTTGACAGTCTCTTAGTGTTTCTTTCAAGGGCTCCCTGTGCCCATATCCACGAAGTTACAGTCTACTCTAGGCTTATCTCAACTTCTGATAAAATATCCACCTTACTTCCCTTCCTGCATTTTTTAATATAACCAGCAGACACGTTTCATCTACTAGATTGAGACCAAATTGTGACTTTTTTAGACAAAGTGAGGAACATTAGTGGTCCTCTTCATGTGATATGTTTCAGCTTGACTTATTGGGATAATTTTGTTATTCTGATATTGTCACCTAAATGCTAACTCTCCTATACTTGGCTCACCCTTGAACTTGAGAGGATGAGCTAACAAGAACTTGAAAAGCAGACGGCACTCATGTTTCTACAGTACACTTGCCAGACTTTGAGGAGATGGAGAAGGACAGTAAGCTAAAGGAAAGCCTTTGAAATATAAGGAGTCTCAAAAATTGCAAATAAAATGACAAAAATTTCACAATTTTATTGGCATTCTATTTCACCAATTTCTGAAAAACAAAAACTTGTCTACTTTCATCTGGAGAAGACCAGACAATATGATGAAGAGACTCAAAGCCCTTCATCTTTGTACTAAATACAACAATTTACCTTTCACTTGTACACATTTTGGTCACACCAACTATTTTGTTACCTTCAGACTGAAGTGGGCCCCTCTTGTATTTCTGCTTTGTCAAGTTCTGGGATACAAGAACATCAGCCTTCTGCCTGCCCTCCAGGAAGCCACTGTCTGAAAGAAATTGATTCGAAAACAGTAGATGTGCTAAAAGACACAGATGTTCAATCCATGTCATTTAATGGAATGAGCCATTCTTTGACTTCCTACTTACTCCCTTTTGAGTTGTTTTGGCAAATGCAAATTTTCTGAGTTGTCTTTTCATGAATAAGTGTTCTATGAGCATAGAAGGTATTTTACTATCTTGTTTTAGTTTTTATTTATATTAAATGATGAGCTTGTTATATTTGAAGTATGGAAAGTTTGGGGGTAAGAAGTCAGAAACTAATTCCTTCAGCTCCTGTCCTCCCTTGAATAGAGCAAACTTACCCATATTGAAATCAATTTGTTTTAAAACATGGGTCCTTCTTCAGAGAGTTTTGGATAGAGAACTTGGCAAGCAGGCCCTACCTGCCAGGCAGGAAGTTATATTTAGAACTGTGTGAAACTTTATTTTCCAGTTTCAGGCATACTCAACTCTTGTAGCCGAATTCCAACACTCACACTTCCACATAAAGAGAATTTCTGGGATTTCTTGTACCTGGTAGATTCTTTGACAAACGTCTTCACCAAATTCAGGATAATCTGACACCAGCAAGGCCCCCACTGCTCAGAGATGCTGTATTGTTGTTTGGCCAAATTAAACAAGTTCGCTCTGTGTCACTCCTTAGCTTGTCTGCCAGTCCAACCAGTGTCTGAAGAAGAGCTCTCTGGTGTTTCAGATCATATAACAGAAAGAACAGACATGCAAAATACGCCGGAGAGAGAAGCAGGAGATGGAGTGAAAGAAGAAATGGTACTAATGAGAGACCCACTGTGTTTACTCAACTGTGTTGCTGCAGCAAGCACAATGATCTTTTAAAATCTGAAGTGGCTCCAGCACATTATCATATCTGCATAAAAATCCAGGATTTGTCTTTATGCCTTCTTTCTGTGTGACGTTGCTTTGTTCCTAAACATTTTTGAGAAGTGGTACGATAAGTTGAATACTGTAATGTACTAGATAGATACCAGCTCCTTCTGCTCCTCTCCTAATTCTTCTCTTGCTTCATAGATAGGCAGTCTTGAAAAGATTGCTTAACATATCTGATCTTAAAATCTGTTATGTCTTACATGAAATTATACTAAATTATCTGCTGCATACCTTCCAAGAGCAGTTGTAAGGAAGCAGTGAGATTTTGGATCCAACAGATGTGATGAACACACAAAGCTGTAGTGGAGTAGGTAGTCAGCAAATGCTGAATCACTGAATGAATAAATCAGTAAGTGCAACACATAAAGGAACAAATTTTGTATAGAATGAAGTAGGACATGGCAGTAGTCTCATCTGAAGAAAGCTGAACTGTGGGACTTGTCAAAAGCCTTTTATATTCACAGTGATTCTTCATAAAAGGGATTATTGGCAAAGCATTTCCCAGGACTGGTCTTAGAATACACCTTCACTAACTGTGATCAGTGCTAGTCAAGGATGATGTGACAAACTCTTCAGTAGGACTCTGTCTATTGCTCCACAGCTGTAAGTAGACACCAAAGCTGAAGAGAAGAATTAATTCATTGCCTAAACATCTGTGGAGAACCATGAATAACCACAGACACCTCCCTTGGGCCCTAATGCAAAGCCACTTAAAGAGCTCTGTTCTTTCTTCTATCAGCACAGTCCTTTACTCCCTGCCCCTAGCAGTTGAGCTCCCAGGCCCTGGTCTTTGGTAAACAGATGATGTAGAATAAAGTAGCAATGTTGTGAATGTTAAATGACCTGGATACCCCAAATGCTATAATAGGGCCTATACTTTAATCCTATTGTTTCCAGATCACAGTTTTTTAATCTACCTGCCTAGACCTACAGGTAGAAAAGCATGGTGCTACCCAGCCCTGCAGCTGTTTCCCCATAATCTGTGGTGTTTGCTGGGAATCAGCCTTAATCCCCTCAAAAGATGTCAATATGCTTGTTAAGACCATCTCAGTCTGCATAATCCCACCCTAGTTACTGTCCTCATCTTCCATTGAGAGCCCCTGGTCTTCTCGCTCTTGTATATGTTTTTGTACTTGAAATTTTCCAGGCTAAATTTAATAATAGCAATTAGAGCCAAGGGTCCACTTTAAATGCAAAATTTTACACTAATCTGTCCAGAATTTGTAAAATTGAAAGAAAAAACTATCACCTGAAAAGTCACCACCAATTTCATCATTTGACAGGCACACACAACTAAGGTGTTGAAATGTTTTCCTAGTTTGCATAACATTAAATTTTAATCTGGTAGGCTATATCAAATCCTTAAAGAGACAGAAAATTGATATACTGTGTTTAGTTGTCTACACTGTCAAGCTTTTCAGAATTTTCCATGCTAGTTCATACAGAAGCAATAATAAACACACACAAATCCATGAATAAGTGTACTCTAATAAAACTTTATTTACAAAAGCAGGCAACAAGCTAAGTTATCATTTGCTGAACCCTGTAGTAGAGAATTTATGAACTGAAATTTTAAAGAAAATTTTCTTGGCTTTTTATTACTATTATAAAAGATTACACTTGTTATAAAAATATACAAAGCATGAATAAAATTAATTATCATCTTCAGATAATTATTATTAAATTAGTATGTTTTCCTTTAGATTTTAAGAGATTGTTTTATATATTATAAACTTACTGTTTAATTTGCTATCCTGTTTTAGCCTTAAAATGACTTTGGGAACTTTTAGTATGTTATTTTAAACTTTCTTGTAAGCATTCTTTTAAATAGCTATATAATATTTCATTGGGAAAATAAGCCCAAGCAAAAGTTACATAAGTAAACCATTCCCCCTTCATTAACTGTTTGGCTTATATTTCAGTCTTTTCACTGGAAAAAAAAATACTACAAGTGTTTTCTCTACTTTTCATTTATTTTCACAGTTTGGTGTGTTAGCTTTCTCATCGCTGTACCCAAACCCTAGACCACAGTTAAAGGAAGAGGGGTTTATATGGCTCAGATTTCAATGGGTTCTAACCCGAGCTGCCTGGCTACAGGGGAAAGCAAGGCAGAAATGACAGAGGAAAGATGTCTGCTCCCTGGCAGCCTTGGAGCAGAGGGAGAGAGGAGGGAGCCTGGGACCAGGACACACCCATGTTGACAATGGTTGGCCCCACCTCTTACAGCAGCTATGAGCCAACCTGTTAACCTATTGATTAGGATACTGACTAGTGTAGCAACTCCATGATCCAGTCACCTGCTCAAGCCCCACTGTGAACACGTGAGATTGGGGGATATTTCAGATATTTAGTCTTAAAAGTAAATTATTGGATAGAGTTTTTGAATACTTGAAAGCTCCTATTATATTATCTTCAAATGAGTTTCCAATGGGGGAGGTCATTGTCATCTACATTCCCAACAGCAATGAATAACCAGTTGTTATGGTTTATATCTAGATGTCCCCCAAAAGCCTCTAGCGATCATAGCTGGGGCTTGGGGGAGGTGATTGGATTACAGGGGGCTCACAGCTGACTTGCTCTTAAGAGGTGGCAACTAATTGGAAGAGGAGGGTCACTGGGCATGATCCAGAAGGGTTCATCTGCTTCCTGGGCTCCTCCCATACACTCTGCTTCCTGGCACTGTGTTGTAAGTAGTGGTTCCTCTCCCATGCAGTCTTGCCTTGAAGCCACTGGACCATGGACTGAAGCTTCTACAAACTATTAGCCAAGATAAGCTTCCCATCCTTTGAGTTGGTGTTTGGTGCGGTGTGTCAGTGACAAAGGAAAATGACTAAGGCACCAAGCTTATTTTAAAGCATATTTATCATCACCAGGACTTACTGGAGAAAGGGAAAAAATTCTGTTGTATTTTGCAAAAAGTGATATTATTGTTTTAATTTATAGTCTGCCTTAGGCACATCCCTGTTTACTCCCCAGTAACACTTGGTTGTGTTTATTAAGGACTTATATGTGGGAGATTGCACAAAATATTTTCCATGCATTATGGTTTCAATCACATAGTGACAGCACGTTCTTATTATTCTTCTTTTACAATAAGAGAGCTAAGCTTACGGAAAGCACAGTGCTGTATCTCAGTCAGTCTGAGTGCTAGGGGCCATGGCAAGCTCAGGTGTGCCTGCCTCCAAAGCCTGATATTGACTGTTGATGCTGTGGTCCTCTTCTGTCTCCCCTGATCTCTGCCCTGGCTTGGATTCTTAGCCGTGCACCCTTCATTGGTGTCTTTCTGATGTTTCTGTTGAGGGGCCCCTGGTGGATATCTCTTTGGGCTCCTTGAGAGTCAGCTTTTGAAGTGGCATCCCTTGCTCTCCCCTTAGATCCCCCCATGTCTGCAGGCACAGTGAGTGCACACACACACACACACACACACACACGTAAGATTTTAGATGACAAAACTTTCTTCCAAAATCCTTCCCAGTAAAGGAGAGACAAGGCTTCAAATGACAACTTCCTTCTGTGCAGAATTTGATTTTAATGTTGTAATTCTTTTACTGAAGCAGTTTTTTTTTAAAACTTCAGCACTACTTACCATTTTCCTGTCAGTGTACAAATTTTTTCTCCTAAGAGAAATTTACGTAGCTAATTTACATAACTACTATAGGCCCAGTTTTAAACTTTAGCAGGATAAGTTCAGGTTATGCAATTTTAATAAAGGTGGTGCTCTCTCTTTCGTGTGTCAGTGACTTTATTGTCAGATCTCTTTTTCCTCCAGGCAAATGAGCTTCAAACAACTGGCACTGCTCTGGCCTTCCTGTGCTCTTGCATGCCCTTTCATTTCCCTTTGGCTCAGGTCAGGAATCATATATTTGAATACAATTTATCACTTAGCTTTTAAATTTGGCTGTTGTTTATATTTAAATAAATGCTTGATTCTGAAAAAGTACACTTCTACAGTTTGTGTCTCCCTGCAAGAGGCATTCATTTAAAACTAATCTCCTTTTGAAGTCTGAACAGGGTTGGGCTGATGCCATTCTGTGTCTTAATCAGGATGTTTTGAGTTTGAAGCTACATGACTTGAGTACCTCTGTGGTCATGACAGACCCTCCACTCAACTCCTGCCTCCACTCAGATTCCATCCTTCAACCTCTCTGCCTGGACTTCCAGGCAGATAGAAATCAGCCCTTACCCAGCCCACTGCCTGTTTTCCCATTATCTGCTCTCCAAATGTTTGTTCAAAATCAGACTCAACACCACCCAAGAAGATGACTGGGCAGGACCATTGCCTGTCTCGATAATTCCACTAAGAATCGCCCTTACCTTTTAGGAAAGTCATCCTCCTGGTGCTTCTTACTCTTGCTTTCTTCAATTGAACTCAAAGTATTCCAAGCAAATATTTCATAATATTTAATAATAGCCAGTATTGCTAATGCCATTTTTTAAGGGGAGAAATTTGGAAGTAAGTATCTTTAAGGAATTATGAAACTGAAAAGAACTACTGATAATCACCAGTGATTTTATTACTGGACAGGCACTTTCTTCCAGGAGATAAAAGCATTTCTCCAAATGAAATGCCAGAAATTCTCTGGACTTTTAATTCATCATAACTCCATGCACGCAGAGGTAGGTCCTCAGAGACTTGTGCTTTGGTCAAGAACATGGCCACAATTCCACCTCTCTGGAGTAATCCTCAATATCCTGATGAGCCCCAGGTAGAGAGGTCTCTTCCTGGGTCAGAGGTACCTTTCTTAAGGTGTGTAAACAAAGTCTCATCTAGCTAGAACAGAGAGGGTCTCACTCTCAGGCAATGAGATTAGGAGATATGAAGGTAAGGACATAACTTCACCTTACTTTTGTGGCCATGCTTTGAAAAGGATCTTGGACTTACGTCAAGTTCAGAGAATCAAGACAGCACGCTGACTGTGGCATGACTTCAAGTTATCGCAAGACTCAGTTGAATGTTTGACACCACCACGTCTCTAACACATGACTTTGCTGCCTAATTCCAGATCTTTTCTGATCTCTCCATCTGGGCACAGTTTTCCTGACAGCAGAACCATAGCTATTCTGCTACAGTTGAAATCGAGCATTTCTGGGTTTGAGCCTGCAGAGGCCTCTTGTGAGTTGTGACTACTTGGGCAGATTTCATGACCTGTTTAAGCTCCGTCTCCTGTACAGATAATAATACCTCTTGCAGTCTGCTTGCAAGTCTTTAAACATCCTGAAGTACATGAAAATTCAAAGCATAGTTCTTGGAACACGGTAAATGTTCATCATGTTATTTCTTGCCTGCCTATCTTTTTCTCTTGTTATTCTTTCTCTTTCACCTTTTTTTTTTTTCTTTCTTGGGGGAAGTCTTATATCTTTCCTCCATGGAAACTCTATTATTAGTGAAATCCACCCTTTTCTTACAAACACAGACTTGTTTGGAGATGCAAGTTGGAATTAAGAAAGGAGGTAAGATGTGTGTGTATTATAGACTAGGAATGGGGAAAATTTAAAAAGCCATGTAAAGGGTCCAGTTTGAAGATGAATTTTCAGAGACATCTCCACAGATCCTGGCGAAGAAGCTGACCCTGGGTTTGGGTTCTCCAACAGTCATAATCCAAATCTTATCTGCACACTAGTGACTATCATCCTTGACTTTTTCCCATTTGTGTAGCACTGGCTCTTCTGGTTCTCAGACCATGATCCCCAGAGTACTAACATGAGCATCTCCAGGGAATGTGTGAGGGATGCCAGCTTCTGGGCTCCACATCTACTGAATCAGAAATGCAGATGGGACCCAGAAGTCAGTTATGTTTCAAGATGCCCTCCTGGTGATCCTGTCAACCTTTCCAGTTTGAGAACCAGTCTTTCACTAACCCTAGTTCAGAATTCCCCTGCTACACCAGGAAAGCAAAGGACATGGCATTGTCCAGGCTTCACGGATGTGCTAACTTCAGGTTAGCTAATGCCCACTTAAATTCAGCACTCCAGGCTTTGACACTGATGCAGGTAAGGATGTGGATTCACCTAACTTGTTTCCCCTTGAAGTAAACATTCGCAGTGAACTTTTCTACTTCCATCAAGTTCCTCTGGAAACCCTCTCTTGGATCCTGCTCAGAGGATGTCATGAAGACCAGGCAGGCATGCAGGTCCTGCTTCCCATATCATAGGGTTTATGTGCTATAGAAATCAGGGTTATATATTATCATTGTTGTGCTGCCTCACTCCAAGGCATTCAAGATAAATATTCCACCTCAGGAAAAATGAATATGAAAAATTTCAATGCTTACAACTGCCCTAAAAACTATATATATTTATTCATATACAAATTATGGGATATATATATATATATCCCATAATTTGTATATGAATAAATTACATTTTCTATTACAAATTATGTCATCAAGAATGAGATTGATTGCTACAGTGGATGCTGTTGCATCCCCCTCATCCAACCCTGTGCTGAATTCCCCTGAGGCTCACAGCTTCTCACTGCAGGTTCCTCTCTTGCCTTAGGCACAGCAGCACAGCAGGGCAGAGACCACTCCCACAGGGTGATGCAAATCATGGGTAGGAGTCCTACCTCCCAGTGCCTTAGCAGAACAACCTGAGGTAGAGTTTTCACGGTTAGTCAGCCGGCCCCACCAAGGATGAGAGCCAGAGGAGGCCCACAGTGATCATGGCTCATTCCAACACTTGAGTGCTTTGAACCCTGTCTGGCTTGTTTTCCCCAGCCCACACCCTGCTTTGTGATCATATTCCAAATAAATTTCATCCACCAAGGGGCTTGTTTTAAGAGTAGCTTCAGAGCCTGTAGGAAAGCTGTGGGGGACTGCATTAAGGTTGTACATACAAGTTAAGGCAGGCTAGGTTTCTTCTTTCTACCATAGTGCCAGAAAGTGTAAAATCTGATGTTTGGTACTTAACTCGCTTCTCATTACTATCCCCCAATCCCCAAGCATTGCCCCAACATCTAAGAAGTGATTGGGACTTGTTTGGAAAGTCAATTGCTGTTGAAATCTCACTTTCCCCAAGCCTCTCCATCTTTCACATAGCAAGTGAAGTTCTGCAACACACTCTCACGGTTCCTATTACTTGCTGATCTCCCAACACCTACACAACATGCATGAGGACACACAGCCTGACAAGTAGTAAGATTTTAATTTGGTGAATGAATAAGATGATCATGTAGTACATTTTCACAGTAGAAAACTAGGACCTTAAATTTTGAATCTTACCAGAAGTCCCATCCCTGATAAACCATGCAGGAAGGTACAAAAGTATCAGATCTTTGTGGCTTAGCTCCTCTCTTTCCTTCTCTTCCCGGTACTGCCATTAATGTTGCATGTTTTCCCAATATTTCTCAATCACTGGAAGAAAAATTATGTAGTTAGACTAATCTATTATTATGAGTGCTAGTCAAAAAACAAACAAACATAAAAAACATTGCCCAGAACAAATTTATACTGAAAAATTCCAGCTTGGGTGTTTTGACAAAAGAGGCCTTTGATAGCTGAATATGAAAAGTATGAAGTTTGGAGTCTTACACACGTGGATGGATTGTGACGAGAAGAACAACTAGAAGTCAGGACCTTTTGAGGGTTATTATAATTTCCAAGCCACAGCATTCTGAAATGATTGCAAATTCTTATGACATTCTTTTATCTAGGGATCAAACAATATGTTTGACAAATCTCTTATGTACAAATCTCTCATCTATTTGCTTCTTGCAAAAAATGAGACTTTATCTTCCTCCAGAAAACTGGCTATCCATAAGAAATCAAATATTAACAAATGCTGGTGAGGTTGCAGGGAAAAAGGAACCTTTCTAGATTGGTGCTGGGAATGTAAACTAGTACAACTACTATGGAAATCAGTATGGTGAGGCCCCAACAAACAAAACAAACTAGGTATTCCACTTGAACCAGCTATTTCTCTTCTAAGTATCTTCCCCCAAATAATTAAATGAATCATATTACAGTAATGCAGGCATATCTGTGTTTATAGCAGCCCAATTCATAAGAGCTAAATCTTGAAAGAGGCCTATATGGCCATTGACACACAAACAAATGAAGAGAATGTGGTAAATATACACAGTAGAGTATTACTCTTCCATAGAGAAGAATAAACACTTCATTTATAGGAAAATGGTTGTACTTTGAGACCAGGTTAAGTGAAATAAATCAGATGCACAAGCTTAAATTTTGCCATGATTTCTTTTATGTGAGAAACACAAAATATGAAGAGCAAAATAAAGATAGGTAATAGTAAAAAGGAAAATAGATCTTTGGCATAAAAGAAGGGAACCAGAAGATGGAGAGAGGGAAAAGGAAAGGAAGGGAGCATGCATTTTACAATTGTTTACATGTATAAGCTGCAGCTTGTTCCTTTTTTAAATCCTCTTTCCTCCCCTCCTTCTCTTGTCGTCTAGCTCCCTTTTCCTTCTTTTCATTCTGATTGACATTATTAATGTTCTTTCATGTTTATGACATGTGATGTCCACACTCATGGCAGTTATTAGGACAATTCCTTCTCCAATGTTAAACTGACTTTGACTACCTTATGGCAAAACAAGCATGGCCATGAGGTAGTATCACTTTGTATACTACTGTATTATGTAGACGGATGCTAAGGTTTTGCATCTGTGCTAATGAATGATAATATATATATATATATAT
>NW_022900917.1:70248984-70288120 GCF_012274545.1 Fukomys damarensis
ATATATATATATAAATTTTTTTTTTTTTTTAGTTTCACAGGTTTGTTATTAAGATTATTCTGCCCTCACAAATGCAGTTCAGAGGGAATCCTCTTTTTTCAGTATTGGGAAGTTTATTTAAGATAGGATTATTTCTTCCTTGAATTTTCAGCAGTATTTCTCCAGATAACCATCTAACCAGATATTTTCTTGGTAATCCAATTTTAAATACTATTTTGATTTCATAGGAATGATGAAGTTGTCTATTTCTTATTGAGTAAAGTTATAAAGTAAACTTTATATTTATGGGAATCTATTTTACCAATGTTTTCATATTCACTAAAATATAGTTATTCTTAATAAATTTCTCAGTTTCTTCAACTATTGCACTTCTATGATTTTTTTTTAACCATTTTTGGTGCACTTGTGCATTTTATTGGTTTTTTTAATGAACCCTCTTTTGGCTTTTCAGAATTCCACCACTGTAAATGTATTTCCCAGTTTACTGTGCCCAGCATTTCCCGAGAACCACTAAGAAGAAATAGCAGTCAACAAGAAACTCTCAAAAGTAGAAGACATTAATGATTCTGTGATGTTCTGTAGACCGTTTCTACCCCAGAACTCTCATGTTCTGGGAGGAAGAGATCACTTAAATTCTATAGGAAGTCAACTAGAATGAAGCAAGAGACAGAATAGAAGAAAAACTATTAGAGAAAAAAATGAAAAAATGTTATTAAAAATATAATTCTAGGGGCCAGGGATTTAGCTCAGTGGTTCTGCCGCTTGCCTTGCAAGAGCAAGGACCAGAGTTTGATCCCTGGTACCCCCACAAATATATGTAGATATATAATTCCAAAAATTAAATCTCCTCCTGAGGATTTTACGGATAGCTTGGAAATGTTAGGATGAGAGACAATTTTAAATTTCTTTCTCTATGAGCTATCAAGTCTTGATTTTCTTTGAAGAAATAAAGGACAAAATGACCTTATATCTGAGATACTGAGGACATTCAAACATTTGACGTCTGGATCCGCTAAGGAAATCACGTCAGAACTTAACATTGGGCTCATTTACTTCACCATAGGAAAAAGCAAATAAGAATAGGCCCCCTTCAGGACACTCTAGTCCTATTTCTTGACATGCCACTATCAAGGAGTTTAATCTTAGGAACCTCTCCAGTTGGCAGTTAGGAAACTAAGACATTCCAGAGAGAGTGCAACATGATACTACACTGGGTCCTGCAGGCTGTAATGAGTTCATTTTCTTCCAAGGTTGTGGAAGTCAGGAATGATATGTCTCATTCAGAAGAACATGTCTATAGACCAAATTATTTCTGGTGTTTTGGTTTCTGGAGCACCTGGATGGGTGCTTTCCCATCCCAGTTCAGAGATGGTGGTGACAGAATTAAATATCAGCAATTATGAGACTTTTACATGGGCTACTCCTTATTGTTCTTAACCTTGGGATATTTATTTTGTTCTATTTGGTTCATTTTGCAAAGCAGTAATGTTGAATTTCTTCTCCAAGGTTTTGTTTCAAACAGACTCTCTCTGTTTCTGCATAAAAGTAGAAAACAATAGCAATTAAGTAGGCATCATAGGTATTCACAGAAAGAAACTTTTCATTGTCTCATCATCTTGCGCTGACTGCCACCCCAATCTGTATATTATGTACTCTTTTTTATGTTTCTACTCTACATTGTGTTGTAAACATTTCCTTATGTCCCCATAGTATTTGTGATAATTGCTCTTAAACTACACGGTATACTATAATTTGCAAGCTACTTTGGAAATTCAGGTGATATCAATATTACCATTATACGTAAGGTTATAATGATTCTTTCATACCCTTGCTACTCTTTTGCTATAGCATAACTTCCTTCACATAAATTCATTGCAATGGAATGCTTGGTTCAGCGTATTAATGCATTTCTTAAAACTCATATGAACCAGGGTTTGACAAGATGGGTATTGCGCCCCATAAGACAATCGTGGGTGTGCTAGTCCTACTGCTTTCTGCAAATGCCTGCAGTTGTGAGGTATTGGTGGTATGTATAGTCATGAGCACAGCTGTCTTCCAAATGACTGCAGTGACATTTTAATATCTTATACTCAACTCAGAGGACATAATTCCTTCCAGATATGAAATACTATCTTTGCCAGAGGCATCTCACTATTGTTACCTTCACTTTTAAGATGCAGTACTTGGTATTATTTAATAAACAAACAAGTCTGGAATACTTGCTATTTATTTTTGTCAACTTGATTAGCCATCATTCAAAGTGATGTTCCTTCAGAATTCAGGACAGTCTCAAAGTCACTGTGTACTTGCAACTACTATTAGGAAATTCATATATTGGAAATGTTATAGAAAACAGCTGACAAATACTGGGGACAGCTGTGAGCTCTACTTTAAGGAAGAGGGTGTTTGGTGATTGTGAAGACAAACTGAGGCTGGCAGACTCATTTTTCAGTGCTGCAGGTTGTCTAAGACACAGGCTGTCCAGAAAAACATCATTTTTGCATACACACAATTACCACCATTTGAAGACTTTAGCTTCATTTACAGAAATCAAGCGATAGGACTATTAGGAGATTAGCTTCTGGAAAACTAGAAAGAGGCCTCTGTGTACAAACCCAGTGAGGAATAAAATTAATCAAAAGAGATCAATAATTTAGATATCTACTAAAGATTTTTACTGGAGATTAAATCCATAATTGTTAAATATGCCCTCTGTAGTCTTCTCTTAAAAATATTTCCCAGATAATCTCATCTGCATTTCTGTTCCTCAGAAGACCGAGTGCTACTTAAATTCCTACTGATATACTCATCCCCTTTGCATTCTCATGGTACATAGTTTGTCTTTTATTTTGGGGGGGGTCTTATATCCCTTAGCACATAGCACACTATAGGAAAAAAAACGTTGAATATAAATTATTAAATGTATGAGTGAGTAAATGGCTTTTATCCATGGTAGCTTCTAGACCTTTGTTCATTCTATGTATTCCAAATGAGTCTGGTAACCAGCTGGGTTGCAAATTCATGTTTTGTCAAGTTAAAAACAAAAGACAGTGCATAACAAAAGCTTCTGTTTTGTGTAAGTTCCTTCTGGACCCAAATCTGTGCTGAAAACATGTATGAACTAAAAAAAAAAAAAAAAAAAAAAAAAAAAAAAAAAAAAAAAAAAAAAAAAAAAAAAAAGAACACAAATCAATGGCAAATGAGTGAAAACAGACAGATTCTGTAGGGGAAATATAAAAATTGGAAGAAAACATTCCAGGGGTGAATTATATATTCTTTAAAGCTTTTAGCCTGATGGGAGACTGAATCAATGCTACCTGGGTAGTTAATACTCCATTGTCTTTTTGACAAGATTACATAATTCAGGCAAACAAAGTAACTGGAAAGTTAGTGGCTGGGGGATTTCTGGGAAAACAAGCACCAAAAAGATGGAGTTCAAATTGTTAACTGGAGGCTGAACTGTTTGGTGACTCAAAACAACATGGATAAAAATTAAAGAACAGATCTGCAATTCACTCAAGAATTGGACTTTTCAGTTTGAAGTCAACTAAGTTAACCTTGAGTTAAAACAAGAATATCAGCATAGTTGGAGGACTGTAACAATATCCAGAGTTTAGGATGCAGCCCCATGCTATTTCATAGCTCAGGATGATATATTTATTTCTAAGAGAAAAGACAATCATTAGAGGTCAAATCCAAGATAACCCCAATATAAGAATTAGTAATTAATAGATTTCATAGCAATTATTATAATTATTTTTAGTGGAATAGAAGATATTAATGTAGTTAGAATGAATGAAAAAGAATAGAAATTCTCAGTAAGTAATAGAAACCATAAACAAATGAAAATTCTAAAAACAAAAGCATAATAGAGTAATACTTCCGTTCCATTCATGATGATGAACAGGAATGCAGCCATCTTCCCATAATCATGGAATGAATTGAGTTAAACCAAGGTACCACTGTGATTGAAATAAAAGCCTTTCTTGAGTGGGCTTGTGTAGGTGAGATAGAAAAAAGGCAGTGAATTTAAAGGTGCATAAACAAAGTATATCTAGTCTGAAGTAAAGAGAAAGTAAAAAATTATTTAAAAGGAGATGCCAGTTTGTCTGGGACACATACTATTCTATAACACGGTTTAAAAAATATGTATTAAAGAGTAGAGGTGCAGAATAGGATAAGAATTTTACTTTCTCTCTTTATTATTGACACATACACAGTAATAACTCAGTTCAGAAATGCTTCTGTTCACAAATAATTCAGTTCTCAAACAAAAGTGCTTGACCGTACATCTGGTCACAAAATCCACATCGGGTGGCCATCTTCTCCACACAAACACAAAAGTGACTACCTTCCCCAAAATTGTAAAATGCATTGATTGTATACATATATTAGTTGTATACAATATAATGGGGTTCATGGTGACATTTCCAAACACGTATATAGCATGCATTGATCAAGTCCCCTACTCCTTTGCTCTCTTGTCCTCCCATCTTCTCTCCTTCTCATTTCCCAATAGTTTCTCTTCTATCTTCAGACTATCTTTCATTTATTTTTTTATTAATGTTTGCACATATGAGAGAAAATGTGGTATTTGTCTTTCTTTCCGTGTCTGGATTAAGATGTTTGACTTTTTAAAAAAAGGTAAGGATTCTCTAATTCCATGAAAAATGTAAATGTGCTAATTCATGATGCTCAGAAAAATGCAAGCAGGATAAATACAAATAAAGTAAATAAGTACATTTAACTAAGCAGCTGAAAAACCAAAGGAAAAGAAATCACAAGGCTATCTGAGAAAAACAATGCAAGACTTACAGAGGCACAGCAATTTAAAAGGCAGCTGACTCATCATAAGAAACTATGGAAGTCAAAAAACAGTGAAACATAATCTTCAAAATGTTGAAAACAATATCAGACAAAAAGCCTGTTAACCCCCAATTCTATATCCCAAAAACATATTCTTCAGAGAAAAGTTTTTAAAGATATTATAAGATAAAAATATAAGAGAATTTATAATCATCAGACTCATACAAAGCTCATGAAGTAAAAGGCAAGTGATATAGAGGGAAATTCAGATCTTCAGGAAAAAACGAAAAGTCTCAAAAATTCCAAGTATCTATGAAAACATAAAATTGCATTTTATCTTTTCATTCCTTTAAATGAAATATCACTATTTACTACAAGATTTTTAAAAAACATAAACATTTTAAATATATGACAATATGACAAACTTCTCTGGTGGAGAAGTGGATGTATGTGGTTGTACCCATTGCACATTTTCTTTTCTTTTCTTCTCTTTTTTGGTACCGGGGATTGAACTCGGGTCCTTGTGCTTGCAAGGCAGGCCACCAAACCACTGAGCTAAATCCCAGGCCCTATAACATTGCACATTTTCATATGAACTGGAACAGTATTAATTTTAAATACATGATTAAAAGAAGGTGGTGATCAGAAAAAACGTAGCCCTAAAGTCAAACTGCCTGGGCTACACTTTGGATACTTCCTTTCCCTGGCTATGTATCTTGAAGCAAGTTAAATATTTTCTGGACATCTATTTCGTACACATGAAGTGAATACCAAAGGACTTATGTGAGAAAATTGTCAATAGGATTTAGTTAAGAGGTACCACTAAAGTGTTTCATGTAGTTTCTCACACAGAATAAGTATTCATTAAATGCTAAGCTTCCCCCCTCCAGTTAGTAAGTTTTCTGTAAGAGAACATTTGAATTTACCAATAAAAAATGTCTTCATGGGCTGCCCTCCTGGTCTGGCACTGTGTGAGTGGATCAGGGAGGAAGCCTGCAACTCACTGGATGACTGTCTCACCCCTGCTGGCGGCACACTGCCGTCCACTCCATGCAATTGGCCTGGGAGGAGCCTGTGACCCTCCAGACAATTTCCACACCGGCACTGACCCTCCTCTGTACCCGCATCACATGCCCAGACCAGGGAGTGATCCCAGGACTAATGGAACAAGCATATGCAGCCTTGGCTGCTGGGGTCTGCTCAGCACAGGTCAACAGAGCGACAACCAACTCACCCACCTGACCAAGGAAGAGACCAACATCCAGGAGGATTATTTCAATTCAGGACAGAAGTATCATCCTACCACAGAGACTGGGTGAGAGAACCCTTAGGCGATAGCCTTGGAGAGGGAGAAAGCTAAGTGGAGATGTCCTGGGATCCTTTGAAAAACCTGATATCACACTAGGAAGTTCTCAGGACCTATATTCTGTTGAGGGAGGCCAGGCTTAGATGGTAAAATTGTGAGCGGGAGTGGTCCTAAAGAACAGAGTTGTCTAGTGGTATCTTTGACCTTTGGCATAGCTGCCCACATTCAGCAGAATCTAGGATGTCTGGAGTATTATAGGCTAATATACAGGGGTTCTGCCTGCACTAAAGTCCTAGTCTACTCAGTTCTGGTGAAGGGATGTACAGGAGTGGCTCCTAGGGTTTGGGCAGTTGTCACTTGATGCCATTGATGACAATGAATTTATTACTATAGCCAAGGTGATATAATAATAAATACCAACTGATTTTCTCTCTATGCCATTATCTGGAGTTCCAGGGGATATAATCAATTAAAAAATGGATATATGTACACACAGGATCATGGAGAAGCCAGGTAACAGAAGGTCTCCAAGGTCTCCTTAAAACTCTCCTAAGACACATACAATCAGGAGACATAGAGAGGAAAGCAAATGTCAAGTACCAGAATTCTACAAAAAAATAAAAATTAGCTGGGTGTGGTGGCACAGACCTGTAATCCCAGCACTTGGGAGGCTGAGGCAGGAGGATTGCTGTGAGTTCGAGACCAGCCTGAGCTACACAGTGAGTTCCAGGTCAGTCTCCACTACATAGTGAGACCCTGTCTCAAAAAACCAACCAACCAACAAACAAACAAATAAATAAAATTGATAGAAGGGATGAAGAAACTATATGTACACAAAGAAGAAATAAATAAAAATTTCACCACATTATCACTCAATATATCCCTGGTGAATTCAGGGGACATTCATAAAATATTGAACAACATCATCAAAATGATTCAAAACATGGAAAGATTCAACAAGGTGATAGAATTTTCAAAAGGATGTCAGGCAGAAATACATGAAATAAAAAAAAAACAATGCAGAATTCATAAATTTGTAGAAATAACCACTGTGAGGTAGAGTAAATGAAATAGGAAAAAATTATAAATTATCAAGAAGTACTCAAACAAGCCACGAAAAAACAATAGGAGAACAATGAAAGATCATCCAACAGATATCAGACAACACTAAGAAGACCAACCTAAGGTTAACTGAAGTTAGAGAAAAGCTAAATGATAACACAGATGGAATTCCTAATATGCTTACAAAAATCATAGCAGAAAAGGTTCCCAGTACAAGAAAAGTGTTCAATATGCAAGGAAGCAAGGTTTACAGAACACCAGACAACTATGATGAAAAAAGAGAGACACAAAGACATATTCTTACTAAATTGTCAGATATCCACCCAAAAAAACTCTAGAATTTTAAAAGCAGTCAGATTAAAAAAAAAAAATATATATATATATATATATATATATATGTAGAAAGGTAAACCCATTGGAATTACAGCAGACTTCTCTACACAACCATAAAGACCAGAAGAGCTTGGAGGGAAGTATTTCAAGTTCTAGGAGAAAATAACTTCCAAACTAGGCTAACCTACCCAATAAAGCTTTCTTTCAAAGTAGATGGAGAAATCAGGATATTTCATGAAAAAGACCAGCTCAGGAGGTTTATGATGATGAAAGCAGCACTCCAGAAAATAATCAACAATATCCTAGACAGAAACAATTAAACTAACACAGCTAAAAACTCAGATGAGTTGAAAAGACCAAGAAAGGCCAATGGATAAACAACAGCAAAAGAGAAAAAACAGGAAAGAAAAATAAAGGTGCCACCAAAAGGGAAAGAATGCAATGATAGTAAGTGATTGATACATCTCAGTAATAACTCAACATTAATGGCCTCAATTCCCCATTAAAAGACATAGACTGGAGGACTGGATCAAAAAACGCCATCTGGAAGTCTGCTGTTTTCAAGAAACTCACTTAATCCAAAAAGATTTTCACAGAATAAAAAGTACAGAATGGAGAACAATATGTTACATACCAGGATTCCAAAAAGAAGTGAGGATGGCAATTTTAATCTCAGAGAGGGTAAACTTCAAGCTAAAACTGATTAGAAGAGACAGAGAAGGTCACTACATACTGGCTAAAGGAACAATCCAACAAGAAGAGATAATACTGATAAATATTTCTACTGGAGCACCTATCTTTATGAAACAAATATTGATGAACACAAAAGATCAAATAAATACTAACACAATCATAGAGTGGGATCTTAACATCCCATTTTCACAAAGAAACAGATCAACTAAAGAAAATAATCAATAAAGAGACATCAGAACTGAACCATACCTTTGAATATACTGACTTAATAGGGTATTCTCCCTCTACGACAGAGTATACATCCTTTTCTGCACCAGGTGGTAGTTTTTCCAAAATGGATCGCATACTAGTTCACAAAAGCTGCTTACCTAAGTAAATACAAAAGAATTCAAATTACCCCAGGCATGGTAGGAGAGCATTGTGCAATGAAAATAAAAAACAACAAGAGAAGAAATCACAGAAAATTTAGGAGTACCTGGAAAATTGACAACACATTTCTGAACAACCAATGGTCACAGAACAAATTTTAAAATTCTGGAAGTTAACGACGACAATGACAGTACAACTCACAAAAATATTGGGACACTGTGAAAGTAGCCCTAAGAGCTAAGTGCATCACAACCACTGCTCACACTAGAAATACAGAGCAAGCTCAAACAAAAATCTTATGAGGAATACTGAGATACTTGAGAGACAACAAGTCTCCTGGTCCAAACTAAAATTAAGAAAGGAAATTATACAGATTAGAATGGAAATTTATGAAATGGAAACTAAAATTCAATTTTAAAAATCAACAAATAGAAAAGTTGGTTCATTGAAAGAATAAGCAAAATTAACCCTTTAGCCACACTTACCAAGAGAAAGAGAAAAAAAGACTCACATCAATGCAATTAGAAATGAAAAATACATTCAGAAATTAGAAATAAAAAAGGCAAAATCACTTTTGAAATCCAGAAGATAGTTAGGAACTACTTTGATAAATTGTATTCCATCAAATTGGCAAATTTTGAATAAATGAACAGATTCTTAGACTCATACAAATTACCAATGCTATCCAAGAAGGTACAAACACACTGAACAATCTAATGACAAGTAATGAATTTGACACAGTAAAGAATCCACTAACTAAAAAAATACCCACAATCCAGTGGATGGACTACTAAATTGCATAAAATCTCAAAGAACATTACATGACCAGTACTCCTCAAGCTCTTCAAATAAATTCAAAGGAATATTGGATAGACCCCTCCCAATTTCATTTATGGAAGCCAGTATCTCCCTGATTCCAAACTCAGATAAAGACCCAACTAAAAAAATAAAACTATGAGCCAATTTCTTTTATGAACATGTAAACTATGTAAAAAGACAGCTCATCATCAAAAACATCAAACAGGAGCCAAGCATGGTGGCCCATGACTGTAATCCCAGCACTCAGGAGGCTGAGGCAGGAGGATTGCTGTGAGTTCAAGACCAGCCTGGACTACATAGTGAGTTCCAGGTCAATCTCAACTACATAGTGAGACCCTGTCTCAAAAAAAAAAAAAAAACAAGCAAACAAACAAAAACATCAAACAGGTTTCATTCCAGAGGTGCAAGAGTGGTTCAACATATATAAATCAAAAAATGCAAATGTATCATATAAACAGAAGCAAGATATGAAAAAACACCTGATCATATCAATAGATGCACAAAAGGCTTTCAACAAAATCCAACAACTTTTCCTAATAAAAACCTTGAAGAAAACAGATATACAATTTGATAAAAAATTGTTTATGACAAGCCAACATACAGTATCACATTCAATTGGGAAAACCTAAAAGCATTCCCTCTAAAATCAGGGACAAGACAAGAATTCATGCTATCACCACTTCTACTTGAAATATCAGCCAGAGCAATCAGGCAAGAGAAAATAATAGAAGGGTTGCAAAAAGGAAAGGAAGAATTCAAATATTCATTATTTGCAAAAGATATGTTACTCCACATGGACGACACAAAGAAATGCACCAAAAAGTCTCTTAGAAGTAATAATCACCTTCAGCAATGTAGCAGGATACAAGATTGATGCAAAAAAATCATTAGCATTGTATACACAAATAATGAACTAGTGAAAAGTTGTATCATGTACATACACCAACTCCTTACAATGACTGTAAAATGCATGTACTACAAACATGCTAATAAAAAAGAAACAATGTCATTATTGCATTGCACTCTTTCATGAAGGCTTTACCATGGTCATATATTGAGAAAATCCCAAGAATTCACAAAATAACTCCTGGAACTGGCAATCAGTTAGAGCAAGATTGCAGCACAAAAGGTGAGTATGGAAAAGGATATAGCTATCTTTTTATACCAGTAATGAAGAAGAGGAATTTGAAATTAAAAATCATCTTACTGTTGTTTACATTAGAACCAAGTGGGATTAGTTACAAATCTAATAAATATGTACAAAATATATTAAAAAGCTATAAGACTATAATGAAAAATATCAAAGAATAGAATAAATGCAGAGGTTTTCATCTTCATGCATTGTAAGACTCAGTATTGTCAGGATATCATATCTTACAATTTTACCTATAGTGTTAAAGCTCTTACAGTTAAATCACGGAAACCATTTCTTGGCCTTCTAGCTAAGATCAAGTATAAAATTCTAGCAACTAGTTTTGTAGGTGTGAATAAATTGATTCTAACGTTGGTATGGAGAAACAAAAGACTCAAAATAGCAACTCAATATTGAATGAGTAGAATCAGAGGACTAATACTGCCAGACTTTAAGACTAACTCTGAAGCTATGGTAACCAAGACAATGTGAAAGGCAAGACAGACAGAGGAATAGAACAGAACAGAGAGCCCATAAATGGCCCCACATAAATATAGTTACTTGGGTTTTGACAAAGATGCAAAGGCAATGCAAGGTAACAAAGACATTTTTTCAACGAATGGTGCTGAAGATACTGTACATCCACTTGTCCAATAAAACCATCCCATTTAGTCTGACTGTACACCTCCATGAACATTCACTCAAAAGAAATCACAAGCCTGAATATAAGACTCACAACTGTAACACTGCAAAGAAGATAACAAGAAGCCTGGGTGACCTTGTGCATGTTGATAACTTATTATATGCAATAACATGATCAGTGAAATAAGAAATAAATTGAACTTCACATAATTGATAAGCTAAACTTCTTAGAGTTGATAAGCTGGAGTTCTATAAAATAAAAATTTCTACTTTGCAAAAAGTATCCCTAAAATGTACCAATAAACTCAGTTAAAGCTAAAAAAAAAAAAAAGTAGTGTGCCTACAAAAGTCACAATATACAAATAATTGGTGACATGTAAGTTTTGTTTGTTTGTTTTTTGGTACCGGGGATTGAACTCGGGTCCTGTGCTTGCAAGGCAGGCCACCGAACCACTGAGCTAAATCCCAGGCCCGACATGTAAGTTTCTAAACAGTCATTATGAGTTCTCTCAGCTAAAGTCTGAATTCACACACTTATTGAAGGCTTTTATAAGAGGTGGAGTCATGGAAAGCAGAGCCACACCTACCAGTTACGTCCAGTTACTGGCCCCTCAGAGCATACTTGTTTGCATTAAGCCAGTGGTCCTGCAAGAGTTGTCCTGGACCAGTAGTGTCAGAGTCAGCCAGAAACTTCTTAGAAATGCAGCATCTCAGGCCTGACTTCAGATCCACCGAATCAAAAACTCAAACTGGGACAAGCTATTCACATTTTAAAGCCCTTGAAGCAAAGGAGTTACTTGATAACATTTAATAACTACCATGTCAGGATGCAGAGCTTCTTCATTCAGTCATGCTATATCTGAGAGCTCTGCCATGCATCCACCAAACATCAGAGTCTGCATGGGATGCAGCACAGTGTCCCACATGGATTTCAGTGGAAGTGACAGAATGGGCAAGAAGTAAAGAAGACGAGAAGAAGAAGAGCAAAAGAAGGGAAGGGATGGAGGGGAGAGGAGAGGAGAGAACAAAGAGGGAAGGGGAGGGGGGGGGGAGGAGAGAAGAGGAAAGGAGAAAAGGAGCATGCTGGAATTCTCTTTTTGGGTAATTTCCAGAACAGAAAAATCACAGAAACAAACCAACCTCAGAAGAAGTAACCAAAGAAGTGGAACCTCACAGAAAGTATCTTGACGTTGATGCACTTTCAATTGTTGCCAGTGCAAGTGTGACTTTACTGGAGCCAGAATTCTAGAGTGCAGTCTACCAGAGGCAGAGAGAGAAGGATTGGGGTTGTGACTGAAAGCTCTAGTAGCTCCACACTGAGTCAGTAGAAAGACTGGACACACAGTGGGCAGGGGCTGTTATTGGGCACCATCACCACTTTGAGTCACCAACTATCGGTTTCTTCCCACAGACTTTGGGAAGGAGACTTGGTACTGACTGTGACTCCCCGAGTACTATCCAATGGTCCCCAAGGGATCAGAACAGACATCCTAACATGTCTTATGTCTTCAGAGATTAAATTCAACAGTAGAAGGTTTATCTGAAGGTAGAAGGAAGCAGCCTTTGACATAAAGTCATTAGAAGCTGTCCTATCCCCTGGCCCGTCCTTCAGCAAGGGGGAATAAGTCATTATTTCCTTGCCAACATGTATGTGTAAATAAAAGGCCACCAGCTGATCTTGCTTTATTTTCTGTGGCTCTAACCTACTACCACAGCAGTAGTTTTGGGAATTAAAAATGCAAAGGTTGAATGACCTAGTTCAGGTCTAGTGGGAAACGGGCATGGGCCTCTCACACATATACTCAGAACCCCGGAGCAATCGACAAGGATTTGGTGGAAATGAATCCAGTGCCCTTTGCCGAGTCATTACATAACTGGAGGTTAAGGAAACAAAACCTTGTGTATGGGTGTGCCTGGTTATGCAAGCCATAAAGATCTGCACACGATACCCAGAGCCCTACCCTACCCTTACTAAGCAGAAACCTTAAACCAGAAGCAACCACTTTGTAGTGGGTGGCTGGGTTGCTCCCCATGGATTGCTCCCTTCTGAAGCAGCCATAGGGGAGCAGGGAAGTGGAGTTAAGTTTCTGTGATCTCCTGTGTTAGAAAACAGGCTGAGTGATTATACCTGGGTCATCTCAACCTTTACAATAGTTCTCTGTTATCAAGCTGGGCGTGATGAGGCAGCAATTTCCAACTCACAGGCAGGGAAATTGAAAGTCAGATAAAGGAAATCAAATTGCTAGTAAATGGCAGGGATGAGCTCATTGCTCAGATCTGTGTAGCCAGAGGTCCTCCTTGCAGCCCAGCATCTTGTGGGCACTGGGAAGAACCAGGACCAGGTTTCTGGTCCTTTGAACCCTGAACCCCAGGGAAGTGCAGATCCAGGTTACCATTCACCTTCCCTTCCTAGACTCTCACAGATCACTGGGGCCAAATTTATTTCTTTTCATGTTTGTAGAGTAGAAAGTGTGTGCCATCCTCAGTAGCCCCAAAATAGAAGGGCTGTGCACTGGTGCAGAGAGAAAAATATTAGCACCTCTTGAGCTTGCCTTTATCCTGCCACAGGATTCTCAGTGAGAAAGAGGAAAACAGACTCAGAAGGAGAAGGCTTCTCTTTGTCATCCAAAGACTGTAAGAGTGCTTTGTTCTTTCTGTTTATTTTTGTATCCTGACAATGCAACCACCATGAAAAGATAGTTGAGCCAGTGCCCTCTGAAGCCCAATGTGTCAATGTCCAGTTAAGGCAGACCATCTATGGGGGATTTTACATTCTATGATAATTCTTTTCTTCCTACTTTATGTATTCCCCCATTCACTTACACTTAGTATTTTTGATAGTTTATTACATGCCAGGCTTTACAGTCATTGCCGACACTGTGGAGATAATAAGATCTAGACCGGCTCTTTAGAAACTTTTAGTCTGGCAAGATCCAAGCAATGATGTAGACACACGGGGGACAATGGAAGAAGTCAAGTGTGGGCTCCTCCAGTAGTGGGGATTCAACGATGCTGACAAAAGGTGACTGCTAGAGCCAAAGACAGAGAGGACCAGCATAAAGGCCAGGCAGTGCCTCAAGCTCAGGGACTGCCAGGTGAAGAGACAGGAGGCACAAAGGGTTTCAGGCTTTTGGGAAAGGGAAAATAATCCAAAATAGTCAGATTGAGAAGCTTAAAGAAGAGAGGAGGAAAAGCCTGGAGAATAAACAGCGAGATCAGGAAAAAGGTTCAAGACTTGGGCAGGATCAGAGGGTGCATTAAGTAGTAGTTGTGGAACTCTAGTCTCTTGGCTCAGATTATAGAGATATAACTACTATATAAAACTGACTCCTTTATAAATAAGACTGCTGACTTTCAAGGAGGATTGGAAACAGTGGGAAGAGCGGAAGGATCTATTGCATTTTTTCTGATAAAGCCATATCAAGTCACACCTTTTGAAGATTATATCTTTTATGGTGACTTTTCCATGTGGTACATAATCCATATTTTTGATAAACAAAAAATCCCACATAATCTCTCAGTATTTGGCTAAAGTTAAAATGAGCACTTCCAAAGTCGATATTCCCATTCCCATGTAGTGGCCACCTGTCCACTTCAGTGAATGTTTGGACCCCACAGGTGCACCATGGTGCAGCTCCTTCTTCCTCTGCTCTCTTCCAAGCAGTGCTCTCCTCAGGGCACCTGTCTTGAGAGCCCTGAGTCTCTAAAGAGGGCCAAAGACTCTGAATCCACCATGCTGTGGAAATTGTACACAGGACAGGACAGAATCAGGGAAAGACACCAGGGCTCGCCAGCTCTTGAAGCCCCATCTTCCTCAATCTCTTTAGTCCAAGCATCTGAAGAAAGACTCTCTGGATAGGAACACAGCCCCACTCACCATCTGACTGGGGCCTCATCAGAAAACCAGTATGGATTCCAGGACTCTCTCAAATCCATGACCCTTAGAAATTTAGAGGTAATAGAGGGTGGCTGTTGTTTAAGACAATAAGTAACTTGACATGCATAAGTCAGTGAGAAATTATGAATTTTGAATGAAAAAGCTAAAAAATTCAGAACACAACTCCTGTGTCCTTGCCCTGGCTGCTCTTTCTTCTCTGCATCTTGCAAAACTTGCCTATGCTTGACTGCTCATTACAGATCTCTTTGATGAGTCCTTCTTGAATCATCTACTCCACAAAGATCTCTGTCTTCTTTGAGATCAAAACTGGGAGTTCACAGACCTTTCTGAAAAATAGAATCTGTGAGGAACTTGTTAGAGACACACACCCAGGCTCTGGCCCAGATTTAGTGAATCAGAATCAATTTAGGGTGGGTACCAAGCACCTTTATTGGTCTGGCATCAATTGGATGGTTAGTTTGGACCAGCTTTCTGAAGCAATTCATCAGGACCACAAATCTGAGCACAAGATTACTCACTGCTTTGTAATATTCTCATTGCAGTGAATCTTTAAATCTTTAAATAGTAAAATCCTGTCCTTTTGTTCATTCACTGAGCAGAATTTATTGGGCACTTGATATTTGCTGGGAATTGTGTGAGGTGCTGGTAATACCAGGACGATGAAGCGCTGGGGTCTATCTCAAAGAGATCTCGGGCAGTTGCTGCAGGGTAGAAGATGGGGCAATGACTCAGGAGGGCAGCTGGAGATGGGACAGAGTAGGCATGTTCAGCTGGTGCTAAGAAACCCCTGAAGCTTTTATAAGCACAATCAGCCAGGCAAACAGGTAGAACGAGGTGGAGATGGCTGTGGGTCAGCTGCTCATCTTCTTTCCCTGCATCGCTGTCCCTGCAAGACTTCCTGTGGGCAACATCAACCAATCTTGAAACCACTTTAAGGGAAGACACTGTGCACTCTGAAGTCTTCCCCTCCAAGGAAACACCTTACCCACAGTAGGATCAACACCTGCAAATTATTTGTAACCGTCTGTTAGGTACTTCTACCCAATTGTCTATTCTGTGAATGAGAGGATACTTGAAGATACTACGTTCTGTAATCTTCTAAATGCAGGGTTTTTTTTTTAACCTTACTCAACCCATTTTAAATTTTCTCTGTCTTAGACTCTGAACTCTACTTTCCTATCTCTGCATTGCTTTTTATTTTCTTTGACTTTGGGTGGCATCCACTGTGCCTATGGGTGAATCTCCCTTATCTGTGCTGTGTTCATCCTCTGTATTCTGAGAGTTCTGGAAATAAATCACACAACTGACTGGTGAGCACTATTATTAACTTAAGGTCAGCCATCATTGGCCCCTCATCATTCCCCTGAACTGCCAATATACCTCTAATCACCTGTTTTCCCTTGGATTTCAGAATGCTAATGCTTTTGGCATACTTTAAAGTTCAGACTATCTCCTCAACCAAGTAATGCCTAATTCCACTGATTCCAGTCATAGCCAGCTGCTTCTGTTGATTCTAAGAGTATTTGACTTTTTAGTGAAGTATCTGAATATTTTTCTTTGAAGCATATAGTGCAAAGCTGTCTTCTTCAAAAGTCTGTATGCAATTAAACACATGATTTATTTTTTAATATTTTACTTGTTTAACCCTTAGATATGAATTCTATTACACAGTAGACCCAAAATGCAAATTTGCCAGATCCATGCATAAGTAAATACAAATAAACAAAGCTTTATTCAGTGATATCACCATGACCAGTTGGAAACTTACTCTACTGGGCTTACAAAAGCCAGTGCTTTTCTTCAACAATACACCTTTCCCCAACAAGAGACTCAGAGTACCAATTAGAAGAACCTCCATTCACTTGTAGTGACAAGCATGCTTTCTTAAACTTGCAAATTCCTGCCCTCAAAACAATACAAAACAAAACAGAATGGAGGTATGCATAAGATATATGTGTATTTGATAGATACTATATATAAATATTTGAAAAAAACAACCTCTTAGTGTTGAAGCTTCATGTTTTGCCAACAAAGTGCAATGGCAGTCACATTTCTTAAAATATTTTCAGTCCTCAAATTGCTGATACTCTAGCAAGAGCCAAAAGAAGAGTGGAAATTACACTGGAAGTGGGGTAGGAGAGTTTAAGAAGGCAATGCTTCAAAACTAAAAGCACAGAAAATGAATTATCCTTTCCAGAAATGAGACTTCATGTGGTCTTTGACAGCAGTTCAAAGCTGTCATGCTCCCTTAACTCTGTGATGTGTCATGGAGAAAGGTCTCCTTGTTCCCACCAAAAACAGAGGGGCCTCAGATTTATGCGATCCCCGCCCTTGGAATCAAAGCATTAACATGTTCTGCTGGAGGCACTGAAAAGCTTAGCATCTCCTTTTCAGTTAGGGAGAGTTTCCTGTAGAACTGATGCAGCCAATCACAGGTGGAATGGGTCCAGGTTATTACAGGAGCTCTGGTGACTCAGGCAAGGCTGAGTTGAAACCCAGCAGAGTGTCTTTGTCACCTCTCCCTACCCTCCCCTAATGCATTCTTTGTCACTGGGCTTAGGAGCTGCCCTGGCTGAGCACAGCATACGGCATGTTTATAGGCACTTGGGGATTTAGCCAAACCCTCTGCCCTTGCACCCCTCCTTCCCCAGGTACATGCATTTGATTCAACTTCACCCGAGGCCCCTGGAATCCGAAGAGGATGGGTCATTGTCCTTGCATGTCAAGTCAATGAGATTCTGAAGCGCTTAACTCTGTTGACTAATTGAGCTACCTTCACCCTTCAGGAGTGGACACCAAGGGGAAGGGAAAGTCACTGGCAGCGAAGCAGATCCACTTGGTAAGATTTAGCTTCTGTTTATTGTCAAGCTCCTCGGTTTTGCTTGGTTTTTATAAGTTTTGCTGCCATTAAAGTCATGAGGTTACAAGAGTCAACGAGAAAGCAAGTGAGTTTCCCCACTGGAATAGTTCCTACCTGGGGCAAATGCCCCTCCACGGGCTCTTTATAGACCGTTCCCCTTGGGCAGGGGCACAGAGCCCAAGGCTTTCTGATGCACCGCCTGAGGAAGACTTCTTTCCCAGTTTCCATTCAAGAAAATGAGTTCACCATTACTGCTGGCATTCCATCCCTCAGGTATTAGGGAGAAGAGAAAATGTGGCTAACTACTCACCTCAAAATATTTTTGCATTTTAGTATTTGCTATGACAGTGGGAACCTGTCAAAGCCTGTCAGTGGATAGATGCACATATGAATCATTTCTGATATGTAAAAAATTCTGAAGCTAACTTTCTTTACTTGAGAATTATACCTTTTTGATTTTGTAGTGAAACTTAAAGACTAATAGTCATTAACATCCAGTAGATTAACTTGATATTTATTTGATCAGAATTCAAAATACATAAATATGCTGTCATCTTTGTAGCACTCCCTACATCTGGCACAGACAATGGAGAATGGTAGAAATCCAATACACACTTCTTAAATTAACTCATAGCCCAATATCCTTCTAATGCCTTACATATATAACATTCTGATACTGAATATATACAGCTATATATTTATATGTTTTCTGAGGCTATATAAACATGTATAGATATATGTATGTATTCAGAAGCTACATTTTTCCCTCCTAATACAGTTTTCTTCAGGGAGTGTCAGTACACTCTTTTTCATACCTATTACAAATTCTTCCAGCTCGCTAAACTTGGTGCATTCTCTCCCACCACAGGGATGTCATGCTACTCTTCCCTCCTCTCACCCTCCCTAGCCTCATTGACTTCTGTTTCTTCTTCAAATCTCAGTTCACAAGCCACTTACCCAGGAATGCCTTGCTGATTGATATTTGATGTACACCCTGCCCTCCAGGGCAATTTAAGTCTGTTTTTCATATTCTTTCATGAATTCATCTTGCTGTCACTCATATGCTTGATATGAGCTTGAATTCTATAATCAGAAACATAATTACTTGTTTTATACATGTGTTATATCTCCTACCGTACAGAAAACACCTTGAGGACAGGCACAGAAAAGGTGTATGTGTTGCCTCTTGTACCACCAGAAGTTCACAACACCTGAGGGAGTATTCAAAAACTGTTTTCATCCAAGAACTACTTGGGTAAGAAGTAAATGGCAGAGAAGTCCTTGTGTCAATACCAGAGCTGACAGCCAAGGCAACAAAATGTTGAAAGAATTAAAGAACAAAGGTGTGTTCGTGCTGAAAGACTCAGAACTAAAGGAATGGAGGACTGGAGGAAGGAAGAAGACATTATACTTGGTCCTTGTTCCAGCAGCAAAAGCAAAACAAAACAAAAACAAGACACCATTTCCATAGCATTAACCACATCAAAGACACCGGTGCCTGGCATCAAGGACATACAATGGCACTGGTGCCTGGCAAGCTTGAATTTCTGCTCTTGACTTATGCCTTCACTCTCACCTTTTAACTAATTGAAACATCTCGAGTGCCAAACCAGGAGTACAACTCTGCACAACATGTTTCAGGGTACAGGATCTAGAGGGAAAGGTCTAGCTCTGCCCTAAACTGTGAAAACAAAAAAGATCTTTATCTCTCTGTGCCCTGGGTTCCTCATTTTTGAAGGATGCCATCAAATGAGGATTAAGTAGAGAAATGTAAGTTAAGAAGTAGTTCACATCCTTGCCTTTGCAGTGATCAATTTACTAGCATGAAGAATGAAGAGAGAAACAAGAAGGAGCATGTACTTAAGATCTACTATTTGCCTAAACTACCCAATCAAATACAGTGAATCTTTATTTATTCCTCACTGCAATCCTAAGAGATAATTAAAACTTAACTGCAGGGTGATTATAGACTTTGCTAATTTTTCACAAAGAGAACTGCTAGTACCTAGTTCTTCCACTTTGAGAATGCTGGTTGTTTAAGAGGCAAAAATAGATTAAGCTGAGACTATTTCTCCAAAAATTTATGGTTAAAGGAAATTTCTTACAGCCCATCAAACAATTATTTGTATTAATAGTGACTCTCCCTACTTGGTTATTATTCTATTTTCCCTATACACAACCTCAAAGGAGTTTAAATTGTTTTTATCAAGAAGAGCCAAAAGGCTTGACATCAGAAGTCCTAGTAGCTTTGAAACCTATCTTAGATACTTTCCTCACTGCTAAAACAAAATTAAAGGGACACCCAAAGTTAAGGGAGGGAAGGTTTAATTGGATCATATTTATAGAGGTTTCAGCCCATAGTCAACTGCCTCCCAGGCAGAGTGATAAGGCAGAGGGGTATCCCAGAGGAGAAACATTTCATGGTGGGCAGAAGGCAGCAAAGCAAGCAAGGGGTGACCACAGCTCTTTTTCCCCTTACATTTTATGCAGTCTAGTTAGGGTGAGTAGCACTCACACTCTTAATCCTAGTGCCCTTGAGCCTAGCATTGCACTATGAATCAAATCCTGCATCACACACTCTAGATCCAGCCACCTCTTAAAACGCCTCACCTATGACTGCATGAGGCTTTAGGGGAACATCTGGATATAACAACCATAACTGGACCTTAAACTAATTTCTCAATTTTGGTTTATCCCATTTAGCAATAAGGATGGAAAATATAAAAATATAAGTACCATCTACATAGTCCATTTACCTCTAAGCCCTGCTAAACACCATTTTACTCTTTGTTTCTTTGAGTTCAATTTATTTGGATTCTAAATGTAAGTGAGATTATGCAGTAGTTGTCTTTCTATACCTGGTTTATTTCACTTAACATTATGTTATGCAGGTTTATCTGTGCTGTCACAAATGGCAGAATTTCCCTTTTTAAGACTGACTAGAATTCTGTTATACATATATTTGTTTGTTTATCTTTTTTATCTGCTGAAAAAAGACACTTAGGTTGATTCCATATCTTGACTGTTGTGAATAATGCTTCAATGCACATGAGGCAATAAAGCATCATTTTGACACCCTAAATAATATAATCCATCAACTAAACCCTAAGAAAAATATATCAAAAAATGGGGATCATAATGCCAACTTACTTGCCTCATAGCATTGTACTGAGAATCAAATCTATGCCACTCAGCATGGCTAGTTCACAGAACTTCCTCTCCACAACCAAAATACCTAGCTGGACTCAGTGAATCAGAATTTCTGAGGTGGGACCAGAAATTCTTTTTGGCAATATTCTTTTGAGTAAATATTTTGTCTGCCAAAATTTGAAAATAAAATCAAATTATGCAATGAACCAAAAATAATTTTGTAAATCAGAATTCATTTATACAGAGTAAAATACGTCTGGTTCCCTTACTGCTCTCCTTGCTGGCTGTCACACCTGCCCCTTTTCTCACTCCCTACCCCCACCACAACTTCTTTGCACTCTACTGTCTTCTACCACACTGAACTGAAAATATATCATCTGTAGATGGTCTGCACCCTTCCCAATCTTCAAGGTTCTATAAGCAGTAGGTGTTCAATAATGCTTTATGGATGAATGGATGGAAAAATGAATAAATCACAGAGGGCATCTGACTGTGTTAGCATTTGCTCTTTTTAACAGACTAAATCTTATTCCATCTATATAACAAGTTTTATTCCAGTGAATCACATATTTTACACCTGACAACCCATATAATTTCACCTTCTGAAAGAAGAGAAGGCAGGAAATCCACCTCCATACTCCAGCCCCTAAACCGGACAGGTGCTGGGAGAAGTCTGAAGCTGGCAGCATAACACAGAGGTGGGGGCACAGTAGGATTTGGAGGTTAGCATTTCGGAGTCTCAACTGCTAACACATTGTCTTTCAGTTTTTGTGACTTTGAGCAACTGAGATTTTTCTCCCTCTAGTAATTTGGTCCAGGCAAGGATATGTAGTTGATCTCTACCTCTGTATGTTTTGACTTAAATTAGAGAACATTTATGAAGTGTCTGCAGCCAATTGTAACTGCTTGGTAAATATCACATAGCTTTCCCCATGTTCTTTTGAGCTGATTCTTCCAATAGTTATCAACAAAACGTACTTGGCTGTCCTTGTCAGAAATATCTTGATTGAAGGCAGCATAGTGCAGACCTGCCCTTTGATCTGCTTTCTGCCACCAGCTGGGGTGAAGGGCTTGATGAAGCTGAAAAGGGAAAATGGAGCCAATCCCACTTCTCATGATGTGTTCCCTAAACTACCTGAATCAGAATATCCAAGCTGCATGATGATTAGATGAGGGATGGATGCAAGGGGAGTACAGAGCATCGGCCCACAAAACCTCTTCATCCATCTAGTAAACCTGTTACACGTGAGTGTGTCTGCTGTCAGAGCGGGCAAAAATCAAGATAAGACATACAGATTTTTTGGAAAATTTTCTTGTATAAACCAAGAGCATACCATGAGCTGCCTGTGGCATTTTTTAAAGACCTATCACTTCTCGGCCTTCTGGCAAAGACCAAGTGCAAGGAGAAGATCTTTCCTCTTTTTCTGTATAGGATTCATTGCAGGTGTGAAGCCAGAGTGAATAAAGGTGAGGTTAAGCTTCTTTGTTAAGCAAGCACCTAGCAAAGATGCAGCTCCTTTCTTCCAACACACACGGCTGTGCTAAGGATCCCTGCACAGCATTTAAGCAGTCCACACATTTAATTATTACACTAACATTTTGTCAACTGTCAAATGCCTGGAAATAATTGAATATCCTCCCATCGCCACGCAGCACATTTATTGATATTCATGAAGTGAGTTATTTCAGCAGTGTCTAGACTGAATGTCAGGAGGGTCTGCTGAGGGAGATACTTTTCACACAGAGAGGATATTAATAATGGAATTGAAAAATTATTTTTAATTTGGTTTAATAAAGGATTAGATGGGACAAGATCATTGTGCCCCTTAATGGTCTGATGTATAAAGTCATGTGACCTGGCTTCATTTTGAGATATCAAAGATGAGAAATGATCAACTTAGCATCATTCACTTTTAGCTGATGTTATTTTCATAACTACCCAGCCTAGCTCTGGCTGTCTGTGAGCTGTTTCCTTGTATCTTATGCAAAAAGAACAATGGCTTTCTGGAAGAACAAAGCTATGACCATCACTGGGCATGCAGTACACTCTGCTAAGGTCACTTTAGCTGAAGACAGTGTCCTGTCAGCTACTTGTACTCTAAAGATTATGCTCTTAATTTCTCTACTGTCATGCTTCCCTTTTTATTTTAATGTAAAACCAGTAGATATTAAGAAAATACAAAGAAAATATAAAAGCCATTGTATGTAAAGATAATTTTTCATAACAAAAATAGAGAATAACAATCATGATCTTAAAGGAATATATTTTCATTTGCTAATCTAGCTCTCAGCTCATTTCCTAATAATACTATACCTTTTGCATAAAGCATTTTAATTATTAGCAAAACATCTCACACCTGGGATAATTTTGAAAGATTTCTTCCTATTTCACAACATCTGTTATAGTTTTTGTTATAGTTCTTACACTTTCAGTGCTTCCCTTCTGAGAGACCATGTGTTTTAACTTTCAGAACAACTCTTTGGGGTTCAGAGGGGTTACGTGGCTTATCCAAAGTCCCTCAGCCAGTTAGCAGCAGAATGTAGATTGTGACCCAAGTCTCTCTCCCCAAACTTGTGTGTTTTTCCACTTACAGGTGCAACAGCTTGACACTGCTAAAGTCTCCTGAGTTTGCACACTCTTCACATTTCTTTCTCTGTTTTATTCTTATTTAATCAGTCTGTGAAGACAGGGTACTTTTTATTGTCAAACAATAAAATGTAGGGATAAAGAGTTTTATGGAAGACCTTCCCTGTGGTGGCTGTCCCAGGGCCATCCCTGTCACCGGTCCTCTGATGGACAGTCTCATCTGAACCGCTGAGCCTGAAGAAGTCTACATGGGCAGTTTCTCCACACAGGGTGGACCTCTGCCAAGTCCCTGTGCTGGAATAATGACAGAGCTACTGCATTCTTTCTCCAAAGCGGACATGGCGCAATAGTTCTCATGACAAGAGCTTACCCTTTCTCTGGTTAGCTGCCTTTGCATACTTCATGACAAAATCTCCTGGGATTACACAAAACTCCTTGTGTTTCTTGGCTGGTAGCTCTGGGAACTTGTCTGCCTTGTACTTGCGTTAAGGACTCAATAAAATGATAGGAAGATTCAATTCTCCTGAAGAAATTCTGAAGCTTCCAGACATCTTTGGAATCGAGTCTTGCCAGCTAAGTTTCTTCCACTTCAGTTAAAGGTGTAAAAAGTATATATGCAATGATTTATAAACAACTGGTTTCTACCCCTTTACATTCTAAATGAGACATATTACCTGACATTAAAAAAAGAGGAGAAAAAACATTGAAATTTTGGAAGTATCAAATGGAATTTTCCTGTTCTAATATAAACTTGATGGGTCCTCTTTTGCAGGAAAAAAAAAGTGGGATAAAATTTAAAGGAAAGCAAAGTACAAATCTCAGGCTCACTTCTTTCTTGTGAGAGCTTGGGCAATTTGCCTAGTCTTGACTTATTTCTTCAAATATGTACCAGAGACAATGACATCCATTTCACAATAGCATTGTGAAATAATATGAGAAAATCCACATAAAATGCCCAATATAGTGTAAGATTTTCATTGAATGTTAGGGCACCCTCTGAAAGAAGAGATTGTCAAATATTTTAGTGCCTCAGCTGATTTTAAACAGCTCTCTAGGTGAAGTTAAATTTTAGATTTTTTTCTTTGCCCTTTCAGTTGGTTTGGTAGAGGACAGCTTAGCTGGGCCTCGAAGTGTTTGGAAAGTCATTCTACGCATGCATTTGTTTTGGCATTTCATTCTGCCTCCTTTATTTTATTTTATCTACTGCCAAGGGGGCATTTTGACTGGCACGGGAGCCAAGTGAAAGGAAGCCCTCCCTCCAAGGGATGTGCATGCCCCAGCACTGTGGGAATCACCGCTTTCTGCCCCATGGAGGCCGACTTTCTTCCCCATCCCTGTATTCCGGAGAGATTTGTGATGTTTTCTGGCACTGTCAGTTTCATTCCTTGCCTGTTTCATTCACCAGCACCCCAAGGCACCATCAGCTGAGACCCACAAACACAAGACCAATGTTGTAGAGTCCATTCAGACATGGCAGAGTCTGTTCTGAGGCTTACAAGGCACTGTGATAAAACTCACATTCAAGCCCAAATGGATCAAAAGGTTTCTGTGCCTGGCTGACACTGGGTTTCCGAGTTCTGCCTCTTCCTGGTGACAGGGATTTTGCTCACTGTCCTTGGAAAGCTATCAATCACCTGGGCTCACCTGGTCCCATTAACTGTACTTTTGATCAGTGGCTCCAGCATGAATCATCTGAAAAGCTCTGCTGCATTGATCAGAGCCCCTTTCCAGTAGCCCGGGGGTGAAATACCGTACTCAGTAAGTTTTGCACTCCCCAGGGCCCGAGGAAACGTGGGAAACGCAGTGACTGCTTTGAAAGAGACTCTGAGAGAGTCACACTTTCGTGGGAGTGTGGGCCTCGGGAACACCGCGCAGGACGAGGGGTAATGTTTGGGTCTGACCCTGGAGCACTCCACTTTCGATTTATACACCAAGAGGATTACTGCAGATGAAGAATCCCTTCCTCCCCTGCGAGATTCTGATGTTTGTGCTGGAAGTTCTGCACTTGGCGGGAGCCCAGATGAACAATGACACTTGAGAGTCACTGATCTGCAGATTCTGCACCCCTTCTTCAAGGAACATATACTAAGATTTTAAAAAGATAAAATGTAATGAGATCGAATTCTACATAAAGAAAAGTAAAAGGACTGGTGTAATAGAACTTTTTTTCTTTTTTACAGCTTTGTTGAGATACAAATTCACACATTGTATCGTCCGACTCTTGACAGTAGACCATCTGATGGTGTTTGATATGCTCCGAGAGGTGTGCGGCCATCATCACAATCGATTTTAGAAACTTTCATCGTCCCCACCGGCAGTCCTCCCAACCCCCTCCTCAGCCACCCCATCCTCTCTCCCTAGCGTTCCAGTCTCAGCCAATTATTTATCTCTTTCCTTCCCGGGTTCCTGTATTTGCCTATTCTGGATTTTCCCTGTCCTATTTCCCCTTAGAGTAATCATTGGTACCATTCCCAAACAATTCTTTCTTTTCTCTGGGAAAAAAAATTTCAGGCCCACAAGTCTCTTGGAATTGGGTGATCCCACATGGGGCTTTGGGCTCAAATGTCAGTCGTGTTGTCTGGCAGCACGTTAAGTGGGCCTGGACCCCAAGACATGCCCTGTCCCCATGACACCTATAGCCTAAGTGACAGAAACATTAATATGTGGGGACTGCTTTTTACTGAAGCAGAACCCAGCCTAACCTAACTTGTATACACCAATTCATAGTGTAGCCTTTGGAAAACCATCTACAATCTCTGTTGATTGTTATCAACACTACTAAATGAAGAAAGTAATATGTACAACCAAAGGTTGCTGGGAGAATTAATTGAAATTAATTGCATGGGAGAGCCTCCCCTAGTGGCTGGCACAATAGTTATTCCATGGGTGTTGACTAATTTTTGTTCTTGTTCCTGAAGTCTTTCTTCCTACTGAATAAACCTGCATAATATTTATTAATTTCATTCTAGTAGTATCCGGAGTGGAGTAATAACTTTGTATAAATAAGTTGAGCTTTGTGTAGAACACTTAAGACACAAACATATATTCTATGACCTCAAGAAACTTAGGGAATCAGAATTACAGAATCTTAACATTAGAACCCGGATTGTGAGCACAGAGGGAAATCATGTCACACATAGACCGGCATAGACAGGGATTTATGTTTTCAAAATTTCCTGTGTGAGACATGAGGAGGATTCCAGTGTGGTGGTCAGTGGGGATGGAGGTACAAACTCAGGTTCAAGGCCCAAGTCTAGGTAGAAACCAGGATGGTACATATGACACAGAAGAAGGCACTGTGGTTCAGTCTTGTAACTTGGAGCAAGGGGAGGATAATGCTGTGTAGACCAAAACAAGGAACACAGAAAAACAAACAAATAAACCCATGAGTTGGAAACAGCATAAATCTGTTTTCTTATTTTTTCATATAATTATTATGTAAAGCATAAAAAAGAATATATAAGCAGGTTATAAGCCATAATAATGAAATGAACACTTGTGAAATAACTACACAACTTTAGAACTGGGACGTTACCAATAACCTTCCTATCATGCCCCTCCTCACCATCCCAAATCACTCCCTTTTTTCAGAGTTTTTACTCCTTTTCAGTATACTTTAAAATAATATTTTAAGGTTTGCTACAGGGTATTGCGTTGAACAATTTGAATCTTTCACTCAATATTATGGTTATTATTTGAAATTCATTCAAGTTTATTTGTGTAGCTATAATTTATTTATTCTCTGTTATATATGCACATTAACTAACTATACTACAATTTGTCCCCACTCCTATTGATGCATTCTTTCTAGGCTTTTTTTGTTATTGTATGAAACACAGCTATAGATATTCCAGTATATGTCTTTTGGTTTTGATCTTTTTTATTCTGAAGAGCACATTCCAGTGATCTAAAGGAAAACTCTTAATGTTTTTTTTATCAATTTCCTAGAAGCATTTTAACAGATTATATAAATTCCCTTCTATTAGTCTATTAGAGACAGTTACTTAAAAGAAAAACTAGAATGTTGTTGATTTTATCAGTACTTTTTCTTCACCTATTAATATGATCATATAAAGCTCGAGAGAAGAATGTAAGCTAGACATTCAGAATTGAGAGTGTCTGAGAAAGAGGTGATGTTTAAAGGCATCAGCTTGGTTTAAAAGATTCCACCCAAGCCTACAGAGGAAAGTCAAGCAGGCAGCTGTGTATGTACCAACCACCCATGAGGAACGATATCGTCATCACTGCAGAACTGGAAAAACAAAAATGAAAAAAGAAGAGTAAAGAGAACATTAAAATAAAAACATTTAAATCCTCACAAACACCAACAACTAGGTTTCACAGTGCAGGTGTTAAAGGAATTGCCTGACAGTGAGATAAGAATTAGGATAAATCAATATTGGGGGAAATCAATGGAGAAGACGATAAAATGCTACATTCTCTACTTTCAGCCCAGCCAGCATTGGATTAGATTTGTTTATTGTAACATCATCAGTATCTTAATGAAAGATCACTCGTCCAAGAGATGAGAAGAAAGGAAGCCTCAGCAAGTGACTGAGCTAGCGCGACAGGGAGCTTGCTAATTAAAGGGAGTCCAGAATTGGATCAAGAAGCTTCAGGATGTTTTTCAAGTCAAGAACACATTTGCAGATGCAGGACAACAACTTGAGATTTGAGAAGGAGAGGAGAAATAGAAAAATCGCTACAATACTTTCCCTTAGTATCAGAATACATAATTGCTTGCTCTCCACACTCTTAACCTCCTTGTGTTCCACCTTCACTACAACCCTAGAAAGAAGATGTTTCATAGTCTCTCTTCTTGTTATCACTTAATCTGCTTTGTTCCAAATAGATTGTGAGGAACACATGGAAGAAGGGAGATCAGGTAGAAGGCTTTGCGAAGATACAATTTTGAGATGTCAGTGAACTGACAGGAAACGCTGGAAAGAAAATGGATCTCGGGTTATTTTTGAAAGTAAATGAAATAGGAAAAATGATAGACCAGATGTGATCTGTACATGAAAAATAACAGACAATTCCAAGCTTGAATAACTGAAAGGATGGAGTTTTTATTTACTGTGATAAAGATATTGAAACAGTTTGTTGTGGAGAAGGTGAGGCTTTAGATACGCTAAATTTGAGAGGCCTATTAAACACCCAGGTGAAAGTAGTTAAGTAGACCGTCAGGTTCAGGTGAAAGGTGTGGGCTGGAGATGTAACTGCAGGCTTCCTCAGTGTGGAGACGACACGAAAAATTGTGAGACCAGATGAGATCACCGCAGGTGTTAGACCAGATAGAGAGGAAAAGAGGCTCAGCAACAGAGCCCCAGAGTGGAGAAGATGAGGAGAAACCAAAAATAAAAGCCAGAGAAGGAGAAGGCATCAAGGTAGGGAGTGAACCACAGAGGAATCCTGGAGATTAAATGAAGGAAGTATTTCAAAGAGGAGGAAAAATGTAGCTGTTTTAAAAAATTTATCTCAAACTTGAAGAGGACTGAGAAGAGACCGCTGGACTTAGTAGTGCCTAGGTGCTAGATTGCATATGAGGGCCTCTGTGTCTGCATTTCCATGATGGATTTACTTCTAATGTAGCAGCAAAGGGCTACATTCAGCTCCCAAGGAGCTGTTTTATTTTCTCCCAAGAGTCAGAACTTTAGTTAGTTCATTAATCAGAAGAGTTTTCTTTGCTCATCTTTTGATGTAGATCCAGGTTTTTTCTTTGCACAACTTTCCGAGGAGCAAATATTTGAGTGTCAGTTTCTTTAAATTGTAGAACTTAGGCACCTAAATCCATCTATATTCAGAATGTCTAGATTTTTACAACCTTATCCAAATGTTTTAAAATATTATTGCCCACGCCTATTTTGGCAAAAAAAAAAAAGGATAATTCACCAGTATCAAGACTTTCTAAAGTATTATCTTAGTGTTTGTAGAAAAAGTCATTTTTCTACTTATATTTGATTGATATATAAAATAACTACAACTTGAATACACAGGATTAGAACCCACAAAGATTAGTCTTGGTGCAATTAATGGGGGTACATGATGACTCAGAAAGTTCTGCAGCTTGCTGAGCTGGAGGAGTGTGTAAGCCATGGATATCAGCCAGTGTTTTAATAGACAGACAGTAGAATATTATTAATTTCCAATTAATGGCATCTATGTAGGTGTCTATATAGGAAAATGGTGTCTATACAGGACATGTCCTACTGAATTTTTATTCACTTATATCATGCTCAGTACTATTTCAATTTGTAAATATATGAAAATATATCCAGAACATTAATTTTACTCTTACTACCCTCCTATTACCTCATACAACCTAAATTCTATCTTCTTACAGTCCCAAGACTTCCCATCACTTGCTTCCTATAGGAAACTTTCCTTCCTCCTAACAATCATCCACCTGAAGTACAGTTGGCCAATGTTGTTATCAATTTTCATTTTTGAATCTCTGGATGATTCTTCAATCTCCTCTTTAGTATTTGACATTTCAAGTGTAAGCTTCTGGAATGCCAAGTGCAGGTCTGTCTTCTTTTTTAAGAATGACCACAAATACATAATCCTGATTATGTATTTTTATATATTTATCAAACTCGACCTTGCAGGCATGGTGCCACTGATTTAAATCCCCAGCTCTGATTATGTATTTTTATTGTAAAACACCAACAACTGTCCATATGCACTTCAGGCCTCTTGGAATATAGAACATGGCCCTTATCAGGAGTCCAACACATAATTACTGAATGATTTCTGAGTACCTAGCATGACTCACTATCTTATTACAGTGGCCAGAGAAGGTCTTTTTGAGTAGGTGACAGTTAAGCTGAGTCATAATTGGGAAAAACAAGCAGACACAGTAAAAAGGTGGCAGTCTTTAGCCCTTCAGGCTCTATAACAGGAAGAATTGCAACAGACAGGACATTAGAGTCATGACTATAAAGCAGAAAGAGTGGGAGCGACAAGAGATAAGGATGGAGTGGAGGTAGATCTGATGGACCTTGGTGAGAATTCCTATTTTATTCTAAGTCTCATTGTAAGCCCTTGAAAAGTTTTAAGAAAAGGAGTGACACACTCTGATTTGCATTTAAAAGATTCATCCTGACTGCTGATTGTAGAATGATGGAAGCTGAAAAATCACTTGACAGACTAATGGTAGTTTTATGGATATTATGTTGAGCAAAAGAAGCCAGACACAAGCCGGGCATGGAGGCGCACACCTGTAATCCCAGCACTCGGGAAGCTGAGGCAGGAGGATTGCTGTGAGTTCAAGACCAGCCTGGGCTACATAGTGAGTTCCAGGTCAGTCTCAACTACACAGTGAGACCCTGTCTCGAAAAACAAACAAACAAACAAACAAACCAAAAACAAAACAACAACAACTAAAAAGAAGCCAGACACAGAAAGTACATGCTATCCAATACACTGATTTTTATACATTGTACTCATATAGAGTCCTATACATTGACTTGTGTGGGGTTTGCCAATAGTCCAGGCAGAAGTGCACTAGTGGACTAGAAGTGGACTACTAGAAGTGGTAACAGTGGTGATAGAAAGATCTTTAGTTTGTCTCATTCTTCGTACAAATGGGTAAACATAGAGAAAGGATGAGATTATTCTGCATTTAGATACAGAAACAGGTTAGAAGATTCAAACACCTCCAAAATCAATAAAAGGCCCAGGCCTTAAATTTAGATTTTCCTACCCATTTTATTAATTTTAAAAGTTCAAATACATTTACACAAACGACTTATTGATCCACAAAAAGAAAACAATCAGATAACAACATAGATTAATTGCACAGACATTTCATTGAGTGAACAGAGGTGGATACAAATAGCATTTATTCTATCAAGTTCTATAATGGATAAAATGAATTTCTAGTGAGGTAAGTGAAGTCTTTTTTAACAAAGATTATCTCTTTGTGGATTCAGGGAGAATTACTAAAAAGCTACATAAGAAACCTATCTTGTTGATGGAATTATTTTACACATTGATCTGCATATAATCCACTTGCCAAAATTCATTCAACTGAATTCTTAGGGAAAAATATCAGAATATATAAATGATATTCTAAATATATAGGGTCAAATATGACTGTGCTGGGAGAAGAAACCAAGTTTTCTAATACCAGGTAGTCTCTCTCAAAAACTACAGATCTTGGTCCTCAACCATCCTGGCTTGTGACTCCTAGCCAAGCAAAAGGACTCTGGCAACCAGATTAATCCCACTTCCTTTGGAAATGTGGCTAATGATGCATAGAATTTAAAACTATGTCTTACATTGGCATGGTATCCACTACCCATGGTATCCTTCTAGAACAAGAGGAATTCTGCTGAATATTGATTTCAGGACTACAGAATAATTTTAGGTCTCAAACTCTAGGCAAAAATCACCATTATAAGAAAAGCTATCAAGATTCAGAATAAGGCAAAGAACCAAGACTTCTTAAAATAAATGCCCTAGAGGGACTGGCTTTGCTTATCGAATTGAAAGTCGTGCTAAGGACACTTTTGACAATGGTGTCCACATGATTGATTCTAGTGAGCTGATAATGGGAGGTGATGGCCTTACTGGAACGGCATTTTGGCAAAATGCAATGTCTTCTGACTAACAGTTCATTTTTTACCAGGCTCTATTCATGGACTGCATATTTATACAGTCTCATTAGCCTGCCGTTAATCATTTCAAAATCTGTCTATTTTCTATAATTTTCAAGGCTTGGATTTGCATGCATAAAATAAAACACTACATTTATATTATATTTAATGTATGTCCCTGAATCATGAGATGATCAGGGAAGTGAGAGGTGTGGCTGTACCTTGCCTTACCCAGAGCTCATTGGTTGAGCTGGTGAGATCCTAGATCAAATGATACCTAGGCAAGCTGAAGGGGTGAAGAGACTGAGAGACTGGTTTGAGGGTGACCTTTTCCTGGGTGCCCACATTCTCTGGTCCTGTGATTTCAGTATTCCTTATGAATTAGCTTGTTCAAAATGTCACCTCTCACTTCAGAATACATTCAAGATCATCCCTGGCAAAGACATGAGTGCAAGGGGACAAAAAGTATCTTCTTACCATGTTCTGAGGTGTTTCCCTTATGCACAACATTCAAAACTAAGACAGTCAAGATCAATTTAAAACTGAATAGGTAAGAAGGTGGGGACTAAGTGAGATCAATGGACTGTTAGACAGGAAACTGTTCAGTTACCAAGGAGAGCTCACTAGACAGAGGCAGGAACCTCGACTTTTTCTCTTCTGTCCTTGAAGATATTCTCTTCTGTTTGGCAACTCATTTCACTACTCTCTGTTAGTTTGGTAAGGGGGTCATGACAAACTGAGTGACTTAAATAGCAGACAATTATTGTTGCACAGTTCTAGGGGCCCAATGGCCAAAGATATTGGCAGAATTGGTTCCTTCTAAGAATGTAAGGGATGTCTTCTTGGTTTTCTCCTTGGCTTACAGATGGCTGTCTTTCTCCTGGGCCTCCTCACATCATCTTTCTTCAATGCAAGTCTGAATCCAAGTTGCCCCTTGGTGTAAGGCCATTGGGCATATTGGCTTAGAACTCACTCCAATAACCTCATTTTACCCTGATTCCTTCTGTCAAGTCTCTGTCTGCAAGAAAGACCATGTTCAGAAGCAGTGAAGACAAGGACTCCAACATACTCATTTCAGGGAACAAATTCAACCCATATGCACTCAGGTCCCCGGGTTCCTCATCTTAAAACAGGTCCATTTATCAAAATCAAGATTACTCAATGTTCATAAAAACACTTAGTTTCTACATGAAAGTAAGGAAGTACAGCTAATAAGCCTCAATTGCGTAGATTTATACTCATACATCGGCGTGATTTCTTGCCCAATGGTGATCCTGTGCCCAACTTGCTGCCCTTTAGTTTCTCCCTGCAGCAAGTGGGGCAACACAGCTTGCCATGGGGTGTCCCCTCCAGCCATTCCATCAGAGACAGAGTGTGCAGGTCAATTATGTGACCTCCTCATCACACAGTTAGCAGTGATTAAGCCAACTTTAAATTTCCAGAACAGAAACGTCTATGAAAATAGATGCAGATAATAAGGAATAAAAATAGAAACAACTTCTACAGACATCTCAGTAAACAAAAGCTTTTGAATATGTGGACATGCTAATATTTATAAAATACTCAGGAAAAAAAATTATTGGCACAAAACAAATTACAGAATCATGAAAAGTCATTCTAGGCCTCAAGAAATAAGAACTTGAGTTACAAAGAAATCTTCCCTTGTCCCTAAGGTTCCCTGGCAGCTGGGTAGAAGTAGATCTGGGAGACAATAGTTAATTGAGTAGAATAAGGGCAGCACATTTCACCTACTAATAAATTGAGATTTCTCTGAGGAAACAGGAAAGTAAAACTCTTTTAGCACCTACCTTACAGAGGGGTTTTGGTGCTAACAGCGTATGCAAATGCTATCCCATCATTCAGAAGCTCAGAGCACATATACTGCCCACAGACCTATTTTAGAGACGGCTACATTGAGGCATTCCCAAGGTCATGCAGCTTTTGAACCAAGGGCTGTTTCACCCCAATGTTTATATTACTTTCTACTGAACCAAATCACTTGAAATACAAACCACATATCCCTTTGTCTATATCTTTTCTTCAAATTCTTTCAGATACTTTTGCATCCAAAAGACTTAGATTGATCCTGTATATTACCAAGAGATTAATTTAAGAAAAACCATTTCTTCCCAACAGAAGTCATCTTATGATTTCTTTGATAGCTTGTTTTCTCTTCTCCAATTAAACTATCAATGCGAACTACTCAAAGAAACTATAAATGCTAGTCTTCTGATTAATCTTTTTTCTTTGCATATTGCTTGACAGTGACCGAATGTCCATGAGGACAGTTTTTCCACAGATGTTTTCAACAATTAAAAGAACATGGAGCTAAAGCGCGTATGAAAGGCATGTAAGCCAGTATGCACATCTCATCTGCCTTCCTACAGAATTAACAGGAGGTCTTCATCTGATTATTATTATCACATCACAGTATCTGGGAACCACAAGGATGCCTTGAATGGCAAGGGTGGGGCAGGGACCCTGGTGATGGAATGGAGACTTTGGCCTCACTCTTTAAGTTGGAGAAGAATGTGTTTGTACTCTAACTAAATCTGAACTGCTTCATCTATTCTAAGGCACAGAAGCATTTAGAGAAAGGAGGGAAAGAGGCAGAAAGGTGAATCAATTTGAGGTGAACCCAAGAAATGAGAGGAAAACACTCCAGGCTGGTGACTGGAAAGTAGGTTCATGCTGTCATGAGAGGGATCATTTTGCAGAAGCACCACAATACACCCATGAATGTATAAAGAGAACACCAATCCCTCTGCCCTCCACCTGCTTCCTGCCTTTTTCTTCAGTTCATGGTAATTGGAGAGCCTTACTTCAGTCCCTCAAGGAAAGCTCAATGGACCAACCAAACCAGTGGTCAAGCAGTTGCATTTAGAGTGAGGTATGTAGGAACCTCATCATGGATGAAAGGATAACATCACATCCTCACACCAGCCTTACAGATACAATTCACATGAAAGCAAAAAAATTATAATATTAAGAACCCTTCTTCCTGTTTCCTGGGTTTTATTTCTCATTTCCATCCAAGCTGGGAGACAAGAGAATATTTTTTGCACTTTTCCCCGGTCTCGATAGATTAAATAAATTCATCAGTATCACTCACATTGTCTGTAGCAACACCAGTTTAATACATTCTGACTGTCCATGTGTCTCCTCAAAATATGGGCAGCAGAGGAATGCTAGAGAGGCAGAAGCAATGTGAAGGAGGGGTGGAGGAAGGGCTGTGTGCTTTGCCAATTGTGCTGGCACCATAAGTGTGCTTCTTTCTAAGAATACTTTTGATACACTGCCAAAGCTAATGACATTCCATATACTTGATTCTGTTCTGAAATCTAACTGTATGTCTTCAAATTTTGCATCTGTATGGAGGCAAAACAAGAGCTGTTTTATTAATTTGGTTATTCCCACCTTATTTATAGCTGTAATTATTTCAAGAACCTAGTAAAGTTACACCAAGGTCTAGGTTTGAATTAATATCAGAGCTATAGGAAACAGAGATGTCCTCTCTCTCTGGAGTGCTGGGCTTCACTCTGATGCTTTTAAATCCACTGAGATGGAGGATGGAAGAAGCCCACTTTGTTTTCTATTGTCTCTTAGTTTATGGTTAAACACATTCCTTTGCAGCATCCCCTGTCCTCTCTATTGTAAATACTGACAAGAGGCTCATGGTGATCGACTGAGAAATCCTGGACCACAAGATCACTAGACATTCAGCAGCATGAACAGTTAGAAAAGAGGAATTTGCCAAAAGGTACAGCCCAGGCAAAGTTCAGGTTTTCTGGGGGTGTGGAGCTCATGCAGTATGAGATTCTCCTAAGAAAAAGTATGAAATTATGAACACAAAAAATGTGACCTCAAAGTGTAAGTTTCATTAGCTTCACAGTGAACTCTTCTGCGCAGAGCCGAGGGCTGCAGGCATGCCGGCGAAACTGAATCAAATCACTCATTTTATTGCCTCCCCTGAGGAAGAAACCATGGCCACTAAGCACCTTCCAACCACCGTCTTCTTTCATTTTATGTTCTAAGGGGAGTTCCCTCTCATGGAAGCATTAGCCATCGGGCAAGCACAGCTGATGCCTGGAAAGAATTTTCACACCACCTTCGCAACCATGTCTCTTTTCTTTGTTGCAAATATGCATAATGCATCTTTCAAGAACATAAATTCACTATCATAGAATACAGGACTCAAGATTAGTGTTCTAAGTTACCAAGTGTCAAATTAAAAGTCCGGCACTGAAAAAAAGTTCATCCGAAAAGGCCACATATTGTATGACTCCAACAACTAATACTATGGAAAGGCAAGATGATGCAGATGCTAAGAAGGTCAGTAGTTGCCAGAAATTAGGGGGGAGGGAGAGATGACTAGACAGAGCACAAAAAGTTTTAGGGGCCTGAAATTGTTCTGCACTATACCACAATGGTGGGCTCATGTCATAACGAAATTGTCAAAACCCACCTACCTTAGCCTAGTCAAGATTCTAGATATACTAGATACCTTGCAAATAAAATATACTAGATATCTTAGTAACAGAAGTTTGAATCGCAGTGTTGCAGAGGGGAGGAAGTTAAATTCAAGGAAATGGCAGATCCAACAGGCCCTGGTGAGTGCAGTCTTCCTGCTTCAAGGTAGGAGGTACAGGAAGTTTTTGGGGTTCCTTATTCACAGGCACTGTTCCCATTAGACGATTCCCAAAACCTCAGCCTCTTAAACACATTACATCAATTTGAGGAGAGTACAAACATGTGGACCAAAGTCCCTAGGATTGAACTGGGGGAAGAGAAACATGCGTCTAGGCCCAGTACCATAGCATACACAGCGTAAGTGAGCACTTGCATAAATGGTGGATGTTGAGTGATAATATGAAGGAAATTTCTTTGCTTTACCCTCATGTGCAGTGTTTGGAGAATGTGAATTAAAATAGGAAGGAAGATTAATAAGAGGCATAAAAATTTTAATAACATTTACATTATAGAATTTCACAAAAAAGCAATGAACCTCAAGAAATCAATTAAATTCAGGGATTACATACCATTTTAACAAAGGAAAGGGCATTTGGGCTTCAAGGGATTATAAATCATAGGGAAGTATCTAGGAAATGTATGGGGATTTAATGGAAAATAAAGGTTATTTTAGTAAAGTTTGCTTATATAAACTCGCAAACTTCTCTTGTGCTCTGTCTTCAGTGAAAGGTTTCTCCCCTTTTCCTGGTACAGAGGACAACTTTCACAAAGGGCGATTTATAACCTGATGATAGCAAACTCAAAGACAAAGAGCTCTTTTTGAATCTGTGGATTCCCAATCGTGTTTGGCTCAAAATAATCCTTATGATAAAGTGGCATAATTTGTATTGAGGTGTAGGATTCAGGCAGTGGCAACTGTGTGTCAGTGCAGCTGCGGTGATGGTGGTGAGCCCGCCTCCATGATGCAGAACGCTGTAGGAGAAGCTGTGCATAAGTCAGGGCAGGGGAAACTTAGGCATTATGTACTTTTCTGTTCAGCTTTGCTGCGAATTTGAAACTGTTCTAAAAATGAAATCTAGACTTAGGTGAGTAAAGGGTTTATTGTGAAGGATTACTGAAAGAGGGAAAAAGGATCTATTGCAAGAAGGAGAACACGCACTGTAAAATCTTCAGGTATCTCACAATTTAAGCCGAGGGGAATTGTCCTTTACAGGAAGGAATGAATTACGGTAGAGACACCAGGTGTAGGGAAGTGAGATAAGCACATAGAGGGTTCTCATTGGTGAGGAGATCAGAGAACATTTCGTCCTCAGCCTCTTCCTGGGAGGGCTGGCAGATGGTGTAAGCTACAGTCAATAGAGTGAGAAGGTTGGGGGATGTGGGAAGAAGGAAAGCAGTTTGACCAAAATTTGGTCAAATCAGGTTAGTAGGCTGCTTATCGTGTACGAATCCACAAATGGGAATTCAGAGGGTCAGCGATTGGCTGTGGGACAGCACACAATGACAGTATCCCTAGTCTTCTCTGACTCACAGAGGACAGTGTGGTTGTTTGCAATGCGCCATTTCCTAGAAAGCTTTAGTCCAGCTGCCATTCGTTTCACCAAAAGCACCCAGACCACGCCATGGAAGGAAGGCATGGTGATGTTCATCTGAAGGCCAGCCAGCTGTAGCCTGAGCAATCCTCTTCCATGTCCTCAGATTAGACCATAATGGAGGCCAAGAATTAGAGGCTGTCACATCTAATCTGATTGATTCCACTGCACAGTGGTACGATTTCACTTCAAAACAGGAAAACTAGGGAACAAATAGTAAAGAGAAGTAAGTCACTGGAGCAACAGGTATGGATTAGAACCCTTCAACTCTCTAGGAATACAATGCAAAAATGGTGAAAACCTGCCGGCTTTGATCTTGTATAAAAGAAGTTGCATGCAGAGAGCATTGGTGACAATGAGATATTGAGGTTTCTTTATCTAAAAACGATTGATCTCAAGTGACTTATAGGTACTAACAGCAGAGCAAATATAATTTCTTCTTACTAAGGTAAGAATGACAAGTATTTTATGATAACTCCCCAAAGCTATAATATTTCAACAAAAGTGGATGATGTGGTTGTAAATATGCAATATGTGTATGGATGTGTGTGTGTGTATGTGTGTGTGTGTACAGGAAAAAAAGAGAAACAACATGTAATGGATTAAAATACTTAACACTACTACATACGATCATCCTTTAGAAATGTTGTATCCCATAAAGAATAACTTAGGAATCATATCAAGATTCCACAAGAACATTAAACTTTTTCGGATACAATTCTTCTAAATTTAGCTGCAGTTTGCTCAAGAATCTATTGGAAACGTTTAAGTATTCAAAATGCACTGACAACTTGTTAAGCTTTTTTTTTTTTTTTTT
>NW_022900917.1:70288590-70437621 GCF_012274545.1 Fukomys damarensis
TTAAGCTTTTTTTTTTTTTTTTTGACTAGATGACTGGATTTAAAATAGCCAGGGTAGCAGATACTCAGGGAGGGTATGACTGTAAGGCAGGGAGCCAAGAAAGCTTGTTGGATCATGGTCTTTTTCTCAACCTTCATTGTTGGTTTACAAGAGCATTCATTAGGTGGAATTTCACAGTAGAGTCACTTGATTCTTGCACTCTTCTGAGTGCATTGTATTCAGGTTAGATTGTCATTACTAAGTACCATAGATAGGTGCCTTCAGCAACAGGAATTTACTTCTTACTGTTTGGCGAATGAATGTACAAGATAAAGGTACTGGCAGACCCGGCTCCTGGCAAATGTCCTCTCACAGAATGGACAGGTGTGTGTTCCTGTGCACTCAGAGAGCTGTCCTCCATTCCTACTCTTGGGCAGAAAAGGAGCTGCCTCTCTTTTCCTCTAATCAGAAAGGTGCGGATCCCATTGTCCCATCTTCATGGTTTAGTCAAAATCTCCATCTCCCAAATTTCCCACCTGCTAAAAACATCCCACTGAGAGCTATGGCCTTAACATACAGATTAGGGCCAGGGAGAGTAACAAAGATTTAACCCATAACAGTGTGTTGCACAGGAAGGGTAGACAAATATTCTTGCAATTATTAAAATTATTTCTAATTTTATAAGAACAACACTAGAGTTACATATGGTAATATATACCTGTAAACCCTATACATTGGAAGGTTGAGAAAAGAGATTTACTCGTTCAAAGCCCAACCTGGGTAATTTAGCAAGAGCCTGTCTCAAAGTAAAAAGTAAAAGAAAGCTGATAACATAGCTCAGTGTGAAGGCACTGAGTTCAGTTCTCAGAGCCAAATAAATAAAGAGAAAGAAAAGGAGAGAGACAGAGAGACAAAGAGAAAGGGAGGGAGAGGGAGAGAGGAAGAGGAAGGGGAAGAGAGAGAGAGAGAAAAAGATACTAGAACATGGACTCATTTGTTTTTCAAAGAGTTTTAAATCTTCTTTTGACAATGTATGATAGCAACTCTAGAAATGATAATGAGCAAATATTTTAGGCTTTGCGAGCAACATAACCTCTGCTGGAGATACACAACTGTGCTGCTGTGACATGAAGGCAGCATACAGAATAAATAAAGGATGAGCACTTCTGAGTTCCAAAAGTCTTTATTTACTAAAACAGATGCATGTCAGGTTTGCAGTGCAGGGCATCATCCATCAGTCTCTGATTTGGATGATGGATGTCAGAGCCACACTTGGGCTGAAAGTGAAAAACGAAGGGATGTGATTTATGGGAGGCCTGGTGCATTGCAAAAACCTGCAGTTTCTATGAGGATGGGACAAAGGTTAAGTGGAAGGGCCGAGAGTCTTAAAGTTGAAGAAGTTGAAGTAAATATGTTTCCAGTGTTTCATCTTTCATGCTAAAACACCATGAAGGCCGACAAGGAAGGCTTCAGCTTGTTGTGAGGGTGGTGGTGGTGGGGAGGTCAGACTTTTCAGAGATGAGAAAGTCCGGGAAAGGGTGGCCTACTATCCCGAAAAGCACTTATTCTTTGCAAGGTGCACTTGTGGCATCTGTTTTCCTGAGGTCTCAGCTCTTCTCCTTTGCAAAACAGAAAGGCTGTAAAGCAAAAAGTCCTGGGTGTGAAAAAAGCTCTGCCATGTAACAGCTCTGTGCCCTCCAGCTGGCCCTCAGCATCCTTAAAATGAGGACAATGGCACTTATCTTCCAGAGGGCTGATGTGTGGAAAGCATTAAAGTGTGCCTGTCACAGCACTGGTGCTGGGCTGGCTTCCATGAGCACACACTTAGAGTCACTTCTGGGATCCTGAGATTGCTATTCCTATTAGATTCTGGGGCCTGTGCTTCACTTTCTGTAGCACTCTACCCAATACAAGCACCAAGAGGCAGCTGTGACCTTCAGGCATTCACCCTCCTCTGGGGTTGCTGGAGAAGATGAACCACAGCACAGGTCTTTGTGGCCTCGTCCTGGGAGAGGTCTCATAGATTACACTGGAATGTGCTTTCCTTGATGGTACAAAATGTGGGCATGCGGCAGGGGCCATGGTAATAGCCCAAGTCTAAACGGACTTTGGTGCCTCTTCCTCCTGACCTGAGCCCTCTCAGAGTTTTATCTCTGCTTAGGGTTTCCTCCTCTCTCTCACCCATACTTTCTTCTCCTTAACATTGCTATCCCCACTGCTTCACGGGCACCACATACCCCGGCTTCTCTGAATTTCACTCCAGGATTATTTCAACTGATCCTTCCTGCAGGGAACCTGCCCGGCGCCACTCACTGTCCTTCACCCTGTCCAAATGGATCAGGATCTCTTTTTCCAGCTCCACACCACCCTGCACACACCTCTCCGAAGCCTGTTCCACATGGCAGTAATTGTTTCTCTCTCTCCCACTGAAATATGCACCTTGGCATCAGTGACGCAGTGACCAGTTCCTATTCCACTGGGAGTCACCAGTGCTGACCACAACACCTGTACCCTGTATCCACTCTCCATCTCGGTCCCTGATTATTCCCAGAAGGCATCCTGCACATCTTTTACAGAATCTTTCTGCAAAAACCTCACCTTTAAGGCCATCTGCTCTATTGTTAAAGTGCTCTATTTTTGGAAAAATTCTTTGAGCATGAGCTTCACTCTAAGCATTTTCTTGCTTTAGGGATTAAGTCTTCCATCTGGAGCAAAGCAGACATACTGTTCCCTTTATAAGAAGATAATCTTTCTTATACTTAAGACAATTATTTGATCTTTTTTAAAAAACTGAAAATAGTACTACATGGGATACATTGTGATGTTACAGTTCATTTGCACAGGATCCCAGTAAAACTGAACAATCAATATGTTTATCACCTCCCATGGTTATAATCCTTATGGTGAGTACAATATATTATAACTAACATGAATCACCACAACGTGCAGTTGGTCACATGCACTTATTTCTCTGTTTTAACTGAAATGATGTGTCCTTTGATCGATATCTTGCCTTCCATCATTTATGCCTCACCCAGCCTTAGAAAGCAACCATGCCCATCTCTATTTTCATGAGTTTGACTTTTGCAGATTCTTCATATTAAGTGGTATCATGTGGTCCTTGCTTGGGCACCTGGCTCACCTCACTTGGCTGAGGTGCTCCAGGTTCACCTGTGCTGTTGCCAGTTACAGCATTTTCTTTATCAAGGATGAAGAGTGTCGCCATGTGTGTCTGTGTGTCATATTGTCTTTAGACATTCTTCCTCTGATGGAGACTTCCCATCTGTATGTCTACTTTTGAGATCTATTCAATTCCTTTGCTTGGTTTTAATAATGTTTTTTTTTTTCCATTAGTAAGTTCCATACACTGCCTATTGTTCTCTTAACAGATGTATGCAATTATTTTTCCCCTCAATCCATGGTTTGTCTCTTCACTCTGTTAAATTATTTTGTTTGCTGATAAAGAAGCCTTAAAGTTTGATGCAGTCTAATAGTTAATAGACACGTGGTCTATTTTTGTTTTTATTACCTGTGCTTTATTGGAGTCATACTTAAGAAGACTTTGCCCAAACCTTTGTAGTGGAACTTTTTTTTCGCAATTTTCATCTAGTAGTTTTAGTCTTACATCATATATGCTGATTGTTGTATCCCTTTTGAGTTGATTCTTGTACTTGGGGTGATATATGGATCTAATTTTATTCTTCATCCTGTGACTGTCTACTTTCACCGATACAATTTATTAGGAATTTAGTAAAGGTGCAGGATATAAAACCAAACTACAAAATCAGTAGCATAGCTCATAACATCAATGAACTATGTGAAAAAGAAATTATAAAATAATGCCTTTATAAGCAATTAGAAGTGAAAGAGCAAAATTACAACAAATACCACCAAAATCCATGTTACAGCCGCTATGAAATGTTGTAATCTCACAAATTAAAGAATCTTGAATAAATAGACAAATTTCTACACCCATATGAATTAGCAAAACTAACCCAAGAAAACATAAAAATGCCAAATAATCCAGTAATGGGAAATAAAATTGAGGGAGAAAAAAAAATGGCCTACCAAATAAGAAAATCCCAGGACCTGATGGATTCACTGCTAAATTATATAAGACCTCAAGGAAATTATAATGCCCACACTTCTCAAATTCTTTAATGAAGCTGAAAGAGAAGGATTAGTCCCCAAATTATCTCTGGAAGCTAGCATTACCCTGATTCCAAAACCAGAAAAGAATCCAACTGAAAAAGAAAACTACAGATCAGTCTTTTTAATGAACACAGATGCAAAAATCCTTAACAAACTGTCAACAGGAATGTAACAAATCATCAAAAATATCACACATCTTGACCAAGTAACCTTCAGCCTAGGGATGCAAGGATGGTTCAAGATACATAATCAATAAATGTAATTCTTCACATAAACAGAAGCAAAGACAAAAATCATATGATCATCTCAATAGGTGCAGAAAAATCATTTGACAAAATCCAACATCAATTTATGATTTTAAAAAACCTGAAGAAAATAGGTATAGATGAATCTTATCTTAATCTGATAAAAGCATGACAAACCTACTGTTAATCTAATATTAAATGGGGAAAACTTAAAAACTTTCCCTCCAAAATCCAGACCAAGACAAGGATATCTGCTATCACCACACCTATTCAATATAGTTCTTGAAACTCAAACCAGAACAATCAGGCAAGAGAAAGAAATACTTTTATTTACATATAAGAAAGGAAAAAGTCAAAGTATTATTATTTGTCGATGACATGATTCTCTACATAGAATACCCAGAAACATCCATCAAGACTCCTGGAATTAATATCCACATTAGTAAGTTAGCAGGACACAAAATCAACACACAAAATTAAGTAGAATTCCTGTAAACCAATAATGGGCTCCAAAATAACCCCCCAGGAAATCAATAGTATTCACAATAACAGAAAGAACAATTAAAAGTTGGGAATTGTGCAAACCAAAGAAATGAAAGACTTCTACAGTGAAAACCATAGTGCCCTAAAAAAGGAGATCAAAGAAGACATAGGGAAATGGAAAGAGGTCCCCTGTTTCTGGATAGCCAGAACCAACACGGTCAAGATAGCAGTCTCCCAAAACTGATATACAGTTTAATGCAATCCAATCAAAATATCACCCATGTTCCTCAGAACTATAGAAAATAATCCTAAAATCCATATGGATCCAGAAAAGAAAACAATCCTAAACAGCAAAAGCAAAGCACAGGGCCTCACAATCCCAGATCTCAAGTGACATTACAAAGCCAGTGAGGAAAGCAGCACAGTAATGACACAAACATAGGCATGTGGGTCAAAGAATAGAACAGAGGAAGCAGAAAGAGCCCTAGGCACATTCAGTCACTTGATCTTTGACAAAGAGACCAAAGACATGCTGGAGGAAAGAAAATGCTGCTGGGAATTCTGGCTATCCACATTCATAAGACTGAAGGTAAACATGTATTTGTCACCAAAGACTAAACTGAAATTAAAAAGGTTCAAGAGCTAAATACAAAAACAATGCACTGGGAGATAAGGTAGCTAAAACTCTTGAAACCAGAGGCAAAAACATTTTAAACAGAACTCCAATTGCAGAAGAAATAGTACGAAGGACCAAAAAATAGTATTATATTAAATTAAAAAGCTTCTGCACAGCAAAAGAAACAGTCAACAGAGTGAAGAGACAGTGTACAGAATGGGGAAAAATGTGCCCCTTTACCTTGGGTAGAGGATTAACATCTAAAATATACAAAGAACTAAAAAACACAGCCTTCCAAATAAACGGCCAAATTAAACAATGAGCAACTAAAATAAATAGATACAGCCCAGAAGTAGAAATAAAAGGGCAAATAAATTCATGAATGAACATTCAGTATTACTGGTCAGTATAGAAAAGCAAATTAAAGCAGCACATTGACTTTTTTCTTTTAGTTTTCTGATATATACATTTGTCTCATAGGGTGGAGACCTCAAACAGCTTTGGGAACTGAGAAGCGTGTACCTGTTTTTCTAAGGATGTGCTTTCTGACATTGTGGAAACTATCTTAGGCTCTCACTTGACTCTTGGAAAAGAAAACACCTGCTTAGAGGAATGTCCTGCTCATCTAACTTGGCAGCTGCCCCTCCAAGCTGACAAGATCAAGAACCCAGCAGACTAAAGAGGCTGAGGATACCATTTGGTCAATTCGTGTGACTATTTCCAGTAGCTTTACTTCCTGTGTACCCATGGAGGAGACACGAGATCACATTATCATTCCTTTCCATATTAAAATACAGATACACCCAGGGAATGAAAAACAAGAATATATTTAAAATGTCAAATGAGGACTTGGTCGCCTAAACTATGTCCTCGAAAGGCCAATGTCCTGTTCCAACTGTGCTCTCTGGCTGGAATTTCTAAAAAGAGATAACTTAAACCACAAATTTTCCAAAAAGGAAAGTCATGGCTTTCCAGTTGTCAGGGCCTTGCTCAGGAGTGAGATTTCTTCAATGCTCAAACTTTACATTGGCCTTTTTCTTTGTGAAAGCTGTCAATACCACACAATCCTCTAATTCCTCATTGGTCCAGAATCACATGTAATTTTTCTTTCCCTAGCATGATTAGTCTCATCTTAAATTCACACTGCTCCGTTCCTCCCCTCCTCTCTGCCTCCTCTTGACTGTGCTACTGAGGTCCCATCCTGAATTGTGGACTGAGGAGGTCCCTGGCTTTTCAGGACACATTCTTGTTTCTTTAGCCTCACTATCTTCAGAGTTGAGGTGTTTCTTCTTCCAGATTTCCCAGCGTGAGATAAAAAATACTGCACCTCAAGGGAAAGCTGCAAGTTGTTTAATGGTGCTCATTGTTTATTGTCTTGAACCATTTTGCAGCTTTGGGAACTAATATTTATGCATACAGTTCTTGTCCATGAATATGCACGTGCTTCTGTCCAGTGGAGGTTTAATTGATTGCTTTCACCCACTGTGGTAAAGGCAATCTTCCCACTCACTTCTATGTTTTTGATCCACAAATCTGTTTTTTTCAGTCTCGTAAACTCTCTGTAACATTTCACCAGTGTCCTCATTAATGAGTTAAACCACATCTTCAACACACGTTCGCATTTCCATCACTACAAAAGTATGAGAGAGAGAGTTAGCTTTTTTAAAAAAATCATCTTTTATGGATGACAAACAGAATAAGGGGCACACAAGACTAGGTAGCTAGCTACAGTCTAGACATTAGTAGTGGCCATGCTGTGAGATGGTGCTTCTACTAGGCCATTTTGCTAGTTCCATCTAGATTGTTATAGATTCCTTGGCCTTGCATTGAACCTACTGAATAAGACACTCTGGGATAATGACCAGGGAAATGAGTTTTATAAGCAACCTAGTTTCCACTATTTTACCATTAATTTTTGGCAAGTTTTATTCCCAACAGATGTGGTTCAACAATGTGCTTGAGTTACAGCATTAGTTATCCTGTAAGGTACAATATCAGATGATCATAACATGATGAAAATCTAAATAAAAGTATAAATTCATAAAAACCATGAAAGTGCATGACAGACATCAGTTAATAATACATGGTGATTATGTATTATGAACTGTGAAGGAAAGTCAGACTCCCAGGCTTTGCCCTGGAAACCAAGCATTTGAGTCCAGAGTGAGCTGGAACCACCTGCTGTGGAAGGTTGGTGAGCGAGAGCCTGTCTGACAGAGCGTACAGCTGAGTACCCCTCTCCTGCAGGTCACCCATGTGCACACTCTCCGACCTGACACTGCAGTGTCACTGTTGGATTGATAGCTCATGCTGAGTGTGTGGCAGGCAACTTCACCCCAACACCAGATAACTCTACATATCTGGATGCTCAGTGTTACTTCCTCTAAACAGCTGGTTGGATAAACCAGTTCACTCCCTACCTGAATGTTGTGGTCAAGCCTATCATTAACTTCCAGGAGCTCCCAGATCCTCAGGGAGAAAAATGAGCACACAGTGCAGCCTGCGGCCTGGAGCAACAGACCATGGGCCTCACATGGCAACCTGCCTGCATTGAATTGGAAGGGGCTCAGCTCTCGGGATTTCAGAGGACTGAGTCTGCTGCCCTGTGCACTCAACCCCTTCTCCAAGGACAGTTTCATACAATCTCTCCCTTAGTCATATAAGGGTTTTAAATTGACATCCCCTGCACAGTTGCTAAGGGAAAATCAGGCGTGTGATTGTGACACACGTTGCTGGTAGACTATGCTTTGTAAATGTTGCTGATTAAAATTATTTTTAAAATGTACCATGCTGAAAATAGACTTTCTAGTTCTTCAGATATTTTCCAGTGAATACATTTTACCCTTCAAAGGAATTAATTACCTTTGGCTATCCTTATTTAACCTTTCCGATGTCACACATTTCTGTCTTTCTTTCTTCCTCTAACCACACCAGTGATACTAATCCCAGGACCATTTTATATAATACACACAAACGATTTGGGCAGCTTTGGCTCCAAGATCTGAACATCACCACTGTCATGAAGCCGCTAGGCCAAAGCAAAGTATCCTTCCACTGCTCCGCTCGTCTTCTGCACCCGAGTGAGCCATGGGAGGGCTCAGAGATGCATGAGCCAATCTTTGTACCTAACGAGTTTGTGGTCAGCTAGAGAAATACATTTTTAAACCTAAAATAGACACTCCATTTATTTCACAAATGGTTTAGAAGCACATATTGCATATTTAGCAGTGTTCTAGCTTCTAAGATATAAAAATAAATATTTAAAAACCACAAATTCAGATTGTGCAACATTTGAATAAAATGCTTAAATAGCATATTAGTCATAGTGAGTATTCTCCAGGCTCCATGGAAGATTCCAATGGGAAGTAGGAACAAGCTGTTTGCAGAACCATTGACTTTTTGTCTATAAAAGTAGCATTATTCAAATAAAAAATTCAGTAGCAGGATTTCTGTGTAAGTCACTTTTCCATCTCTATGACAAAATGCCTGACATACACAACTTAAAACAGGAAAGGTTCATTCTGAGGTTTCTGAGATTTCAGTCCATGGCTGGCTGGCTCCAATGCAGAAATATGATGGAGGAACAGTGTGGCAGAGGAAGGCTGCTGACCTCATGGGAGTCACAAAGCAGGAAAAAGGGAAGGAACCAGCAGAGAAGGGACCCAGGACAAGACACATCCTTCAGATGCATGCTCACATTGATCTACTTCCTCCAACCAAGCCCCACCTCATAACAGCCCACCTAGCTATGCACAGCCAAGATAACCTCTCACAATTGCAAAGTAAGTCCAGTAAAAGATGAATTTTTGACCCTAAAAGCTTGAGAGAAGGAAGAAGGACTAAGGAGAAAGAATGATATTGCTGAAAGCCAGTTTCTTACTCAGAGACACATGAACTTGAAATGAAGGGGAATGAAAAAGCCCTTTGGTCATGGATTTAAAATAGAAGCACCACCAATACGGCAGTCCTCATTTAATCAGATAAAACAGAACCATTAAAAGATATATATATCTACTGACTGAGACCTTTACTGCAAAGAATTGGCCCATATAATGGTGGACACAGAGAGACAAATCCAAAATCTCTGCATCCAGCCTGGAAGCTTGGAACCCATCAGCATTCGCTGGAGCTGCAACATGCAGGCTTGAGTTCCTCTTCCTCGGGGAAGACAAGGCTCTGCTCTTAAGGATTCTGGGCAAATTGGATCAGGCTCGCACCAAGTATGTTACCTAGCCACCGCATTTACGGTGACTGATGATGGTGCTTAATCACACCTGAATAATACCTCCAGCTCAAGCTCTAAACTGATACTTGTTGAAGGGGTGAGAGACGTCCTCTAGCCATGCTAACACATAAAGATGACCACCACAATGCTCAATGCATATTTGAAAGGAGATGACTGGCTGTCCTTCCCAGCGTGGTTCTGAGAATTAGCAGGGCTGGCAGAGAGGAGCCATAGCACAGAGCCTGGATATCTGGCTCACCATAAATGTGGATCTCCTTTGCACTTTTTCACCCTTCCTTCCATCCCCGTCCATCATCGAGGCTCTTTGGATTTCAGACCTCTTCCTCCAAGCTCCACTCCACGTATCACGTGTGCCACTGTATCAATCATTGAAATCCACACTCCCCATTACATGTACATAACCACTAATCTAGTCATGGGCAGCCTCTCCTCCTATATCCAGGAAGAATACAAAAGAAAACACGACAAACAAATGAACAACACATAAAATCAAACAGATATATAAACTCTCTGCCAATTCTTGAATATTTATGGGTAAAAATCTTTGCTCTAAGATGTTTACCAATTGCTGGCTTGTATCTGACAACCTTTTTTCTCCTATGCCACTTCCTGTTACCTCTGTGCTGTGATTCATTGGCCCAGGTACAATGCTTAGCACATAATTTTGTTCTCTGCCATCCCAAAGTGCACTCCCACTAAGACTTCTTGCACACAGCAACCCAATGTAAGAATTTTAGGTAGGATCATGGACCCTATTTACCTTTAATTAACACCCTCACTCTTTATAAAGCAAAATGTTCAGTACTCCCCACTATAAAGCAATATGCAGCAATAACTCTCATCATCTCTGAATCTTATCTCCTGATCAACCCTTGATTTTTCTCTGCTTCCCTCATTCTCCTTTTCAGAATCAAATTAACAAATCCTTTCTTATGGTTTAGGTGATGTAAGCTTCTTCCTTCCCAAGTACAACAGATTGTATCTCTTCTATGTCAAGCCCTCGCTTGTGTGTATGACATGGATGTGCAGAGGAAAGGCACCTTTGGAGCCACATGTCCACTCCTCCCAGAATGCATGGTTAGAGATGAAAAGAGAGTCCACAGCATCACAAGTCCAAGTAGGATCAAACACACTGCATTAGGGAATGAGCACCCTGGCTTTGTCCTCTACATACTCCAATTTATCACTGAGATCAGTCCAAAAGTCAGACATTTAGCAGACCACCCCAACTGACCTTTCTCGTCCATGCCCTGTCCCCTACATGACTTCCCACTCAGATGCCCTTCGATTTTTCTCTGTCCTTGCTTCCTGGTTCTATCAATTTAAAAAGTCACCAGATCTTCAGTTCAGGCTCTAGTTGAGACTCTCACACTGAGAGGTCTTGTTAATGGTCACCCCATCTGGGTCTTCTTGGGGTTTGGATTGGACATTGGACTCCAGCTAATCTTTTCTTTCATCCTTTTTGCCATGCCACTGTCATGAACTGCAACATGCACTTTTAATTTTTCTTTTGGGGAGTGGGTGTTGGCTGGTTGGTTTCCTACAAGAAATAAAACTTTCTTAAGACTATTTTATTTCATTTTTTTATCTACCTATTGTGCACATTTCATCTTTGATTAATCTTTGAGACCACAGATCTTAAAATTTATATTTCCTTTCCCTCCTTTCCATCAGCATGAAGGATCCATTTAACAGACTTGATAAATTTTAATGGATTAATTTCTTGATAGAGGAGAACAGGATACCTCAGGAACTATTAAATAGTCTAATAGGCATTTGAGCTACGGAGATTGTGACAATATATCCAAAAGGTTTAGGATATAGTTTTGCAAATAGTAGGCATGAATTTAAAATCACTGAGCGAATCAATGAATGTAAAAGAAGTTTTTGAAGCTCCATCTTTATACAATCTGAATATATTCAGTGGCCCTCAGTATATCTATGTCTTAATCCCCAGGACCTGTGGATATTACTTTCCACAACAGAAGCGACTTTACATGTATGATTAAGAATCTTGAGATGGAGCAGACTCAGAATTTTTTTAAGTGGACAAATGTCATGACAACAGTCCTTATAAGTAAAAGATAAAAGCAGGACAGTCCATGCCAACAGGAAGGTTGGAGCAATGTTGGCTTGGTAGATGGAAGAGGGTCACAAGCAGCGAGCACAGGCAGCCTCTTAAAGATGGTCCATGCAAGGAAACATTCTTGCTTTTAGCTACCAGAAGGAAGACAGCCCAGCCAACTCCTGGAGTTGAATCCAGGGAGGCCCATGTCAGACTTCTGACATCCAGAGCTGCAGCATTAAAAAGTTATGCTGCTTTAAGCCACAAATCCTGTGATAATTTGTTACAGTAGGATAGGAAACTAATACATGTTACATTCTAGTTCAATTGGAATCTCTTCAAATTCTATGGATCTCAGATTTCTTTTCTGACTATCAAAGGCACCAAAAATAATATGTAACAGTGCCTTAGATTTTATTCTCCCTGCTAAGACAAAATACCAAACACCTGAGATAAGGGAGAGATTGTTTACTGTACCTCACTGTTCGTAGAGGTTTCAGTCCACAGACGGCTGGCTCCAAGGCAGGGTGGAATAGCACAGGAGTAGCACAGAGGAGAAACAGCTCAGGGCATGGTAGGGAAGGATACAGCTAGTAATAAGTGACAGCAGCCATCTTCTTTCTGTCCCTTACATTCCATCCAGGCTACCCATCTTTAGAACAGGCAGCACTCATGCCCAGGGTGGGGCAGCCTTACTCAATTCCAGCGTCACACATTCTAAATTCAGCCACCTCCAAAAAGCCCCCATATGACTGCATGTGGCTTTGGGCAGACATCTAGATGTAGCCGTAACAAACAGTTTAACACAGTGCAGAGCACCTGTTTACCTCAATAATCAGAGTTGGTTAGCCTCTGAGTAGACTTAAAGGTTAAATTAAAGTGATAATTCTGATCTAACTGCGTTTTATGGATAAAAGACAGGAGCCCAATCCCAAACATCTGCAAAGATGAATTGCCAAGAGGGTAAGCAGTTTAATTTCAGGGACCTTAGGAAAAGAGGGATAACCTGTGATGGTTAATAAGTCTATAAAAATCTTATGAGTAAATATTTAACTTAGTAATATACAATAATAAAGATATCAGTGCAAATAGTGAGAGATATTTTGCATGTTTAAGTTTGCAATAGCAAATTCTGTACCATCATGGATTTTCAGAAAGCCTCATCTCCAGAAATTCCTCAGGAAGATAACCAGTCTTGATGCAAGTGTGTTCTCAGCTTTGCATACATTGGGGTACTTGTTTATCACCAGCTTGTTTCTCCCTGAGGGGAGCCCCCAGCCCCTTCCTGTGGGATCTTGTACCTCTTGATAGCCTCACCTCTGCACCCAGGAGCACCTCTCACACCTCCTGCACTCCTCCTGGCCACCCCACTGTATGCAATTCTAAAATTATCTTCTGTTTTTCTTCATCCTTCTTCTTTTTCCAAAACTTTCAAAAAGGAAAAAAGAAATCCCTCGACTGCTCTTCTATTTCCTATTCTAGCTCCTTCTTCTTCTAATTATATATAAAAGGCATCACAAAATTCGCATTTACTGGAACCAAAATCTCCATAGTTGCCAAAAAATATACAGATGTGAATTTGCATATAATTAAAGTTTGCATAAAGAAAACCCAGTTGGAGCGAGATGCTGTGATCAAAATCTAGCAAATCCCTTCCGCTCTGCCTCTTGTCCCCAGGCCCACCCCCCAGTCTGTGTGCTTCTACCTGAGCTCAGCTCCAGGGCTTAGAGATGATGTTATAATATTTTAATCAAAATGACCTCACACACTTCACCTGTGGTTTAGAAACCTTCCCCAAAGAAATGGCAAAACATCAATAATGCAGGCACAGAGCAACAATTAGAAAAACGGCAGAGTGAGTACCCCCCCAACCCTGTGAAAAGGAATTCTTTTTGTTTGTTTGTTTTTTTGTGTGCTCATCTGGCTGAATTCTGAATTCAGGAGAATCTACTGAGGTCTGACAGAGAGCTAGCCAAAAGCACTGAGATGATCAACAGTTCTGTTTGGCAATGTGAGAAATGATTTACTTGTCCAGACCCAAAGAGTGGATGGAAGAGGCAGGAAGAGCAGCGAAAGTGAGGCTTCTATTTCTCATTCTTGTAAGATCAGGTTGCTAAGCCCACAAGCAGACTGGCACGGTCCTGGGCAGCTTTAGTGAGCAATTTGAATCCAAGCGCATGGTTCCCTTCACCCCGTCCTCATTGGCTCCAGTACTTGGAAACAATCAAACTCTCCAAACTGGTGCCCACCCGCTTAGCCTGCTCCCTCTGTAAATCTTTTGTGATCCCTAAAAGCAAATGACTGGACTCTGGAGGTAGCTTCTTAACTGTGGGTGCTTCTCCAGAGTTAGTGTAGTGAATTCCATACTTAATTGACTATTTATTCTGCCCCTTTTGCTTAGAGATCCTCTCGGATGCAGGGACTCAGTCAGGTTTTCAGGTTAAAGTACTTTATCCTGAAAATAGACCACTGACACAAGTGTTTGTTACGGGCAACGTGGATTGACATCCACTGACACTGACTGTGAACTTTACCTCTGGTGCATCTGCTCCTCGAGACAATCTGTTCTAATGGTAGGAAGCAGAGAGATGTGTTAGGAGCGAGTCTGAAGACTGTGAGGACTTTATACTCCATGCAAAAGATTAAAAAGGTACACATCACAAATGGTTGCATCTTAGTATGATGTAAAGGCTGATATAATGGATGGGAAATGAGAGCACTATACTGTAGTAGCTCTTTCAGCCATAAAGAAAGTAATCATTGTGTTTGCAGAAAAATGGATGGAACTAGAGATCACTGATGGTCTCTGGTTCAGAGAAATAAGTCTCAAAAAGACAAATATTGCAATGTAAGTCAATTATAGCAAACGATATAAGGAACTTTGAAATAATTATTTTTAAAATAGAAGACGTAGAAATAGAGGGGAGATGATCCAGAAGAGAATCAAGGTAAAACAGCATCTTGGGGTGCTGGAATCTCCTAGAGGTGGTTTCTAAGTTCTTTTTGTCTTGAGCAATGAATTGGTCAAGAGAAGTGCAAACCATAGCAAAGTTTTACATTTAGTAAAGGTGGGCAATGAAACAGGTCCTGAAGAGTGAGTTTGCGCCAAGTAAAAGTGAGAAAATAAGCGCACTCTACAGGACCAGAACCGGTGACTGTAAATGGACACAGATGTTCCAAGCTCCAGGCCAACTGGCGTCAGGTTTGGGCCATCCTACCCGAAACCTGTATGCTAGATGCCAAAAGGACTATTTAACTATTACGCACTGACAAAAAATATGGTAAACTGTACTGACTTCATCACCATAGGGTATGATGCTACATACATAGGCAACATTGCCAAGAACCTAAAGAAAAAAACATTTAAACAGTGACAGAGAAGGATATGGATTCTGCAGTTTGAAAGTAAAAATTTTTCTAACCTTTTTATTCACAGCATGCTATTTTTCATTTAATATTAAATTATATTAAAAGTATTTCCTTATGATCCTATAAATCAAAGAGGCCCTAGCACATAGTAGTTAGTCTCATACATACAAGGTTTTTTTGAGAAGGGTGTAATTTTAACCATTGTTATAGTAGATGCCCTTACTGTCAGAAAAACAATTTTTAAAAGTCTATACACAGCGTATCACTTATATTATTTACTTTTTGTGTTATAGATAAGCTTTAGCACCAACATTGAAACTGAAAGCATATAGAATGCCACACAGAACACAATCAGTGTGACTGATACATAAATAATATAAAATTACTGTGGTAATTTCCGCAGATAAACATAGTAACATTTTTTTACCCTACAGACTTTATTACGGAAATGATATTGTGGCAAATTTTTTAAAAGGACTACAGAAAAATAATGGGTGATATCACTTTTCTCTTGCATGAAAATGCCATGTTCCACATTTGCTGACCTTCTCTGTAGATGAGAAGTGACTGCCAGCAGCCAGCAGACGCATTTGTAAATCTAAACTTACTTGCTTTGTCCCTGTGAGGTACAAGTGGAATTTTTACAGTGACTAAGAGAACAGATCTCAAGAGGAAAAATCTATGAAGACAGCACTTTGAAAACATTTGTTTGGAAATATTTACATTATATGATTTATTTATTTGATTCAATAGCCAAATTGGACCAAACCTATCCCTTAAAAGTCACACTGGACATCTCCTACTTAGACTTTTTTCCAATCATCCTGTGAGTTAGTTAACCTTTTCCTGAAATTCTTCCCTTTATTTCCCTGCACATGTGTTAACATTGCCCTTATAACACACACATGCACACAGGCATGCACACACACATGAGTAATCGACTGTGTTATTTGTAAGCACATTTCCCTCCATAGATTGGAAATTCATTAAGATCAGGTGCAAGGAAATTATTCTTAACAGTATTGTTAAAAGATACTTCATAAATATTGGCCATCAGATTAAAAAAACAATGAAAAGATCAATAGGCTGAGAAAACTGGCTAACGGCAACAACCACAGCAGCAAAAACAACACAACACCTAACGCCTGGACTGTTGTGTGTCTATCCTGCATCAGGCACTGACCACAGTACTCGGTTCACAAACTTCACTTGTTTTGTGATTTAGGGGATGATGTCTGCATTTGTGTTTGTGTTGGTCATGGTTGTGTTTATGCCTCAATTTGGAGTTCATGAATGGAAGTAAAACTTTCTTGATCACTCTTGTTTGAAAACTGAATTGTTTGTGAACAGCAGCACTCATGAACCAATATATTATTGTATTTTGTTTTTTATCATCACTACAATTGTATCATAAATGTACACTAATCACCCCTTATTCACGGAAGTGGAGAGGGAACATGTCAAATGTATAGCTGGTTACCTGAGAGGCTATGCAGGGAAAAAAATGTCAGCGTCCAGTTCCAAAAGAAGAATGGCAAACTTATGGAACATAACGAACCAATAGTTGCAGTAACAGAAGCATAATCACATGTACGTTTGGCATAATACAAATTATTCCACTACCTGTGTGTGTTTATATGAAAATTTATGAACCATGACACCAGTCAGTATGCTCAATGGCGTGTACAGTATTATCAGTGCGCTAGGCTCCTTGTAGAACAGTCTTCATTAATGTAGAATAAGTGAGCACATGAATGTGCTGTCTGGACTTCACCTAGCCCATTATCTCACTTCATATGGATAACAAATCTAATAATACTTCCAATGCGCTGCCCAGGAACTTCCACCTCAGAGACATCCAGTCGTCATCCAGGGCCCTGTATCTGGTAAGGGCTGCCATGCTGCCCTGCTCCCGGCCCACACACCCTGGTACCTTCCAGACTGTGCCACTTAGTCCTGCTCATCTCCTGCGGTGGGTGTGACTGGCAGAAGCGCATCCCAACCAGGGTAGTCTGAATATTGGGCAGCTCAATAAGCACACCCCACAGAGGAGAGCTGGCGAGACTCCCGAGGCCTGGCCGGAAGGAGAGCGGACGCAGGAGGTGGGATCTCAACTCAGAACATGCAGAGGCGTCTAAAGCAGTAAGATTGAACGACAGTGCTACAGCTCTAGAAGGTAAATCCAAGGGCAAAATGGGAGAAAAGGGAGGCAGGTTTGAGGGAGAAAAAGGAAGAGCTTCCTGGCCTTCAGCACATTCCGTGGCAGGAGTGACCATTTCAAGGGACTGAAGTGACTGGGAAGCAGCGGGACAGTCCCTACCTGGGGTGGTAGGCACCCACTTCCAGTCACGTGGGCTTCATACGATTGGACAAGATCTTGTGGGGCCGCAGAAGTGCTGTTCTTTATGAGATGATAGAGATAAATATGTAATTGCTACGAATCGCGATCTGCTTAACCATTAGCAAGTAATCAGGACTATTACAACCCTTCTGTCCCATTTATCAGCATCTACGTTGTTTCCCTAAATATAAAATTACGGTAATACTGGTACCTTCCTCCTGGGATTGTTGAGAGATTGCTAATCTCTGTAAAGCACTGAGGATGCTGGTGGAGACAGACTAAGACACCTTCTGTTTATAGCCATGTTAACAGCAATGCACATGTGACATTAACTAACTCCCTCTAGTTCACTTTACCCGGGCCTTATCTTAGGCTTTAGTATCTGTATTTTACCACTGAGCAAAATGAGCCTATATCCAGTACAGAGTGGTGTCATTGTCCATTTATTTGTACCTCAAAGTAAATATGCTGAAAATAATAATTTCTGATGAAAAGCAGAAGCCTGTCTCTGGCGAGGAGTCAAACATTGTATAAAACAAGCCCCACTGGATTGCTGTACGGTGTACTTCCTGCTCACGGCCCCTTGTAGTCAAAGGTAGCAGAGATGCCCTTGCACTGGGGCCCTGGTGAGACAGCAAAAGGTAGCATCTGCCTTTTCGTGCCCAGGGTTGCAGGCACATGTGAGCCACAAGAGGAGCACACTATCTTGGTGCTGAGGTGACCCACCAGGTACCCTGCAAACTTGCAGGGGAAAGGGAGCAAGTGACAGTTCATTGTGCAATAGGATGGAGGGAAAAGCCAGGCCCTGAACCTCCTCAGACTGGTTTCTTCCTTGCAACTCTGTTACCTTCTTTAAGCTCAATCCTTTCATTCATTAGACAGTGGGTGACAATGTTCACATGACAGAGATGCACAAGAATCAAACAACGCCTTACTGAGAACCTGTTGGGCCATCTATCCTGAGCCCCAATGAAGTCAGCCATCTTCCTGATCATTTCTGCTCCCTGTGATTTTGCATAATGGTACCTTTCATCAGTATTCACTTTTACTCCCTCACCGATGCCCAGTCCTTGAGAACAGAAGAAATACTCACTGCTGGAAGACATTGTTGAAAACTTAAGCCCAAAGCAAGTACTTGAGGGTGCCTAGAAACAGCCTACAAAACAAAGTGTCTGAATGGAACCAAAGTAAACTGTATCAACATCCAGTGCTGGGTGATTTTATGGAGCCCCAGCAGGTGTGTAGGAAAGGACCACAGACCTATGTCTGAGATCCCACCCTCTCAGCTCTGAAAATTGACATGCATGATAAGTGTTGACAGTTCACCGAGTAGAAGAATTGGTTGGCGGACGGCATAATGCCTGAGGACATGGGCATCTGGAAGGCAAGTGAAAGGCCTGGAGTACTCAGAACACTAGTGGCACCACTGGACTCTATCCAGAAGCTTGAACTTGCGGCACCAACGAAATTCAACAGGAGACTGCAACCCAAGGGAGAGCCTTGGGAAGTGGGTGTTGCAAACTCAAGTTAAACCACCAAGCACTTTCCCAGCATTTCCTTTCCCATCAGAGTTGATTGTCAAGATATACAGACACGGGAGTGCACACATAAATATCTTGGTAAGTTACTAGGAAAAGCAGAAAATATCTGACAGTTTAATGAGATTTGGGTGAGAGAAAATTCTGTATTTTCACTTTCTTCAGGCAGTAGAAATAATGCATCAAAATTTCTGTGACTCATTCAACTTGGCTACATTTCTTAAAAATGCTTTCATAAATTTTGAAGAGTGAATATCATAATTTGGCATTAGAAGGGTTGCACTCTAGTGGATTGACCCCTTCACCTTCCGTGACTGCTGAGCTCAGCTTCCATTCATCCGCCTTGTTCTCATGCTATGCACACACCCAGGGCAGTGTGTTCCTTGTGGCTCACAATCACTTAATGCAGCTGATCGTTCCTTTGCCCAAATGTTGGCTCATATGAATGAAGATGACAGCAGTTGGCCAAAAAGGGGTCACTTTAGGATGTCCTATGCAAAAGCATCTGAAGAAATATGGGCCAATTCATTGATGAGTAACAGCAAGCAAAGAATTTCTTCACAGTGATAATGCTAATGTAGAAAGAACCCTGTTATGGCTTGCGTCTAGTTGTCCCCCCAAAGCCTCACGTGAATGAGATGGAGGTTTTTCAGAGGTGGTTGGATCTAGAGTGGATGCGATGCTAGGATTGAGCCATGATGCAATGCTAGGGTCAAGGGCACTAGGATTAAGGATGTGAGTACCACTTACCCTAAGTAGCCTTGATAAGATAAAAGGGGCGGAATGAGCTGTGGTCACCTCTTGTTTTCTTGCTGCCTTCTGCCCACCATAAACTGTTTCTCCTCTGCAGTGCCCCTCTGCCATGCCACCCTGTCTTGGAGCCAGATGACCATGGACTGAAACCTTTACACACTGTGAGCTAAATAATTCCTCCTTTAGCTTGTGGCTGCTGGGTATTTTGTCTCAGCAAAGAGAGAAAAGTAGCTAATACAAACACCTAGTTATGGACTTGACAAATCAATTGGCAAGTGATTTTAGGAAGAGGAAGAAGCATTAGACATTGTACTACATAACTGCTAAGGTCACTGTAAGTACTAGGATTCTAGGTTGCTGAGGTGAAGAAAGAAGATGTTCTTCAAAATGATGAACAAAGCAAGTTGTTCCTTGACTTAAATTAAAGGCATTTGAGAGATATAAAGAGAAACTATCCATGTGGGTAAGAGGCACATTCTTTCCCCTATGTTTGAAATTTGATCACATTGCAGTATGAAAACAGTGTACCTTTCAGAGGAGATGAAGGAGCAGAGGCTGAAGAACAACTCCAGTTCACTGTGAACTTCAATACTAGGGTAGATCATTGACCCCATGTCTTGCAATCTTCCTGTTGATTTCTCCTGGAGCAGTTATGAAGAAGGCAGGACTTCAACAAACATCTCAACAAACTGAATAATGGGGACCACTGAGAATGTTCAAAGACATCTTCAGAATTCTGAGTGTGCCTTAACAGGAGCACAATGACCACTATGACAGATATAGGAAAGGTAGGAGAGGAACTAGTTTTGTTTGGAACTTGTTAGTGTTTCAGATAATTGTGTTTGAAGATGACAATGGTCATTGAGAATGCAAAATCAAAGAAGCAATTGTAGAGAAATAGCCAACACTTCACACTTGCCAGATTGCCACTCAGAATACTTTTTGTGTATTGGTTCATAGCAAATTTAAGAAGTAGGCACTCAAATGGGGAAACTGAGGCACACAGCAGTTAGACAAGTCTTCCAAGGCCACACAGTTCATCAGTGAAAGCATGAAGAGTCAACCCAGGGGTCTGGTTCCAAAGCCCACACTTTAGCCTTTATACGAAAAGGGAGAGAGAGTTGGAGGCTATACACAGACTGCTACATAGATTAGGGCACCTGTGAAGCCCCAGACACAGAGGAAGTCTGCTCAGAAAGGGTGAAGTTTAAATAAAATAGTTAATGACAAACCACTTTTTACATACTAGAATGTGATCTTGTTTGACCAGTACATGTAGGGAAAGTGGGAAGGGTAGGGGAAAGGTAATTAGGGAAAAGAGAAAAATGTGAGAAAATGAAAAGATGGAAATAAAGTGTTTGTAAATGGGGAGGGGAGGAGGGGGTGAAGGGAGGGCAGGGACAAGGGGAAAAAAATGAGAACCAAGACCTGTCATATAAAGGTACAAGATCCCAAAAATGAATGTAACTGTACTATATATCTAAAATGTACCAACAAACTCAATTAAAAAAAAGAAAAATAAGTTTAAATAAAGGAAAAATGAGAACTTGCTATGTAAAAAATGTGAAATAGCTCAGGTTCTAGCAGATCTTCTGGGCCTTATTGAATTTAGCAGTTCAGGACTGGCCTGATTATTTGGACTTATGGACTAATGAGTTCAACTGGGCACCACCACAACCATGAGTGTTTGTTGAATTTTATAACAGTTTTCTGACCGAACCGAAAAATAATAATAATAATGGAATAAGGATAACAGCAAAGACACAGGCAAAGATATAAACATGGTTACATTTGGAGACAAGGTCAGACGCGGAGAAGTAGATGTAGAAGATGTTGGTTACATTTATTTTAATTTCTGTTCAACTGGGACTATGGTCAGGGAGGCTTCTACTGATACTTGCAGAGGATAATGCACTGGGGCATTTGTGGTAGAAATGTGAGGCAGTGACTTAAACTGGGAGGCTTTATTGAGGCAGGGTAGTAGAGCTGAGGTGTCCTGAATGCATTCATCCTTTGGGCATGGAACTTGAAACAGGAGACCATTTGTTAGTCCTGGAAGGGTGTATGGGAGAAAGGAAGTGAGAGGTTATGAGACAGTAACTCTCCCACAGCAGGGGCTGGGAAAATCCCGCAGCGCATGCATCACCCTTGCTGTGGGCCGAAGGTCTTGGGGTTTCCTGGTGGCCATTTGTCACAGGTGGCTGCTGAGCACTGGAAAGCTGACTGAACTGAATTAGCAAATGCTGTAGATGCAAATTGCAAGCTGCCTTTCAAAGTCAGTGTGGGAAAAGCGCAAAATATCAGTGTCGTATTAAAATGTCAACAATATTGGCACAATTAAATACAATGAAACTAAACTGAAGTTTTACTTAAAATTAGTAATGAATTTTTTTACTCTTTCAAATGTGATGACTAAGAGATGTAAGACTCACCTGCAGATGATAAGTGTGGCTCCAGCAGTACTTCTGTTGGGCAGCCCTGTCCTTCCGTGGGCACTCCCCCACCTGAGGTGGACAAACCTGCTGTTCTGATTGGCTGTGCAGGTAGATGGGCTGGTAGCTCAGGTGAGGAGGGACGGGAAGGTTGCCTGGTAACACCACTCTTTTGCTGTATAACATCAATCCTGGAAAAATAGCTTAGGTGATGTTTTACATGTGTGGGACAAACTGCCCTTTGCATCAAGTTTGAGACAGGAAGTCAAAAGTTGACTTCGCAGAGGCCAGAGGGCCTGGAAGGGAGTCAGCGGCCTCTGAGAAACTGGCTGATAGCTTAAAGGTCAAGAAGCAGATAAAATGCCAGTGCCAAGAAAGAGGCTTGGAAAGGTTCTTGCTCTTCAGTGCCTTGCTTCTCAGAAGGGCATCTAACTGACTGCTGCCTGGACTTCCTCCCTTGTTAATGTTTCTCCTTAATTTCAGTGCACTCCATTTTTATCCAGAGAAACTGAATAAGGTCCAGCAGGACTTTTAAAGGGTGTCTGGTATTGCTCCAGATTAAAGTTTCTGGGAATGTACCAGATATGCTTTCAATGCTGAAACCTCAGTAACAACACGGAGAGTATATTTCCTTCTCTGGTTGCCTTGCACCTAACAGTGCCTGGAACACCACAGGGATCCAGTAATTGTTTGCTTAATGAATTAGTAACTGTGACAGTAAAGTGATCCTCTGGAGGCTATAGTCCAATCAATTGTTCCTCTCTCCTATCAGAAGTTACACACACACACACACACACACACACACGAAGCTTTCCTTGGTATCCTTCTTAGAGGAGTTTGCCTTAGAAATCAAATCACACGCAGAAGTGAGTACTGGATCTTTCACAAATAGTGGAAGAAGTGAGGCTAACAAAACTTACCAGCAATGGAAGGAATCTCATGGCCTAGAGATAAGGGTTTTTAATGAATTATCTTAGTATATCCACACCAAAGAATTATCTGTGCCCTATGTTATGTGCCATCTCATTTCATAGGCAAGGGACTGAGGTGTCAGGAGGCCCATGAATCAGCCGAAGCCCAGAGTTAGGAAGGGTGGAGCTGGGCTTGGATGTAGACAGTCTGACTCCAGAGGCTGTTCTCTAAATCTCGCTGCAATAATTACATTTCAATTTGTAGTACCCATAAATTGCAATGCGATACACACTGTCTCCTGTGAAGGCTTTGCTCCCTGTGTGGGTTAGTGCACGCACACGTAACCACACAGAAATGCTATCCCCGGAGCAGAAGGCATGTCTGTCTTTGTTCTGGTCCACTTCCACTCAAGCATGTATTTGATTGAGTTCAGAAGTTTGACTGTCTTCTTAATTAGGTAGTATATTTGATTGCATTAAAATCAATTGCTGTCAACTTTTTTGCATACACAATTGTTAGATAGGACTTTTGCATGCTCAGATGTATTGTACCACTACTATACACAAACACAATCACACGCGTGTGCATCTAAGCTTGCTCAAAATGACATACTTTACACATCCAACAGGTCATTTGGAAAAGTGCCACAGCTGTGCAAATCTCAGCAAAATAAGGACATCAGGCTCTGACTTCTCCTCCCTTTGCTTTTTTGTAACATACAAAGCTACTTTTTGCACAATTACTTATAAACAAACACAAGATGTGATGTCTGAAGTGTCAGTCAAGAACACTGAAATGAGGGCAGGGGAATGGGGAAAAAATGAGAACCAAGATCTGACATGTAAAGGCACAAGATCCCAATGATGAATGTAACTGTATTGTATACTTTAAAACTACCAATAAACTCAATAAAAAAGAAAAAATAGAAAAAAAGAACACTGAAATGAGTCACAACAATTCCATATGATAGCCCATCATAGACTATAAAATTATAGGTACAGAAAGGTTACTGCTAGGTCCACAGAAGCCATGATAAAATATCACGTGAAAAAATAGGATATGATTATGTTTGAGTGAGACTATCTTGAAAATATCTATTCTAGTCCCAGGGACTTGGCTCAGTGGTTCTGCCACCTGCCTTGCAAGCTTAAGGGCCTGAGTTCAATCTCTGGTACCAAAAACAAAACAAAAAGAAAATATCTATTCTATATAACAACATAATGTAGAAGACAAGATATACACCAAAATATTAACAATGTATTGTGAATGGGAGCAAGATGAGAAGATCTCTCTATATAGATCTGGATATAGATATAGATAGCTATAATATGCATTTATGCTTTCAAAATTTTCTAAAATATACACATATATAAATTATATATGTATGTATATGCATAACACCTACATATATAGAGTTTCTCTGAAGAAGAGGCACTTGAACTGGCATTAAATGAGAAAAAAAAAAAGAGTCCAATCATTAAAAGAGAATTCCAGATGAAGGAAAAGACAACTCAAAGGCTTTGCTGAAAGCAGGTTGGAATATTCTCAGAGCTCACAGATCATTCGGTAACTGTGACATGGGAACTGGGAATGGGGAGTAGCACAAGAAGAAGATACAGTGGGATGTAGGGGTGAGACCCGCAGTAGTCCAGAAGATGGAAAACTAATGGGCATGTGTGGTTTCAGTGCACTGTTTCTGGTATTAGTATGTATCATAAACCTCTCAAAGCACAATGTATTGGGATTGACAGGAGGTATTTCTGTCCTACATCAGCAAGATCTATTAATCATACTTAAGGTAGGTATGCTGTCCATCATAGATCCAGCAATAAATTCTAACACATGCTTAAGGGCTAAATGTGTAGGGGAAGTGGTAAGGGTAGGGGAAAGGAAACAAAGGAAAAGAAAAAAATATGAGAAAATGAAAAAAATGGAAATAAAGTATTTGTAAATAGGGAAGGGAGGAGGGGGTGAAGGGAGGACAGGAGGAAGGGGAAAAAATGAGAACCAAGAGCTGTCATGTAAAGGTACAAGATCCCGATGATGAATGTAACTGTACTGTATACTTAAAAAGTACCAATAAACTCAATGAGAAAAAAAATTCTAGCACATGCTTTTACTAATCTTACAGTTAGTTACTGGTCATCTCAGAAGCAAAGGAAATGTGTGTGAAATTATGCCAAGGGGTAATCTCTCTCTCTCTCTCTCTCTCTCTCTCTCTCTCTCTCTCTCTCTCTCTATCTCTCCTTTATAACAGAAGAATTTGGCCATGGCTTTGGCTTTTGTTTGATGAGTTGCTTATTGTACGGAATTCTATAAATAGTCACAGCTATTCAACTATTAGTCTATACTGTCCTGGTTCTAGGTTCCAGGTTCAGGAGCACAATAATGAGAGACTCAAACCTCAAAGAAGAGGGAAATGAATCTTGACCTCCATATGAGATATTTTAACATAAATATAAAAGGTTTGATAACTTGTGCAGCCCTGAATGGAGTCCAGAAGACACAGAGAGTGTAGGACTGGTGACTTTTAATCTTTGGGCAAAATGCAAAGGGGAATTTGTATCTAAGTCCAGACAGAGGGGTATGAGGAAGCGAAGACTGCAAAGCCCAAGAGAGCAAGTCCAGAGGACACGGGGAAAGCACTCCAAAAGTTAAGGCCCAGGTCAGGGAGCAGGTGGGGTAGAGCTGGCTGGTCTGGGGAGGATGGGTGTGTATGAACCACGTTCAGTGGGTAGGGTCACCTGCATCATGCACATGGCCATGGCCACGAGCAAGAAGAGTACGGAATGTTATCCAGTTTAAAGAAAAGAGGGATCTGCCTTCAGTAAACCAAGTGCATAATTTATCGCCAGGGCAGAGGAGGTCATGAAAACCAATTGGGGCTATTTGGCATGTCTAAATGCCCACAAGACCTTCATTCTGAGTTGCAGGTAGAGGATGCTCAGTAAGTATTCATTGATTTGAACTAACAGAAAGGGCCACAAGTGGAGGGCCAGCACTTCTTCAAGGTTTCAAACTAGACTTCAGAATATCCTATGGTGTCTCTGAGGTCTTCTCAGAGAAGAAGAGGATGGAACCCTGGTCCCCACCTCCACCAGCCCAGGCTGCTCCACCGGGCCATGAGCCATGTGTGAAGGCTGCAGGGAAGATGTGGGCACAGGATGCTGATGGGAAGGAACATTTGCAATCCACTGTTTCAAGGAGGGAAGCACAGACCACTTATTCCCTCGTTAGCCAACTCGAGCCAAGGTATTTGATGAAAGAGAAAAAGGAGATGTCTTAGATATAGCCTAACTGTTATATAACCCTTGTCCCAGGAAAGGAGGGTCCTCATGGCCGCAAGCACCTCCCCCCGCCTTAAGTCAATAAGGGACTGCTATGGGTGGGCCCATCACTTTGAGCAGTGTCCATTACGGCACAGCCAAAGAGACCCCCAGCCTGCTTTCTCCACACTTGGCTCTTCCAATGCATAGAACTGTGGGGAGACCCTGCTGTGCTTTTCCCTTCCAACAAATGCAATTCCTTTCCAGCAATTGCTCAGGATATGGAAAGTTTGATTCAGAGCTTAGGTGAGAACCTTAGACGTTCCTCAGGCAAGTCCTGTATTTGCTTGGTTTTGTTCACTTTTGACTCTGCACTGTTTCTCATAAGGACTGTGGGAGAAACAGAAACAAACCGTCTGACTTAATTGTTTTTAGGTGGTTAAAATAAGGAAAGAGTGTGTCAAGCTTTTCATGTAGCAGATAGCATCCCCTGGCTCTGGGATTACTTTAATTAATGAAAACATGACTTCAGCTCTAACCTCTCTATGCACAAGATTCTCAGGAGTGGTGAGAAAATGAACCAAGTCTGCAGCTGATCTTTTGGCAAACTTCCTTCGTGCTTGTGCTCGCACGTGTGTGTGTGTGCGTGTGTGTGTGTCTGTGTGTGTGTGAGTGTGTGTGTGTGTGTGTGTGTGTATGTTTACCCCAAATGTAATAGCAGTTCTGAACTTTTGATTTTTATTTTATATTGAAGTGACAAATAAATTGTCAGATGGTACCTCGCCATCCTTCTCTCCCAACTTCTTAGAAATACAAATTGCTTGAGGGGGTAGTGCTTTTATTTTAGAATAGAAAATACTTGCCAGATGTCTCTTATAAGAAGCTGTCCCCCCCCCAGGACGTGTGCCTTAGTCATTAGGCTGTGTTCTAAATATTACTGCACAGCCCTGGTAATGATGAGTCTGAACCCTTACTTATACTTAACTGCTGGCATGGTGCTTTGTCTGTGTGTCTTGAGCTCCTGTTTCCCCTGATGTAGAGGAAGCGCCAATTAGAGAGCACTCATTACAGAGCAGCAGGCACAAGGCAGAGGAGGAAGGACAGGACCGCCTGCCTCCTCCCCAGGAACAATGCGAGTCCTGCCTGCCCAGGTTCCCAGGCCTCCCCTGCTCGCTTCTGACATTCTCCAGCACACCCTATAAACGTGTTTCAGCCTGGCCTGCTCAGTCTGTTTATTCAAGGCTAAAGGAAAATGTAGCAGACCCTGGAGAAGACAACAGGGAGGGTGAGAGGGGAAGAAAAGGCAAGATGGAGAAAACAGGAAACAGGCAGTGGGAGGAGTGGAACTGCTGTGAGTCAGGAAGCAGGACTTTAAAATGCTCTAATCTCCACCGCACAGCTGCTTCGCTGCATGTTTCATACAAACTCTGTGGCCTCCATGTGACACAGTCCCTTTTGGTCTCGTCTTTCGTCTCAAGAGGAAGGCACCTCTTTCCTTCTGCCCTTCTTCTGCTTGACCGGATCCTCTCCAAGCTGCATTTCTGCCTCTCAATAAATGGCGGGTTCCTGGCCCCATTGCTCTCTATCATTTCCTGCACAGCTCTTATGTAACTTTGTCATAGCTTGATTATTATTGTCATCAATAATTTACTATTATTTAATTAGTTATCGTCTCTGTTTGACACCAGATTTTGTGTTCACCATGAGAGTAGAAACATCCCTCTCCTGCCATTGCCTTGAGCACGCATTTCGTATGTACACGGCCTATAGTAAATGCCCAGCAATTATTTTTTAATAGTGTCAAGGATTAAATCAATGAATGTTTCCACCAGGTTGTGAATATGGTGTGTGAAAGGACACAGAATTTAGTACAGCTTTCTTTTCCCTTGACAATTTATATACAGACAGTTAGGATTTCGAGAAACATATTCTCAAACATGACTCTAAAGTCATGACAACTGATAACTAATAAATAAGATAAGCAGACATCTCAGAGATTGTATTTCAAAGACTATCTACTGTATTGGTCCCTTGAAATGGTTTTTAACATTATGTCTTTGAATATTAAGAAATTGGGACTAAGCATGGTGGTGCACACCTGTAATCTCAGCATTTGGGAGACTGAGACAGGAAGATTGCCAGGAGTTTGAGGCCAGCTTGATCTACAAAGCAAGACCCTGTCTCAGAAAGAAAGAAAGAAAGAAAGAAAGAAAGAAAGAAAGAAAGAAAGAAAGAAAGAAAGAGAGAAAGAAAAGAAAGAAAGAAAGAGAAAAACCTATTTTCACTGCTTTTAACATCATTCTTAAAATCGCCACTAAGTGGAGGCCATTTTATACTGATAAATTAAGTGCCATATTGAAATTCCTATGTATGCTAAAAACAGCTTCTTTCCATTCCTTTCTAAACATACACCTAATGCAGAGTTAATTATGCTCACAGAATAACTTATTTCTTCCAATTCACCAGTTAGTGTGAGTACCATTTGTTACCATCATAAAAGAGGAAATGGTGCTTGGACCAACAGGAAATTTGAAAAGGAAATGTGTTTGGAGAAATTATTTTGATAGGTGAAATAAAGGAGAAAAGAGACAAAAAAAAAGAGAAAAGTATTTATAAGTGAAATGAAGGAGGAAAGAGACAGAGAAAGAAAAAAAGCAATTGGCAATGAAGTCATCCCAGCCTCTCTCTCTCCTAAAATCTGTTCCTATGAGGCAGGGCCTGAGAGAAGACTCCACTGGCTGGTGGAAGTGATGTTTAAAAGTGCCTTCCAGCAATTGAAGCAACCAGCTTTTTGATTCTTGTGTTCCTCACCTGGAAAATGGGAGCAGCCAGCTCTCCTCCAGCGGGACCCTGGCAGGTGCACTGGGCTCATACCCGCAGAGGTACCAAGTCCCGCTGGGCAGGATCACCTCCCTAGCATTGCCAGACCCGTGGTCCCGGAATAAAGCCAGGCCACAATCCCACCTCCCAGAGACCAAGAAGCAAACACTAGTAATTTGACCAATGGCCTTGGGCTTCAAAACTCAAAAAAGAATCTCTTTTTATTTCAACTCCTTGAAATTGCAATTCTTTTTCAGAAAGAATAATCTGAAATAATCCTAATTCCCAGATTCAGTAAACCTTCATTAAAGAGAGTTAAGTTTTCTCAAGATGATTAAGGCCCTTTAAAGCTGCCAGGTGTAATTGCAGTTATTTAAATATTCTGCTTCTTACCTGAGAAAGTACTTTGAACTCACATTGACCCATACAGATCTGCATGCACATGTGTGCATGTGTCATATAAGACATGTGTTGCTGTGTGCAGTCTTTTGCATGCGTGTCTCTCCCCTGAAACTCAGCTGTCAGCTTGCTCCCTGGAGACTGGAGAATTGGGGTCCCTTTAATTGGGGCCCCAGTCCTCGGACTATTCTGCAGCTGCAGGATGAGGTCACACGGCTCACAGCTCAGGGTTTTCGGGTTGATTTCTCACACTCAGACCCCAGCTGGAGCTGCCGGCACCAAAAGCAGGTGCTCATGGAATGCAGGGGGATAGAGGCTCTCAGAGCCTAAGAGGGTGGTGTCATGGGTCATCCATGCTGCCCATCTGAGTCTGGTTTCTGTTGCTATAACAGAGTGACTGAGACTGAGGAATCTGCAAAGAAGAGAAGTTTATATTGTCTCAGAGTCATAGAAATGCAACCCCCTGTACCAGCATCTCCACAGCTTCTGATGAGGGCCCTGCCGCCGAAGGACAGACATGTGTGGAAGAGAAGCCATGTGTGAGACAGTGACAAGAGACACCAGGCTCACTTTATATCAAGCTGCTTCGGTGAGAACTGGCCAGTTCCCACAAGACCTCGTCTGATGTCTCAGAAAGACATTGGTCCATCTGTGAGAGTGGAGCCTTTGTGGCCTATGACAACAGTTCTACACCTCTGGACACAGTAATAGGAACAGTTAAACCTCAGCATGGGGGTAGGCAGACAAAACGTGTACAAACCACAGCACTGTCAAAATTTCAGTTCTCAGGCCACATTAAGAAAGGGCCGTTATTACCTTATGTACTGTTATAGTTTATTCACATCAGAGAAACTATTCAGTATAAGGGAAAGGAAAAAATAGGAGAAAATGAAAAAGTGGAAATAAAATGTTTGTAAATGGGGAGGGGAGGAGGGGTGAAGGGAGGGTAGGGACAAGGGAAAAAATGAGAACCAAGATCTTTCATGTAAAGGTACAAGATCCCAATGATGAATTTAACTGTAATGTATACCTAAAATGTACCAATAAACTCAATGAGGGGGAAAAAAGAAACAAAGAAAGAAAGGTCTGTGGCCCGAAACAAGGGAGGCATTAATCCCAAAGCATCTGAAAGTAGTAAGGCCATTCTCTTCAGACACTGGCCTTTGATGCTCTGGGCCTTCACCACTTACCCGGAGAATAACAGAGAAATATGTGGACACTTCTTCTGAAGGAGAGGGGAACAGAAGACATGGTCACTGACTTCAAATATTTGACAGACATTTGAGAGAAGAAAGAACTAGCTTTACCCAGATGAAGAAAATCAACATCCACTTCAATGGCCAGGAAATATGAAATGGTACAAATCAATTTGCATTTTTAAAAGAGGAAGAAGAAGGGATTTTTAACAGCTAAATTGAGCATTAAGTAAATGGTGCTCTTGTTAGGTAGTGAGCTTTCTGTCACTGAAAATATGCAGAGGTGACTGACAGAATACAAGTGGGGAAATACAAGTCCAGATTCCTGAAAATATTTCCCTGAAGCACAAAAAGACAGTTGTGTTTTTCCCTCATAATTTTTTTATCTTTTTTTTTTATTGAGTTTATTGGTACATTTAGGGATACAGTACAGTTACATTCATTGTTGGGATCATGTACCTTTACATGGCAAGTCTTGATTCTCATTTTTTTCCCCTTACCTCTGCCCTCCCTTCACCCCCTCCTCCCCTCCCCATCTACAAACACTTTATTTTCATCTTTTCATTCTCTCACATTTTTTTCTTTTCCCTTTTTGTTCTTCCCCTACGTATCACACCTTCCCTACACCTTTAGCTCCTTTCCTCCCATTTCTAAATGTCAGTAATCTTATTAGAATCTTATGCATTGTTGCAGAATATTCACACCAGGGAAACTATTTGGTATTTACACATGTGGGACTTATTTATTTCACTTAGGAGTATATCTTCAATATGTATCCATTTTCCTATGAATGAATCTATTCTCTCGCTCTTTATGGCTGAGTAATATTCCATTTTATAGAAAAACCACAACTTCTTTATCCAGTTTCCAACGGATGGGCAAATAGGTTGTTTCCAAGATTTAGCTATTACAAACTGTGCCGCTATAAACATGGGTGCACATACTTCTCTGTGATATGATTCTTTTAGTTCTCTTGGAAAGATTATCTTTTATAAAAGTGTATGAAATGGTTGCATAAAAACATAACAATCCCACTGTAAAGTACAAGCCATCTGGGTTTCCTATCCCCTTTTCACTCACACAGATGCAGGGAATTCTCACTGACTCCTCCCTCTGCCTGGTCTTTCTCCAAAATGAAAAATAAAACTAATGCTTTATCCAGAAACCCCACTCCTGAACATATAGCAGAAGATTTTGAACTCCAAATATCAAAGAGACATCCAGAGCCACATGTTTACAAATGGAACCAATCTAAGTGTCTACCAACAGAAGAATGGATAAAGAAAACATGACACATCTACAAGGTAGAATACTATTCAGCCTTGAAAAAGAAAAGCCCTGTGATTAGTACCAGAATAGATGAACAAGGAGGATTTGTGTTCAATAAATTAAGCCAGGCACAGTAAAACAACTATCTGACTCACTCACAGCTATATTATCTCACTTATTTGTAGAACCTAAAATGTAGAACTTCACTTATTTGTAGAAACAATGAAATAGAAATGGAATAGTGACTACCAGAGACCAGAGGGATGGAAAGGATGTTGATCAAAGGGTAGAAAGTTTCAGTTAGGCATAAGAGATAGTCTTTAAAGATCTCTTTTCATAGAGGTTGTACTAGTTTACATTTCCACAAACAATGTGGAAAAGTACCTTTTCCTCCACATCCTTGCCAGCATTTGTTATTAATAGATTTTTTGATGATAGCCTTTCCTTCTGCAGATGGTATCTCAATGCAGTTTTAAGTTGCATTTCTGTAGTGACCAGTGATGTTCTTCTGAGATGTGTCTATTCATTTCAGTTGCCCATTTCTTGATTGAGTCTTTTATTTGGGGGACCTAATTTTTTTGAGTTCTTTATATAGTCTAGAAATTAGTCCTCTGTTTGAGGAACGGCTGGCAAAATTTTTCCCCATTTTGTAGAACCTCTTCACTCTGTTGTTTATTTCCTTTGCTGTGCAAAAGCTCTTTAATTTGATATGATCCTATTGGTAGATTCTCAGTAGTTTTTTTTTTTTTCTCCACTGAGGTTCTGTTCAAAAAGTCCTTGCCTAGGACTATGTCTTTAAGGTCCTACTTGCCTAATAGTGGAGATCTGTGTGGAGAGTTCTCAAAAGCTAAAAATAGAAATTGCATTTGACTCAGCTATTACCCTTCTAAGTATCTTTCTAAAAGAGTTAAAGTCAGCACTTTATGGGGATTCTTGTATACAACTTTATAGCAACACAACTTATAATAGCTAGATCTTTGAAACAGTGTAGGCACCTATCAACAGGTGGACTGATGAGGAGAACATGGTAGCTGTACACCATGGATTACCACTCTGTCACAAAGAAAGGTAAGCTTCAGGCCTTTTTAGGTAAGTGGATGCATCGTAGTATAATTTTAAGTGAAATAAATCAGACACAGAAGATTAAATATTACATAGATTCTGTAATATGAAAAGCTCAAAAATTATATATCAAAATAGAAAATTGATAAATAGGAAGCAAGAAGTTCAAATAATTCCCCGAGTTACCTATTCCAGTGTTAAAATATTTTAATATAATTATTAATTTGTTTCATTCATGCTATGAGCTTCTCTTAGTCAAGCACAAAGAAACTTTTATGCAGTCATCTGTTTCTTCTTTGTGTGAATCTTTTTTGTCTATGTCTTGTACTATGAGTAATCATTTTGAAGATAATGATAGAGTATATTAGCATTATTAGTCTTTTATTTTGTGGTGAAATTTATTTTTTATAAAATAAAAACATTCTAAAAAAGATCTATTTTACAGCATGTTGACCACTGTTAATAATAATTTATTTCAAAATTGCCAAAAGAGCCGGGGATTTAGCTCAGTGGTGCTATGTCTACCTCTCAAGTGCACAAAGTTATGAGTTTGACACCTCATACAAAAAAATTGCCAAGAGTAGATTCTAAATATTACAACTACCAAAAAATAAGCTCGTGAAGCCATGGCTATGTTAATTAGCATGACAGAGTCATTCCCCAGCATATGCATGTTTGAAAGCATCCCATTATACTCCATAAATATATGTCAACTATCACTTGTCAATAATACAAATTTTAGAAGTAAACATAAAGGCAAGTCAATCACTCAGCCTCTGAGACAGGCATGCAAGTCCACTTTGGAGCAGTAGTATTTGTAATTGTATCCACAACTACTGATGGCTGTGACCGGACACACTCGGAAGAGAGCTCTGGCAGCAGATGAGGAAGCCTGGCATCTTCCCAAAGAGGAACAAGACTGGAGAGGCCTTGGAGCTCCTCCCTGACAGGAGGCTCTGCTCAGTGGAGGGCGCCATGTGCATCTGAGAAGACTGTGAAGAACCGCGGGCAGACGCTGCACCAGGGAAACACATCCAGAGTCCCCGAGCCCCGGAAGCAGAAGGCACAGCTGCATCCTTCATGGTCCAGGGGATGCCCAGGCTCGGCAAGGACACTGCATCCAGGAAGGCCCTGCCGAGAGAAGCACTTTCACAAAGTGGCTTGGTGGGAGAACAAAATCAGCTGAGGAGCCAGATTTTCCCTTCTAGTGACATCACTCAGGCACGCATAAGTCCCACTCCCAACACTAAATGGATAGAGACCAGCTCTGCCCAGTGCGATGCCCCAAGGGCTCAGCAAAGCCCACGATTTCCATGCCTGGAAATTAAAGTAACCACATTCAAAATGATGTGAAGTCAGAAGTCTGACAAACACATCTGGATGAAGCCATTTGCAGTTTCTAGATAGTGTGGGGTCTTCGGTGTGGAGTTCCTGAGTCTGCATCATCTATACCTGGCAGACAATATTTCAAGGTGATATTATGTGATGTGATAGGAAGTGAATTGGGAAGATCGAAGCTCTGGATTGAAGTGCCAGCATCTCTACTACTTGAATAAACTTGAATCAGATACTCAACCTCTCTGAACATAAGGGAAATATGCCCGAGGGTGTGTATCCTACATTTCCAAGAACAGGGAGGCTCAGATGCAAGAGAACACTCCTAGTAGTGGACAGGATGAGTCCTATGATGTTAGCATCGGTGTAGAAAAGCCTGGGGCCCACAAAGTTCCCGTGAGACTTAGGGGAGAAGAAGGGCACTGGCAGAAGAAGGAGACTAGAGTAGATCAGAGAACTAGAAAGACAGAAGCCTGAGAGCTGTGCAGCATGTTAGTGTGAATGGGACGACAACTGTAGAAACTTCAGCTAAGGTATTTTGGGAAGATAGAAAGTAAAGACAGCTGGTAAGGGAGGAGATGAGACAGGACTAGAACTTGAGCAGGAAGAAGGGAGCAGAAGAGGGAAGGAGGGAGAGAAGGAATGTTCCCTGCCTTACTCTGTGTCACCCACTGTGTCTCATGTCCTACGCTTCCCCTTGACCCAAACGTTCACCCATAGCTTTTTCTCACTCAATTCTGTTCATTCTGAAAAATTTCCAGCAAGTTCCAATATCTGGGAAGTCATGCTTTATTCCTCAGTGCTTTCATATTGCACGTTATTTAATTACTTTGAGACAAAACTATTTAATATCACATCTGCCTTCCTCGGTGGCCTCTGTGTTCCAGTAAAAGAAGGTTGTATCACGTCAGTGCCAATCTGAAGTCACCATGCTAAGGACAGATCCTAGCATGCACAGGTAACCTAATAAATAATTGTGAGTGTTGGATGAACAACCCTGAGCTGGAGAGTCAAACATGGCTTCAAAAAAAAAAAAGTGCACAGAGGGCCTGAGAATGAGATACAAAAGATTGGTAGATAGAGAAATGGGAATATTTAGCACTCACTGTGGGCAGCACCATGGAATTGTGGGAAGTCAGACCAGAATAGCCAGTCTGCTATTCTTGTGCCAGGTTGCTTACAAGAATCACTAGCAAACTTGTGAAACCAGAGATGCTTGGGACCTTCCAAAATCTGAAGCATCAGATTCTCCCCAAATTTTCAATAATGACACCTCGTATTTGAGAAATGTTGGAAAACATTTCCCTGTCTCCACTATTACTGTACTCATCATTTTTTCCATTTGCAGCCAGTGTGATCTTTTCAAAGCCAGATTCACCACTCTCTCCTGGACACAATCTTTTAGAAGGTCTCTCATACCTCAAAGAATAAATATTAAAACTAAACTCTTTATTACAGTCTACACTTGCCTTGTTGGTTGGACTCCACCTGCCTTTCCAGTTTTATCCTCTGGGCTCCAGCCTCTCAGGCTGGCTTTGTTGTTCAAATGCCACCTACCCTTCTGGACACAACACCTTGTTTCAAGCTGTTCCCCCTCTTGCCTACATCCAGCAAGATGACTTCTACTCAGCTTTTGGACCTCAGTTCACACAAGGTTAGAGTCTGCTCTTCACATACTCATAGCTCCCTGACATGTATCCTTACCACAGTGCATGAGTATGTATTTATGTGTGCGTGAAATTCATTGGTGTCTGCTTGTCCTCGCTTGCATGCAAGGGCTATGTGAACACAGGGTCTATGCTAGTTTTCCTCAGGTTGTTGTCCCTAATGTTCAGCTCAATGTCCTGATAAGTAAAATAGTAGGTGTTCCATATATGAGTATCAAATAAATGCAAGAATAATACAGCCAGCACATCAAGAGTTTGGCTGGGAATCTGAAACATTATAACTTTTTAAATGATTTGATGCACACTTAGGGAAAATTATTTAAAAATTTTATTCAGAGCTGAGAACCCATGACTGCAGGGAAACACATGACTCCTTCATAATTTGTGTGTGTGCATATGCATTCATGATGCATGCTTGAGAAATGTGTCTTACATGTGTAAGGCCCATGGCAGGCCCTTAGCACTGTATGCAGCAGAGACATTTGGTGCAGATCACTGGGACAGCCAGTAGCACTGGCTCCCTGCTTTGTCCAGCCTATTTCTCCATCTCTATTAGTCTAGTTTGTTTCCATTATAAACCAAGCACTTTCTCATAGTCAAGCCATCTCAGACTGGCTTCTAAATCCTATCTTTAAGGAGAAATCAATGTATAGGAAGAGACATGTATGAAATCAAGTAGTTGTGACAAAGTATAAGATACTGTCTTACTTACTCTTCTCATTGCTGAGACAAAATACTCAGCACTCACAAGTTAAAGGAGGAAAGTTTATTTTGGCTCACAGTTTGTAGGTGTTTCAGTCCATAGTTGGCTGGCTCCAAGGCAGAGTGGCTTGGTAGAGGGGCATCACTGAGGAGAAACAGTTCATGGCAGGCAGAAGGCAGCAAAGCAGTGAAGTAGCAACCACAGCAGCCCTCTATCTGTCCTTTATATTCTGTCCAGGCTACCATTAGGACAGGTAGCACTCACACACAGAGAGGTCCTTCCCATTATCCACACTCAGAACTATGCCAAAGCAATCCGTGGATTAACTTAGTAATCACACACCTTTGATCCCAGCCTCACATGTTCCAGATCCAGCCACATCTGAAAAGCCCCACCCATGACTGCGTGAGATTGTGGGGGCCATCTAAGTACAAGCTGTGACAGACACATATTAGTGAATGTGTGTGGTATCACGGTGGCCTGGTGGAAGGAGGGGGTGAGTGTTCGGGGTGGTTTTGAAGAAGAAATGTGGCTTGGAACAGGTTTTCTGGGATGTGTAACATCATCGGGAGAACATACACAGAAGAAAAAATTGCAAATGCAAAAGTGAGGGGCTTGGGAGCAGTTCACTGTGTGTGGAGGGCAACCAGAAACTGCATGGCAGAAACAGCAAACACTGGAAGAGGTCAAGTTGGGAACCTGGAAAGGCCTATTCCATCATGATGATCTGATCCTCCTATTGAAGCCATGCACTTTTCTTCCTCTCCTGCCCCTTAAATTCAAGCTCACCTTTACTCGTGTATCAACCTTAGCCCTCCCTCACATCCTTTGCTTAGTTCTCACTCCTGAAACCCCACCGAAGCTCCCTGCCTAGTGCAGTTCACAGGCAGGGAAGGTAATGGCCTGCGAGAACCCTTCTTGCCAAGATTGTCTCTGGCAGATTTATTTGCACTGTGATTGTTGCATGGATTTGTCTAATGGAATGAATGATCAACTCTGAGTAAAAGGGATTATGAAAAGATAGCACTGTAGCAATGTGGCTGTTAATGAAATACAGTTGGCTGCTCCTGCCATTTGGCACCAACCGACCCAACACTGTCAACATCACAATACGATATTTGTTCCCAATTATTTTATGGCAACAACTGAAATACAGTATGGTATTAATCATATTTATTATAAGTATCAGTTTGAGAAATTTCTGACATGCCAGAAGATGAACAGCTTTATTATGAAAAGCAATTTTGCTTGGTGCATGCCGACTGCTGCTGGGTAATGAATAGTCTCTGTAGGAAATGCAAAAGAAAAAGGAAAGAAAGTAAAGCAAAAACACTGCACTAAGAACAAAAATGAAGCATCAAGACCCCTCAGATGGCTGCAGTGCTCTGGGGCCAAGTGGAGCCAGAAAGCCTCAAGCCCCTAGGATTCCACAGGTCCAAGCAAGCTGGTGGGATACCCCAGTTCTCATGAGAAAGGGAGACCTCATGACTGGGACCCTAAGGAAAAGGGACCCCGGAGGTACAGGACACTTTCTGATAAAGCAGTGACCTTCAAGCTGTGCTCCAAGCACTGCGGTAGGGACTGTGATCATGCTATTGTCTCTCCAGAGAACTCTTGGATTCAGTAAACCACAGGGCTCACTCCTGCACGTCTCTCACCCATCTCTTCAACTGCCCCTTTCCAGGTAGTCCTTTCTGACTACCCTCTAAACGGCAGTCTCCCTGTTATGGTTTGGATCTGAAACATCCCCCAGAGCACATGGATTTAAGGTTGTCAGCTGATGGGCTTTGGGAGAGTGATTGGATCAAGAGCATCTAACTTCATCAGTGGATTAATCCACTGATGAAATCATAACTGAATGGCATTTTGAGGAGGTTGTAGAAATGTCAGAGTAAGGAGTAAGTCCTGCTTGGACAGATATGTCACTGACCTGGCTCTTTGAAGGTCATATTTAGTCCCCCTCATTAGCATCTGCTCTCTCTCCCTCTCTCTCTGGTGCCATGCTATGAGCGGCTTTTCTCTGCCACATGCTTCTACCATGATGTTTCTGTGGTGTTTCTGCCTCTCTCCTGGCATAAAGCAATGGAGTCAGCTAACCTCTGACTGTCACTCTGAAACCATGAGCCAAAATGAAGCTTTCCCCTGTTTAGTTGTTATCTTCAGGCATTTTGTCACAGCTATAGAAAGCTACTAACACATCCTCAAGCCCTGTATTTTTCATTTGGGTTCACAATAACCACATTCTATTCACTCCTTATAATTCCCTTTCCTAGGTTTTAAGCCAAGTGAGGCCTGGACATTCATTTTATGTACATTATTAATGCCTGCTTGGTGTGAAGCAGACAAATACAACGTGTGAAAAAATGAACTAAAAATTAGATGAGCAAAGAAATTAATTGATCAATTCAATTAGCACTGTCTTTCTGAGCTGAATTTGCACAACTTCACCTGTTTGACATATGTCCTCTTAAAATATTTCCCTTTTTCTGTCTGTTCTTGATTCCCTATATTCCTTTGTATTCACATTTTGCAGTAGTTTCCAAGTCTCTTGCTGCTTTTAAGGTCCTTTCAATCCATTCTCATTATTGTCACCAAAGTAACTATGAAAAACTTGCACACTCTCTGAGAGTCCTGACAGCACCCATCACACTGCATGCTTGTTTCCTAGCTTCGTCCCCTGCCTCCACACCCTGCACACTATGCACACTTGTGGTAGTTCATGTGTGCTTACAATTGTCCTCCTCAGTGTGCCATGTCCTCTCCTGCTCTTCTCTGTGCCTTGAGTTTGGAATACCTTTTTTACTTGCTGCCAATCTAAAAACCTTAACTGTAAGGTTAAGTTATCACTGCTTACTTAAATCTGTGTTGAAGGAATTCCTCCTCTGATGCCTTCTGTGTGCTATTTTGTTCACAACTTTTCTCTAGTTAATCTGCATTACAGTCTTTAATCCTATTAAGTGATTAGAGCAGAAAGAGAGGAAAACATGGGAACTCACAAAAGGATGATCAAGAATCCAGATTAGTGTAAAATTTATGGTATAAAGATGGAAGCCTTCAAGTCAGGTAAACTTACTGGAGAAATAATGTAGATCTACATTGGGACCTTAGAAAAAGGTAATGATGAGGTCCCAAGAAGATAAAAATATTTCTCAGTGGTAAGGGAGTTTTGAACACAGTCTAGTCATAGAATAATAGTAAATTGTCACTGAGGAAAGACTTTCAATAGAAGAAGGATTTGGATGTCTTTGAAGTCTCAGACATTAGGTGGAGGTTGGAATTTATATTCTTGAAAGAGCGATTTATCTGATAGTGATGGTAGCCTCACAAGAGAGCTGCAATAATTCCCTCATTTATCTAAAAGATTCAGATCAAGTGTTACTTCTTCAGGGAAACATTTCCTCTGTCGTGGAATTGTCAAGTCTCTGACTCTAACCCCCAGTGACTTTTGTGTATTATTAAAGTATTTATCACCATGTATGACATTTCTTTGCCCACATGTGTGTTTTTCCACCTAAAGCAGGGGCTGCATTTGCTCATCTTGTATTTCTAGTATCTGTGTGTCATCAGGCCCATGGTAGGCATTCTGCCAACACTGATTGAGTTCACGTAGTGCAACACTACATGTAACTCTGCAGCTGAGGAACTCCTATGCTCTCATGATTTCCATAAGGAACCATGAACACAGAAATTAATAAAGTAGGAAGATTTGTTCCTAGGCTCTGGATGTTTGTGCCCCCTCCCTAATTTGTAGATTGATATTCCAACACTCACATGATGGGAGTGAAGAATGTGGGCTCTGAGATGCAATAAACTTGTGAGGCTGGAGTCCTCATGTACTGAAATACTGCCCATAGCAAAGAGATCCCAGAGAGCAGCTAGCCCCTTCTGCTATGTGAGGACACAATAGAGAGATTTATTCTATGAACCGGGAAATGGGCCTTTGTCAGGCATTGAATCTGCTAATAACCTTGGATTTCTCAGATTCTACAGCTGTGAGAAAGAATATACATTGTTTATAATAAGATTAAAATGTTTTGTGATAGCAGCCCAAATAGACTAAGACAGTGATGAAACTCCTGGAATGGGGGGAAAGTAGCTTTGTGTGACTACAGCGAAATCAATAGTGTTACTACTAATGTTTACGCATAATACAGAAAGTACCATTCCAGTACCTGGCACATAATAGTTAACCAAGCAGTGATCAAGTAGGCCATCAAAAGATGGGGCAGAAATTGACACAAATACTGAAGTCATTAGGCCTTAAAATACTGACACCCAGTTAGCCACACATCATTTTCATGTTAAAGTGTTTTGAAATATCTTAGAATGTACTATACAATCAAAATGCATTTTGTGGGATGGAAGAATGGCTTAGTGGCACCGTTGACCATCCTGGCTGTCATGAATTCAGCAGCTTTGCTCTCCCTTGCAGTGATGTTTTAGCCTGGGGGCCAGCCAACCATGAGCTAAATCCCCTGAAATTGGGAGCCAAATTAAACCTCTCCTCTTTTAAATTATGGTCTTGAAGTATTTTTTTCCCACCAATGGTAAAATTGAAGGGGTCTAATATGATCCTCAACATTGCAAAATAAGTTAATAAATACGATCTTATCTTAGTTATCTTACCCATGGCCCCACAGTTTCCTTTCTTAGGCTACTGTATGACTAGAGGAGCTCCCAGTAGCACTGTTCTTCTCTGTCTTTGCTTTTTATGGGGGGGGGCAGTAATTATTCCAGTTTTTACTCCAATTTTTAAAAAGTCTGTAGGAAACCATGGGGCTGCATCATTTTTTATTTAAACTACTTTGTTCAGCAGAATTTATTTTGCATAAACTTAGTTAACATTACTTTTAACTACAGTATTTGTCATACGAGATTTTTATAGTGTCGAGATTTTTACTGATACAAGTGGCTTTTGATCCTTAAAAAGGAAGGCTATATTTAACTTCAAACACTTTTGACTCACTAAAAAGCAATAATTTTTAGTTATAATGAAGAAATCACATTTTGGGCCCAGAAAGTAAGAAATAGGAAAACCAGTATCTACATGCTGGAAATGTATTGCGCTGTTTTGGTTTGGTTCTTATAGAGATGTCCAGATAGTGAATGTGAAAATAAAGAAGACCGAAAAATGCTAAAGATAGAAACAATAAAAGTGACAACTAAGAAATTAATTTGTATTTGCAAAGAACTTCCACATATGTTCTGTCTTCCAGTTTTATCCTTGGCACAAAGTAGCCCTGGAGTCATTGTTGAGGAGTTAGTAGTGTACAATAGAGAGAGTTCTAATTGGCAGGAAGGACTATTGTCTTCCATGTTTTATTAATAAACAGGAAGTGACAATATCCCAGTGAACTTCAGAACTTGTCAGGCTCTGATCAAAAGTCAATTCTATAGAGGAAGTCCTATTAAAAAAGTAAAATGAGAAACACATGCAATTTCCATGTCTTTAAAAAGAACAAGAAAAGAGGAGGGTAAAACATAACAAGAAGTTAAACATGTGTCAGACATTTTCAGACAAGCCTGTGGAGTCCACAGGACAATGGAGCTTAGAACTTCCTGTTACACGGAAACAAGAGACTTGGAAGAACATTGATCTGCTGGCTAAAGAATCAAATTCCTGTTTCAGCTGTCCTGCAACCAGTCAAAGTCAAATATCATATCTGTGCCTCATTTTCATTGTATAAAACAAAAAGGAAAAGTAAAACAAGGGGGTTTAGGATAGGATTCAGCAGACTGCAGCCTGCTGGCCAAATCTGTCCTACTGCTTGCTTTTCTATAAAGTTTTATTGAAACTTAGCAAGACCAGTCATGTACTTGTTGTCTATGCTGCAGAGGCAGAGGTGAGCAACTACAACACAGATAACACAGGGTTCCAAGCCTAAAATATTTATGTATGGTTGTTCACAGCTAAAATTTATTGAATAACACCAGAGGAAACCGTGGTCAAAATGATTCACTAAAAGGTTAGGCATCAGAATTTCCAATAGGACCACACATTGTGAAATGCGTTCTTCACAACCTTGAACATAGTGCATGAGGCCGTAGGCAGAGCTATCTGTGTCAGTCTCAGATGTAAAGTTCATTCACCTGGAAATATCACAGTGTTTTAATGTGCCATGCCTGTGTGGAGTATAAAGAGGTATTGAGTTGATGGGAGGGAAATTCCTTGAATATTGTAAGTCTACTCCACTTTCATTATGAGACCACTGAGGCTTCTCCCGAATGAGAGTGTGAAAGATGATGGGGCATCTAAATCGATAGATTAAAGTTATTGAAAGGATGAGTAATTGAAGTAATGTTACAGAATAGCAAGCAGATTAATTGGATAGCACAGAAGTTTGCAGTCTGGTTGGGTCAATTCACAGGCCAACGAAAAGTACACAGAGAAACAGTGGGTTTGACCCATGAATCGTTTGTATTAGAATGCACTCATTTACTCTCTTCAACTATTGAACCCCTTCCCATGTTTGGAGGAAGAATGAAAGCAGGGACGAGAGATGGCAATTGAGTTCAAACTGTAATTGCTTTCATAGATATTGATAGCAGAAGCTGTTTCATCCCTACTAATATTTTATATTGTACTTGCAACTCCTTTCCCTAGACGATATAAGAATGTAAATAGAGCCGTCGATCAGGAAAGCCTGAGCATGAGTCTAAGGACGGGGTTGCCAAATATATCTGGGTATTAGAACCACAGACAGAGCCTGGGCCCCAGAACAGGTGAATTGCAGTCTCCAGTGGAATCCAGGCAGTCAGGGCTTTTATTGAATCCTTTGGAGAGTCACAGTGGGGCAAGTTCTGGAAGCTACCTGGGAATCTGACATCAGCCTCGATGTGACTTATGGAAGCTTGACCACAGATCCCACTGTTTCATTTCCTCTCCGGCTCATGCTTCTCTGGAAAAGAAAAACACCAGTCCCCACAGTGGCCTTGATGCTGTGATGTGACTGGCCACCTCTCTGACTTCTTCTACTGCCCTTTACCTGGGCATCTTTCACCACCCTCCAAGCTCAATCACAATGAGTCATGGGGACTATGGATTTTCTGTTCATTTTCTCTCTTCCTAATATCCACACGAGAATCATTTTCTACTTTGTCCAAGTTTCTATTCAGAAGTTACCTTAGCAGAGAAATCTTCCTCACCTACCTGTATGTCCTCTTCATGCTGGCTATCACCTAAGATTTTACATACCTGTTGTTTGCCTGTTGCCTGTTTCCTATTCGATTGTGTTGCCAGCTCTTTAAAGAATAGAAAAACTGTATATGTTCACTGCCGTGTTGCCAACATAGACCACTTGCACAGAATAAATTCTCAATAAACATTTGCAAAGGAATAAATGAGTATCTCTTCTAACGATTGTCTCCTGGACTGACAGACCAGTGCAGTCATGGGAAGTGGAGATCTGAACATGGATGGACCTGGCTTGCGTCCTTCATGTATGAAGTTGCACAAGTCACTGATCTAGCTGAGCATCAATTCCCTGTGAGCCAAGTGGGGGCACTGACCCAGGGGGTGGGTCACTGTGAGAATGACACTGAATAGGTCATCAGAGCTCCGCGGGGAAACAGAGCTAATGAGGGCCTTGATTTGGGTTCCTCCACTGGGAATTGCATGGGGCAATGGAGTTGATTAGAGCTCCCAACTGAGCTGTCGAGGAGCCAGAGTGAGTGCGCTCTAGTTTCTTAATCATGAAGGAGTGGGGGATTGTGTAATGCTCATGGGTACCCTTTCAGACCACAGTTCACTAATAGATTAGGAAACAGGGAATGACAAGGATGCATCCGGCCTTGTGCTAAGTGAGACGTGCTCAGAAAAGGGGGGAATCCCTCGCCACCTTGCAGAGTCCCCTTCAGGCCCAGAGCTGGCTGAGAACAGGCAAGCCAGTCCCACAGACCAACTGGGCCAAGTCACCAACAATCCCTAGTGACCACATAGAACAGCAATGTTCTTGGCCCATTCCCTCCCAAGGTGAGCTTTACAGTCTGCTGTTTGCAGAACCAAGAAGAGAAAAACGGGAAAATGCACTGACAATCACAATGAAAATCTGTGGGCCAGGTGACAGGCTACTCACTTGCACAATTCAGTCACCAAAGTATTTAAATCTACGAATCTCTAAATAGCATTATTGTACTCATTTTCCCAATGATCAGAAGAGAGCTTGGCAAGGCACAGTGTCTGGCAGTATTAGGTAGCTGCTCAGCACAGAACTTTACAAAACCTTACCTGTCCCAGCACCTGATTCTGTCCTTTACTAGTTCTACGATCTTAGAAGCTGTGCTTTGTCTTGTGTGCTTGTACTGTATTTTATAAAGTATAAAAGCAACCATGATACCCAGTAGAAAGAAGCACTCAGCCCAATGACTTGCCTCCTCTTGCTTATGTCCAATAACTGCTTACTAACTACTGCTTACTACTACTTACTACTGTTAGTAAAGTAGCATGACCAGAGGCAGAGCTGAGACTCTGACTCTGCTCTGCCTAAATCCAAACTTCTCCTCTTGGCTAACACATTGGGCCACAGCCTGGACCTTCCACCCTGAGGAAGTCACATTCTCAGAGCTTCAGTGGCAAAGCTTCCTGGTCCCTTCCAAACATAAGATTCAGTAATTGCACAGAGGAGTTTAACAGCCTATTCTGAGCGGTCTCCAGGAAAGGATGTCTGGAATCTTCCCTGGAAACATCCCCTGTGGCACCTCCCTTCTCTGCAGGATGCCGAGGCCCTCTGTCCTCCACGAACTTCATCCTCCCATACAATTGGTTTCTCTCACAATCAGTTTCTGGCGCTGGGATCAAAGTGAGTTCTCTCCAAGGACATGGAACAGGATGAAAAACAAAATCTTGCATTGTAAACTCGAAGTGCGATCAGGGCAGGCCCAGCAGCGGGAGGAAGGTTATATTGTGGGAATTGAGGGTCAACAGTGGAAGACGGCCTGCTGCCTGCCTCCCTTGGGTGATTTGTGGGGCTATACACTTGTCCTCTTGTGCCTGAAAACATTTCCATGACAGAGCAATGCCTAAGGATCACAGTCTAAAATCAGGATCATGTTTCTTCTGGTTTTAGCAAGGAAGTGGGCTGACTCCTTATATCTAGAATATCAGGTTTCTCTCATAAAATCATTGGTGCAGTCATTGTTTTCCCTATCTCCTGACACCACAGATGGGGAGAAGGGGCCAAAACACATAGCATCTCTCTTCCATGAACATTCAACTTCAAAGAAGAAAGTGGCCACTGCTAAGGAGGTGAAGTTGTAGCTGAGGCAAACCTTTGAAGCTGGAGGAGAAGATGTAAATTCAGTAAGACAAGCAGAGTATAGAAATAAATCCTTGAAGGAAAAGCAAACTCCTCTGCAATGGGTGTGAGAGGAGAGGAAGCTGGCCAAGGCAGAGGGAGGTCAACAGGGCTGCATGATGTGGCGGGGCCACAGGAAGGAGAATCGGAGAAGTGCAAGGCCAACACATGGGTGCTGTAAACTGTTTTATCTGAGAACTTGGAAGAATCGACGTGGAATCAAAGTCAATCTGTTCCATATTCAGCTCATTGTAAACCCTCCTGGGGGACAGGAAATGTGATTTTGTTTGCTGTTGCCATAACAGTGTTGTTAGGTGCATGCCAGGCTTGTGGGGTTCTCGTACAGGGCCATGTGCCAAGTGTCATTCCTGAGTCCTTTGTAGTTGTTTTCCCTCCTTATTCATTTACCAATTCATTCTTCCTTTACTTACTCATTAGGTAAAGTGATTCCGTACCTTCAGTGGACCAGCCACTTATGGACTGTGGGTAAGTATACCCATAAGCCTATATGAAAGCACTTTGAATTTGGTAATATGAAGATGATGTAATTAGTTTCTGGTAAAAGGAGGCAAATGGTTCCAAAGGAAAGCAGAATTTGTATATATACATTTAAGTAGCATCCTTCCAAAATCCTCAGCAATCTGGATCTTCACAATGGGACCTTATATGGAAATAGGACCTTTGCATATGTAATTGGTAGGGTGAGATCACAGTGGGTTAGAATGAGATCTAAAACCAATGACTGGCGTCCTTATGAGAAGAGAGCACATGAATACAGAAAAGAAACTGTGAGATTGGCTTGATGCAGCTACAAGCCCAGCAGTACCAAGAACTGCCAGAAGCCACCAGAAACCAGGAAGAGGAAGAAAATATTTTCCCTTCAAGCCTTTGAAAGGAGCAAACCCATGCCAATGTCTTAGTTTCAGACTTTCAGTCTCCAGGACTCTGAAAGAATACATCTCTGTCGTTTCAAACCCCTCAATCTTTGGGGCCTTGTTATGACAGTCCTAGGAAAACAATATGCAGGAAAAGAGCATTAAAATTATGATGGTGAGAAATAAGATCCTTAAGACGTTTTGTGGCAATATCATGTGTTCTTTAAAATAACTTGCTTTGGGAAACTATATCCTTCATTGCCAATCGAAATACTTTATTCCTCAAAACAGGGCCCTGTCCAAACTGCACCTTTTAGCAGCTCTCTTTCTGTAGGTTGGATTTTCATCCCCATGAAAGGTCACAGAAGAAACCTCTCGACTCCAAAAGCTCCCTGCTCTCCTGCTTTCTGAAAACCAGTGTTTTGGCTTTTCTTTCTTTCTCTGCTTCAATTAACCAAAAACTTCAAGTGTTGGTTGCAACTACTAACTCTAACAGATGCAGGGCTCAGGATGAATTTTCTTGTTATTGTTTTACAGAGGACATGATAGTATCCTCAGCTCAATCCCATCTTTGTTTCGATTATTTGTTCTGATGCAAAGAAGTTTGTGCAATATCACTGCCAATTCTGGCAGTGATGGAAGATATTTTTAAACAACCTCTCCCCTTCACTAGAATAGCATGTGAATCATGCTTGTCTTTACATCTGGAACCTCCTCTCCTTTAACCAACTTCATGCATCAAACAGTGTTATTTTTTTAGAACAAAGAAGCCTCAAGAAAAATGAAGGGAAGAAATAACATAATCATTGGACTTTCAATGAACTATGTTTTCTTGAGGCATCATCAATTGTGTGTACCCCAAACTGGTACCAGTCACTTAAACTTCCTGAACTATGGGTTTGTCAGTCATGTCTATTCCAGATCACGGTTGGAATCAAATGGTATTGCACATCACAGAGTCGCTACCAACAATGGAGATATGTGAAAATATGGTTTCTCGGCCCTTCTTCCTTCTTTTATTCCTGACCCTCCAAAATGCATGCTATTTCTCAGAACCTATCTTTTTCCCCTCCTCCCCTGGCCAGTGCAGAAGAATCCATGGATAAGTGAAAATGGAACTTTCTTCTTCAGTGCCCCTGCTCTCCTCTTTAGCTTACTAGGGTCTCCCGGCCAAATTATTCTCCATTCACGGCACTCCTCCCACAAGCTCACTAACACTGGGAAGTTTCATTTTTGCAGAACACGGTATAACTGTCAGTGCGGTCTGATCTTGAACTGAGTTTTGCTTTTGAAGTTCAGATATCCTCTAAGATAACTAAATTTGTCTAAAGGGGAAAAATGCCTCAAGCCATTGAATGTGCCTCTATGTCTTTCTACTATGGGCAAGCATTTTACTGGCATATCTCCAAGTTCCACAAGAATTTCTGCGGTAGCTTTTTTACCTGAATGGCTTTGGTATTCATTTGTATGGCAGCCTAGCCCTTCTTCCAGCAGAACGCCCAGCTGTCTAGGTCTGCTTCATTTGTGAATCAATCGACATTGTTTCCTCTCCAAAGGCATAAAATATTGATTGTTCCTACCCCTTAACTGCACACAAGAAAAACTGATTTTTCCTGGACCCAACTTGATTTTTCATTTGACATCTTCATTTCCACACCAGTGTAACTGGGTTGTCCATACTCGCTTAGGCCAGCCTGTTAAAACAGTCACGTATGGGGGCCAGGATGTAGCTCAGTGGCACAGCACCTACCTCGGAAGCGTGAGGTCATGTTTTCAATTCCCAAAAAACAAACAAACAAACAAACCAGCCATGTAGATATTTCCCTCTTCAGTTTTGAGACGTAAGTCATTTACATTACCAGTGGGTTAGAAGCTTCTTTTTGGTGTTTTCCCAGGGCTCCCATCAACACCCTGTGCTACCTCCAGAGTGGCATTTAACTCTTGTCCCGTGATCAAAGATTACCATGCAATTTTACAGAGCATTTTTGAGAGTAAAGGATGGCATGGTTAAAAAGAAAGCTAGGACAAAAGAAATAAACTGATACTATCTGAAGAAAAAAAAACTTTCATTCAGCTTACATGTGCTAGAATTATATCATGCAGAAGTTGCTCAGCTACCTCTTTTCCCTGTTAACTGCTCATCCTTCAGGACACCTGAACGCAGCTGCACCACAGGGAATTGCTGTCCTTATGTCTTGGTGTTGGTTGTGCTCTATTAAAACTGTTGGTTTATCGAAGTCTTGACACTGGATCTTAGGAGAGCATCGGGGCCTTTAGCATGGAACCTGGTACAGAATGAGGAGAGAACACATGCTGTTTGGAGGAATGAACAGATGGATTCATTAGTGGTGAAATGGAAAATCTAGATTGAATAAAAATATTCCACCTGTCAACTTGCTCTTTGGTCTGGCTGACATTAGTTAGATATATACTTTAACTAGATATACAGTTTAGCCTACATCATGGACCCACAGACTGATGTGAATTTAAAGGCAATTTCATGTATTAGTAAGGTGGAAAACTATTCTTATAAATCGTAAAAAACTGAATCTTATGCTAAAGTCACCATTGGACCAGCTAAGGTCCAATATTCATTTAAAATCATCCTATGATATTTGCTGCCGGTTAGCATTTTTATTCAATCTCATAAAAGAACAAAAAGAGTGATTAAGAGCATAGAACACAGAATTCATGAGAAAAGGTTAAAGTGATTGGAACTTTTCAGCAAAGAGAAAAAAAATGTAGTCACTCAGTGAAAACTCATTATCCAATATCAATTTATACAAACAAGGGCATAATTTAATCTGACAGGTATTTCCAAGGAACAAATGACCTATTGTGTTTTTTACAGGATAATAAAAAAACAATTTAGCTCAAGTACTAATATTTCCTATCTGACCTCTTCTATTTTAATTATCAAGGCTTTACATAAAACAAACATCAAGGGTTTGTTTTATATGAAATCTTCTCAGCCACACTGCATGAGGCAGTGAAGAATGTAGTCTGTCAGATGAAATCAAGCAGGGCCCCAAGACACCTGCCCTTTGTCCTTAACATCCTGTTCTGTAAGTGGGGTGTCTGCTCACTGGGCAAGTGCTTTTGAGGAGCTACTGCATGCCAATCCATATGTTAAGCTCCAGGAATGCTGACACTATGACATGCAAGATATGTGCGATACTTTGAGAAATTTCAGTTAAGTCCTTTCCCTATCAAACTTCAAGATGACTGAAGATGCATTAGAAAGCTGTGCCGCCATGTTAGATCACCTGACCGGGGTACATATTCAGATGCTGGGAGAAGGAACATGGAATATTAAGAGATTGCCTGGGCTTTTCATCCAAATGGTTTTAGATGGGCATCTGTTCGAGAGAAAAAGGCTCCGCAGAAAAGACCAGGCGTGCTCACCAGCTAGGAGAAGCCTGAGTGAAGAACTACCTAGGGCAGCTTCCAAAGCAGCTGGAGGCGGTCACCCACTGACTCCCCTGTCTCCAACAGGACAAATCTGAGCGAGGTCCCCTGGTGCTGCTTAGGTCCACCCCTATGCACACACTTACAGAGCGCTGTGGCCCTAGGAAAACGAGAGGGGAGACTGTGAGCCACGCTGTAGCCCCTGAGATGGACTGCAGGGGGCGCTCACTGCCCCTGTCTCCTGCCTTCTCAGGGCCCCTCTGCCTCAGTGAGGGTTCCTGTGGGTTCTGGTGCTCACCTGGGGACACATCAAGGCCCCTTCTAAGAGGCCCGAGGCCCTGGTAACCGCACCCTTTGCAGAACAAGCTTGCTGCCTTCCTGTGCTCACTGCTGTTAACGTTTTGGTGTCCTACTTGTATCTTGGATGCATATGTGGTCATTACCGTGAATTCTCTTTTGTTATGTGTGAATTTTATAAGAAAAATTCCAAATAAAAAAAGAAAATAGGATACACATCAAGTGAGCTTTCTAAAACTGAAAATTAAAAGGAGTTTTAAGAACTTAAGAATGAAACTATTACAACTATAAAGTTCATAATGTTTAACTGAGAATTACGAAGCTCCCTAAAGCGAGCTGCCATGAACAAGGCAACACAGTTAGTAGCAAAATCAAGATTATAGCTTTAGCCTCTTAGGTTGACTATTGGTTAGTTCTCATTCTTTTCTTCTCTATTAATACTTACATTCACTTACTAATGATAACTATTAATGCGTAGCTCCCAATAACAAAACCCAACTGTGGTCGATGAAGCCAGAGATGTTTATCCACTCTTAATGCTAAGATAAGCATAAAGTCATCGAGCACCCAGAGCCCTGTCGTCTTGTTCCTCCCTTTCTGCAGTGTGACTACGGTTTTCAAGATTGGGAGAAGACCCCTGGAGATGCAGCTGTCGCAGTCTTTCTCTGGGTGTGTCTCTGACATATACAGAGTTTTGTGACTAAGCAGGAAAAGATGAACATTGGGTAAATGGTAACTCACACCATATGAGTGCTAGGAGGCAGTTTTTCATGTATCTCTTGCATTCCTTCCCATTCTACAGAGATAGGTATTGCCACCCTTCGTACTGGCTTTGAAAGGCACCCGTCTCACACACAGCCATGGACGCTGCACATGTCTGTCTTCAGAGAGAGGAGGGTTTTCAGTCTGGTACAACAGGGTTAACATCCCTCTCCAGGGCAAAGGTCAGGCATGCTTTGCCAATTAGAAAAGATTCAATCTCCCTAAAGTCAAGATTTCTTTCCTGTAATGCTAGTGTGTGTGTGTGTGTCTGTGTGTGTGTGTCTGTGTCTGTGTGTGTGTGTATGAATGTCTCAGGACCCTGGTCCTGGCACCCCGTGGAAAGTGAGGCTCAAGGAGCTGAGGGTGGTGCTGCTTTGGTTACTACCAATGTCTCCACAGGAGGGGGCCAGAAAGCACCTTCACCTGGCTGTGGAGGGAAGGAAGTCTCAGGCCTTTCACTGTTCTTTTTTTTTGGTTTTTTGAGACAGGGTCTCACTATGTAGTTGAGACTGAACTGAAACTCACTATATAGCCTAGGCTGGTCTCAAACTCATAGCGATCCTCCTGCCTCAGCCTCCCAAGTGCTGAGATTACAGGTGTGTGCACCACCATGCCCGGCTCCTTTCACGGTTCTTGACAGTCACCCATAACTGGACCTATAGGATACACTGCCTAAGGCATGGAGCTCCAAGTCATCTAGAATAGAACAGGTGAACAATAAATGTGTGAATAAATTCAATAATGAGAAAGGGAAAGAAAGCCCCAAGGGCATTTTAAAGCGTCCGATCACGTGACACACAGCTCCAGCACTGAGGAACTTGTAACCTTCGACCACACCACTTGGCCTCTCTACTTCCAGCTTCTTAAGGCATAAACTCCTTCCATCCCCCTTGCTCAATCCTTGTTTACTCCCTAACAACCTATTTTTTGGCTTTGGGCCCTGTCTCCCTGTAGACCCTGCTTCTCCGGTGTCTCTGGTGACCACTGACTGCAACAGCCAGCTGACCCTTCTCTCTCTTTATCTTACTGCCTGGTGCTATGCTGACATTTAATTCTGTAAAGCCCTTTCTCCCGTGCCTTTAGCAAAATCCTTCTCTGCTGGTTTCACTTAAACCCTCTAGGAACTCTCTCTTTCTCTCTTATGCCTTTCATGACCTTTAGATATTGTTGTGCCACTAACCTCCCTCCTTAGTGTTTGCAAGAAGCTTTTAATTACCACATATATGCTGACACCCAGCCCAGATGAATGTTTCTGATCCCCCACATTATAGTTCACCCTCACATTCTCTGTTTCCACCTGGATGTCTCACTGTAATTTCAAATGAAAACATCTTCAAAGACAAACCCAATGTTTAGTTTCCCCCATCTCAGAGATGATGGACCTGACTCCCTCTCTTGGTCAACAGCATCACCACCTGTGTGGGCTGTTGTTTGTCAGAAATCTTGCCAGCTGAGTGGTCAACAGCATTTTTGTCTGTGTTCTCATGGTTGTTTTATCCAGTTTTTGAACCCTGTCTTCTTTCTTGCTGAATTTATATTAATTTAGGCCCTTCTTGTCTTGTGCTCTGGTATCATCCTCAAACTGTGTCTCCAGTATCTGCCGTATTGGGTCATAATTCTGCAAAAGCCAAAAGAATGAACCTTGGGAACAAAAAAATTCATAATGCAGCTACCCTGAGTAAAATTTCTTCATTGGCTCAACTACTGCCTTCATTAAAATCCTTCCTGATTAAAGTCCTCCCTTGGCTTTGCCCAGTCAGGAAAACAGAAGAAAGTACCAGCTTTTCAGCATGACATAAAACCCCTTTTGTATCTGTGTGCTGTAGGCTATTCTGTTTCACATCCGGTCTTCTCCATCTACTAGTCGATGCCCATATCACCCACAGTTTCAAGCATGAGCCCACTCATACAGGCCTCTGAACCACCAGCTACACTGATTCTTCTGCCTCTTGTTACATAAGAACTTTCTCTGGTTCTGGAAACCTCACTCTGAGCCACCCAGCCTCACTGTTAGGAATGGCTGATTGCTCCCTGCCTGCCTCCCTTCTGATTTTTCTCCCCCTTTAAGAATCTTTTGGGCCAGGGATTTAGCTTAGTGGTGCTGCTGCCTGATTTGCAAGTACAAGGTCCTGAGTTTGATCCCCAGTACCAAAAAAACAAGAAAAAAAGAATCTTTTATTGCATTTATCAGACCACACTGTACTTGCTTGTTGATATGCGTGAATCCACAAATAAGACATACCCTATTTATCTCCATATGCCCAGAATAAAGCACAAGTCCAGGTACACATTAGAAAGTCAATAAAAGTATTTTAAATGATAAGGAAGCTGGAAAAATTGAATAATGCCAAGAAAAAGTCAGAGACAAAGTGAAATGAATAGAGGAAGGGATAAAATTTACTTTTTTAAATAGTTTGCCTCAAATAAACTCTGGACTATTCTTAGGCAATGTTCACTCTCCTGGGCCCAAAAATGAGAACTCAAGTTCACCCATAATTAATCTGTTAGCAATATCATGTGTAAGAACAGTGTCCTTCACCTCCTGGTCACTCCACAGATAAGCCAGTAGGGAAAAGGGTGACCACCAGGCAATAGTTTGCCTTGGACAGCACACATAAAGGATATATTGTGACCTTTGGGAAAATTTCATGCCAATACACAGTCTGGCTTGGACTGAGGTTGTAATGTGGGAAGCAAGAGAAAGACCCCTGGGCAGAACAGGGGCCAGAGGCCAGGTCAGACTTGCATCTCCATCAGTCATCATGCCTAGATCCTGGGGAAGCTTCCTCCTCCTCATGAAACTTCTATGGCCTCATACACAAACTAGCCATACTAGTTATACCTACTGCCTAGGTACAAGAGGATAAAAACAGGAAATTACAAGAGCCCAGAACAAAGTATGTACTCAATAAACACTAACTGTGTGCAGTAAATAGAATATTGATGAGGCAGGAGGATCAGGATGCCAGCGAGGAATGCATGGCAAAACTGTTTCAAAAAGCCTCAATAAAAAAATAAACAATATTAATGAGCCCATTTTTTCCTAAAATCAAGATCCTTCATTTATAAACAAGAGCTAATTTTTCTCCATGAGTTGTATCACTTTCTCAATTTAAAACATTTTTCAATTAAAAATTATGTTATTGCCATTATTATACAAAGTGAAGGATCAAAGCTGGCCAAGAAAAAACAAAATACATTCATGATAATAGCTCAGAACGAAAGAGTGGTCCTTTTAAGTACAAGCAGACTGACATGAAAGCCTAACACATAGGAGGAATATGTGCTACTGCTAATTATTAAGTATATTCAGTAGGACTACGTGATTTTTATTAAATGATTTCTAGTTCACTATTTCTCCCAAAAGCCAACCTTTCATTGTTTTTCAAGGTAAGAGATAAACAGAATAAGACTGTAACTTACAAAGTGCTAAACTCTGTTCTAGCTATTCTGTGAGGGGTGCTGATGACCAAAATCGTGACTAAAACTTTATTTGCTTGTTTCAACTATCTCTCCTCTTCCTTGAAAATGTGACAAGTTTCTATTAATGTAGCTTTCATTATAAAAATTAATTTTAAATGACCAAATGCACCTGTGGAATGAAAAGCATAAGCAGTTACTACAGCATTAATTGACCAATTAGTTACGAAAAGAATGATCCACGTGTATTACACACCATAACTCTGTTCTGAACTTCTGGGCCCAATTCCCACAGGAAATTGGTGACTGAAATTTTCTCTAACTTTGTTCACTTTGCAGTGAGACTAAGATTATGGATGGCAGATTTAGTAATCTGGAAGAGGAAATTACAAGGCTGCCCAATGTCCAGGTGAGTACTGCTGATGGCTATTGGCCAGACTTATACTAAAATCGAAAGCAAAAAAACCATTGGAAAGTTTTTAGTCTTGTCAGAAAGATAGGCCTACAAAATTGGAGCAAAAGAGAACATGGCTGCTGAAGAACCCAAGTACTTTGTAACAGGACAATAGAAAGGATGTGTTTAAGGTATCTCAGAAATCTGTAAGACTTCAGCCTTCACAGCCTTGAGGATCCAAAAGGAAAAGACCTGCTTTGAGAAGAGTGCCTCAGGTTACTATTCTTGGAAGGCGTTGCCTAGGGAATTGGTTTGTTGGGATTCATTTCATAGTGCTCAACCACCCAAGTACTCAAAGGCTGCTGTAGTCATTATTCAAGGGGGCTTAGCTACTGCTGAAGCGAATGGCACATCTTGGCATCTGTATAGTGCTGGTTTTATGTGCATGCAGAATGCAACAGTTGTGAAGGCAGGGAGGCTTCCACCAAGATTTCAGAAGGATGCCTGGAAGGACAGGCAGTGTGCCCCTGAGAGGGAAGAACATAATGCATGAAAACCAAGGCAAAAATGCAGTGCATACTCCAGGAAGCTGGAGAATCCAGAAATGTGGAATATCTGATGAACACTGCAGACAAGAAGCAAAGTCAACCCAAGAAAGAAGCCATGAGAACCCACAGTGGAATTCAGACTATAAAGTGCTTTTAATTCACACTCGATATGTGTGGAAATCAAGTCTCAGGACACAAAAGAACTTGCTTAAGATGGTGAAATTTTGGCAAAGAAAGACCCAGAAATGAGCTCTGGACTCAGAAAAAGGTTTTTCTTTCTTTTCTGAAAGAATATTATTTAGGAGTGAGGTAAGACTTTACTCTCTTTTGCCTCCTTTCCTCAAACTCCAATGAAGTTGTGGAAGAGGCTAATTATTTTATAAAAATGGTAGCCCTATGCTCTCCAAACCATATTCCTGGGTATTGCCCTGCCTAATGTACCAGCAAAAGAGAGTGATCCCTTGGTCCTTGGGCATGTACTCAGATTTGTGAAGTCATTTTACTTTGGTTGGTGTCCCTTCTCTTCCCCCACAGTATTTCTTTCATTCATTTATTCTTTCATTTGAAAATATGTCCTTGGTAAGTGGAGTATTGCTTGAGACCCTGCTCATGTATTTATGCGTAAGCCTCAATTTCTACTTCTGAAGGGTTCAGAGTTGAAGGTAGACAGCCTTGCACTTACTATAGAAAGGATGCTGTACGAAGTAGCTATGGAGTGTTCTGGGTGCATAAAGAAAACTCACCTTATCTCATCTGGAAATGGGATCAGAGGCGGCTTCTTAAAGAATATCATAGTTAATCCATATCCTAAACAGGCAAGTAAGAAGAAGGTGGATAAGATAGGCAAGAGGACACAAGCTTGGAAATAGTATGGAAAACAAAGGAAAAGAAGTGTTAAAGGGAGAAGAGCCTGTCTGAGTGGAAGGAGAGGAAGGGCAGGGGGAGAAAAAGGTGGGAGGAGGGCCATGTGGTAGGGCAGCAGCTCACTCAGGATCCACTGGGGCAGTGTGATGAGGAGGGTGACTATGGCCCTTAATGGCAGCCCCAAGAATGGAAAGATCCTCAGACAGATTCTAAGCCACTCAAAGGGCTATAGGCTCCCAGACAGACTAGCTAGCATCCAATGTTATAGGGAGGCACTCTACAACTACACATGCCACTCCTACCAGGTTACAGAGTGAATCTTTTTGAAAGAGCTGAGAGCAAGCCCACTATTGACTTACATGTTTATTTGTCAAAACACACGGATAAATCAATTTTTCTCTGAATTCTTAGGAGTGCTTTAATGAATAGACATTATGTTTAATGAAATAACATTATGTTGGTCCACATGTTCAAGGACAAAGGTATCTGGGGAAATAAGATCATAGAGGAGCATTCTTAACTGAACAAAGTCCTGAGTACTTTGAACCCACTTTGACCTACTGGCATTGTGCACAATTTATTATAAATGTTAGCACTGACTTGTTGAGTATGTCAGAAGAAGCCAGATTCTTGGTATTGATTCATTGATTGAATGACTAGAAGTAGTGATAAAGAATTCCCAACCACTAGAGGACCATTCACCAACATCCACAAAACAATTTGAGCAGTTTCTGCTAGCCACTCCAACCAAGTCAGAATTGTGTTGCGTGGGTTTAAACCAATGGTGCTGGTGTTTCTCATTTGGACCTTCAACACATTCACTTCACAATGGTCAATTTCAGCCAATGCCACCATATACATGCAAATTTCTGCTATGCACACTTGGGATGAGCTGATCTTTTTGGATCCGTGCTTGATTTCACAAATCTCCAGGGAGCCAAGATGTCTCATTCTAATGCAGAAGGTGCTTCACTGAAACTCTGTAATTTTGAGGATCCCTTTGGCATTAAAGCCAATTTAGGAGGTGACAATTGGAAAGCTGTGCATATTGATGGAAGTTGGGTGACAGGAATTAGCCTGAGAGTTACTATCTCAAAAAATACAAAGTTTAAGGGCTGTAACCTCAGAGGAGTGAGTCAGAATGGAACTGATTTAGAGGACTGTAATCCATCTGGGTGTGACCTTCAGAAAGCCAGCCTGAGAAGTTTCAGTATGAAGGGGGCCTTAGTCAAAGAGATTCTGATGCCACTGTTACCAGAATCTGGTTTCCTCAGACTCTTTCCAGGTCCTTGGTGTCCTGAATAAAAATCTTGAGAAGACATATGGAAAGGATACCAAGTTTTTACATTTTTTAAAGGTAGAAAAAGAAGTATGCTCTGCAGAGTGAAAGCAGGCACCTGAGAAAGCTCACAGTGGCCACGAGGTTAATGGTGGAGGCTTTCTTATTGCTTATTTTCTAGGCTGAGGTCACATCTAGGCCATCCTATTAAAGACCTGCTTGATTTCATGCCAGAAGAATTAAAGACAGCACTTTCTGGTTGGCCCCAGGCGCAGGGTTTGGAACTATGTTCTGTGCCTGTGTCCTGGACCTCTGTGATTGACAGATAACACCCCCTTTCTCAGCCAGTTGGCCATGCCCTAATCTCCTGCTCCTTTTTCCCCTGAAAGATAAATGTCTATAATTTTTATGAGCTATTAAGAATGTGGAGGCCTCGGTCTTCATACAGCTACTTACAGTTGTGAGGAGTTATAGCCCCTACCTACTGATGCTTATGAGCTTTGCAACTACCTTGGGATGCAGGGGCTCCCTGGCTGGGCTGAATAAAACCTGTCTGATGAAAATGAGAAATGAATTAGTGCCCATAAATGTCAAGAACTGTTGAGCTACCTGTTCAATGGGAGAAAGCTAGGTGAATTTGCCAGGAAAGTCGTGGGTGACAGCCTGGATCACCATTCGAATCCTGGAGTGGATAAATTTACTACTATGCTGAAGATACAGAGACCCAGTATGAGAAGGAGCAGGGCAGGATATTTCTTGGTCCATTTTAAAAGGTGGACTATGAGAGATCCAATGATTAAAGACATTGCATTTTTATGTTATTATTTTGGAGAAGTTATCTAAGTTTTATTTCCAAGCTTCCTATGAAGAAAATATGGTGAAGAGGGAGGAATATTAGATAAAATACTGGATGCATGGAAGCCAGAGTCCTAAAATATTACCTACATTATGGATCTGATAAAAATCAGGGCTCCCAATATAGGTGTATATTCAAACTGTGGTGGGTTAAGTTTGCCCTCAGTGATCTGTTACAGACTGAAAATTACATAACCTGCCTTTCAAAGTTCTTCTTAGATAAAACTACTTCCATCACTGAACCACATCTCATGGAGATCTTAGAGCTTAGAGGGGCAGGTCCATGATGCCCTGCCTGCCTGCATAGGTCTAAAATTCTTTATGGTAATCTCAGAAATGTCTAGAAGAATAACCTGGTACTTGGTAAGCCATTCCCCTCTCAACCACAAGTACGCTATTGGCTCAGGAGTAGCCCTGACATGATGGCAAGTGAGACTTCTAGTTTTCAGCCCAAAGTTAGTTTCATAGCTTCTTTTGTTAGCATAGCTGTAGCTACTATTGCCCTCAGGCATGGTGGCCATCTAACAACCACTCTTAATTTTTTTGAAAAGTATGCCACTTGGTGGACTTCTTGTCACAGGCTTTGTATCACGTCATCCAAAGCAATTTCTCGAATTTCTGATCTGTAAAGGAAGAAGGGTTCTCTTGAATCCAGCAGTCCTAGTGCTGGAGCCTGAGAGAGGGCATGCTCTATTTCTTGAAAGGCAGTGTCAGTCACTTTTGTCTATTCTAGGGCTTTGGGTTCAGAGTCTGACAGCGTCATATAAAGGCTTTGCCATTAGTCCAAAATGAGGTCTCTACATCTGGCAGAAGCCAGCCGTTCAGGAACAAGGTGTTATTTGGTGGAAGTGGGGCTGAAATAAAAAATAGTCGGGATCTTGTCCCTACACAGCTGTTTTTCTCTAAGTGCAAGAATGTACCCAAGTATTGAACTTTCTGAAGAGATATCTGAACCTTTTCCTTTGGGACATTATATCCCTGTTAAGCTAGAAATTTGAGGGTTTTGGTAATATCATGGTTGGACAGCTCCCAAGTCGGGCTGCAGTTTAGAATATCATCTACATACTGTAGGATGGTTTCCTGGTTAAACTTTAAACTCTAGTTTTAAGTCCTTTCCCAGTGCCTGAGCAAAGGGTGAGGGCTATCTCTAAAGCCTTGTAGGAGAATGGTCCCAATATTTTGGTTGTTTTGTTTTGTTTTTGTTCTTGAAATAGGCTTTTTCCATTCAAAGGCAAACAAAAACTGGTTATCTGGATGGTGGGAAATAGAAAAGAAAGCATCTTTGAGGTCCAAGACTAAGAACCAACGTCTAACTTCTGAAATTTGGGAAAGGATGATTGTGTATGATCTGTCACCAGAGGGTTGATTGTGATTATAGCTTCATTAATAAGGCAGAGGTTTTGTACCGTCCTATACTCTCTTAAAGGTTTTACTATAGGAAGAAAGGGAGTATCTCAAGGGGACTGGCAAGGCCACAGAAGGCCATGCTTGAGAAATCTGCCTATGAGAGGCTGCAGGCTTTTACAGGACTCTTCATTGACTGGATATTGCTTTTGGTTGGAAAACTGACTGGGATCTTTTAGTTTTATAACTATGGGCATTGCTGAATTTACTATCCCATGTATTCCATTATATCTGCAGCAGGAACTGCCTGATGATTAATTTAGTCAGAGACAGGCTTGGTGTAGTCTCAGCAGGTAAAATCTGCTGTGGCCTTTCCCAGAATTAGAGAACTTCCCCTAATTTTGCTAGTAAACCTCTTTCTATAAAGAGAGTAGGACACTGTGGAACAATTAAAAACTCATGGTTGAACATTTGACCTTCAAATTGGCATTTCAGATCAACTGTAAAGAACCCTGGCTAGGGGTGCCATTGACCCCAGTTATGGCTATAGATCTAAGAGTTTTCCAGCGAAGGAAGTTAAAACAGAGTAAGCCACTTTTGTATCTATAAGGAATAGAACTTGTTTACACCTAATGCGCAGGGTCACCTGGGGTTCCTGTCAGGAGGTGGAGATGCCCATGGCCTGGGATTCTTCAGATTACCCCAAACCCCTTCAGTACTATTCATTGGAGGGGGATCTGAGGGCTCTGGCTGGCTCAGCCCTGGTCTGGTAGCAGAGACAGTCAGTCCTTCAGTGCCATGAGTCAGGCACACTGTCCACCTCACGTGGAGCAGGCCCCCAGGCAGTGGCAGGGTGGGTCTGGTGCCTACTTTGTAGCTTCCTTGCATTCCAAGCAGGAACTCTTTTCCTAATTGGCCTTGGTTTTCCCTTGAAAAACCTGGGTGTGCTTAAAGCATTGCTAATTGCAACAGCCACAATTTTGGCCAGCTGTCTCTCAGTTCCATGCCTTTTCATCTTCATCTAGATTCCAATTGTTGAACACAGAAAAGGTCCTGTCCAACAATTGGGTCTGGGGGCCCATTTGAAATTTCTGTGATTTTCTCTAAATATTTGGGGCTGATTGACTAGTGAAATATCCTGTTAGTGTCTGCTCCTCCATGGAAGATAGATGTAAATTTGTATACTTAGAGAAAGCTTCTAGTCATTGGCTTTGAAAGATAGCTGGATTTTTCCTCCTTGCCTTGTGTAACTTCTCAGTACTGTCATAGTTATCTGGTTTCTTAATGCATCTTTTTATTCTTGTGATAAGAGCAGTCATTATTTTAGGTCTCAGATGTAGTCCACAGTTAGAGTTATGGTTTCAGTTTGGTTCTGTTGGAGGGACAGCCTCTCCAGGATGATTCCTTTCTATTATCTTCATCTGCATATCTCCTAGCCTCTTGTATGATCCTTCATTTTTCCTCTGGGGTAAAGGAAGTGGATGACAAGAATTGGCCATCTCACCACAGTAGTTCAAAAGTTTGAAACTTGTCTGCAAACCTACTGGGATCCTCTGAAAGTCAACATAACCATTCTTGGTACTACTGGGCATCCACTGCCAACAAAGGAACCTGGACGTGAGCTGTCCCCTCCATTCCTGGGATCTCTCCTAGTGGGAGGATGGGCTGGGAGTGGAAAGAGTAGGAAACTTCACTCCACAGGTGTCTGGCTGGGCTTCAAGTTGTATGAGAAGTGCAAAGAGGGGACTCAGGAATGTGGGGTCTCCCCAGGGAGCTGGCCTCTGATGGGGTTTCTGGGCCACTTGAAAAGGATGAGGCTTACTTACTGGTCTGAGGATTATGAGGAGGAGGCTGAGGAGATCTCTCAGTGCCGCCATGTTAATTAAACAGGTGGTGGACACCCGTGATTTCCTGAGAGACTGGATCGTCAGTGATCTCATTGTCCCCTTCTTTCGAGGCCTCTCTAAGCACCATAGCTCTTGGACTTTTACAGAGCTAAATAGCAATAGAATCCCTGAACATGAAGGATTTCACGCTGCTTCCTTGTCTTTGTAGAAAATATATAACTAAAATATTATAATTTAGCCTGCCATTCTGTACCATTTTTCACCATTTCCTAGTGTGTACTGGGCCCAAACAGTGTTGCAATAGAAGGTTAACTATTCTTTTTTTAGATTACCAGTGTCATTTTCCCCCCAGTTTTCAAGGAGTCAGATTAATGGTGAGGTTGCTGGGGTCAGCAGGGTGTTCCCCACAGTGAATCACAGGGAATATAGGAAAGACAGAGAAGACTAGGCCTGGAGCCTTGCCGAGGCCAATCCCACAGAAGGATGGAGACCCATCACGTCCCAAGGTATCCCCCATCGAGACTCAAACTGCACTAACGCACATTTCTGGTGAAGCACCAGTGCCTTTTCCTTGTACCTCTGCATAGCCCACAGCCCACTACAGCTCCTAAAGACCAGGGAGGGATCCTTAGGTCTCCATCCAGCTACTTAAGAAATAGTATCTACCCATTTATCCTGATAATAAGAACTTTGGTAATTGCTTTAAGACAGTAGGGATAGAAGCCTCTTTTTGGCTTTTAAAGGAAATAAAAACCTTAGAAAGTTTTAAGTACAGGATAGGGTTTGATTTCTATAGAGTCCAACTCTGCTAACAACTGGTTGATTGACCTTCACTGGTTCTCCCTTTGTTTCACTCAGGCCTCAGGTACACATTCCTAAAGAACTTGAATTTCTGTTACAGGAAACAGGAAGGGAGTCTAAACTGATTTAGAAGGCAAGAGGTAAAGAGGCCTGTATGTTTACTGAAAGCAGAGCTTTAGCTATTATCTATAAGGGTAAGATATTCTGGTGTCCATGAGGTCATTCAAAAAAGAAACAAAAATGGTGGACAAATATGGCCACTGACTGACCCATATGATGAACTAAAATGGCCAAAAACATGGTGTGTAGGTGGACCAGGATGGCTCCATGAGGTCTTAAGAAACAGGACCCTGAGAAAAGGACTCAGTAAGGCTACCCAGAGATGAAAGCTCACCTAAGGGAAAAACATGGATGAGACTTTGAGCAGGAAAAGGAGCAGGCTGGGTAAGCAGCAACTCATGTGGGAAGTCGAGTTACTGATAACTCTCCCAAAGAGTGAGAAAGCTGGGCAAAGTACTACAGGGAAGAACAAAAATGTGGGAGCAACGAGGCATCATAAACTCTAGGTTGCACACAGGAAACCTGAATGGTCTGTTTGGGGCCTGGGTTAATGACAGGTAATCTGGCAATTCACAACCTGAATAACCACAGTGTCGCACGGGTCACTGAAAGGACACACATGCCTGGAGTGCAGCCCCCTCCACACTGCAGACCATGGAAAGGAACCTCCCCAGTGCAAGCTTGACCCAGCAGATCACAGTGCTGGGTCCCTTATAGTTGTACACACTAGAAAATTGTTCTGCAGAAATAAGAAAACCTCCTCAGTCCCCAGCTTCTACTAATTTTTCTCACCCCAAAACAAAATTACTTCCTGGTTGGACTGGACAAGAAATATGTTGCAGATTCTGGTGCTCTACAGACTCTTTCCAGATCCTCGGTGTCCTGAACAAATAATGGACAAGTCACATGGAAAAGGTAGTGAGGTTTTACATGCATGAAAGGTAGGAAAAGAAGTACACTGTACCAGGAGAGAGCAGCCCACTGAGAGAGTTCTCGGGAGTCATGAGGTTAGTGGCAGAGGCCTTTTGCATCCATCGTTCTTCAGGCTGATGTCAGATGTAGGCCACCCTATCAAAAACCTAGATTTTGGGCCTGAAGAATTGAAGCTAGAGCTTATTGACTGGCCTCAGGTGCAGGATTTGGAATTGTGTTCTGTGCATGTGTTCTGGGTCTGTGTGATTAACAGGTCATGCATACTGCTCGGCCAGTTGGCCATGCCTTAATCTCTTGCCTCACCACTACCCATGTCACAAAGTGACAGACGAGAATTTCAGGGGCTGGAGGAAGATGTGCAGATGAAAAATGTTTTCCTTGTCATTCAGGGTCTCTACTCACTCATTTGTCTTAAATAAATAACACTGTAAGAGAATTTTAGAAAATCATGCTTGTTGTTCTCAAGGGTGCATGGGATAAAAATGAAATTTTCCATCATCTGGATTTTAATAAGAAAGTATTCATTGAATAGATGTAGGCAAGGGTGGTTATATTCCTGCCTTCTAAATGGAGTAAGTAGATTTGCCTGGTGTAGTGACCAGCAGAAGTGTGTCATATACTCACTTTTATATGGGCATGATGTGGAAATACCATCTTGATTTAAGGAGACTTTCAGAATTCTAATTGGAGAGAAGAACAACATATACAATCACACTTATTGACTATTCAATAGATTATGGTACCGTGGATCAAACTCAGGTCCTTGCACTTGCGAGGCAGGCCACCAGACCACTGAGCTAAATCCCTGGCCCCAGATTATGGATCTTTAATTGTTAAGCCTTACAAAACTTTGAAAAGATTGTACAGGCTCATAGAGAGCATGAGTGATGCCTCCTCTCTTTAAACACCACCTGCTCCATTGTGAATATAGGGAGCTCAGACTCCCTAAGGATCTATTTTCAGGTTCATTTTATGTCTCTCTATTTTTTTTAATGAAAAGTAGCTAATTTTTTAAAATCTTACTTATTGAGACAGAAAGAAAAGAATGATATTACACACCACGCCAAAGTTATCCAGACACTCGCCAGATGAACAAAGCTGTGGCTGTAGCTACAGCTTTTAAAAAGAGAGATTGTATAATTGGCCCCAAGATCAGACTTCTGGTGAGCTAGAGAAGCAGGTTGAAAACTATAAAGTCACACACACACACACACACACACACAAAAAAAAAAAGAAACAAAGACTATCAAGTCACAATAGGTTCTTTTATCAATATGCTTTGCATTTTTTCTTTCTTTTTCTTTTTTTTTTTGGTCATGTAAATTTATAGAAAGGTATTGTTATTTAATCTTTTGATGTCTGTCCAGGTTTTGCATCATGGTAGTATTAGCCCCACAAAGTTAGTTGAGAAGTACTTTATGGTTTGTTTTATTTTTTATAATCTTTTTAATTTCTGTAAGATCTATAGTGATATTTCTTTTGCTCTAGATTTCATAGTGTGGGCTTTCTCTCTTTTTTCTTGATCAGGTTAAGGAAAGATTCATCAACATGTTTCATCATTTGAAAGAATAGATTCTTGGTTTTGTTGACTTTCTCCATCAAAAAAAAAATTAACTAAATAAATAAATAAATAAGAGAGCATTTGGCAGAACTGCATTGAAGGTTAGTTTCACTCAACATCAGACCAGCCCATTCCTTCTATCTATACTACTAGTCCAGTTTCCTCATACATACTCAACCCAAGCATGGGAAGGATGCTTCACAGCAAAAAACCAATGTGCATCATTACTACCACTGAATTCAAAGACAGAATGGTTTCAGTCTGACCAACTTGGAAATAGGCACTAAATCCAAATCTGTTGTGAGGAAGACCATCTCAAATGAATAAATACAGCAAAGTCACATTTTATCAATCAACATAATTTTAGATAAGACCAAACAATGAGTAGTGAGGCATTTAAAGTTGACAATTTGATTTATAGCCGCAAAATAATAAATTTGGCTCATCTGAGGTATAATACCAATCAGTGCCTGTGGTTTTTTCTTTTTACTTTTCTTTTTCCTTTGCTTTTATCAAGTTCTGCTCCAACCTCCCTGCCTCATTTTCTCTCTGTAGCAGCAGAGAGAGAGTTTTTACTTCTCTTTCAACAGGCTGACCTCCTCTTTCTCCCCCAAGAGTGGGGATATTAGCTATGTCCGAGAGTCCGCATCCTCAGACTCATCATCTTGAGACAATGAAGCTTGGAAAACCATTTATTTTCTCCTGTAGGAAAGTAACATATCTTTAATATTTTGGTTGCTTGTTTTTCTATATTTACATATGCAAAGCTTTTTTAACACTAAAGGGTGTTTATGAGCAGTGGGAAGAGATTGGACCTTTACAGGTGAAGGAAAGCAATTTTCGATATGAATTATTTTCTTTGTTTTATCATTTTTATCAAGACATAGAAGTATTGTATTGAGAAGTATCTGTTTTCATATTCACTATGTGCCTAAATTACACTCCAAGTATTTAACTCTGTACCATATTTTCAATGATTACAGAATGAGTTATTCATTCACCAAAGGGCATTTTTGCAAGAAACACAGAAAAGTGCAGATGGATATGAAGACTTAAACACAGCATACTTAGAAGCTTTAGATCTAGATTTTGGATCTAGATTATACTACATTTATAAACCACATGAAATGTTGAAAATGCATGTAAGTATACTAAACAGTGCAATTAACACTCACAAACATTTAAATCTTGTTAAAGAACAAGTAAGGTGGTAGAATGGTTTAAAAAAGGGTGGAGAAATCCATTCCATTTAGGTCTTCAGGAAAATCACTTGTGATAGTGGAAGGTTTGGGCCTTAAAGTACAGATTGGGGTCTCAATAATGAGTCTGTGGAAACTAGAGCCATGATCAGATTTCCAACCAGGGAAGTCATGTAGGATCCCAAATAGAGAAAATATTCATGGGTACTGGGGATTAGAACTTCAACATGTTTTGTTGAAGGTAAAACCTACTCATAATAGAAGGTATCCAGAAGGAACATGTAAACAGCACCAGATTCCATCCGAAGGCCAACAAGTAAAAACGGGGAGAAGTCCAAGGGAGAAACCCACTGTATTTCCAAGCAAAGGAGTCATTAGAATCCCAAGAACATTATTTCAGTGAAGTGAGTTATTACTGGAGCATCAAGACAATGGTGCAGTTGGTACTTGAAGAAGATCAGTCTAATGAATATTCCCAAGCAGGGACAGGGAAAGGCATCACACCCTGTTTTGAAGGGTCGCAGGAAGCTTCTGGAAGAGGTGGCTATTGAACTGGGCTTTAAAGCAAAAAATTAACCATTCAAAAGGGAGGAGAAAAATCATACCAGCTTTAAGGAACAAGCAGGTAAAAAGGAGACAGTAGAGAGAGCATAGCTCATGTGGAGACCATCAGACATTCCGTGCAGCTGGAGGGCAGAGGGTGAGGTGGGCAGAGCCCAGAAGGTAAGAAAAGAACAACTCAGAGAAGCAGAGTGGCGGATTTCTGCATGCTCTTTTCCCACCATGAAGCCTTGCTCTGACTCCTTTCTTCCCAATGTGGGAAAGTATTTTGCTGGGTTTCCATTACATTTAGCTTTCACTTGCTGTAAAAGCCAGGCTGGCATCTGCCACAAAGCAGGTCCCGCGACAGATGCGCAAGGTCAGAAAATGACTTTCTGTGAACATTCGTCCCTGCTCCCTGCTCCCGGCTCTCCACCCCCACAACACTAACAAAGAAATAAGGACGGCCCAGCTGTCCTGCTTGATGTCACTGGGTAAATTATCTTTTATTAGGGATCTGTAATTGTTTTGCACTGAGCTGTGACCTAAATTTAGTGGTGCCGCTGGGTGAGCCACAGCCAACAGGATTTCCCTGAGAATGCAATGAAGTTCCTGTATCCATTCAATTCACTAACTAGAAAGAGCTCAGGCAGCCAGGTTTTTTTCACATTCTTCAGTGAATCATGTGTTTGTTTAGATTGACCAGAATTTTTCTAGAATCCAGCCTGAGACTGCAAAGAAAAGAGGTAGCACAGCTGTCCGTGGCATTAACTCGGAGGCAGAAATCAATCTACATTCAGTAGATCTAACTTTCTTAATGTTAAAGACTCTGGGTCTACACACAGAAGTGAAAGCCAAAGGTCAAGAAATGTCTTCAATGTAGGCAGGGTGCCTGGGGTGAAACCAAGAGGAATCAGTTTGGCTCAGCACGAGTGGATAAAGGAGAGGGAAAGAGAAACTTACCAAAAGAAAATGCAAAGTTAGTACAACATTCCCAGTGGGATTCATGAGTAATAAAGCCCACAGGAGGGAAAGGGCCTATATACATGCTCATTGCTTCCCAAACTCTAATCATGAAAACTCAGCCATGGTCCAAGGTCCAAAGAAGTGAAGCAGTTTCTTACCTAACAATTTCAAAAGAATGTAGCTGAAGTTTAGACCTTCCTCTTCTGACTCCAGATCCAAAGTTACTCCACTCCAACACTAATGTGTGGCATTTGACAGTATGGACCTCAGCCAGGGATATTCAGAGCAATCATGGAATTTTGTAGACAGCCACACAGACCAAAAACAAACAAGTCTCCACTTATACATGCTGGCTTATTTTTGACAAAACCCAAATCATCACCCATGACTGCCTTCTGCCGTGGCGCTCGCTATGAACACTGCTGAGTCCATGCCTCTCTCCTCTGGTGAATAAAGATAACAGTCACAGCAATCCCTTGGTTGGGAGGGTGAGAGATACACACATGCCGATATTGCCACAATTTTCTCCATCATTGGCATTAACCAAACTGAATTTCACAGAAATGTGTTAGGTAGGCTGAGCAGGTAACTTTCTTCCAGTGTAAAGAGGAAGGAACTAAAGTATGTAGGGTCGAGTCATCAGTTGAAGGTCACAGAGATCAAAAGTGGTAGAACTTAGTCAAGCCCAGAGTATGTGGGTGCTTGGCTCATGCTTTTCCCAGTGCACTCACAAGGCAGCTGTTAAAGGTTATGAAAATTCCACATCAAGTGATCATTGCAGGGGGACCTCGGGGTCTGATGATGGATCTGCTGGGGAAGAGATCTCAGGATCTCTCAGTGAAGGCCCCCCACTGCAACTCAGATTTAGTGATCATCCCATTCCTGTGCATACTTGGCTGGGTACCATGGGACAAGTCACCTAATTCATTTCACTATTGCTTTCCAATTCTACAGAAAGAAAGCATGCAGGCAGAGTATAAAGCCCCACTGCCTACTTCACTTGACAGTTTCCCAGAGCAGTTAATGATACTTGAAGGATGAAAGTGGTTTTGCAGTATAAAGTGCTTCATAATCCCAGCAGGACCTCGATGATGCGGAGGGCGCTGGGTGGTAGCTAAGTGTGCCTGCAGCCATCCAGATAGATGCTCCCACAGCCCCAGGCAGGACAGGCACTGCTTCTTTTCTGTCCATAGATGAGGTATCTCTAAAGCTCTACTTTCACCCCATTTTGAAGAAGAGTGAGCAAAGGCCTACTGACAGACTGCTGTCCAAAGTCAGTACCCTGTAGAGCAGATTCACTCTGTGCTTAGCAGTCTTTGGTCCTTAGAGCGGGGGCCACAGCCTCAAACCCCTTTCAGCCCTGTGTCACCTAACTAGGAACATAAGTGAGTCAGCAGGCTGGAACAAGAGGCCGCGGGACTGAGTGTTGGGAAGGCAATAGGGCGTGGGGCCTGGAATGAGCTGGAGAGAGCCAGGCTCAGTTACAAGAGTTGCAGTGTACTCACCTTCACCTAATCACTTCCGTGCAATTTGAAGCCTGGAGTTTTCAATCTTCCTTTAAAGGAAGAAAAACTAGAAACCCATATCTATACATAAAATTACCCAAATTAAAGATTACCAGCAGTTGTCCTAGCCTTTCTCTCCATGCTCTGGCATCAACTCACTTCCTGCTCTCAGGTATTGTTTCACACTAGTTGTGACTCCTTAGTGTGTGAAGGAAAAGTAGCACATTATGAGCACACAGTCCAGAATGAAGGGACCTGGGATCAAGTCCTTTTCCTGACTTTGACTTGGTAACAAACCTTTCTCCATACCTGAGATTCCTTCGTGTAAAATGGGAAGGGCAACAACACTTAACCATTTTCAGTGATTGTGAATATCCAACAGGTGCACATATGTGAAACACAACGCGATAGCTGCTGGCACACAATGACAGTCACACAGTGTGTATTAATACATTCATCCCTGGGTGGACAGCTCCTGAAACACAGCCTTTCCCACTCAGCAACTCCATTACGCTTGCTCTGCAGTTAATGTTCATGTCACATCTCCACACATTCCTTCTGCCTGCGGTTATTCTGAATATCCTGACTTTGGGAGAGACAAAGCAGCTTGAAACCTGTCCCCGGGGACTTCACAATCCAACTGGGAAGAATAGCCCAGCCTCCCAAACCCCCACCAGTGCTTCTCCATTCACAGCTGCACTGAAGAGCTTCCTTCCTGTCTTGTGTCTCTTAAAAGAGGAAACTATGGCAAGGTCTCTAAGAGGAAGGAAAGGGGACCTTTTTAATTAGCTTTCTCTTTTGAATGACGCCATCACAGATCTGATTCATTTCCATGAATTGAAAAAAAAAAAAAAGCGGGAAGGGTAAATGCTCTCCCAGCCTCCCAAACCCCCACCAGTGCTTCTCCATTCACAGCTGCACTGAAGAGCTTCCTTCCTGTCTTGTGTCTCTTAAAAGAGGAAACTATGGCAAGGTCTCTAAGAGGAAGGAAAGGGGACCTTTTTAATTAGCTTTCTCTTTTGAATGACGCCATCACAGATCTGATTCATTTCCATGAATTGAAAAAAAAAAAAAAGCGGGTAGGTGGTAAATGCTCTGCAAGGAATGAATGAGAACTGTCAGGAGCACATAGATTAGAGGAAAGCTGGAGTTGGACAAAACAACCATGTGAATTTGGCCATCCAACATGGCCATGCTTAAGCCAGGAGATGATGTCAAAAATCTAAATTTAAAATGGAGATGGCAAAAGGTCTTCTTTCCTGGTTGGTGGCTAGAAGCCAAAAGGGATGAAAATGCTGCTCAGCTCTCTAGCCTAATAGGGTTCACCAACTGGTATACCTGGAAAGTTTCAGACATGTTTCTGACTTTAATGATACTGATACTACACCACAACATTTCACAGTGCGTGTGTGTGTGTGTGTGTGTGTGTGTGTGTGTGTGACAATACATTGACATGACATTTCATAAACCCGAGGCCACCTATGAAATGCCTGCCACGGTCTCCTGTGAGCACTGACTCCATGACAAACCAGGGTGTCATTTGGAGGTTGACTCTTCAATCTTCACAGAGCTACATCTGCAGTGCTAGGAGATAAGACCATTCCTCTATTGCTTCTTAGATTATGGGCCTTGGACAAATGCCCTACAAACCACTTGGCTAGCCATCCTCTAAAATGACTGTTAGCATTCCCGGTTGTGGAGGCAGAGACAGACCTGCGCAAGTCTTGTCTTTTACCATAGTCACACAGCTACTGAGTGAAATTCAAATCAGGTCTGACATCCTTAAAACACCTATGTGCTTTACACTGCCCATTCTACCTGAAAAGAACTGTGGATAAAGAGGAAGTTTTGGCTTGTAAGCTCCAAATAAGGACATCTGCTTATCAAATAGTTACCTACTGTGTCTCTCCCTTCCCACCCATCCTCCACACCATGCCCAGAATGTTCTCCCCTGAGGTGTGTCTGCTCTTAAATACATCTTTTTAAAAACATTTCAGTAGCTCTCTATTGCTGATGAGAAAAAAGAACATTCCCTAGCAAGACCCTTCTCAACCATTGCCAGCCTGCCTCTTTAATCTTATCTTCTGCACCCTAAAATGCGGCCATAGTCAGACACACAGAACAGTTACGTTTCCTCCTGAAACACCATTGCCTTCATTCCATTGGCTTTTGTCTGCTTTTACTGGGAAACTTCAACTCACCTTTCAAGACTAATTCAAGAACCTGGCCCTTTTCCTCCAACTTCCTCAGCCAGATACCACTTTTCCCACATCTATGGGGTCAGAGTGTATTCTGAATGGACTGGCTGACCCGGTGAGCATAGTGTCTTGGCAGAAATGGCTTCCTGAGAGAGATGAGCTTTCTTAGGTCTAGGCTATGCTGTTATCACAGACACCCAGTCCTGTGCCTGATTCCTGGTCAACAAACCTACTCAGTATGAGTGTGGGGAAGGAAGAAAGAAAGATTGGTTCACATATTGATTCTATTTTCATAAGTTAAAAAACTTAAAACCAAATGATGTGTCTCATACTTGTAATCCCAGGACCCTGGAAGGCTGAGGCAGGAAGATTGCTAATTCAAGTCCAGTCTGAACAACTTAGAAACATAACAAGACCCTGTCTCAAAATTTCAAAATTAAAAGAGAGCTGGGGAGAATAGGTTGAACTCTTGAAGATATAGATATAAGAAAAGGCTTTATGAACTAACCCTTGACATCATGGGAAATATTACAAAAAGTCAACAAGGAAGACCTCATGTTATCAAAAAGTTTTTGCACAACAAAAGAAATCACCAACAGAGTAAAGAGACAACCAACAGAGTGGGAAAATTTTTTTTCTAGCTGTTCCTCAGATAAAAGACTGATATCTACACAAAGAACTGAAAAAAGCACTCAAATTTAAAGACCCAACCCAAAATAGGAATCTGAAATGAATGCACACTTTTCAGATGAAGAAGTACAACCAGCAAACGAATATATAAACAATGTTCAACATCACTGGTCACTCAAGAAATGCAAATTAAAACAACACTGAGATTTCATCTCTCTCCAAAAAGAATGCCTATTATCAAGAAATCAACCAATAACAAATTCTGGCAGCATTGTGAGATAAAAGAAACCCTTCTCCAGTGCTGGTGGGAGTGTACACTGGGGCAACCACTATGGAAATCGCTGTGGAGATTCCTCAGAAAAATAGGATTAGAGCTTCCATTTGACCAAGCGAGTCTCTTTAAGATATCTTCCCAAAATAATTGAAAACATCATACCACAGCAACATATACACACCCATATTTATTGTGGCACAGTTTTTAATAGCTAAAACTTGGAAGCAGCCCAAATGCCCATCAACTGGTGAATGAATAAAGAAGATGTGGGGTTTTTGTGCAGTGAAGTACTACTCAGCCACAAAGAAGGATAAAGTTGAGTCATTTATAGTTAAGTACATGCACCTAGAGGCCATATTCTTAAGTGAACTAAATCAGACACGCATATGTCTAAGTATTGCATTGTTTCTCTGGTGTAAGAAACTGAAAGTGTAAATAAGAACCAGCATATAAAATAGATATTGTGAAATAGAAAAATAATTTTCAAATAGAAGAGGGCACAAGGGAGTGGGGAGAGGGAAAGGAGGAAATGGAAAAGAAAAAAGAGAAAAGAAAGATAAACTTCAAACAGAGCTCTTATAAATAAGAAGAGGAAGAGGTAGAAGGGAGGGAAGAGAAGTGTGAAAAATATCAATCAAAATACATCATGTCCAGGTACAAATTCTCTATGATGATTGTGATCACTGTGTATATCTAAATTGTACCAATAAGCTTAATTAATGATAAAAAATACAATTAGTCTCAAAAATGAAAAATAAAAGAAACAAACAAAAGAAGGCTGGGAATACAGCTCAATGTGAAGGTACTGGGGTTCAATCCCAATACCAGAGAGACAGAGTTTTAAGAATAATCGCTTCAATAAACATGGGAATGAAACTATCTTTTTGTTGCATGACTTCATCTCCTTTTGGTATATACTCAATATTGAAATTACTGGACCATATGGTAGTTCAGTTTTTAGTCTTTTGAGGAATCTCCATGTTGTTTTCCTTAGTGGTTATACTAATTTACACCCTAATCATGGGTGTAAGAGTCCTCTTTTCTCCACTCCCTCACCAGCATTTGTTATCTCTTGCTTTTTTTTGGTGCAAACCAGACAGAAAGACAAATACTACATGATCTCATTCATTGGGAGAAAGTAGTAAGTTTGCCTTTTAGAAGAATGGAATGGGATAGTGATGACCAGAGCCTGGGTGGGATAGAGGGGAAAGAAAGAATTTCAATAAGGGACCCTAAAAGCAGAGAGTGGAGAATGGCGCCTTGTGCTTCTTTAACACAGTGAAGTGCCTTGTGGACTGAGCAAAACCACTTAGGATCAATTCCAACCCATAAAAGTGACTGATGGTTGAAATGATGGAAACACATTACCCTGATTCAGTTATTCCACATGGTATATATGTATTGAATTACTATAATTGCCTAAAAGAGATGCACAAATATATAATATGTAATACAAAATTTTAAAATAATCAAATTTATTTAACAAAGAGATAAAATAAGAGTAAGTGCTCCAAAGTGAAGCATCCTGCGGGTTTTGATCCAGGCGACTGACCCCACCTGGTCTGGGTGTGAGCGTTGCATGGTGTCTCACATGGACACACATGCGTGAGCCTCCCGATACTGACCAGAACATGCTCTCATGAGCCTTGCTAACCCGACTCTGTCAACACGGATTTCCTCCTGGATGAACTGAATTCATTTCTGCCAGCAGGGAAACCAACTCAAGCAGGAGCAGATGGTCCTGCTAGATGTTATTTTCTTTGCTGTCAGTTTGCGTTCTAGCTGTTTGTATTTGTTTAGTGGCAAAACCTTCTCCCCCTCCACTTGGAAGACAAAAGTCTCCTTCTGAGTTGACAAGGGTCATTGATGAAACCATACAACTATGTCTCCATTGCCCTGCCTTTTGAAATCCTAGGTGGTCACCACCCTACCCTCGGTTCAGTCTTGGTGTAATCAAGCAAGACTGCTCTGTAGTCACGGGACAGCTGCTGAGCAGACCGCTTGTGACCACTGATGTGAATATTTTTCAATACTGGGTGTAACTACAGACCTCCCCTTGCCCAGAAAGTGCATATCTAGGGGATAAAATGACATCCATTTCATAGGGAAGGGTGAAAGGGGTGAAGGGAGGCAGGGGTATGGGGAGAAAACACGAACCAAGATATATCATATAAAGGTACAAGATCCCAATGATGAAGGTAACTGTATTGTTTGCTTTAAATGTACCAATAAACTTAATGAAAAAAAAAGCTACAGCCATTTCTAAGTGCAAACAATGCCCTGGAGATCTGCAGGGCAAAACTATGCAGTAGAAAGAGCTCATTGTTAGAATTAGGAAGTTCCAATGGGTAAGTGCTGTGTTCTTCCTCGTAGGCCTCCTCTGGTATAAGTGCACTCAGTAAACCAGAGAAGGAGGGGGAGTTGGAGATCACCAGAAAGGCCTGTTTACAGTTTAGACCATTGATCACTGAGGAATTCTCAAAATTATTCGGGAAGCATTTGGAGATGATATACTCACAGTAAACAGTTAGGGGCAGAGCAAAATAATTTTCTTGTTGCTGTTTTCTTAGCCTCGGGTTATGGTGGAGTTTGGAAGAGTGGAACAGAATAAAATGGAATAAGACATGATGTGGCAGAAACACAGAGGAATATAGCATGAAGTATAAATAGAACAAAATGAGGTGGACAAGAATAGACTAGATGAACCAGATGGTTGGAATATGGGGTACAATTGAATAGACTCTCATTAAATGCTTTGAGATATAAGGAAGTGATGTGTCTAACTGGCATGAAACTCATTCATGGACTTGAAAAGTCACCGTATTTCCAGCCCAGTTGATTAGCCACGTATGGACCTAAAATCCTGGTGCCGTCCTTCTTTAAAACTTGTGCAAGTGGTCACCTGTCTTACCATGGCAATAACTGGCTTTCTGTTGTAACAACAGCCAATATGTAATACCACTCTGATTCTTACACATGTCAAATGGCGGGATTACTCTTTTGATACTAATTTTATTAATAGGGAAATAAAAACAGCAAATGGCTAAGTTGATTGCTTAAGACCATACCAGAGGAGTAGAGTCAGAATTGAACATGAGTTTTGGCTTGCACTCTTCCTACATGCTAAGCCACCACACACTGCCTCCCACCATGCCCCGGCATGGTTCCTCAAGGAGAAATATTAGGGTTGATACAAATTACATTTTAGTCACAAAATGTCATAGACAACAGCCCTTGAAAACTTGGCAGAGAAACAGCCTTGAAACGGAGACAATAAAAGAGTGCATCTCCCAAAGGCTCTTTGTCCTGCTCCCTGCCCAGCAAAACCAAAGCCCATGCACCCTTCCCCTTTAAGCCCAGTTGCATTAGCGACTGGCCAGAACCTATTAACCATTGGCAATCCCACCACTTATTTGCTTGAAAGGTCTTTAATAAATTGGGCAACTTGATCATTCTTTTATTCACTTAATGACTGAAGATCTATTATTTCCCCCTTAGATATCTAAGAAAGTGGATTCAGTTACTATAAAAACAATCTCAGCAATTCAGGGGAAAGTCAATGCTAGAGGGGATATGGATCAATAATCAGGAAATTAGAACCTCCTCCTTAATGAGATACAGAAATACCCACCCAGAACATGCCCAGTGCTATGGAATGCTGGCAGCTGCCTTGGCTGGAGCTACTCCTTGAGAGAAGCTGTAGAAGCTGATACTGGAGAGGAACCACCAGGGTTCACATCCGGGCTCTGCCACTAAATACCTTTGTGCCTTTCTTTGTATGAGCTCTGACAGCATTTTGGGCCTCAAGTTTCTCATGGGTTAAATGGGAGTATGAGGACAGTTTGAAGAGAAAACAAATTAATAAATATAAAAAGGTCCTTTTATTACTGATTATGAATTTAATGTCAGTTACTATTATTGTCCAGGATTCACATTGTGTGCTTAATAAGAATTCTCTTTTTTTTAACCCTGCACATCATTTACTTTTTAAAAAATATATTATATATTATCCTTTAGAGCATTTTAAGTTTGCAAGAAAATTGAGCAGAAGACACAGAAATTTCCTGTACAGCTCCTACCCAGCTCATACACAGCCTCCCCTATCGTCAACATCCTCCACGGAAGGAGTACATTTGCTGGAACCGATGACCACACACTGGAACAGTGTTATCACATCAAGTCCATGGTTTGCATTGGGGTTTTCTCTTGGTCTGGTACCTTCCACTTACTTGAACACCTGTGACATGCATCCGCCATCTGAAGGTTTCCACTGCCCTAAGAAACCCTCCCTAAATAATCCTACTCACCTCCACCCTGCCCTGCTCCTTAACCCTTGGCAACCACTGGCCTTTTGCTGGGCCATGGCTTTGCCATTTCAAGAGTGTCACATAGACTGAATAAAATAGCATGCAGCCTTTCAAATTAGAGGTTTGACTTAGAAATGTGCACTGACATTTCCCTCATGCTTTTTCATGGCTTTATAAAACACTTCTTTTTTTTCAGCTTTAATTGAGTTTATTGGTACATTTTAGGGATACAGTACAGTTACATTCATTTAAAACACTTCTTTTTTTTCAGCTTTAATTGAGTTTATTGGTACATTTTAGGGATACAGTACAGTTACATTCATTTAAAACACTTCTTTTAAAAAAAAAACAAAACTCTGCATCGTGTCCTGTTGTAGGACACATCAGTTTATTCAACCATTTACCCAGTAAAGGACATCTTGTTTGCTTCAAGTTTTGGCAGTTATGATGTTGGCTGAGATAAACATGAGTTTTGGTGGCTGAAAATCTTCACCTCCTTCAGGTAAATACACGGAGTCACATGGCAAAGTCATGTTAGTTAGTTGCCAACTCTTTTCCAAAGTGACCATATCATTGTGTGCTCCCACCAACAAGGTGCCATACTTCCTGCCCTTTGACATCTCTGCCATCATCTGGCATTATCATGGTTTTAGTCATGGTAAGAGACATGTAATGACATCTCTGACATTTGCATTTCTCTGATGTCATGACAAACACTTAGTTACATCTTTATCTACTTTGATGAGGTGTCTGTGGAGAGTTTTTGTCCATCTTTAAGTCTATTTGTTGGGTTTTTGTTAATGAGTGCTTGGTATATGTTGGACAACAGCTCTTAGTCACATGCATCTTTTGCAAATATTTCTCACTCTCTAAGGTTTGCATTCTCTCGAAGTTGCCTTTCATAGAGCAGAAGTCTTCACTGTTAATGAAATCTAACCTGTCAACTGTTTGTTTTAGAGACTGCTTTTGATGTTACCTGTTATCACAGCTCTCTAAGCCATCCAGGTCTCTCCTATGCTGCTGTCTAGTTTTATACTTTTGCATTTTAACTTAGGTCCAAGATCCATTTGAGTTAACTTTTGTGGATTTTTTTTAAAGACTGGGTTGGATTATTTTGTTTTCCTCTGAATGTGAATATCCAATTGGTCCAGGCTCATTGGTTGAGAAGAATCATTGCTTGTTTTCACTCTTTTGTCTAACACCAGTTGACTGCACTGTGGGTCTAGTTCTAGGGTCTCTCATTCTGTTCTCTTGATCTAGTTGTTAACTGTTTTCCTAATGCCATGGCTTCTTTAGTTATTATAGATTTCTAGTCAGTCTTGAAGTCATATAATGTCACTCTTCCATCTTTGTTCCCTTTTAATATTAAATTGGCTATTCTGGGTCTTTTGCCACTACGTATAAACATTGTAATTTTGTGGATGGTTAAAAAAGTAACTTGCTGAAATTTTAATTGAAATTTCATTGAAGCTATAGACTAAGTTAGAAAGAGCCAACATCTTAACAGTATTACCTTCCTAGCTCCGAATATGGAAATATTTTTCATTTATTTATTCTTTTATTTCTTCTCTAGAGTTCTCGTTTTCCTCACATAGATCTCATATATGTTTTAATATACCCTTACATTTGCTTTTCACTTTTAGAGTACTAATGTAAACAGTATTGGTTTAATTTCAGATGTCTTTTGTTCATTGATGGCATGCAGAAAAGCACTTGACTTTTATGTACTAACCATGTATCCTGAAACATTACTATAAGCGTTTATTGGTTTCAGGATACTTTTTTTGTAGATTATTTTGGATTTTCTACATAATCCTGATATCTACAAAATAGTTTTATTTTTAACCCCTGAATCAGCTTTTATTTCATTTTATTTTTCTCTGCTTGTACTAGCCAGGATTTCTAATACATCAAGGGAGATAAGTTGAGAAGGGGCATCCTTTTCCTATTCCTGACCCTAGTGGGAAAATTTTTAAGGTTTCATCATCTACTGTGATATTGGCTATATGTAGATATTCTCTATCAAGTTGAAGAAGTTCTCTCTACCTAACTTGCCGAGAGTTTTTATTATGCTTAAAGATGGGCTTCTGTCAATTTTTTTGCATCTGTTGATTTGAATTTGTGATTTTCTTCTTGAATCCAGTAACATGATAGATTGCATTAACTGATTTTCAAATGTTGAATCAGCCTTTCATATCTCAGTGAAAGTACACTTTGTACTGATGGATAACTCTTTAGATAAGTGTTTAGATCTGACTTGTTAATATTTCACTGAAGCTTTCCCATCTGTGTTCATGAGAGATGTTGAAGTGTGTGTGTGTGTGTGTGTGTGTGTGTGTGTGTGTGTGTGTGTGTGTTTCTGGAACATGAACTGCACAAGTGCATCTCAGTTTTCTGTCTCTCCCGAAGATTAGACAGAATGGCTGCAGTGAGCCGGAGTTGGTTATTTCTTTTACCCAGGTCAATGAGGTTCCAGTAAAACCCTACCAGTTTGGGATCTGTTAAATGCTTTCAAAATGATTCCTTTCCCCCTCCTTCACTCTAGGCCTGAAGGTATTAAAACTCCACAATTCCTTGTGAGAATATATCAGAGCTTCAGGTCATAGAACTCACAGCCCACTGGTGCTGGGACCTCCAGTTGTTTTTTCTCAGACACCCACACTGAGCCTCCATCAACCCCTCAGTTATTGCTTGGGTTGTAGTCTTAGACTGGTTCAGGTTTCCATGGATATGGCCACCCACAGGTTTCTGCTTCAGAAAACTGTTTCTCTATAGCTGCCTGTCTCTCACTCCAATTATGGAGGCAGTTGTCTGCCCTGGGAACAAACTTCTCTTACGATATGAGAATAAGTACTGCGATATTTTAGCATTTTGCTTGTTATTAGGATGAAGTATTTAGTTCCTAGCTTGTTACTTATAACATCAGAAATCAGGAGGCCTCTGGTATTATCTTTTTTAATCTTAATAACTATCATATGAGTGCAACAATTTTAACCATTTCACAGGTGTGAAAACTGAGGCTCCAAGAAATTATATAATTTTCCACAGCCACAGTTAGTGAGTAGTAGACCTGAGTAACAAATCCAAGCAGGTTCAATTCTGAAAAGAGTGCTCCTAATCATGGCACAACACTACCTCTTTTTACACTGTTAAATGTTTTCAAAGAGCCTATGGAGGAGCACCCTAACTTGGCAGACATGAGGTGTCACAAGGGGTACTGATGGGGGAGGGCTGTGGAAAGGAGAGAGGAATATATGTGTAGAAAGTGATGGGCCTTATGAAGAAAAAATTCAAAACCACTGAGGCATCAAAGAATTGTGCCTCCTCTTCCTGGAAATAGCACGTAGTTTCCTGCAGGCCCCACCCAGAAGACCACATTTAACCTCCTCTATACTTTCTACACTGGCTGGTTGACTCTTTGTGTTCCTTTACAGCACCCTAACCAAGCTGACCAAATAACTACACCATGCCTACGTGGCTGGTAAGTCACTTATGATGATCCTAGAAATCAGCGCCTCCAGAACAGTCCTACAGTACCTGGCTTTGTCTAACATTCTACCACTCTAGTTCTAGCCACCACTTTCTCAGCACTGATCTTTGCAGCCATTTCCTACCTGGTGCTATCTCAATTCTCTCTCCAGCCTATGGTCAAAGCAAGCTTTCCGAAGCACAAATCTGGCTGCCTCATTATGTTCAACAGTACTTGGTTTCCATTACCCATAGAACATTTAGATTCCTAGCATGAAAAACCCTGTGATGAGGGGGCACATGGTTCATTAGAACATAAGATCAGGGGGTGGGGTGGGTAGGAGATTCGGAAGTGATAGGGTCTGATGTCTTTCAACTACAGTACAATTTTACCTTTCACTGAAGGTTATTTGACTCATATTGGTAAATGACAATCTCCTTCATCCCATGGTTCCTGGAGTTGCCTTTGACTTTTTCTTCTGCTCACATTTCAGATCTAATCTTTTAGTAAATACTGACTGTCCTTCAGAACAACTTAACCAGGTTTCCTGTCAGCAGTCTAGCCCGAGTCTCCTTCTTACTTGGAGAATCATCCTCCATGACATTGCTTGTCCCCCTAACCCCTGGTTCTGACCTCTAATCTCTATATACCAAGCAGATTGAATTTTTCCACACCCAAGTCAGACCGGAAGCCTCCTCTGCTCAACCTTGCTGGTACTTTGTCATCTCACCTAAAGTAAAATCCGGTCTTCATAGGGCATGCAATATGCTTCACAAAGCTGCCTACGGCACCCAATCCCACATCCTCCCCACCTTCACCTCCGCTTGTCTCTTCACTAGAGCCCACTGTCCTCTGTCCTGTTCTTTGAACAGTTAAAACCATGTCTTCTTCATCCTTGCTGTCCTTGCTCAGAACAGGCTTTCCCCAGATGTCCACACAGCTTGTTTTCTAACATCATTTGATTCTCAGCTCACATGTCCCTTTATTAGATAAGACATCCCTGATCATTCTACCAAAAGTGAAACAACTCATTGCTCATTTCCCCATTCTCCTGCTTTAATTTTCTTCTTATCATTTCCACCATCTGGCATATTATTTCTTTGTGTCCGTTGTTCCCTTCCTTGTAGTCCACTGCAAGCTGTACAATGTAACCTGCATAAAGGCAGAGACTGTGCCTGCTCATTTTCTACTGGATCTTTTATGCCAGAAACAATCTCTGTAAGGGATAAACATTTGATAAATGAGTGCCTGTAAACTCCAAAAGGCTTTGATTCCATATGACGGAGTTGTTCGTCATTATATTCCTGATGCGTAGCAGAGTCTGGCCCTTAGAGATTGTTCAATAAATACTGATGAATTAATGAATAAGTGGATGAGAGAAAGAATGAATGAATGAATAAATACCCTGACCATGGGATGAGGATTCTAAAGAGTAGAGTGAAAGGATTTGGGTATGTGACGTGGGATTGCCAGAAAAGAACAATTTAGTGCTCAGATTCAGTAGTTGATCAGACTCTTGGTAGAAGTGGACAAGGCTAATGGAGCATCCTGGAGTTTAGACGTGGGGCACAGTTTGGGATCATAGGATGAAGCATTCATACCTGTACCAAGATGCTGCAGCCAGTAAGCTTTCTCTGGCCTCTGATGAGGATTAATTTTAGAACAAGTAAGAGGGAATTGCTGCTGGAGTCTAGGGGCTCTGCAGCTGGCGGGGAGCTGAGCAGCGCAGAGCCGGAAAGGACAGCATCTTCGGTGCCCTTGGGGTGTTTCAACATTGAATTTTGGCTTTTCAGAAGGTCTCCCTGGGTGACTAGGGAGACTATTGGTTCTTGGTGAGCCTCTTGTCCTGGCCTGAATGTAAGGTCAAACCTGCATCTGATGATCAATGCCTTCCAAGACACTTAATTATCGTGCAGGCTCCACTGTGTGCTGTGTTTTGCTGACTCACCTAAAATGCAAATGGAAGAGCCTGCTTCTCTCCAGCTGCGGCTCCACCTCAAGTTCTGCAAAAAGCTAATCAATTATGATTTTAGCTAAGACAGTAGGTTCCAAGGGACTGAATCTGAAAAGACATCTTGAAAGAAAGAGGGGAAGTAAATGGAGCACGGAGGGGATGCCATCCAAATTTCAAAGGACATTTATTAGGAGATGTCTTCTATGTGTCTGAGAAAAACACAGTGAGGAGGAAAGAAACTGAGTGAGCCTTGCAGTTCAAGAAATCCTGATGGTGGGCCTTTGAGATTGCTCTTATGACTTCTGAGCCTCTTGCCTAAAAGCCATTGTTTTCTATTTACCTCTTAAATCTCACATGTTAAGGTAACATCTCATAGAGAATCATTCTAACTTCACAAAGGAAGAAAGTGATAACTTGAAAGTGCAGGTGTTTGCCTCAGCTCACACGCCTTTTGGAAACATCTGTGGTGTTGTGGTGACTCGGCCACTCAAGGTCCTCCTTTCAGAATTCTCCACTGTGCAGCCATGCTCCCAGGAGTGCTACCTATGTGGAAAACAAACCAGCACTCTACAAATACCCAGAGGTACCCCAAATACTTACTAAGTGAGACGTTAATCAAACACTTGAATCACAGGAATATTTGAACCCCACCCAGCACCTAATCACTCCTTTATGTGGTCGTCTGGGCAAATGCACATATGATGACCAAAGGCAAAGGGCAAACTGGTCTAAATCATCCTGAGCCGAGTTGCTGCTCTAAACTCCGCAAATTAAATATGTTCAGTGGAATGTTAGAGCCCAACCAGTAGACTAGAGGACCTCATTGACCCTGTTCTCAGATTTCACCATCGTAATACAGAAGGTAAATGCAAAAGAAGTGGGGAGGAACACATACGCACACACGCACATGCACAGGCATACACACACCCCACTTCTGGAAAGACTTTCATTATAAAGAATGAAAATAAGACCTAACAGCTGCCCCACATTTAACGAATGGTGATCCCATCCACTGGACAATCTGGGCACTCAGTGGGGCAGGCCTGGTGAGGCAGACAAGGTCCTCATTTGTGTGATTTAAGGAGACAAGGATTAACCAACTCATCTGATTGCAGGGCTGGCCTCTCAGCATGAGTGCCCCAGGAGCTGTTTCACCATATGAGCCGCACTATCCCCACCCATGTGCCTGCTCAGTATTCAAGGTTCTAAAACCAGGCCACCAAGGGCTCCTCGTAGGAAGGTGTAGGTGAGGAGAGGGTGTGGGGACTTGTATCTCCATACAGTACTAAGGATGCCCTACTTACTGTCTTCCTCTTACCCTTCCTCTGGACTCAGAGTATTACTCAAACACTGCTGTGCATATGGTGACCTGGGGCTTTTGTTAAATTATATTGTGGGTCAGTAGGTCTAAGCAGAAGTCTAAAATTTTGAATTTCTAACAAGCCCCTATGATGTTGATTTGATCTGGTCCATTTACCACTTATCTGCTAAGCAAGGCCTGTAAATAATCATTCTCAAGCCCATGTGATAATTCAGAGTAATTAACTCAGTTGTGCAACCAAGTTAGCACAAAGCTGGGGCAACAGAAGCTTTGAAGGGAATGGGGCTCCCGTAGAGGTCATATGGAAAGACAAACACGTAGACCTTGGTATTTTACAGAACTTTCCAGAGGATATGAGATTCAGGAGCTTGAGACAAGGTCTCACTAAGCCAATAAAGTTATGTTTATTTGTTCCAGACCAGTTCCTTTCCAAACAGCTTCCTTCCAGGTCCAACCATCCTGTCCCCACGAAGGTTCTAATCAACTCCCAGGAAGACTCTATAATGTCAAACCTGACCTTTTAGGCACCTTGGCATATGCCTCAGCTCTGTGTTATTCCTGATAACTTATGCAGGTGAAATGTAAAGAAAGAGCTGTACAGAGTAGCCTCAACAGAAATTTTAGACACAGGGCTTTGACTTTGTAAAAATATTCATGAAGCTCTGGGATTTTCTCCAAAGAGTTAAGAGCAGGAAGATAAAAATGACAAATATCTGTTGTCTGATGATATAATCAGTGTCAGATGAAATTAATTTGCGGTGGGTCCTTACAATGTGTTCTACCATGTGTAATATCAATAGGAAGGAGGGAAATTATTGAGATTTGAAAAGGTGTCTGTTTACATGGGAAGCACAATGACATCATCAATTCCTCTTTGTGCACAGTAAGATGTTTAAGAATAATTTCTAACTTGCTTCTTTGTGAACTCATTATGTCAGAGATACACTGTTAAAAGTGTAAGGCGATATTAACCCAAGTTCATCGTATAGAGGGGAAATCACTGTACTCAGCTTTCAGGTCACACAAGTCAGCCAGCACATTATTATGATGTTTTGCTCTTCTACAAACAGGAAAATTTGTTTTCTTCTGATTGGGGGAATTGGTCACAAATAATATACCTGTACTCAGGAATGACATGAAGCAGTGTTATTGTCCTCCCTGGTTCTTTCTGTGGAAGAGATGAAGTATAAATTCTTAAGAGTAGCATTGATAGAAATCAATTCACTAAATGGATGTTTCAAAGTAGCTATATTAATCTGTCCCTAATTTAAAACACTGATTGAGAATCCACGTGAAGGAATTTTAACTACGCATTGATCGAAAGCAACGCAGTAGTGCTTGATCTCATAAAAGTCTAAGCAACACTTGGTGATAGAAGAATAGAAACGCACATGTATGATGATTCCATGATTAGTAATTATTAAGGGATAATGAAAAAGATACCAATTTTTATCTTCATCTTTGATTTCTTTCTATTTTTTGGTTGAACTTGGAACCTCATGCTTTCCAGGCAAGTGGCAGAACCACTGAGCTAAATCCCCGGTTCATCTTTAATTTTTTTTACAAACATTTTCCATATAGCACTTTACATACTTGCATATCTATTTGTGTATATCTACATATACAATTGCTATAATTAGTAAATTATGGAAGTTCAGTTGCACACTTATAAGCTTACTTTTGGGGTGGCAAGGTCTCACTATATAGTTCAGGCTGATCTTAAACTATATAATCCAAGCTGGCCTTGCACTCACCACGATCCTCCTGCCTCAGCCTCCTGAATGCTGAGATTACATGTGTGTGCCACCATATCTGACTAAAGTATACATTTTGAATTTTGAAGTGAAAATGCTTACCAACCTCGTCAAACAGCCATAAATGAATGAATGGGTGAAGGATCAATTATTTTTCAAAGATGGTAATCACAGAGGAGGCCCTTATTGCCACCTGGTGGCAGCATACCCTAATTGAAAACACAGTTCTTGAGTGAAATCTTAAACCTAGATTTATAATGCAACAAAAGCCACATCACATAACACCCATGAGATAGTAAAATATCACAAAGTCCCATAACTTGAATGTAATATGTGCATTTTCATTCTGTATCTCAATCTGAGAAGCAGAATTCCCTGGGTCACCATGGAACATAATTAGTCTTAGGTTTGTCTTCCTGTGGGGTACATCTAAGCATGTTCCTTAGGGAACCATGGAGTTCTTTTACCCATATAATGGCCTCAGTCTTCCACGGTTGGAATATTGACTTGAAAGGTAGGAAAATTGGTTTTTTGGTGTCTTTTCTATGGGCATAGGATAGAGGAGATAACACTGACTCTAGATCAAGACCAACAGTGTATTCTACAGATAACCACTTTGACCTCTAAAAATGTTCAGTTATTCAATGGATTTGTACATGAAACAAGAATATTTTATTGAATTAATCTGAATGCCCTGGCTGCATTCAAATCAATTACATCGAAATCTCTGGATGGAAACAGGTACCAATATTTTGGTGTTCTCCTGGAGGTTCCAGTGTGCAGCCAGTGCTGAGAATCACTGCATCAGAGTAAAGAGAAGGCTGACATATGGGTCATGGAAAGATGATTTTCCTGTTTAAAACAGCAAAGCTAAATATAAAATTCAAGCCTATATTAAAGTATGCAGCCAAAGTATCCCATGGTGCTATTGCCATCTATCCTCCAAAATTCTGAAGAGTAATAGAAAGCAAACTGGCTTTAATTGATAACTCACTATCCAGGTGCCTCCTGTGTATGTTCCACTCAATCCTCTTCTTTCACACAGTATGAAGATTTTATTGTTCCTCTACCCCTGATGGTTTCAGAAACTATACCAGAAACGATTAATCAGCAAAAGATCATGCAAGTTAGAAATATCACAACACAAATTCAAATTTAAGACATCAGAGTAGAGGCCGGGGATTTAGCTCAGCAGTTTGGTGGCCTGCCTTGCAAGTGCAAGGACCCAAGTTCAATCCCCGGTACCAAAAAAAAAGAGAAAAAAAGACTGTCAGACTCAATAAACCATGGAGATTTTCCTGACACCTTACTGAATTCACGATAACAAATGGACCCCCCTTCAATTCATGAACAACTTTCTTGAGTATAAAGCACTGGCCCAAAGCCTTTACAGCAGTTCCGTAGCCAGTTTCTAAGCCAACAGAAGGAACTGATTGGGCAGGAAGAGTTTCCTCAGTAATTAAAAGGTTCAGAGACAGAAACTTAGCTCACTGACTCATCTGTCTTCTGCTGTGTTTTTCCCCCCTATTTACTGGCCAACCTAGTTCGAGAGTCCTAGTTCAAAGGCAGGGAAAGCAGAATCTGTCATCTCTTCAGAGTTAAATGTGTCAAAATTGTGGGAAATTTTGGTAGAAAGAATGACTGTCAGCCATAGATAGACTGCTCAGTAGTTTCAGACACAGTAGGTTGTGTTGTCTGGTCCTCTGCTTTTGAAGTTCCATCAGATACCTGGGTTATTTCATGTTCTTCTCCTATTTTGGTCCAATCAATGAAATAGTCAAATGGAGTTTACTGGGAGCTGTGTAGATCCTTGCCAAGATGAGTTTGAAATATCTATGCATATATACAAGTCTATACTCATGTCATTTTCCAGCTTTAAATACCTCGAATTATGGTCTTTTGCTTTTTAAGATAAAACTGCGGTCTTTGACCCTGCTTTATTTAGGCTTTGTCTATCCCTCTGAAATCTTCTACCTGGCAATATTTTTGTCCTTCTTCCCTCCTCAGCACCTTTGCACGTGCCTTTTCCTCTGCCTGGTATTCAGACCCTGCCTCCACCCTTCTTCTGGTGTATCAACAATGTAAAACACTATCTCCAAACTCTGACAATGTTAGCCCCCTTATTAGCCTGGGATCAGCCAGGCAATTCTTCTGTTCTAGTCAGCTGGGGTCCAGCAGGTATCTGGCAGTTGAGCTCTGGTTGGATAATCTGAGGTGGACTTGCTCATAGTTGGCTGTCAGTTGGGCACCCTCAGGGGACTTAGCTACTCTTGTCTTACACACTGGCCTCTTGTTCTCCAGTGTACTAGACTAGTACCAGACTAGTTCCACTGGCACGATCAGTGTAGTGTTCTGAAGGATGGAAGAAGCTTTGAGTGCTTCCGTGTTCTGTTGGGCACAGAAAGTCAAAGGCCAGCACAGATTCAGTGGGTGGAGAGACTAACTGGGCCTCTTGCTGGGGAAGTTGGTCATTTATGTGTACCACAACTGGCTGACTGATGCTGATGGTTTAGGTGTCAGCTCTCACGCCCCCCGCAGAAAATCCACTCTGAATTGTGATATAGTCAACTTCTTTACACGCTCTCAAATCACCCTGTTCTCTTGCCTGGTTGCACTGATCAAGATCTGTGTTATAAGCAAATGTTTGTGTGGTTTTTAACTAAATTTAACTTCCCTCCTGAACTCCATGAGGACAAGGACAAAGTCTGTACGTTCATGTCTACCACAAAGCCAGGCCCAAGGGCACTATGCAATAAATTCAGTAAGTGTTTGTTGACACAGCACATGACTATGAGAGTAATTTGAAAGTAAAGTGGTTTAGAAGGTGAACCTACCATTTCCTGGCTGCGCGATCTTCATCAAATTACATAACCATTGTGCCTACAGCTCAGTCTTTATGAAAGCAAGCTTCGTGAACACACAGGAGGTGCCAATAAATGCTCTTGAAAGTAGTATGAGGCCAGCCTCTGAATTTCTAAGGAAAAATAAACCATACATTTCATCCTCTTACATTTTTGATGCAGGGAAAGTTATAGAACAATGGGAAAATGTTAACCTGTATATTGACTAGTATCAGCACATTTTAACACATCTCTCTGACAAATCCTGTGCCATTTATGAATAAACAAGGGCAGACAGTAGAGAAAGTCAAGAGCCTTGGTCAACATAGATTGTAACATTTACACGGCAAAGAGCCTTTTTCCTGTAAGGTGAAGAGAATTTCCCAGGGCTAATCTACTCTTCAAAAATACCTTTGATTTGTCAGTTGAGCCCCTGATATTTTTAGTGCTGGAAAATCTGTCAAAATGACCAAAAAGGCTCACATTTTACAGACTATGAGAAACAAAACCACGGGGGTAGACTGAAAGGAAACACGGCCATTAGTAGTAACTTTGAAGTTGACTGCTCTTTAAAAAAAGAAACAAACCTGTTTCTTCTGTTTTTTTCCAGCATCAGTCTTCAGGGCCCTTCTCTACTTTGTACTCTTTGAGAGTCAAAAATATACCTGTCCATTTTTGGTTTCCTGCTATTGTGTTTGAAATTTGGATTTTTACATATTTAGGGTAATCACTGGGTTAACCTCATCGGTGAAGTTGGTTTCATGAGTTAAAAATTCTTTAATTTCAGAAACTCAGTTTTCCGTGGGTTACAGATGACTGGTTGTTATGATGTTCCCAATGGGGAAGACATATTTTAAATACTGAAGCATAAGGCACTATTTTTTTGTTCTCTCATGTTCTCTCTTTTAACTACCCCATGTCAAGACAAGCGTCCAATGGGACTTCTCAAAAAAGTCTTGCATGGAAGAAAGAGGTTTCAAAAAGCATGAAGGAGTCACAGGGAAGAGAAATAGCTCACAGAAAAGATTTAAACATGTCTCGGCTATATGCCCCTGTAATTTCAGCATTATGAGAATCTAAAATGTACTCGTTTGAGCTAGATGAGATAAAAAATACAGCCAAATATAAAACGGCTCGACAGTTTTTTGTATCACTAAGAGTCCATGAGAGCTGTAAGCAAAGTATGTGTTGAGCTGATGGGTTTGCTGTGTGGCCCTTCAGGAAGCTAAGCTGACAGAGACTCTTCCCTCTGCACCAAGTGGCCTCCAAGCCATTCTGGAAGCTTCCACCACTGTCAGCTAAAGGCGGAAGGGCCAGGGAGAAGCCCACAGGAGAACCACCCACAACACCCTATCCACTTCCACAATGCCTGCAAGAGAAGGACATGCAGTGTCTGTACAGGCAAGAAGAAGAAGAAGGAAGTAGACTTTTGTACATGGGATCTTAAACAAGAAAAAAGCATCACACCTTTGAGTGAGTGAAGATTATCCTTTGTCATGGTTTTCTACTGCTTTGCAAAATTGTGTTCTCCTGGTCTTGCTGTCTCTAGCCTCCCTGTCTCTTTTCCTTCTTGGTTCAGCAAGGTGGTCAGGCCCACCTTCCCTACTGGGGTTCTTCTGTCACTTCCCACTCCCAGTTATCCTGGCATAAAGCCCTGGGCTCCCCCACCACATCCTCTTCATTCAGGCTGTATGAAGTAGGTGTCAGGAATACAAACTCTGCAACAGCACTTCCTGGGTTGAACTTTTTGCCTGGCCCCTTGCAGGTTGTCTGACCTTCAACAAGAGTTAGACACCTGTCAGAATTTCTTAACTCTGCAGTGGAGACAGCACTAGTATCTAGCTCATTGAGTTGTGAAATTTGGGTAACTTTATATATGTAAAATACTCAGGATGACAAACCCTTACTGGAATTCTTATTATCCCTTGAACTTAGCCTCCATGATTCTATGCAACACATCTCAGCTCTACTATACACAATATCAAAAGCATCAACGTAATCAGCAAGAGACACAGTCGCTTAGAAAGTGCACATTACAAGCAGAAGCTATGTGAGAGAATAACTGTTGTTTAAGCCAGTAAAGTTGATGTAACTTTTTTCATAGAAATAGATAAGCTACTGAAAGTTTGTGTCTTTTTCATTTAACTTATCTGTCTGGTTTCATGAAGCCTCTGATTTTTCATCTCTAAAACCGTGATACTTCCTATTTCACAGCACTATTATGAGTATTACCCTAAAGTGATACCTTACACAAAATCGCATGTTACAGGGGATAGAAAAATACTTGACTCATCTCCTGCCTCATCACCGTTTCCATAGTCCTTTTCCTGGAGTACATCACAGCAACTCTGCTTGCTACCAGCTTAGATTCCTAGCAATCAAGATGATTTCTTTGATGGATTCTTACACATAATTATCAGACCCTATCTAGGGCACTATCTGAGAAAATTGAGGGGAAAATCATATTCTAGACTAATGCTCAGCATGCCTGAAAAGCTTGCAAAGAAACTCTTTCTCCCTCTCAGTTTCACAACCCAGCATTTTAAGGTCACATTTCTAAGAAGTCACTTCAAGCTGCAGCAAACAGAGTGAATGCATCAGGGATAAAGGGGAGGCAGTGAAAACACGAAAACTCGGGAAAAATGTAAATGTGCAACAATAAAAGGTATCAGATTGTTGCTCAGTGACCCAGGGAGTGGACTGGGACAGACTATTTGAGAGGATTCTAGAAGTAGCTGAAGGACCTCAAGTGCTGTGGGTTTCTGCAGCCACGTAGTTGTTATTCTCACAATTAGGAGTCTGGTCGCCGAAGCTCCTTTTACTACCTGTATTTGCAAACCCAAAATTAAATAAAAACACTCCACCAATTGTCCTCATGACTGACTTTCTGGGGATCTCCTGTTTTCTTTTACAAGGTGTATAAAGAGTAGGCAAATGAAGAAAATTAAACAGAACAGAGGAAGTACAAGCCAGGCATGGTGGCACACAAGTGTAAACCCAGAACTCTGGGAGCTGAGACAGGAGGATGGCAAGTTTGAGCCCCACCTGGGTAATTGAGCAAGACCTTGTCTTAAAATAGAACAGTGTTAGGAATGTATCTCAATGCAGATGCCCTGGGTTTAATCCCAGTATCTGAAAAAATAGTGAGTGTCTCCGATGGAGAAAAATGCGCTTTGGGCAGGACCTTTAGTGCTTGCAAGGATGTCAGTTTTCTAATTAGTTGCTGACGTTTCCAGTCTTCTCCCAAGCTTATGTCAGAAATACGCTTCCATGAGAAAATCATGCCAGTAGCAATAATTATATGTAAAATTCATTATAAACTTTTGTGCTAATTCTGGTTTTATTCACCCATTTCACCACCACCCCCACACACACAAACAGAAGCATCACCTTATCTACATTGTACAAAAGAGAATACTGAAGCACAGAGAGGTCAGTAAACTGAGTAAGGCTGCAGAATAAGCAAGTGGAATAAGGGTACTGTCTGTCTCCTATGCACCCTGCACCCAGGGCCAGACTCACTGTCCAAAAGAGTAGTGTTCATGGTGAGTTACCAAGAAAAAAACTTTAAAAATCCAAAACTTTCATAGTTTTTCCATGTGCTGTCTCACATTCTAAAATGGATCAAGGTAGTTTTTCTCCACAGCTGAAAGAAGCTAAACTAGGAAAACCTGAGAGTCCAGGCTGGCGTGGGTGAGGGAGCACGAGAACCAAGAACTCCGTGTCCACTCCACCAGCTGCACCATGCGATATTCCATCCACCTGACATTCTCTAAAGTGACCTCCTGTTCTCTAAAGCAGGAATCATAATGTCGGTCCAGTGGATTGTTGGAATACCCAATGAAGTTGTACGTGTGAAACTCTTGGCACTATTCATGGTGCATAACAAAGATGCAAGTGATATTTGTCATCCTTAGCAGCAAAATCATCTTTATCATTGCAATAGTTGATTTCCTTTTTTATTATCAGGAAGAAAACAAAGATAATTCTTCAACTACAAAACTACTGCAAAAGCATTCTTCAGTGTTGGATTTTGAACAGAGAAAACCCCGGGTCTTCCAGGAAGCTGGTGAAGAGTTGAAGTTTCACTGCAGAAGCACTTTTCTTTTCCCTTGGAAAGGGGACACGAAATGATTTGTGTGTGTTCCTATTTATCTTTGCAGTGCTCAAATTAAAATTCTCCAGAGCAACCACTGAAACCCAATCGTTCGAGAAGCTTAAAAAAATGACACCTTGAAGAGCTCCTTGATGCTAATTCATCAAACTTAGCAATGATTCAACAGTGGTTCCTTATTCAGATTTATTTCTCTCACAGCATCAAGTGCTGTAAAGCTTTGCAGCATTGTATCCCAAAGAATGAGATCCAAGAGAGATTGTAGGATGAGCAAGTAGGAGGAAAACCACAAGCTGAGCCACCATGCTAGCTCTCTATGAAGACAAACAAATGAAATATCCTAGCTCTACTTTGGAACAAAATCACTTACTCTTGACAATTTCATTACTTGGGAGCAGATTGCAATCATCTTCCTTAAATGAGTGCATGAAATCTACAATCAATCTTTGCATACCATTTTGCAAAGGACCTTCCATGGATGGTGTGGAGTTGACCATGGCTGCGTCCCCATGCTACAGAGGCAGAAACTGAGCCCCGGACATTTGCTCATTCTCAATAAATGGTAAAACTGAACACCAGGAGCAACAGCATCTTCCTTCTCCAAATCCCCGAGTCCTCCTACCATTATCTGCACTTTAAACCCATTTAAAATTAGTTATAGCTGATCAATAGAAAATAAATGATCTCATATGAAGCCCTAGCATTGAACAATTAGGGCCACCTATTCATTAAATCAATTAAATGGCACACACTTAGCAATACTTTGCATATGTTCCATAAGCAGATATTGGGTTTGGGTGAATATGAAATATGAGGCTCAGTCCTGCCCATGGGGATGAAAATGTAATTTAGGTAGAGAGATAAAATAAGCCTAATAACAAGCAACAAAATACTGTATGGATTTTCATTATAGCTTTAGTCCAACATTTTCTAGATATAAGCTGTTTTAATTTTGTCTTAATATACTAATAATTGCTTTACGTTTACAAATTAAGAGAAAAACGGTGGGAAGAAATTTCATGAACGCATGAGTATTTTCCTCTTAGAGAGCCACAGGCCCAGCAGTACAGCCCTAGTTTAGGTGCTACAGAAAGTGAAGATCTGTCTCACTGTGGGGAAGCAGTCTCTCCTAAGCAGTTCATCATGAGTCAGTTTATTCTCAAACTCTTGTTCAGGAGCTGGTGTTTTACCAAAGAGTCATTTACAAACATGAGCAAGTGTAAATCTCACTGGGAATATTGCAGAGTTACAGGTTTGCTGGCTCCTCCTCAGCAGCTCCAGTTCAGAAGATCTTGGTTGTTGTCTGAGAACTGGAAAATTTTAAAAACGCTAAGCAAACTTGATGTTTCATGTTCAAGTACTTAATTTGAGTCCTCTTTCAACTCTTGGACCCTATATCTTCTTCGAGGGCCCCTGCCATTTTTATTGTAGTTATGAGTACATGTAACAATTCTCAGCATTACATACCTAAAGTGAAATTCATTTAAATGGTGTACCAGAAAGGATACCCATTCTAAGAGGGAAAGAAAGAATGAAGGGGAGATGGTATGTTTAGAAAGCCTATTACGAGTGTGATTCAAATTCTGTTTGCACTGTTTCTAAGCTGTGTGCTTTGAGCAGGGATACAAGGATGTTTCAGATGGCAGTGGAAATATGCACAAAACCAAATGAGAGCTATCATGCAATATGCAGAGAGCAAGTTGTTTTACTTGTTGGAAGATGAGGAAACAGAGATCGCATATAAGTAAGGATAATTCTTGCTTAAAGCAGCAGAGCATATAGAAAAAACTGGTTCAAGTCATCAAGGAGATATACTTGTTCATATTGAAATACTAAATTCTTGCTCATATAAAATACCTAGAGCCTTAGCAGACTTCTGGTTAGACCTGTGCTCACAGGTCCAGGTACTCCGGGACATACATTTCTGGGAGAAGTGGGGCTTTCTGTTTTAATGCATACTCTTGGTGTCTGGTAACTGACTACCTTAGGGCCAATCCTCAATAAGTTCACCAAGCATGAGGTGTACAGGTGTCCTCCGTATAATTTCTTTGCTCTGGTTTCCACTTTGTTACTAGTAGTGTGACTTGCCTCAAGACAGCTGCTATTGACTACCTCCCATTAGCTACCTCCCTCCCTGTCACAGCTCTGTCACAAGCTACGGGAGCTACTGCTTTTCTAAACCAATTTCCTCTTCCTTTCCGGTACAGAGCCACTGGCTATGGCCAAGTGAGTTCCAGCCTGAGCATTGGCATAGTAAGGCTGCCACCTGCAAACCTGGTGCAGAAGGGTATGCAGACAGTTCTCTTACATCCTGTCTCTAACTCCCATTTGAAGCCAATGAGTACAGCAGCTTTAGCAGCCACGTGGTACTGAAATCTCAGTGTTATCAGATCCAAGTTGTTGCACATACTTAGTTTTGCTGTTCTGTTGATACAGCAGCTTATCTTGTCAAATACAGGATTGAATAACAATAAAGAAAAGAAAAGCATTTTATTCTAAGTTTCCCATCAGAAACATTGAAGTCCCCTCTATTTAAACTGGCTTGGTTCCTGTGACCATTTTGGTGGGAAAGGGAGGGAACAGTACTTTCCTCCTCTATATTTCTCAAAGGCAGAGTGTTCAAAGGAACTGGTCATCTGTCTCACAATACACACACTTTTCATGCCGAAGACAGACACTTAGGAGTCTTTCTTAGTTAAGCCAACATCAGATGATCCAAACCTGGAATTGGGTTTTAAGCTCAGTTTCTCTAGAACCATTTAAGCATTCAAGCAGAAATCAGGCTCTTTTGACAAGAAGGGATTAGATCTTAGAACAGCAACTAAAAATGTTGCCTGCAAGTTGGCAACTTCTGACTCAGGAAGGGCTTTTCATAAGGAATTTGGATGTTATTTGATAGGCAATGGGAGGTCATTGGTGTATTTTTAAACAAAGACCTAACACTGTCAGATTTTTCCAGCTACAGAAATGTATTAACATAGAGAAAAGCATAGAGAATAATAAAGTAACAGACACTCACTACCCTGCTTAATCAAGCATTATGCTTTGCCATGCTGATTCAGACTTTTTTAAAGTAAGGAAAAGCCACAGATATGGCAAAAATATCCTGCAGGCCTCAATCTAAATACATCCCTCTATTTCCAAATACATCTATTTTTTGACTCTAGCACTTTAATACTACTGCTGGATGTGTGTGTTTGGGTCAATAATGCATAGAACTGGTCTTGTGTCTGAACTTTAAATGATATCAAATGATTCAAATATTTTCTACACCGTGCTTTTTAAACTCAGTTTTTAAGTTTGCAATAAGACACATCTTTTGATCATTCATTTTGTATTATTTTTCATTTTAAGAACATGCCATGGTTCCTTTATCCATCCGCCTCTGGATTAACCTTCATGCTGATCCCATATTTTTGCTATTAAATCTAACACTATTCTTGTGTATAACCCATTTTGCTGGTGTGCTAGAGCTCCTCTGACAGATTCTGGGATATAGTGCTGGGTCAGAGGTCACACAGTCTCCATCTATTTTCCAATGTGTTCCTATAGATCAGTGTGGGTGTTCCCATTACCTGGATTCTGTATATTCACACATACGTGGAACACAATGGCTTACAGGTCAGGAAGCCTATCAGATTATTCCAAAGTCTCTGCAAGTGAAGATGAGGGTTTGGGATCATAGTCAACAGTGTCAAAGTGAAAGAGAAAGGAACTAAAATACTTAGGCACAAAATTCATAGGACATGGCGGTTGATTACAAAGAAATGTGGAGGAGAAAAGAAGCAAGAATGTTACTCCAAGTTTCTCTCTTGAACACAGAAGAAGCTTCTGGGTAAATGATTGATGAAAGCTCCCTTTGAACACATTGCCTTTGAGAAATAAAGGAGAAGGCAACAATGTGTATTGGGCAGCTAGATTTTTAGATCTGGGAACAAAGACAGGGTCCAAGCAAGAAGCACAAATTGTTGTGTACTCAAAATAGGTAAAACTTAAAAGAATTGGCTCAGGGAAAATATTTAAAGTTAGTATGGAAACTTGATAAGAAGACATCCCTGGAAAAGACTATGGAAAGAAGAGAAGATCACAGAGAGCAAGGGTGTGACTGTCAGAAGAACAGAGTTTTGGAGGAATAGTGGTAAATTACATTAAATGCAGCTAGGAAACAAAGACGGCAAACACTTAAAATTACTATCGTAGCAGTGTGGACATTAACCCATATTGAAGCTGTGTTCAGTGAGATGGTTTGGGGACCACTTATCACACTAAATGAGCTAGGAAATAAAATGGCAGCGCAACATCAAAGAACTAGTTTTATCAAGTTATAGTCTTTAGAGGGAGTAAGACAATGCGTAGGTGGAACATTTATTGGAAATCAAAGGTATGAAATGGAAGAGGGTGAAACTAGGAAGTTTGTATTTTTCCTTTTAGAGACAGAGACAGAATCAGAGGGCCAGAGACTTGGCTCAGTGGTTCTACTGCCTGCCTCACAAGTGCAAGGACCTGAGTTCAATCCCCAGTATTAAAAAAAAAAAAAAAATTAGAGACAGATTCAGGCTGTGCAGTTCAGGCTGACCTTGAACTCATGGTGATCCTCCTAACTCAGCTGACTAACTGCTGGGTCCACATGGATCACAGGTGTACACCACCATGCCCAGCTTTAAACCAGAAATTTGGCTCCAGGCCAGGGATTTAGCTCAGCGGTTCAGTGGCCTGCCTTGCAAGCACAAGGACCCAAGTTCAATCCCCAGTACCAAAGCAAGAAATTTTGCTCCAGAGTCTGTGATTTTAAACAATGGTAGAGTGCTTCTCTCTCTTTAGGGGAAAAATGCCCAACTGATTATGTATTACCAGAGTTAGATTTGTCAAAATCCATTCTATGCTATGACAGTCACTAGGTTCATCCTTGGGCCTAAACAAGAAAACTGAAGAGAGGGAAGAACAGGAAAGGCGACTTCAAACTCTCCTCCACCTTACCTTTGGCCTCCTTGAGTTGGCTCATTGCTACTAGAATGAACATTTAGAAACTGCTACATAAACGGGCCTGCAAATGCAACCCACAGCTATGAATTCTGGACCTCTGTGAGACCAATGTGCTAACACACGACCTCTTATGCTGGCAAATGGAAAAGCAGACTGGCTTCGCTCACTGAGCCTGACCACAGAAAAAGAGAAAGGCTCAGAGCACCCTACTGCACTGTGGGAAGGCCACAAAACTTCCGTGGAAGTACAACCACTCGCAGCCTTTGTCACAGCCCCTGGCATACAGGAGGACACACTGCCCTGGCCCAGCAGGAATGCGAGGGAAAAACAGGGCAACCTGGAGAGTCCCAGGTCCTCACTGAGGAAGGCAGGTATGAGGCTGGAGGAGAAAGATCTGGGAAAGATCTAAAAGTGACTTTTGCCAACTTTCAGTAACCATCTGTGGGTGGAAGCAGTGAAAGTCAAAGTCAACTATCAAGGAACATGCCAGGTGTTAACTGGCCCCAGGAGGAAGTCAACAAGCCCCACCACATCTAACGAGTCCAACACTCGCTCCCCAGTATTAAAAAAAAAAAAAAAATTAGAGACAGATTCAGGCTGTGCAGTTCAGGCTGACCTTGAACTCATGGTGATCCTCCTAACTCAGCTGACTAACTGCTGGGTCCACATGGATCACAGGTGTACACCACCATGCCCAGCTTTAAACCAGAAATTTGGCTCCAGGCCAGGGATTTAGCTCAGCGGTTCAGTGGCCTGCCTTGCAAGCACAAGGACCCAAGTTCAATCCCCAGTACCAAAGCAAGAAATTTTGCTCCAGAGTCTGTGATTTTAAACAATGGTAGAGTGCTTCTCTCTCTTTAGGGGAAAAATGCCCAACTGATTATGTATTACCAGAGTTAGATTTGTCAAAATCCATTCTATGCTATGACAGTCACTAGGTTCATCCTTGGGCCTAAACAAGAAAACTGAAGAGAGGGAAGAACAGGAAAGGCGACTTCAAACTCTCCTCCACCTTACCTTTGGCCTCCTTGAGTTGGCTCATTGCTACTAGAATGAACATTTAGAAACTGCTACATAAACGGGCCTGCAAATGCAACCCACAGCTATGAATTCTGGACCTCTGTGAGACCAATGTGCTAACACACGACCTCTTATGCTGGCAAATGGAAAAGCAGACTGGCTTCGCTCACTGAGCCTGACCACAGAAAAAGAGAAAGGCTCAGAGCACCCTACTGCACTGTGGGAAGGCCACAAAACTTCCGTGGAAGTACAACCACTCGCAGCCTTTGTCACAGCCCCTGGCATACAGGAGGACACACTGCCCTGGCCCAGCAGGAATGCGAGGGAAAAACAGGGCAACCTGGAGAGTCCCAGGTCCTCACTGAGGAAGGCAGGTATGAGGCTGGAGGAGAAAGATCTGGGAAAGATCTAAAAGTGACTTTTGCCAACTTTCAGTAACCATCTGTGGGTGGAAGCAGTGAAAGTCAAAGTCAACTATCAAGGAACATGCCAGGTGTTAACTGGCCCCAGGAGGAAGTCAACAAGCCCCACCACATCTAACGAGTCCAACACTCGCCACCCCCCCACACAGCTCCACACGTTACTCTTGCACACCTCGCCTGGGGAGGATGGGAGCTCAGCAAGAGGAATTTATTTCCTTCCCTTCTTAGTACGAAATGAGCATGTATGGACATCGCTCTGTTCTGGTTGCCACATACACTTCGTGTGGATGAAGGCACTGAACATGGGTATTTATTTGAGATATGCATCAGGCCAAATGAAAGCCAGGATTCAAAAGCAGGCCACTTGGCCACCCCCATCCTGTTTCTTTTATAACTCTATCAGAAATGGGGTGGCTTGATGTGAAAGGACAGAGGAGCCTAACCCTTGGAGTATGTCTCTCCAGGAAGTCCTCTACTCTTGCACTGCCTTCGTCTCCTGTGCAGAATGCACCCTTGTTGTGGGGTCTCCTCTACAAGTGTGCAACTGCAGGGAGTGATGGACACAGGAGGAAATAACTCCAGCCATGTGGTGACTGCAGAGCTGGAGGAATATGATATGTGGTGATTATGAGGGACAGAGAACTGGGGTCACCAAGTTCAACAAGAGGGCTTATGGGAGCCCCAGAGGAGGCTTGTACCACTAAAGTGCAAGAACAGGCCAGAAACAGGAAAGGGGAAAGGGAATCCAGGAAAGGAGTGGGAAGCATGAATAAAGACAGAGGCAAAAGATAATCTGGAGGCTTTGGGAAAATATAAGCATTTGGCCATTTTCAATAATCAAATACAAGATGGACAGAGGGAAGCAGTCAAGATAAAGAGATAAACAGGAACAGCTTACTCAGGGTCCTGCACAAGCTAAATTCTAGCCACTGCTGTAAAAGCACAGGTCAAAAAACTCACAATATAATTGAAGACCTTTGTAGCATGCTTCAAGATCTTCTGTAGACAATATATGTATCTCCTATAGTTGGAGGTAGCATCTGGCAACACCTCAAGCATAGTAAAATGTACCCACATCACATGCGAATGCATTTATCCCATAGGGGTTTATTGAGTACTTGCGATATACCGGGTACTTTCTTAAGCATCAAGCAACCTAGGACTAAATAAACTATAAATCCTGCCGCTCTCCTTGGGATTATAATAAAGAAAATAAGTGAATTACCTCAGCTGGTGCTACATGCTGTGCAGAAAGATGTGTCGAGGAAAGCAGTGAGAGGCGTTTCAGGGAGAGATTGCGATATTAATAAAATGCTCAGAATGGTCTCCTTGAGGTCATGTCTCAGCAGACCCTGAAGAGACATGGCGGAGATGGGAGGAGGAAGAGCATTCTGTGAACAAGGACTGGGCAGAGTCCCCGGAGATGGGAGGCTTGGTTCATCTGGAGAATGGCAAGGATACCAGCATGTCTAGAATGGAATGATCAAGGAAAAAGGTTAGCAGTCAGAAAGCAAGAAGCAGCACAGGTTTTGCAGATCTTTGGGAGTTTGAGATTTCTCTGATAGGGAAGAAAAATCCACTGCAAAGGTTTGAGCAGAGGACGGTCTGATATAGCTCAGGTTTTGCCTGGGCCATTTAAGGCCACAGTTGGGGCAGTGGCTCGGATCAAGGAATTAGCAGAAGAGGAAAGTGGAGGCCCTGGACTCTGGGCATTGGAAAGGGTGTGGAAGAGGAAAGAGGAGTGTCAGGGATGAGCCATGACTGAGCACCTGCAAAGGAAACAGCAGAGCTGACCCTGGGAGACCAGTGTCCTGGCGACAACTTTGTTTTGTTTTAAAAATGTTTGATATAATTATTTTTCTGAGTTTTACTCAGTCACTGTCCTATGAGGCTTGATAAGTATAGCCACCCAGTCTGCTCTCTAGAAGTCCACATTTTCAGGCAAGATAAGCCAAGAGTATGCCTTTTTACATAACATGTTTTGAGCTGCACAGTCCATACAAACCTTTTAATTCTCACAATCCTACAAGGCTGACACTGTTATTTCCTCCACTTAGATGATAAAGAAAATCAAATTCAGAGAAGTTGAGTGACTTGCTTGAGAATACAAAGGTCTGTACTGACAAGCTGATATTTGAACCAAGGAATCAGTCATCTCCTGGGTCAAATCTGGTAGTTTACAACTAGGAGTGGTCCAACTTCAGAAACATTTAGAAATCGTGAAGAGGAGGAGTTCTTGGTCACCACATTGACCAGGAGTGGGCCAGGTTTACAACAGTATGACCTGGGAGGGTAGATATCTGCTAGCCAATGAAATCTTACTTTAAGGAGAAGGCATCCTGCCTAAAAAACAAACAATACCCAGTTTGCTTTGAGAAATACCAAAGACTAAGCCATCTCTCTACTGGGGTTGCCTGTTTACCATTTGAGAATCAAACATTGCGTGACAACAAGAGCTAGTTTTTCAGTGTCTTTCAGTTATTTGGACGCTGCATCATTATTCTGTGTTTCTGATCTCTGTATAGTGATTTGCTCCTTCCTTGAATAGGCTGTAAGAATCAAATCTCGTAATTTGGTCCCGGGAGGATGGGTAAGCTCATTGTATTGTCCTGAAATTCTAATAATTAAGTGTTTCTCAATGTAAGTGCAACAATGATGGAGGCTTGATAGTTTCATTTCAATTTATCTTGCCAAAATAGGTGCTCAATATATAAAATCGATATAACATGGCATCTTGGGTGTACATCTGAATGAACCAGTGACACCAAGTCGTGAACAAGTGGAAAAGCTGGCGTGGCTCAAAAAGCCCCCTGAACTAAGTGCTTTCACAAGCTCTGGAGAGCAAAGGTCACAGGAGTGTTAGACACCAGCCTAGATTCAGTATGAGACGTTAGTCCACCACCTGTTTGGAGATCTATTGATTTTCCTCCCTGCACTGGGAGTCAGAACATGGTTCTAATCCCAATCCTGTCTTCCAATTGAGTGGCAGTAATAACATACATAACCTTTTTTGAGTTTCACTATCTCCATCTATAATTACAGAAGGAGAGAACACTACAGCATCTCCCCGCTCTCCCAATCATAGGTTTTACAGACTCTTGCTATTTGCACAGTTTATTCTATCTTAGAGAAACAAATTATTTTGTCTTTATGTTGATGGATCGGTTGCTTCTGCCTGCCTGAACCGAAGCTCTTTGGTGAAGTCATTTGGCAGAGCAGATGTGATGGGTGAGTAAGGGGCTGGCATTGGCCTGATTCTAGCAGACATTTCCACTAACAGATCCACTGCACATCCCAGACCACAGGGCCACTTGCTCTGCTATGCCAGTTGCAGATGGGCTCAGGAAACATTGAATGATTTTGGACCAGAGCTTGTCTGGAGACAGAGCAGAGCACAAAGCCAAAAGTATTGTCTTTAAGGTATAGCTGGCCTGCATCTCAGACTTGGCTTGGCCACTTGCTGAGCTGGTAGCTCTGCCTAGCCTCCGCTCCAGTGTCCTGGTCTCAGAAAGGCTCCCAGAGAACGCCCTGTGGTCCAGACACCTAGTTTTCCTTATGGGAACCTGCATCATCATACTGTGGGTATTTAATAAATTCTTTGGAAATAAATACTGAGTTAATGCTCCTTGAATACAAAATCAGTTACTCTTTCTAGGTCTCAATCTTCACTCCTGCAAAGTAATAGGATAGAAGAGAGTTCTTGTACAAGAAATGAGGTCAAAATGCCCTATAAATAACCAAGCAGTGTCCATGTTAGACAGCATGATTACAATCCAAAATAAACTTCTTTAAAATACAAATACAAGACTCATGTGAGGCATTTTCTGATTTAGAATCTGGGGTAAAAAGGAGGAAGGAGGATCCACAGTCTCCTGAGTAACTCTCCTGTGCGTGGCTCTGTATGGGAAGAATGACACACACTGAATCTGGCTGTGTGGATTTCCAGACTACAATAATAAGCTCCTGAGAAAAGCAAGATTTGCTTTCACTTTTCACCTACTTTTTTGGGTCTCGTTGCCTATTTACTCTAAGTGGGGACTTTTGAGGCCATCGTTGTTAGAAGGAAAAAGCAAGTGATGCTTATCTATGTTCAGAACCAGAAAATGGCCGCTTCCGCTCACCAGCCCAGCCCCACTGTTGTCGAGGTGCTACAGCGAACAGACAACACCCACAGAATGGAAAAGATGAATCCGCAGATTTCCGCACACAGATGCTCATCTAGGGGAGGTGACAAACCCTGCTGACTTGGGTCTAGTGAGAAGACACTGCCTGTGCCAGGGGCCACACCTTCCTTACATCGCCAGTCACAGAGCATCTCCAAGGGGTGTGCCGGGGGAAGCTGGTCTTTGGGGTGCCTCCGGAGTGACAGTCCAGAGATCCCAATTCCGATGTTTGCTGACATGGTAAACCCATTTTCTGAACTGCAAAATGGGCCACGTGCCTGCTCATTCCTTTACCCTTTCGCTCAGTGAGCTGTCAGTGAAGCCCTGCTGTATATGCAAGGCACTGGAGCACAGACATTTGATTACTACAAATTTCTTCCACCAAAGAGTCACAGTCTAATGAAGGAAGAAAGATAAAAGCAAATAATGAGTTAGGCCAAAAAGCTACTGTTGAGACATATGGACAATGCACTGCAAAGGCAGTGAAAAGATAAAACAACCCACTCTGCCCAGCAGAGAGGAAGTTTTCCCTGGGATGGTGACATGAGACAGTCTTATCACAGGTGCTGGAATTTGTCCTATAAAATAGGTCCAGAAGGTGTTCAAGAAAGAGACACCACCCTAATGCAGTGAGGCATGCACGGTGACTGACCCTGAGGAGTGACACTCCTTATATATTTTGGGAGGAATAAATATGTGAGTGGATGAACACTTACCTGTAATAAATTAATTTTCCATGGAATTTGTGAGATTTAGAGAAGCAGTGAAGATGTATGGCAGATAAATCTAGAGTAAGCCTACACAGCCAAGGAAGCGTAGTAATTTTGACCTAATTAAATTTTCTAATATAACTTGTAAGCAATCAATAGAGCTCTTATTTAAATCCCAAATTTCTCTTGATACCTCTGAATACCCTTCATGTTTGAAGTATAAACATCGGTCTAGTTGGGGAAGTTGAAGATCTGAATTGATTATAACTAACCAAGAAATAGTGTCTTCATGAATGTTTGCAATTTTTAATTATGTATTCATTTATTTATTAAATATAGATTAGTCAATATCACTTTTAAAGTTCAATGCATGTTTTTTAAAGTATTTATTGGATCTAAGGCATTGGGCTTGGACTTGGGGCATAGATAGGAGTGGACACAACTACATGTATTTATAGAGCTGATAGTCTGTGGAGAAAGAAAACAGAGCTATGAACACAGCATTCATATCAGTGTGTCTAACAGTAATAGTAAACTCCATGAAGAGAAAGAACAATGTACTGCAAGAGAAAATGGAAGAAGTCCTAGTCTAAATTAATTGGGTTTTGGAAGATGGTAAACATTGTCTACCCCGGTAGCAAACACTGCTCAGGGTCTATCTAAGGACCATTTCCTCTTCTCATGGCTGGGAACATTCCAGCTCGGTTCAGAGAAGCATCCTGACAGCTGTAGCCAATCTACCATGACTAATCTGAGTTTACCCTAGTAAAACTACTCCTCTTCACCAGACATTCATTTCCCAGTCTCTCTTGTAGCTAAGGTTTACCATGTGGTACAATTCTTATCACTGAAACACAGAGATAGTCTTCAGGGGAGCCTCTAGGAATGGTTTTTCCATCTTAATAAAAAAAGATAAACAGAGAAGAAAGCAGCTCAGCTGTTCCAGTCCTTCCTTGAGTATTTTGGTGGGAAGTTACGATATTTCAAACCACAGTAGTGCAGCGGTTTAAGAAGATCAAAAAGTCAATGGCCTAAGGATGATAGGACAGACAAAATTTTGGATACTTAAAATTTGGTGTACTCATCCTACAATTAAAAACCAGCAAATCTCCAGTTGAATGAGAAATTCAGACAGCCTTTTAAATTTAGACAACTATAGGCTCAATACAGGGAGGATTATGTCTATTTTATTAAAAACAGATTTCCTACTCCTTACTAAAGTACCTTGGATGTAAGAGCCAGCCACTTAATAAGCAGCTGTTTGATGAGCAAACAAAAGATGAAAGAAATTAATGAAAACTGAGTAGGCAATAGAAAATTGCAGGGAAAAGAAAATTCAAGGTAGTCTACCAATCATCACTTTTCCATAACCTGGACCATGGAATAACATAGAATAGTGGAGAAAACTGGGCCATCTTCATTAGGAAAGAGTTCTAACTATCATCTGAGCACAAAAAATCCACATGAACAGACGTGCTGCACAGGTGGCATTAATTTTCCTTAGTCCAATCACAATACCAGAGAACCTGGGCTTAATCCCTTCTGCTTCTGTTTTTGGGGGTGCAAATCTCGTCTATTTCATTTTTTCTTATTATTATCTCTTGCTATCAATATGTTGGCTAGTTCAGTAAGGCAAGAAAAATAAATAAAAGGCATAGAGACTGAAAATGAAAAAGTAAAAAAGTTATCTTCTTCAGAGATTACATCATATGTAAAAAGAAAATCCCAAAGAATTTATAAAGTATCAGGACTCCTAAGTGAATTTAACAAGGTCATCCTATACAGAGTTATTTTCAAGAGTTAATTTTATTTATTTTAATTTTTTATGAAAAAACGAAGAGCTGCTAGATCCATTTTTCATGTTCCTTTATTGTTTTTAAGGCATCTCTCCTTAATAGAGCATTGACCACAGCCCCGTCCTCTGGGTCTGACACTGGGTATTCATACTGGTCACTTTGGCTGCCCACACTTTCAATCAAGTTTTTAATCCCCTGGATTTCTGTTTGAAACTTTCTTATGATTCCCATTCTTTTTTATGCTGGGTATTCATGTTTCGTATCTTTCTTTATCTCCTCTATTTGTTTATTAGTGTCTCCTCTAAACTTGCTGATAATTTGTTTCATTACAATCATTATGCAGTTAATTATGTCTCCTTTAAGTTTGCTGAACACCTTGTAGAACTGTTTTACCTCCATTGGAACCCTTTCAGATCTATCTGCAGTGGAGCTTATGATTTCCTTCCCCTCTGTGTCCCCTGTATTGATTTTGGGGGGAGTTCTTTGCCTTACCTTTTCGTGTTTCTAGTTTGCTTGTTTGTTGTACTGGGGTTTGCAAATTCTTTGGCCCAGTACTCTGTTCCTCAGGAGGAAGCCACAGTATTGTTTATGACACTCCAAGTAATCAGAAATTGGCATAAGGAGAAAACCGACTGCCAGCCAGTACTATATTACCTTTTCTATGACAGCAAATTTTGTGACAAAAATGGCATCAAATATCAACTGGATATTGACAAACCTTAGGACCCATGTGTAAAACAAAGAGGACTCCAGTTTTAGAGAAGACAATTAGGCTCCCCTCATATTTATCTTCAGTGACTCAGAGCTCTGATTTCTTCCAGATGTTGGCAGTGGTACCAGAGCTTCATTATACCATTAGGTTAAATGTCTACTTCTTCAGGACAGCCTCTTCTCGCAATCACTGTACCCACAGGAGAGGGGCCTGGTGATCCTCCTGGTCTGAGCCACAGGATCCCAGGGTATCCCACCTCTCCAAGCCTATCCCCCCAGGCTGTCTCTCAACCAGTCTTGGCGCCAGGGTGTCGTTTCAGCCCTGCATCAGCCTCTCCTCCTGGGTATTGCTCCTTTCCTCTGTCAGCTTCATCTGTTGGTTGTCAGCTCTGTTTTCCTGAGCCATGGAGGATGCAGGGACGGAGGCTCTCAATTTGAGGCTCTCAATTCCCAAATCTTTCAGGCTTGGGCATGGGTCCCCACTGTACCACAGGATCTGCTGGGGGTGGGAGAGTACTTCCTGGGTGCTCCAGTCCCTCGCACAGGTCCTGGTGGTCCACAACCTACAAGGTAATTCTGTTTCATATACATGAACATCCAAAAATTTAGAAACAACTTTAAAACTAGTGATATTTATAATTATATCAAAATGCCTAATTAGAAGCAATTGTAATTGAAATTTCCAGGACTGCCACACCAGAAATTAGAAACCATTAAAAAACTTAAATAAATATTATGCATGAAATTTTAATTGGTTTAAAAGATTGAATGCCGCCAACATGTAAATTCTCTACAAACGTTACACTTAGTGAAATACCAATGAAAGCAGCCAAGATGATTATGAAGCATACGTAGAAATGTAAAGGACATAAAACAAATTTTGTAGAAAGAAAGTAGAAGTCTTACACTACCCGGTTTTGAGGCCCACTACCTAGCTACAGTTATTAATACAGCACACCTATTGGTTAAATACTGGACAAATTGGCTGGTGAAACAGAAGGGAGTGTTCACAAATGGAAACACACACATAGGGTCATCTGACTTTAACAATGCTGAATCAGTTCAGAGGGAAAGGCATGTTGTTCGGTACAAATGACACTATTGGATACACGTATGGTAAAAAGTAAATCTGGACAGCCTCTCATAAAATATGAAAATCGTCATAGATGGACTGCATAGCAAATGTGAAAGGTAAAACAAATAACTTCTAGGAAATAAAACTATTTCTAAACATTGGGTAGCAAATACTGCAGTCGGTACATTGGACAAAGGACTCATGCTCATGATATATTGAGGATCCCTAAAAATTAATAACAAGATGACAAATAACCATTTTAAATGTGACGGAAACACAAGAATGGGTATTTTAACAGACTCCTCATCCAGAAGAAGCAAATTGAAACCACAGTGGGTTACTGCTTTGTACTGTTAGAGCTAAAATTTAAAACACCTAATGAGATGAAGGACTGCTGAGTTTGGGCTTCAGCTGAAACTCGCACATTGCTCCTTGTTCAATCTGTGGACTGGCCTCAGACTTATTTTAAATAGCTGTCGGTATCTACGAAGGCTTGAGCAGCAGCTCCACTCCGAAGTTGACACCCAAGACAAGGGCAGTGCACTGAGAGCCACGGATACAGAGGTCAGGCCTTGATGCATAACAGCCTCAGCCTGGGATGTGCCGAGAATGGGCAGAGGGGAGTCTCAGGAGGTGACGAAGACCTTTTTTGCCTTTGTGTGGTGACACACGGTGTACCCAGCTGATGACACATGCCTGGACCCTTCAACTCTGGGCACCTTGCCTACATCTATTGCCTGTATTTCATATCTCAATTTTAAAATTGAAAAAATATTTTAATGAAAGTATTTATTATTGAATGAGTGTGCATGAGTGTGCATGTATGTGTGCATGTATAAGACTATGTCCCAAATCCTTGGGCTCCTTTTCCTTCCCTCTTATTCTGCTTCTCCTTCTAACTCTCCTTCTCCTTCCACAAGCCCCCTCTTGGCAGATGAGTCAGCCCTCAGGGAAACAGAAGAAATCCACATGGACAGTTTGGGCTCAAGGAAGCTCTCATGACTGCCAAAGCGAAGATGGTAAAACTAAGTTGGGACATGAATCATCAGCCTTGGATATCTGTAACACAGCCACTGTTTAATTGCCCCAAATTTCACCTCATTTTGTGGGATGCATGCTACTGGCAGTATTTGAATGGTGAGGCAGAGTTCAGCAAGGGCGTAGCTTCCCTGTAAAGGTGGGCTGGACTCATCACAACGCAGGTGTGGTTCTCCTCTGTGTGATTAGCAGAGTGGACTCCAGGCTGAGCACACAGTCAGGGTCTCGGCACCCTCACTCAAGGCACAAATCACCCAGACAGCTCTCTAGATCTTAGAGACCTTGCTTTTTCTACACACATAGTCTTTATCCATTCTAGCATACAGCTGGTACATTCTGAGTACCTCCTGTAGTGTAGGCTTGTCACGTGAGGAATTGGAATTCAGTACTTTCATGCTTTATTCAGTATTGTTGGCGATTTTACCCATGCAAGCAAAAAAGAGCACAGAGCGTCACTTAGTTGAGAGAGCTGTGATTCCCCACACCCAAGAAATAGCAAAAGACAGCCAGTGAGAGTTACCACCAGCAACAGTACCTGGTGATACTCCACTTCCTTTAAAGGTGAAAGAGCCCCAGCACACAGGACTACAGGGTTTCTGTGTCTTCATTGAGAGGTATTAGTCTTTTGGGCCCTTTATTTCCTTCCTCCCCCAAAGAGTAAAAAGTGCATGCCACGTCAGTGTGTGTATGTGTGTGTATGTTTATATGTATAAAGAATTGCATAAGAGTGCATCTGTTTCTTATATTAGTATGTGAGGAGATGGATGGATATGTGGTGTGTGAGTGTAAGTGTGCATGTGTGTGTGAGTGTGTGTGTGAACTACACATAAGCCTCTCCCCCACTTGTTTACCTTACCCTAAAAGCTGATTAATAATGTAAAAACTGTGAGTCAGAAAGGTTTAACTGTTTAATGAATATGAAATTCATTCAAATTATTGTGGTTTCAGCTGGTAAGAGGAAGTTTTGAACAGCTACTCATAAAGTTACAATAGCCAGGCCTGCAAAGGAAACCCCTCCCAACCTGGAATTTCAGAGTGTTTTCTAGATTTTGAAAGGTGGCCAGAAAGTGACCAGGCACGTTACAAAGGAGAGGAGAGCTGCACTGGAGGGCATAACTCAGTCTCCTTTCTCCTTCACCATCCCTTTCTCCCTCCTCACGAGATCCTCACTGCTCTTTGAAAGGTAGCTAGTGGATTTACACTTAATATTGGCCATCCTTCCTATTCACCCTTGTGCTTCTCTCTTCTAGAGTGGCCCATGGCTCATGCAGGAGAAATATGTGACCCTGAATTCCAGCACTTCCTCCCTTGCTGCAGGAATTCTCTTTCCTCATCTGTCCCAGGGCTGTGTATATTCTTACCCTGAAGCAGTGCTGTGCACATCAAAGGGGAGCAGATGGTTTACACAAGTCTCTGCATTCTGTGAGAGTAGGAAACACTCCTGGATTACTCACCTTCACTTATGTAGTGCAGCACTTGGCACCCTGAATGAAGTATTTAAAGGTGACAAGTTTTAAATGGGAAAGTGCTGTCTTAAAACCATTTGGTAGCAATGGGAAAAGCCAAACAGGGTGGCATTCCTTTCATCGACGTTCTATACCCATGCTGAGGGAGGTTGGAGAGAAGGCAGATTCTCTGGGCAGAGCTGGAAGCTGGAGGCCAAGAGGGACCCAAAGGCAGTCACTGTGAGAGGGATGGATTCTGCTGCCTGCCTTCCTCTGCCTCTACAGCCTCTTCCTACTCCTCAGTACCTCTGCTGATGGAGAGGGGGCGCCCTTATTATGAGTTTAGTATCTACATGACATTGTGATCTTCCCAACACAGATGAGACATATCCAGGTCAATTGTTCTAGTCCACTACTTTGTAGCCATGTGACCACAGCAGTTAAAGGATGTAGTGATGCCTACTTTCCAGGATCACAGGATGGCTGGAAGGAAGACCCATTCATCCCTCTGCACCCCCGTTCTCCTCACCCTGGTATAACCAAACGTATCAGTGTCAGATGCTATCAATTTTGTTCAATCTAGAGGAAATGATTGATATTACAAAGTATTCTTAGGAGACTTCTTATAGAAAGACAAAATTCTGGGTGAATAAGAGGTAAGCACTAGCTACAGTCCTCAGCAGTTAGCCACAGTCCTCAGCACTCTTCCAGGTGACTAGCTACAGACACAGACCCTCTTTTCCATCCAGGACTTGCTGCTTGGATTACAGCATGCATCTGCATCTGCATCCGCATCTTCCCTGGACAGTTCACAATTACCAAGCCACTGTGCTCTCCGGCTTGAGCAGTCAGTTCATAATTCCCTAAGTGACCTCCTTTTAATGCATCTTTCACAACAAGCCTGGGCCAGGCTGTGTAGGGAGCCTAAGGCTCAGGGGCAAATGGGATGGAAGTCTTTCCCACCTGAAGCCAAAACTGAAAATGACTTCCAGACTCGAAAGAGAGGTGAATGAGGTGTCATAAAAGCATCCAAGTGCCTGCAGGAGTTCGGAATAATTCTTTGGTCTGGGGCAATGTTAGCCAGGTCTTGAAAAATGAATAGAGAGAGCACCGGGTTAGAGTAGAAAAGAGGAGAAATCCTAGGCAGAGAAGACAAGATTTTCTGATTCAGAATTGCAAGCCTTCTGTGCTACCCTCAGAGTGGGTGCTGAGGTCGTAGCCAGGGTCCTCCCTCCTCTAGTGGGGCTGAAGTGCTCATGGGCACTGGCCAGGAAGGGTTGCAGAGGATCTGTTTTCTCAGCTGCCCATCTTCTCCATGCCAAATGTGTCTCTGTTCACTTTGGATTTGTGGGTTGGTGGGTGTTCTCCAGAGAAATGTCCTATTACTTGGATCAGATCATTGCCTCCACAGTTAGCTGAATTTCCCTTGTGACTTTAGGAAACAACTGTGAAGTCCACTGTGTTCTCAGTAAGAGCATCGGGGTTGACCAAGGCTGTACTGATCCACATGGAACCATGGATATGAAGGTACAAGGAAGAGGGGAAAGAGGAAGGTAGATGGCCTTTCCTAGTCCTCTGTACTTGACCAGATATATGGTCATCTTCATCAGTTTGCCATAACCTGTGACATCAGATTGAGGATAAGGTCTTCTTGTTCTAGTCATCAAGAGATCTTAGGAGAGCTCTATAGACCTAGAAATTCTAGCTGTGGATAAGCAGCTGGACCACCAGAGCATACTTATTTTGGAGAGGAACATTTCAATAGTAATAGAAGGGATATCTGAGATAGCTTTCTTCTTCCTCTATACTATGAAGGTCATCTAGACTCAGTTTTCTTATCTGCTACATTCTGTACTTTCAAATCTGCACATGATGCTTGGAAGATTAAAAGTAAAGCCCCAAAATCAAGCATAGAAGGTGTGGTGGTGTCTGAACCTAGCTGGGAAGTTGTAACATAGAGAGAGATGTGGCTGTCCCTTTTTTGTTGTCTCAGTATGCCCAGCCCTTGGGATTAAATGTTTTCCCCTGTGAAATCCCCACTGAAAACAGAAACTAGAACTATGAGCTAAAAGAAACATCTCTATTTGAATTTTTCTTCCAGTGAGGTGCCTTTGAGTTATTTTAGTGTATTTTCTTGGTTGTTGAAGCATAGCAAACAGGGTTGTGTTTTTTCCCACACTCACCGAATTTCTTCAAATAACACGCAGCACCTATTACAGCACATTTACCACACAGCCTGGAAGCCACCAGAGGAGCTATAAGGTGGGGGAGATGAAGGAGAAGGAAGTATAATCTCACTTGGAAAAATAGCTTTCCCAGGTAGCCTCAGGGGCCCAAGAGGTTCACATTGAAGACAGGGGCTCTCTTCTCCACATTTCTCAGCATCCCTGCACCCCATTAATTCAGGAAGGCAAGTACACAAGTTTCTCACTGCAACAGCTGATCAGATGTCCCTGTCAAATCACAGAATCCCTGCATCCAGAGCTGGGCAGAAAGGTCAGGGAGGTTTATGAACCAGCCTCTTAGTAATGCAGGTGCTAAGGCCACTTTAGGAGACTGGGCAGCCATGCCCAGCGCGGTTGAGGCAGCCTTCTCTGGTGCAAAGGAGAATGCCTCTTTTTCTATTGTCACAGACATCTCCTCAGAAAGCCAGAAGGGACACAGAACCTGGAAGTAGAGGCCTCTCCAGACCTGTAGGAGATCATCACCCCAGGGCCTAGCTTCGGAACTTCCTAATTCTCAGAGGACCTTAAACAAAACAGCTCCACTTTGCATCAGAACTAAGTGAAATCATACTGGGTGCTTCACTTTCATTTGTGGCAAGGTATTTTTAAATATTCTTTTTTTACTCAGTCTAAAAATAATACACATCTAGCATGCAAACAAAAGATAAATATAATAATGCTTTCTCAAAAACATAATTCAGCACTTGTAAAGTCACCATCAATATTTCACACAAGGCACTAGTCAGCAAGTTTTTTCTCTGAAGAGCCAGATGGCAAATGTTTCAGGCTTTCAGACCTGTAGTTTCCGTTGCAACTTTTTGATTCTGCTGTTGCAGCATGAAAGCAACAGTAAACAATACATAAAGAGTGAGAGTGGCCCCTGCCACCCACCTCTCAAGCATAAGGACCCGAGTTCGATCCCGGTACCAAAAAACAAAACAAACAAGAGCGGCTAACGTCCCCTGGCACTCAGGGTTTTCTCTATGTGGACCGTGCCTGGTGTACAGCTGTATACCCTATTCTTGTCACTTTGTGTCATTACAGAAGAGTCCCCTCGGGTCATGGGACATTCTTTACCCAGCATTTTGCACAGAGAGCTGCCTGCTGATCCATTTTACGCAGCGCGCTTTTCCTGACCATCGACATGTAGGAGGTTTTCTAGTTTTGTTAGCATTGAACACAGTATGGTGAACATCTCTATATGCTGAATATCTGTCCTCATCTTAAGTGCTTTCCATAGGGTAGATTTTGGAAGTGGGCGTTTTAAATACTCTTCGGAGATACTGCCAGCCCTTTGTCTCCAGAAGTTTCACAGGCCTACTCCCTGAGAGCAGGACGGAAAGTCGCCCGCTTCCCGGGACCGCGCAGCACTGAGCTGCACCCATCTGAGCAGCCCTGCTAACTGCATAAGAAGCAGGCTGTCTTCCGCCAAGGAGGGACAAGCAGAGGGAAGATAATGAAGCCCCTCCTTTCTCCGATCCTTCCTTCCCTCTTCCCACGCACCTCACATCTGGATGGAATGTGAATCCTCTGTCTGCCTGTTTCTCTCCTTATACAAGGTCCCAGATATTAATGTCAATTTAACCTTCCCCCTTTCTTGCTTGCTTTTTGTTCCTGTTATTTCAGCTCAGAACCCTTTACCGATATTATTTTCTCGAGATGCGTTTGAGCTCTGCCTATTGCAGACACCCCACTTGGCTGCTTTGGGCTGACGCCTTCCACTGAGGCAGGCAGTGCAGGAAGAGGCCCCCTGGAGGTCTGCGGCACAGGCATTCCAACTCACAAACCTCCAGCAAACCAGCCCATGGAGATGCCCTTGGATTAAAGCTGGTTTATTTCGGGTATTTTATTCGCCAGCCAAGCTTAAGCTGATTGGCTTCTCTTCATCACTGTGTCCCTTGCATTGCCCCAGATACTAAGTTCGGAACAGATCCAGTAGGCTCAAATTTTGGCTGTGGAACTCATTAAGTAAGAGACCTAGGAAAAGTTGTCTAGCCTCCTCCACCCGCCCCTATTTGTGCGCATAACGAGAATAACAACACCCTTCTCCTAGAGTTGGTTTGAGAAGAACACACATTCTTTCCACTGCTGTGCGGAGCCTCACCCCATGTCAGCCTCGGGACTGGATGGGGATATAGCAGGGCTCCTGTCCTTGCCCTTACGGAGTTGACATTCTACTGAGCGAGGAGAAACCACCAAGCAATAAAAGCACACAGTCTCTGTGCAAAATGAAGATGACGGCAATGGAGGGCAATAAGAAGACCAAGGGCACAAAGAGGAGCTCAAATCTCTGTTTTCAACTCCAAGGCAATGGCCGTGAGCAGGACTAGCCCTGCCCTCTACGGGGTACAGTGAAAAGCTGGGGACAGTGTGGGCTATTCTAAACTTGGAGTTGGCAGCAGCAGAGTGTTAAACCAACAGCAGCCCTTCCACGAGGAGGGCGACCCGCCTGTTTGCCCACAAAGCCAGCCCTCACCTTGGGCGAACTTGCTTCAGTGTTCAAGTACAGGGACTCAGAGATATGGAAGCATTTGGAGAGTAATAGTGAATCTGAAGCTTTGGGCCCTACTACTGTGACAGGCAGTGAAAAGTACATTTTCATCCTGAGGTATCTGGGACCAGGCGTCCTTTACCTGTACCTCCTGGGTGCTGGGGTCGATAGATCTGGTCAAGTTCCCACAACTGCCTGGAAAACAATGGAAGAGTGTGTCAAGAGAGTGAGTGAGTGTGTATGTGTGTGTGCGTATACGCATGTGTGTTTTATGTCCATCTCCATGCCACCCCCCCAGGAAGAGTCCCCATTCTCTGTAACATTTTTTAAAGTGCTGCCTGGCAAGGGTTAGTGATTCTTTGCTCAGAAATGCGTGCTACTTGTAGAGAAGCGAGAATATTCATATCTACTGCATGTTTCTCTTAATGTTTGTGACGTGCTTGTAATTCATCTCCCTTGAGCTCAGGGCAACCAGAACAGCCTGAAGGAGTAGGGCTGTCTCTCACCCACTCTACCCCAGCTCCTAAACCTCCTCACCACTGGCAGGCAGGGCTGTTTACCCTTTCAGTTTCAGCCATGCTCACAGCAGCCACAAACCAAGGGCAGGGACCACGGTTTGACCTTAAACTTTTCAACTCCACTTAATTACCCATTGTAGCACAAGCACATAAATACAGGATGTCCCTGCATTCTGCCATTCTGCTCCACATCGTTATCAAGAAGACAAACGCAATTCATGTCCAATTACTCACTCGCCGCAAGGTCAGAATATTTATTTTTATCGTACTTGTGATTTTTAGGATTAGTGATATCACTATGTGTTCATGGCTAACCTAAACCAAACATCCTGTTGGTGTCTACAGAGTCACACAGTTATTGTCGCAGGTATGCTGAGTCACAGAGCAAATACGAAGTTTATGAGTTGACAGGGAAAAGGCTGCAGGGAGGTGGAGATAAGCATGCCTGGGTAATCTCAAGCGCCTTGCAAAACTCACACACTGTTTATTTGTCCTGTGCGTTTATTGGGCTTCATGGGTGCTCAGGAAACTGGAACAAAGCAAAACAGTGAGGGGTTTTGGGTGGTTATTGGAACTGCTTTCTAAACTTGCTGCTCGTGGTAACTTTTTACTTCTATTTTTCAAATACAAATTTTAGACATCATTCTTTCTAGAATTGTGTGGACCTGCCAGAGAAAGACACAAGGAGAAGCAGAAGAGATGGAGAAATAAATGAGGCTCACATGATGGGAATGAATTTCCTCAGTGATCTAAAGAAGCAATAACTGATTTCCCCAATGTTGGCAAGAATAACCGAAAAAATAACCTGTGGTCAATTAGATTAACTCAGTGTGGTGGTATTGAAGGGAGAATCCAGATACGCAGAGACATCAACTGATCCTGTCCTTCTCATCCACACTCACCCAGCTGAGTATATTTTATTATCTTTGGCCACTGTTATCCATTTTAGCTAACTACCCAGATTTCTCACCAATTCTTTCTTTGCACATGTAACTACCATAGGCTGTGCTTATGATATAAACTATTTCCTTTTTAGGTTTAGCTATTTATAATGACGAGTCATAATGTGTCTTGCATCCCTCTTCATATCCTTGGTCTAGGCCTTGAGCTTAGTGGATTCTTACTAGGTTATGAGGCTCCTACTAAGTCAGAAAACCTGGGCGAGTATTTTACCTGTGTACTTCAGTTCCTCCATCTGTGAAAGGAGGATGTGAAACCAGTTTTTTGGGCTTTCCTACTGTATAATTCTGTAATTTCCTATCTAGTTTCTATGACAAGCATGGTTATTACTAATGCATCAGGTGACTCTTCTTAGATTAATCAGACATGCCCAATTTGGGACTGATATGAATGAAGTTTTTGAGTTTTGGAATGAAATATCCATTTCGGTAGATCAAAAATGGTCGAATAAGGGCAACTTCATAAGAGGGAGGTAGGAAATCTCTGCTTTGCTCTGTCCTGTTCTTCTTTGTTCATGCTTCAAGCAATAGTCCAGTTCTCAATGCCATGCAAAGAACAGGTTAACAGACAGGAGACACACACATGTATTCATAAGACCCTGACCAACATACCTGTGGAGGAAAGAAAAAGTAAAAGGGCTCCTTATCTGGGAGATATTCAGAAAATGTGATCCAAAATGTGCTGGCCAATATGCCATGCCAACCACCGTGGCACACCCCTGGCAGGGATGTGCAGTTCCAGCTGCTTAGCAGGTTACTCAAGGAGCACAAAGGCTCACAACCTGGGGCTGGTTTGTTTTCCAGAGTATATGTGATAATGTTTACAAGGAATTTTGGTTTTCACAATTCTTGGAGGTCAGGGATATTGCTAAACATCCTACAATGCATAGGACAGCCTCTTGCCAACAAAGAATTATCTAGGCTACTGTGTGTCCAAAGTTGAGAAACTCTAGAGAGTTTAATAAAGGTGTTTAGTTACAAAAATCCCCATGGCTGACGAGAAAATTTAACAAGGGCCCATTAAAACAATAGTTAAAATTACCTTTTAAAAACAATGCTAGTAGCATGCAGAAATGCAAATGAAAGAGAAACACACAACAGTAAGCCAGTATGAAAAAACACATTGCTATATTTGAGTTACGTGGGAATAGAGGTTATCTCTGATTATTGAGGTTCTTTGAACTTTTATTTTGATCTGTTTGTTTTTTTCTCTGTTTTCCAGAAGTTGTAATGTACAGGTATTGCTTTAAAATTCAGAACCAGGAAAGGAATCTAAGTTGAATTTGAAAATCTGATATGCCCTTGAGGACTGAATGGCACATGGAAACAAGACAAGTAGTAGTAGTAACTTCAATTTAGCCAGCAAGTGTGAGGAGAGACAGACACGCTCATTCACTTCCCGACAGAATGTAAATTGTTATAACCCCTTTGGAAGACAATTCGGTAACATGACTACAGTGCCTTAAAAATATTCATAGCCAATGACCCCATCATTCCAACACTGGGAAGTTAGCCCAAGGAAATAGTCAAAAGCGGGCACAAAGATGATCATGCGGACATGGTTTATAATAGTCAAAAATTGGGTTTATAATGATTACAAATTGAAAACAACTTAAGTTGCTAGAAGTAGGTGAGTATTTAACTAAATTGTAATGAACCCATATGATATAATATACAGCCATTGAGGGTAATATTTACAATGACTGGTAATGTAGAAGAAACTTAAGATACACAACCAGCTGCAAAACATAAAATCTCAAAATGTATTTTTAAAAGGATAACCCCCCCCAAAATGCAAATGCACAAAGGAATCAAGATGTTTGGAAATCTATATATTAAAATATTAATAGAATGTAAGCATCTTCGGGATGTAAGATGTGAGTGTTTTATTTTTTTTCTCCTTCTTTATATTTTATATTCTTTCCTAATTGCATAAAATGAAAAGTATAATATAATTGTACAATATAATATAGTATAAGTGTTATAATGAGACAAAAGAATTGGGGAGATTTATCAAATGCCAACTCAGAGTCCAATATAGTTGTCCTGTTCAGAATATCACCTCATTTAATGGAAAAATCACTTTGATGAGGGGAACTATTTCACCCATTTTACTGATGATAAAACTGGACCTGATACTCCTTGTTTTCTCAAGAGGTCCTCATTGGCCTTCCAAGCCTGATGAAGTCAGTCTTTCTCTGAATTCCCATTGCTCTCTTTACGTTTTATACATAAATGGTGCCCAGCACATGACACCGGTATTTGTGAACTAGCTGAGTGGATAAAGAAATGAATAGCTTACTCCAGCTGATGAGTGGCAGCTCCAGCCATGTTGGTCCATCCTCAAAGTCAGTGTCATCCCTGAGGGCTCCAGAGGTTCTGTGAAAAGACGGAACTTCATCCCTTGGCACTTGTCCTTGTGACAGGACTTACTGTCAATTCAGAGCTGCACCTGGCCTGAAGTTGTGCACAGATCCAGCTGTAACAGCATGGATGTCCTCAAAGAGCAGCACGGATTTTTATTCTGTGGATCAGGAGCATTTCCTAATGCTTAACACAGCAGTTGGTAATGGTTATTGTTCCTTCTTTCCTTTAGAATTTCACTTTCATTTACTTAACAGGGCATTGCTAATCTGGAATAAGGGAATAGGTGAAGCTCCCTCTTTGTAAAGAGGACAACAGGTTAATGAAAAGCAGGGGTATGTGTAGGCAATAGTGTCTCTGCAAGGCTCTGTTAAATTATGATGATTTAAGGGCAAACCTTGCCTGGCTGGTCATAAGAGCCACATTACAGAGGGGATTTACGTGGCAATTACCTTGGTTTTTGCTGGTAGGTTGCAGTGTTTTAGGGTTCCCTGGATACTTTAGATTAATGTCTGAATCAGTAGTGTTATTGTTGCAAGATCTTGTTGTAATGGGAGCCATTTGAGGCAGGAATTTTTTATCCCTTATCAGAACATAAAATATCCCATAATCTGTAAAAACATCAATGACTGTGGCTTATAACTGGTCTCAAAATAGCTTAAACATTACACTGATGTGTTCTTTTCCTCTTGCAGGGAGAATTCATAAATCATTGCAGACCTACTTTTGTCCATCCAGGTAATATGATTAAAATGGGAATTAGACATGTTCAGCACCTGGGAGAAGGAACTGAAAGTACCAACCCATAGCAAGGCAATAATTAGAGAGACTCTGCTTTATAAATGGCATGGTGTTTGGTTAGTTCTACAGTTGAGGATTTTGCTTTGTCACCCAGAGAAGATTCACCACTCTGTGTGGAAGTACCAAGCTTTTCCTTCACTATGTGTACTGGGAAAAGATTGGAACCTTGGGACAGTGACAACCTGAGTACTAAGCATATGCCTCACAAGATTAATGGGGTGAAACAGCAATCTTCAGGAATCACAAAGGGAAAGCACTGGGAAACTAATTGATTTCTCTCACAGCATGTCTCCTCAAGCCCAGATATCCATGCAAAAGGTGGGCGGTGAAGACGGTATGAAGGCCAAGAGTGTGACCAGAATGGGTCGTGCCTGCTGATGAACCACCCTGAGAACAAAGTCATCTGACCAATGTGATCAGTGCCTCAGTCCACCCTCCCCAGAAACCTCACAGGTGATATCTTAACCCCACCTCAACAGAGACCTGATGAGGACTGGGATACAGTCCTCAATGACTGCCTTGGGCATTCAAACTGATTAAGCAGAACTCTGAAAGATACCATTGAAACAAGAAATCACTGTGTTTTGACATTGGTATGTCTTCATAGACTGATATGACATCCAGCCAGCAACACCTAAGTGTCTGAATCCTACCTTCATCCATTAGCAAACTTTCCTGTCACACCCCTGTGAACAAAGAATATTATACATGATAGATGAATACACAGAGATAGATAGATAGATAGATAGATAGATAGATAGATAGATAGATAGATAGTCTGACTTATTGACTGACTTAATCACTTTCTGGTCACTGGGCCAAAATACCGAACACCCGCAACTTAAAGGAGAGGTTTATTCTGGTTTACAGTTTCAGTCTGTGGTTGTCCAAGGTAGGGAGAGAGAAGGCAAGCACCTCTCTTAGAGGTCACACCCCCAGTCATGCATCTCCAACAACACAACCAGCTATTGATTCACTGACTCAACACATCAATGGGTGAATCCACTGATAAGCATAGCACCCCCATGATCCAGTAACCTTCCACACACATGAGAATTTGGGGGGACATTTTATATCTAAACACACACCTAGAGATAGATAGATAGATAGATAGATAGATAGATAGATAGATAGATATGCTAAATTGTTAGTTTAGAACCCTAATATATAACTCTGATAAAATAGACATGACTCTATTGGAAAATACCTCTTGACCTGGACAGAGTCCTCCCAAATATTCTCAGAGTAAAGCAGAGGACAGCTCTACACCTCTATTTTCCTGAGATGTTGGGCTTCTCCATTTTAAAGCAATATCTATAATTATTTAGAAGTTAGCATCCTGAAACTTTAGTTCCCAGGTCAATCCTTCACATTTTTGTCAAAGCGAAAAAAATAAGAGGAGTAGAAGAAAAGAAGAGAGGAATTCAGCTTCTACTAGAAGCCAACATCATATAACTAGAAGCACAAACAGAAGCCAAGATATAGCTGATGCCACGATATCTCCCTCTCTAGCTCTCTCTCTTCCCACCCTCTTGTTTGTTAAAGAGACACCTGTGGGAATGCAGCCACATTGTCAAGCATCATGTTTAATGAGGAGAGAGGGAAACATCCTTGGTCTGAGCAGTTGAAAAGGTGTTAAGTCTGACTGGAAGGATTTGGAAAGATATGCAGATTATCGCCACATCATCAGAGCATAGCACAGAGCAGCAAAGCATGTTGGATGCTGAAGTTTCATTATTTTCTACAAAGGCGAGAACTGAAGTCAGGATGGGGATGGAGCAAGGACACAGAGCCAGCCAAAACTGAGTTTAGTATCTGTATGTGAGCTCTGATGTGCGTAATCTCCCATGCACAAAACCTCACATACCCATGCATCCTTCTCTCTGCCACCCCTCCTTGCACATAGAGAAATGTATAAAAACAGGAGTCTGAGGTTTGGAATCAGATAGTCTTGTGTGAGCGCCACAATTTCTTGCCAGCCAGTTGGCTTTGAACAACCTGTTTACCTTTCTGGAGAACTAATACCACTTGGGTTGTGACGAGGGTAACTCTGAACATGCAGAATGTCCCGGGTCTGGGTGTGGCTAGTACAAGTCTGGTGTGACCATTTTCTAATAAGTAATGGCTTGCTCTCTTCAGTGTCCTTTTGACAGCCAGCCTGGAGCATTTACTTTTTGCAATTGACATAAAATAGTAAAAGGAACAAAAGCATAGAGCAGAAAAGAAAAAAGTATACCCACAAGATGAGCCACAAACTAATTTTTCAAGTGAACTTGATCTGCCCTTCTTCAACATAGTAGCAGGTCCATTTTGCTCAGTTTCTGGCCCTCTCCTCCTGAGTGAGAGCAGCTAGCACTCTTCGGATGAAGCATATAAGACCCCCAAGTAAAATAGATGCCATGAATCGCCAAGTTCCACTGTGAACCATCAGCCATAGTGTTGGTGTTTCAGCCATAGTGCTGGGTGGAAAGGGCAGTTTTGAAAACTCTCAGCCCTCTCTGTCCTCAAATAGTAATTACCAAAACCATTTGGTCACTTGCCGCCTGTCAGTTCTCTTTATTTGTTTATTTATATCTTTAACGGTCAAGATAAGAAAAAGGTTTCTGTGTTGACATTTTGTCTTCAGAACTCTCTGATGGACCTGGTCAGCCTGGCCCCATTTTAGAGACGAGAGGGCTGAGGAGAAGAAAATGCCAACCTCTAGCCTGAAAGATGCTGTGCTGGGATCCGAACCCATCTGATGACAGACAGTCCTGCTGTCCTTTACATTTTCCTGCTTTCCAGAGATGCAAGCAGGTTCTGGAGGCCTGGGAAAGCCGAGCACTGCTCTTTTCTCATGAGCACTACCACTGGGTAGCAGCCTTTGGTCAAAAATGAGTTTGGACCTTGAGCTTCATGGCTGGAGGTCCACATTCCTAACACAGATTCCTTAAGAAGCACCCAGATTTCACAAGAGGAAATGATGAGGCATTTTTGTGAGGTGTTGAAATTCTTCCCTTTGTCAGTTAACCCCTACACACACAGTCTACGCACACACTCACGCATTCACACACACACACACACAAATGTTTTGAGACTTCCTCAAAGGTAAATGGCACTCCTTCTCTCAAAGCTGTGATACAGTCCCAAAAGGAAATAAAAGTTTACATAGTACAGACACCAGTAATTCCACTTTCACTCAGATTAACTGCAAATCTGTGCCACAGTTTTCCTTACTAATTAGTTAAATGCTTAAGCTCCTGAGTCATGAGCTGTCTACTGGATACAGCTTGTTCTAGCTTCTCATATGGAACTTGCAAGGACTTAGGCCCTCCGAAGAGCCCACATTGGTGTGATGACAACAAGCCGACAGTGGGCTCAATCACTGACAGGTGTGGGTGAGCAGGAGCATTGAGACTCACCACCGTTTAGGCAGCACCTTCAGGTGTGCTACCACGGAGCGCAGGAGAGAACTCTGATCGTTCATTCATAAACATATGCTTCACTTCCCCAAAAGTCCAAATTGCACACTGGTCTTTCATCTGTATTCAGAAGCACAGCTGTGCAGGACCTGCTGCTTGAGAATGCAGCAAATGTCTCTCTAGCAGTCGCAGACCCAGAAGTGAAGTTAACTACCTTCCCCTGGTGGCTAATGAAGGATCCAAGAGAACAGAAGTAGGTCAAAGCCTTCTGGTTCAAGAAAATCAACCACATATGACATGGCTTTAGTCAAAATCACGTGCAGAAAATTAAAATGCTGCCTCCTCCAGAAAACTTATATTTTCACTGTATGTTATTTCTGTCCATGATACTCAGCATGTAAGGCTCTCACAGGTACATCATTAGGTACTGGTATGTAACCATCAGGACAATGGCTACCTATAGGATTCACTAACTGCAAACATTGGTTCTAACCACATACAATGAATGTTTGACTTTCTGTGTATTCACCCAAAAAACTTTCCAAAGTTGACCTGCACACGGCTCAGCAGCAGTATAGCTACTAGAATACTCACTGTTTCCAAGCAGTCATATTCAAGCTGACATTCTTCCCTTTCTACCAGTCAGCTTCCTAAAAGCCAAACCTGATTACTTTATCTCTCCACACACACGTCCCCCTCATGTGTCCCACATTAATCCGGTTCTCCATGTTCAAGTGTAGAATTTCAAGCCCAATCACATGGTATATAAGACACTTCTCAACTTGTTTCCTACTCACTCTTCAGAATTCACCTCCATTCTCTGCTCCTTCGTCTTCTCTCTTTCCTGATGTCCCCAGAAAATTGCTTTCCCTTCCTCTTCATTCCAAAGGACACCTGGCCGGAGAGCCATGACACTGCGTACTCGCGCTTCTCTGCTTCACATCAGCTCCTCTCCAAGTCTGCAGAGCTGAGTCTTCTTCTCTCCTGAGTTAGCTCCACTATCACTGGGCCACCGAGAAGCCCTAGCCAGTCTCCCCACATGGAATTGCTCATGCTGTTCACTGTGGGCACAGGAAGAGGAAGAATGGCTTTACTCATGCAGTATATTTTACTGCATTGTTACAGCTTGCTGCTTATCTCAACTTTAAACTGTGTATTTCTAGAAGGCAGACAATAGCTTGTAATTGGTCCTGAATTCCCAGCACCTAGTATCATATGTATATCGTAAGAGCTGCTCAGGACATTTTCAGAATACATAGTAAGTGCACTCAATGGTGGGGCATTTGGCGGGCAATGTTGACTGTCTTTAAAGTGTCCATGTGATCAGATGGTTAGTTTACCCTGCATTGCCCTAAGTCATATTATTGCCTTAAAAACACCATCTCCTCTCCCAATATAATGACCCAGCAAAGACAACAGAGTCCAAGTGAGCAGAAGAAGAATGTGCTGGCTCCAGGACTCACTGGCTTCTCACACTCAGTCAGAAGAGTAGAGGCACGCTGAGAACTGTAGAACGTCAGTGCCTGCAGCCTACTTAGAGAGGACAGAAACGAGACAGAAAGAGAAAGCGTCAGAAACATGAACAAAGACAGTTAATGAGCAGCCACAGGCAGCAGCTTTAACTGCTGCATTTTTTGGAAGACAGGGAAGTATCTGTGTGAGCTGCCACATTTTCCTTACTTGCCCAAGACATTGAGACAGGCCTGAGCCACTGCATTTCAGACTCCTTTTGGACCAAAGCAGATTTGGAGGCTGCTACGAGCCTTGGCGGGCCTCTCTGTGCTTGTGAGCACTGACATTTTTGTTAAAGGTGACTAAGAGGGAAGATCTGCATTGGTTAGAAATTAGTCAGATGGCATTTCCTTGGGCTTTGCTTTCATTTCTCAGTGAAAGGTTGAAGTACGCAGAGCAGTTAGTTTTCCTGTCAAGTTATTTCATTAGCAATCTGTAGTTATTGCATAGTTTCCTGAAGCCTAGGGCAACAGAACTCAGTAATGAAGGACACCCAGAATACAAAACTGTACCTGGCAGGCACTGAGTATGGGAGATTAGGAAGATTCATTGCAAGGCCCCAGTCTTGATTTTCTTTCTTGTAAAATAAGCCTTTGACCAGGTGCACTCGGTTCCCTTCCTGCTCAGGGCACCTCAAGGCCTCCAACTCCACCATGCACTGTCCCCCTCTGACCACATATCTCTCCTGCTTCCTGTGGGCTCAGCCTTATAGATCCACTGATAACTACAGGGCCCTTGCTTCTGCCTTTGTGGAGCTTTGTTCTAGTGAACAGCAGAAACTATGAGCTACTGCCAAACCCCACTGTTGACGTGGGTGCAGTGGAAACATGCTGTGTGTGGTTATGCAGTGAAGGGAATTACACGGGGTAGTAGGAGAGCTCTATTTAGATTAAGGTCAGGATGTCTTCTCTTCCAAGAGGGCTTCTGTGCTACATCATACAGGATTAAAAACAGTAGCCCATTAAAAATAACATGAAGGCTCTACGTTCCAGTCAAAGAAAAGAGTGAACAAGACATGAACATGAACGAGGGCCAAGTTTAACCTGTTTGAGAAAACGAATGAGAAAAGATACACAGCCACATAGTCTCAGGGGGTTAGGAGAAAGGTGTGAAATCAAAGAGAAAGAAGGCAAGGGACTGAGGGGCTGAAATTGAGATTTCAACTGAGCGTGCATTAGTAGGACAGTAACCTAACTGGATTTACATTTTTAACCCCATTGTTTTCATGGCTATGTAGAAAATAGGGCGAATGAGGCCGGCATAGAACTGGAAGCTAACTGCAGAGGCTACTGAAATAGGCCTGGTAAGATACTCTGGGAGCCTGGTTGAAATGGAAAGAGGTGGACTCACTCGATTACTACTGCGGAGAAGCACGGGTAGGGCATCTTCATAGACAAGCACTTAGGCAACCACGGGCCGAGGCTCTGACAGGTGCTGAGTAGAACCAGAATGAAGGGGGAGACCCCTCACCACAACCCTTAGGAACCATCAGGGCCTGTGATTTGTGACTGGACTCAGGTGAACAATTGACAGTAGCATGTGTGTTTTTTTTTTTCTTTTTCTTTCACTACACAGAGACCTCCAGGCATGAGGAAAGTTTTCTCAAAGGAGGGAGCCCAAGAGCTGGGTTGCACAGGACGAGTCCTACTCTAACAAGCAGAGAAGATGGGAAACCCTTGAAACAGTGAACATGCACTGGTGTGGTGTGACAATTGCATGCTGCAGATCAGGCATCGCGAGCAGTGAGGGACGAGGGCCAATGCAGAGTGTGTCGGGAAGACAGCAATGGGCCCCTGCACGGGGATGGAGCTCACTAAAACTAGCAGAGGAGCATGATTAGTTTTACAATTTAAAAAAAAAAAACATTCTGGGGATGAGGACCATTAAGATGTAGGATTAGCCTAAGCACAGAATGACGTGAAACTGGGACAGGTTTATTGATTACAACCTTGTATTGAGCATGGGGGCAGGTAGCATTTGACACCTTTTCCAAATGTGTGCTCTGAACAACCTGAACAATGAAACAAAAGTGTGACATCAACATCAAACTCGTGTAGAGCCCTGGTGCCTGGTGCTATTTGGAACATTTTATGTATATTAACTCAGTTACAACTCTGGTTGGGCAGCTTTCAGAGCAGTGATTTGGACTCAGCTGCTTGAGGTCATCATCCATGCACTCACCTACAATACCTCTATGCCTCTAGGCAAGTGGAAGGTGAAAACAATACCTTCATTCTAGGAAATGCCACTTTGGAGAATGGACTTCTACCTTCAGGCAGATTTCCCATTCCACACCCCAGAGCCAGGCAGGTGTACCCATCAAGCCTAGGGAATTCCCAGTCCTCAGCCAGGACTGCTTCACAAAACTTGCTGTGAAGCCAAGAATGAAGGAGAATACATGCACCCTGTGAGCAGGCCATGTTAGGGCAGCAGGGAAAGAGGCTGACGCAAGGAGGTTCTATGCAAATAAGATTTTCTTCCAAACTCACAAGCTATACTAGGCATACCTCTTGTAGGGAGAAATGCATGTGATAGGAGACAGGACAGGAATGTAGGACGGCATGGTGGAATAGTGGAGCATCTTCTACGTGGAAGGAAACACTAGGAGCAGAGAAGGTTCTACCTCACACATCTGCTGCCTTGCAAGGCTGGTTGACTTACAAATGTTTTATGGGTTGATGCAATAAAGTATAGTATTCTTGGCACTAAAATTACACTGAAGAAAAATCAACATTATATTATCAATGCAAAAATATTTGTTAGCCCATCACATAACTAGCAGCGACATTATCATTAGTCACCATTAAAAATATTCATAATCTTTCCTTTTATTAAAGTATAAATTTTCCACTTAACTGAGAATGTTTAATTCCCAGTAAACACATTTGTCATTTCTGTAATGAATGTTTGTAAAATCATGAGGTAACAATGGAAATAAGAATAATCCAGACCATGCAAGCTATAGACTTATAAAAATATGTTAGAATCAAAAAATCTAAAGATGCCTTCCCAATGCCCCCATGCCCTGCGTGATTGCTGTCATATAGTTCGCAGTTACAGTCTTTTGTAACTGAGAAGATGAATCCAAATTAGAAACATTTGTGTACCAAAGCATGGAGACCTAGAAACTAAAGTGGATCTTCCACAAGAGCAAATGTACTAACAAAGTCAAAAAGCAAAGATAGCTCCCAAGGTTAAGTTAAAAAAAATACATTTGGGACAAATAGATTGCTGAGGGTTGGGAACATGGGGACTACAAAATATTAGTATATTTTTACATAGTCATTTGAGATTTTAAAAATAAAAGTTTACATAGAAAAAATTATAAAATAATGGCAATCATTAAAAAAAAAAGTCCTTTTTGTATAGCTTTCCTCATTGAGGAAAGAAACAACAGCCATGTAGCAGCTAAGCCTGCTTACAGTTGCGGAAAATGGCAATAAGCTACATATTTGGATCACATTTTTGCTGTTTACATATTTGGATCACAGGACATTGCTGAAAAGAAGTGGAGAAACAGGCAGCGAAGTATTGCAGGTGGGTGCAAATTGGTGATGAAGCAGAGAAGTTATACTAAAACATCTCTGAATTTCTTCCACCTTGAGTAGACCAGTAAATGATATGTTGCTTCTGGAAGTCAACCCAGACCACGATCAGCACCCTGCACGGTGACTTCAGGAAACAAAAACAGACTGTGGCGTGGTTATGCAAATTGGCCTCCCAGTCCTCTGCTATGCACAGCAGACATCAGGAGGATTAATTGCCAGTATCTCTAACATCAGTTATTATAGAATGAAGTTTTCTGCCATACATGTAACTACTTGTCTTAATGATCCCGCAGCATAGAGGTAGGTATAGGACAGAAAACTCCTTTATTTCTTATTTTGAATTTTAGTTTAATATAATTAAATTAATTAATATACCTATGATCGACCAGTGTCAATTTCTCCCAACCAAAGAGAACATAAAGTATATGGGTTTTTTTTTTTTTTAGAATCTGTAATATTATTTTCAATATAATCTATTCAAGCTGTGTGGATGAAGGTAGAAATTTCCAATACAAGGATCTAGAACATGCTCATCACATGCAATACAAGATGTTAGACCCTAGGGGAACTTTAGAGCTTTCACCTTTACAGTTCAAACTCTAATTTGGCCACATTCTCTCATGAAGGTCAGAACATCATTGAAAAATAAGGCAGGAAGTAACCTATACCCCCACACTAAACGAGGGAAATTAAGAATTGTACAAAGACAAATAAATCTCGGATGTCATAAATCCAACCATTTGGACTAGAAAACTAGTAGCCATGGGATGCAGCCTTGAAAGAGGTCCTCAATCTTAATTAATATTGATTAGAAAATGATCAGAAATATAGAGGCCTTCCAAGTTGTAATTATAATGTCCTTCTCTAAGCCATTCTAAGCAAGGCATTTGGCTCGAGGAATTGAAAAATGCTCCTTGGATTCTCATTGCTGAAAGAAATAGGATGATGGGAGAGGAGACTTCATGGAACTGTGCAGGAAGCACTTTCCTGTGATACCGTGCATTTATTCTTCACATGGACTATGCACTGAATCTAATATTCCTTGACAAAGAAAGGCTGAAAGTAATAATGCACTGACAGGTGGCAAAGGCTGCAAATCTGAGAAAGAGAAAGCAGAGAGACAGAAAGATGTAGCCATGACGACCTCCGCTCTGGCTGTCTCAAGATTGAACTTTCAGGCTCTAACACTGCAATTCTGTCACCAGAGTCCTCCCAGCTCTGGGTTACCTTAGAGAGCTAGCAACACCTACCTCACTGACTCTGCACATCAGAAAAACAAGTGTTGGGCACAGAAAAGGACAGGGTACAAAGGACACTGTCCCCTTTGTCAGGCTAGTGATTGTTTAGTAAGAAAATCCGGCAACCAAACAGAGCCCCCTACGTGCACATTGTCTACACAACGTGTCCCCTCAGTAGCTTTGGAAGCTGAAATGATAACGGCTGCTCCACGGAACTGTGCTCTCCTCTGCCCACGTGGACACAGAAGGTGGACCAGAGCACTTCCCCTGCAGCTGCGGCAGCAATACTCAGTCTGCTCAAGTCTCAGCTCTGGTCCAGCACTTCTCAAACTCTGCTATTCGCTGGGAATAGGGTCGAGCGGATATTTTACATTGCTCAGCTAACAGTTTCCTAGTTTATGTTCACAGACCATAATGAGAGCAGAAAGCCTGCACAATTCAAGCAACCAACCAGAGTGGGAGGAAACCAGGTGAGACCTGTTTGACATAGCTGACCTGGAGTAGCAAAGCAGACCTCACAGGGCTGCTCTGTGGATTCCCTAAAATAAGCTGCAAGAAGTTCCTAGCACCATGCCTGATGTACACTTACGCTTCCGATAATTCTTAACTAATTGTTTCATAAGATAAATTCATATTAAAACTTCGGACAACCTGGCTTGTGGGAGTCAATGGGAAAGATGAACTGCTTTGTTCGGGAAGCAAGGCTGCTGCATAGCAGAATCCAGGGTAGTCTGCAAAAATGGAAAGACCTTCCTGCCCTCCTGTTCTGTGGAAACACATAGGCAGCATGGGACAAATGAATGCTGTTCTCTCACATCAGCCATCAACTAGACCTGAATCATGGGCCATCTGGTCAGGTGTTTACAGAGTGTGAAAGATTCCAGGGTTGTTCATTCTGAAGCACAATCCAGTCTGAAAACTTCAAGCAAAATGGAACCAACTCTCCCTGAGCTCTCTGAAGGTAGATCTTGGCTTTCATTCGAAAAACTTTCTTTGCCTCATATTCCAAATTTCTAAAATAAAGATGATAGAAGTAACAGTAGTATCTACCTCCAGTGGCTAAATAAACTAACTTTTATAAAGCCCCCCAAACATTTTAATTTATGACCATGATGTGTGGTTTTTTGCCTGTTCTTGAATGAGTAGGTGGCAAGACTATTATAATGAAGATCTAATACCCAGTACCTAAGTAAGAATCAACACTTATAGACTTCTCTCTTACAGTCTGCTTCTATCTGGGGCACTGTACCTCACACAACATTATTTTAAGCATGATGATATGACCATTGGATGTGTCTATAAGCAGATAGTGATGTCAGGCATGAGTACACTAGGAAAGGTCAAGGTGTATAACACAACTAACCAAATATGATTTGTGGTTCTACTGTCTTCTACCTACATGACTGTAGCATGTTATTTTATCTATCTTCAGCCTATTTCCCTGCCAGTGGAGATGGTGCTAGCACCTGTTGTTTAAAGGGTTATTTCAAAGAATTAATGAACTAATCAATGTTAAGAATCTAGTACAGCACCTGAGACTGAACAGGAGCCAAATAAAGGTGTTCCTCTGCCTCACCCAAGTGTTATGGGGGTACAAGGACAAAGAAGACCCTCAGCCCAGTTTCTGTAGTTTACTTGCAAAGATGGGAGGCATCGATATGCATACTGTTCTGCTGCCTCTTTAAAAGGTGTGTATTAGAGTCCCCCCCGCCGCCCGCTGTTCTGCTCTCCTGAATAAAGTCTCCTGTCGGAAAAAAATAAATAAATAAAAGGTGTGTATTAGAGACACAGAATGATAAGGAACCAGAGTCTTTTGCGAAGTTTATCATGCTCAAGTGCTAGATTCCTGGGTACGGATGTCTGGGGCATCATACTTCTTCATGCATAGTCACAGTTTTGATTTTGGGGGTGTTTTCACATTTATTATAGTTTTTGCAGCAGATGTGACGTGGGAGATGCTTAAAGTAGTAGGTATGGCTTGCTTTTGATGTCTCTGAGAATATGAGTCTGTGAGGGCTTGGATGCCATGGTTCTAAGGGCATATTCTCTAATTACTATGCAGCTCGTGAGCACTGCACAGTGTCATTCCCAACTGCATAGAGATCATGCCACAGCGAGCAGAGGGAGCTTGTGTGGGAAATAACAACACACCCACAGGAGTCTTGTTCAACACCAGTCAACAAGGGTCCAGAGTGATGGGGAGCTCACGGGGAAGGCCAGGAGGGATCCTGGAATCCCCACAGAACCTGGCAATAATGAACCTACCTGTTTTCCTGATAAACTGATAGTAGTGACCTTATGTTAATAATCAAGGTCCATTTGAAATAATATTTCTGGCAGGACTCAGAAGGTGGGTTGGATTTACCTTCACACCCTTTACCAGGTGTTTAACTGCATTTGTATCACATTTAACCTTGCAGAGACTATTTCCACCACCAGCTCGCTTGATTCACACATGCTACTGTATAACATTATTGACTCATTTTACAGACGAGAAAGTCGATGGTGAGAGTTTGTAAGTAAACAAGAAATGGACAGGCACAGCAGCACCACCTGTAAAGTTGAGCTATGTTTTTAATCCAAAGAGTACATTTTTTCCACTCACCTTTGGCAGCCTGGGGTGCTTATTAGCTGCCTATCCTCCAATGTCTTCATTTCTTTCCCTTGCTTACCTTGCAATAGTAATAGGATAAAAATATGAGTTAATTATGGAAAAGAGTTGAGAAAGAAAGCATGATGTCCCTCATGTGCCCCTTCTGTTATTAGGATGTCCCATGAATGTGCATGTGGACCAGGGTTAGGTACAGATACAAGACAACCCACCACACTCACTGGAGCCCACAAGCCAGGGGCTCTGAAGTTCTAATTATTTCTTGGTGAACACATTGCATTTCTAAAAGCCTCCAAGAATAGCCTGTTTCCACTTGCCAATCTTTTAATGCCTCTTGATTGTAGTCCAAATTTGAAAATTTTCATATGAATATCAATTTTATTTAATTTCCAGAAATTTGGGGCACAAATTCTTTCTTTCAGAATAGAAATTAGGTTTACAGGGGGACTCACGTCACAGGCAGGCTATGGGCTTTTTGCTCCCCAGCTGGGTGTGTGGAGAATGAAGCAGCGTCCAGGCCAGACAGACCTAAGTTCAGGGCTGCTCCTGCCAGCTGCATAGGAATGTCCTGGGCTTGTAAAGAACCAGGAGCACCCTCGGGACCTTGATGCCATTAGACCTTAGAGTGTGGGAGTACCTTTCTTCGTCATCCCTAAGAGGCACGGGCTGCTTCCCAAGATTGCTCTAAGCCCGCAAGACCATTCATCTTGAAATCCAGAGCTGTGAAGAAGGGGCGGGGAGCGGGTCTATCACCAGCTAGTTTTCAGTCCCAGGTAGACACCATTGGAATGGCTATGAGCTTCTGACCATCTCTTTCTCATAGTGTTTCTGTGTGGATTAGAAAGAAGTAACTTCAAGCCATAGTATGAGTTAGGACCTGCTAGGACCACGTATTCAAAATGAAGGCTTCCTTTTGCTGACCAGTCTCCTCCTACTTCATGCTCCAGATGCACTGAACTAATCAATGTCCCACAATGTCCTGCACTCTGTTGTCCCTGCATGCTTTTAACTGAAAGACCCCTCCCCAATTCCTCTCTCATTTCTCCATTCCAAGGTCTTTGTATGCATAAGGATGCAGATCAGACTCTTCCTGATCCTCCTCTGATTCCTCCTTCAAAACCAAAGCACTTTGTTAATTATCCCATTAGGACCTTGGGTACTATTATAGTTTTTATCACCAGAGAAACTATTCGGTATTTACACATGTGTGACTTATTGGAAGGATAGGGGAAGGGGAATAGGGAAAAGAAAAAAGTGTGAGAAAATGAAAAAATGGAATTCAAGTGTTTGTAAATGGGGAGGGGAGATTGGAAGGATAGGGGAAGGGGAATAGGGAAAAGAAAAAAGTGTGAGAAAATGAAAAAATGGAATTCAAGTGTTTGTAAATGGGGAGGGGAGAAGGGGGCGAAGGGAGGGTAGGGACAAGGGGAAAAAATGAGAACCAAGACCTGTCATGTAAAGGTACAAGATCTCAGTAATGAATGTAACTGTATTGTATACCTAGAATGTACCAATAAACTCGATTAAAAAAAAAAGTACTAATTTCTCCTCCTTCTGGAAGTGTTGGCTACTGATTAATTGCTCTTAAGAAACCAGCTAGTTTGCTCAGTTAGACCTCTGCCTCTGGCTTAGTGATCTAAGGATTCATTAGTGTAGAAGGTACAAAAGTACCAAGGCCTCTAGCCTCAGTTCAAGCAATTTCCTCAGTACATTCTTGTCCCAGGGCTTTCCTGGGGATGGGCTAAGGCCTCAGGTACACCTGCATGACTTCTCCCCTGCCCAATCTTGTTATAATCAGACTCTCACAGATGTTCCTGAGGACATTACTCATTGAATTTCTATGCATGCAAAACAGATCAAACGATAGGAAGCCCATAAGGAAAAGTGAAAATTTATAAGCAACTGATGAACAATGCTGTAGGAGTGGTATTCAAGTTCACAGAGAATGCAAGCTTCTCCTATTGCACTTTGGCAGATAGTCATGGGTCCTACACTTAGAAATCTGACCTCCTTGGAGATGAACAATCAGCCTTTGTACTTGGTGACTGCAAGTGTTCACTGCACCTTTCTCAGGCCCTGTAACTTCCCTCCATTTTGTACAAGACTCCACCACTACACTGGGTAGGTTTCTCAAGGGTCACCTACAGTCAGGAAGGCAGAGCTCTTAATGTCTGGCAGCTCCAAAATCAATTCAGCCTCTCACTGAGATGGTGTATCCAGTGAGTGTCTCTGATTTAGGAGGCATAAATATAACTTTCTCCACACAGTAAGCCACTGCAATGTAGGTGAGGAAAGATTTTAAGTCTACATACACTCTGCTTGGACTCTTCTGTTGTAACAGTAGCCAGAGATATGACCAGGAACTCCAAATCATGCTATATAGCCACTAGGCCATCACATCCCTTATTAGTTCCAGTTTCTCATCATTTCAAATATCTAACCTCATTTGTACAGCCCTGGTGAAATTATACTGAAAAAATATGAAAAATATGGGCCCAGCAATGGTGGAGATAGGAGCCTGCAGGAAAGAAGGTACAGGATGGGACATAAGAATTTTAGCTCTCTTCACTGATTTAGCCTATGCAGATAAACACCTGGCCAGACTCTTTTGCTGAATATATACATTTTCATTTATGCAAGCCCAGTTCTAGAGATTTTCTGTATAGTGTAGTACATAGAATTAATAATATGGCATTGTAAGATCTCATGTTAAGAATTCTTATAGAAAAGAAAATTCCCAAAGGAAGGTTTTGGAGAGGGTAGGTATGATTTTCACCTTGATCATGATGATGATTTCATGGAAGTATGCCCTTGTCCAAACACTTCAAAATGTTTAAATATGTGCAAAGCTGCACATTCTTCTTCAGACATCACCAAATACACTGTCCACTGAACATTCCCAAATCCTAATGGGAAAAAGATCTGCATAGACCTGCACTGGGGGCAGTGGGTACCCTCCCTCCTCCTTAAGGCTTACAGTGTTCAAAGACCCTCCACTCATCCACACTGCCACTGTGAGACATCTGAGTCATGTTTCAAATCCAGGTCTGTTCAAATTCAAAACTCTTTATTCTGTCTTATTTTACATTTTGTTTCATTAATTTTATTGGTACATTTTAGGTACATAATACAGTTACATTCATCAATGCAATCTTGTACCTTTACATGATGTATCTTGGCTTGTCACATTTTATTTTTTACAATCTTGTTACTGTCTATATTTTTAAAACTATTATATCATCCTTTTCTAAACTTTATCATGAGGAGAACACTTGCCATGAGATTTACCTTAAATGTATAGCACATTGAATTGACTACAGGTGAACTTTTATACTAGAGATATCTAGCACTCGTTTGTTTAATTAACTATAATATTATGCTCACTAATGAGTGCCTATGTCCTTCACTCTCTGTCAACCCCTGGAAAACCACCATTTCAGTCAATTTTGTAAAGTTGACTACTTTAGATACGTAATATAAATGGAGCCTCATATTATTTACCATCCTATGATTGAATTATTTCAGTTAGACTGATACTCTCAAGGTTTATCCAGGTTGGCATATACTGTGGGATGCCCTGACTTTTTGATACTGCATAGTATTCCACTCTTTGCCATTTATTGGTGAATGGACATTTAAGTTGTTTCTGTATATTGGTTTGTGCAAATGGTGCTGCAATGCCATGGGACTGTTGATACTCTTTGGATCCTGATTTCATTTCTTTCAGATAAATAAGGGATTACTGTGGCTGTCTGATTTTCAGTTCTCTGAGAAACTCCCAGAGTAGCAGAACCATTTTGCATTCCTGTGTATAGTGGATAAATGCTCCAATTCCTGTGTTCGCTGGCTGTCACCTTGACAAGTGTGGGCTGTAATTCACTGTGTTCTCTATTTCCGTTTCCTTGCTGACCAGTGATGCATATAACTCATGCACACACCTTTTAGCCATTTGTTGTCTTTCTTGAGGAATTTTGAGTCTTTTGTCCCTGTCTTAATCCTTGTGCAGCACACACACACACACACACACACACACACACACACACACTGCTTGAAACATATGACTCTTCATCTCATTAATAGGATGATATCTGGAAGTAGGATGAGCTTTAATCTGCACATTCCTGTTCAGTAGTTCTAGGTCAAATGAGAAGAATTCCTAGGCAAGCAGATGGAGATTGAAGTGTACTGGGCAAAGTTTAAGTCACAGTGATCAAAGCCCCAAATCCAAGAACAGTTAACTAGATAAAGATGCTCCGAGGGCAGGGTAGAATGTGTTTTCTGTCAACTTCAATCTCAGAGTTTGTGACAAAGATGACACCAAAACAAGAGTAGATGGAGGAGGTGGGAGTTAGTAAGGGAGGAGAATGGGGGCATGGGAACAATCCAATATGTTATACGCATGCAGAAAAGCACTACATTGAAACCCAACAATTTAGTGAACTTCATAGGCACTAATAAAATACATATTTCAAAAGGTAAAAGAAGTGAAAAAAAGATGAGCCCAAGAATATCTAGACTCACAACTTTTCAGTTTCACAAGCCCAGCAAGAAAATATCGGCCCTTTCCTCATTGTCCTACAGCGAGTGCAGGGCTGCCTCTGAATGAACTGGCTTGGGTCACATGCTCACCTCTACACCAATCAATCATAAGCATGCAATGCTTCATAACTACTGGCCAGAACAAGGCAATGTGCTGAATCTCAACCTAGAAGGAGACTGGATTTGTTACTTCCCAATTACATAGACTGCATGAAGAGAGGTAGAAGTCTCCAAAAGGAAGTTAAGAAAAGGAGATAGATCCTGGGAAAGGAAAAATAAAAGATGCCTGCTACTATAAAGAGTGGACTTCTACATCTTCTGGCGCACTTTCTTGGACCCTGCTCATCTCTCCTCAGGATTTAGTACTACTGTGAGTGCAAACCCAGACTCTGCCAGTTCTTTTCTTCTTCCCCATAGGGCAAAGCTTATTCTGCTCATGTGATGCAGATCAGCAATTCCCAAGTGTCGTTTTCTTGAGAATTAACTCTTCTCAGTAGCAGAGTCAACCTGTAATTGTATAATCTGGTGAATAAAAATTTCAGCTCCCACACTTCAAGGTAGGTCATTTTGAGATGATAGTGTTAAGAACTTTGGTTCCTAAGATTCCCTGTAGGATTGAGTTCCAGTTATCTAAAGCATCAACTTTACCAAAAAATATGCTGTACCGCAAATTCTTTCCTTACCTGCACCCCTTCTCCATGCTTAATAACTCACTATGTTTCAATTCTTGTCTCCCAACTCAAAAGCACTGACATAGGTAGTGAGGTTTTCAGTGCTAGAAGCATTCAACCATGAATGGAAAAGATTCCAGAATAGAATGAATGATTGAACTGAAGAATGCACATTTAGATCTTGTGGTCTTTTATTGAAAGTCAAATTACTATTTGTTTGTCTTGTGACATAGTCTCCTTTACTGAAAAAGAGATTTTAAGTCTCTATTTTGGATTCTGAAAGGTACAAAGGCATAAAATATCATAGTTTTCAGGGGAGGATATTTTTCCAAAAGTTATTTGAATGCATGAGATTTGTTCTCAGTCTTTATTATACATATTCTTATAAAAGACCTTCTTTTTCTGTTCTTCATTAGCTTGAGAGGAGCTCAAAACCGTATCATTTCCTGGGCCTAACTAGTTTTTAATTTAGGTACCTGCCATCCTCCAAGCAGAGAGAAAGCTTTCACAAGAGAATCTATGAAACAAAGAGTGCACACATCTGCTGTAAGGAAGTAGGTGAGAGGGTGTTGTCATCTGAAGTTATTTGCTTTGGCTTGAGAATGTACCTGGTACACAGAAGTGTGAAGAAAGTGATCTCTCTCTAAATACATCAATCTAAGAAGATAAAGAAATAACTATTTCACCTTTTGATGTGTAAAATAAAACATGTATTATGGCTTGTATCTAGATGCCCCCCCCATGCCTCCTGCACTCATAGGTGGGGCTTTACAGAGGTGGTTGAATCTAGGGTGTGTGACACTGGTGTTAAGGGTGTGTGATAATTAAGTGGGCTTAGTATAGTTCTGGATATGGATAATGGAAGCCTCACCCCTGAGTGTGGGTGGCACCAATCAATAGATGTATAGCCTAGAGGCACTATAAAGCAGAGAGAGAAGACAGACTTACTGCTCCCTAGTAGCTGTTCTCACTTTCTCTTGCCTACCTTGCCCTGGACTGTTTCTCCTCCATGATGCCCCTCTGCCATGCCACTCTGCCTTGGAGCCAGCTAACTATGAACTGAAACCACTACAAACTGTGAGCAGAAATAAACCTTTCATTCTTTAACTTTGAGTGTCAGATATTTTATCCCAGCAACAAGAATGTACTAAGAAGTATGTTATATGTAATTTACTCCCATGTGATGACTTTATTTTCCTGGTATTGCTTTTCTCCATCTCACTCATACAAATACTAGTAATGAAAAAATTTGTTGAGTGTTACCTATGTGTTGAGCACTATCAAGACTACTTAATATAAATTATTACAACTAATACTCCCAAGAGAGGTGACAGGTCTTATGTCTGATAACATAATTATACAGATGTAGTAACCTAAGCTAAAAGAGAATAGAGGCTTGCTAAATTCACACAATGCTGAGATGCAGGTCTTCCTGAATCTAGGGTCTATCAGTTAGTGCAGCTGTGTAACAAACTATGGTAAAACTTCAGGCTTACATAGTGAGCATTATAACCCTCACCAGTCTGCATATGGGCCTGTTCTGCTTTCCATATTTCTGTTCTTAGCTGGGTTTATTCATCCACATGCCATCAGCCATGTGCTGGGTAGCCAGATCTGTGGATCTTGTTTACACTTACATGCCTGGGTATCAATTGGCAGTTGAGTCTATGATATCTCGATGTCTCCAGTTAAAATAAGTAGGACCTGCTTTAGCTGTCTCTCATCCTGCAGGAGGCCAGCCTGATCTTATTTTCATATTAGTGTGTCGTTTCAAGAGAATAAGAAAAAGCACATAAGGTTACTTGAGGCTGGGCTCCAAGCCAACAGAGTCATTTATGTGACATTATGTAGGCTGAAGGAAGTGACATGGCTAGCCCAAATTTCAGAGGGAGGAAGATAGGACCTGTCTCTTGATAACAGAGCTAAAGGAATGTTGTAAAGGATACACTGACATGAGGGATAAGGGATTTCAAACACTCTATGATGGATGCTGTGTTTCCATTACTATGACCTTCCTTGCATTCTGGTACTACCTGAAAAAGCAGGTCTTCAGCAGAAGCTACACTGTGAGTTAAAAGTTTTCTCCTTCTTTCTTTTTTTTCTCAATTAACAAGCACAGCTTTCTCCTGCTGTACTTCTTGATTAGTACTAAGAATCTTTGCTCTACCTCATCCTTCAAACAACATGTTTCTGTCTTGGACCCAGCCTACTATGGACTGAATCCTCTGAGACCACAAGCCAAATTAAACCTCTTCTCCTTTAACTTGTGAATGCTAGGTATTGTGTCTCATCACTGGAAAAATTAACTAAGACAGAAAATTGGTACTGAGGTTGTTGCTATGACTGTACCTGACAGTGTGGTTTAGAAGTGTTTGGAAGTGGCTTGTGGAAGGAGTTAGAAGGGTTTGGACTTGTTGTGTAAAGATGCCCTAGAATTCTGTAAACAGTGTTTAATTTTAGTCATTTCAGCTCACAGAACCATAATGTTCACAGGAATGTGGACAGTAAAGGCCAGGCTCAGGAGGTTTCAGCTGGGAACAAGGACTCAACTTCAGCTAGATTAGAATGTGTTATGGCCTGACAGAAAAATTTTCAACATTATGACTTTGTTCTAAAATTTTTCAGGAGGTCAATAATAAGGGCAATGGATTAATCAATGTGGTGGAAGAAATTTCAAGACAGCCCCATTCAGGCTGTGGCATCAGCACTGTTGGCTGGATTTGGTCAGATTTATAGTGAGAAACTGGGTAGAACTCAGAGCAGAAATTTTTGAAAAAGTCAAAATTGGGCCCAAAAGGAATGGTGTATACAGTTAAGAAAGAACATGTTACTTAATATTTGTCCGGGAGGTCACGCACCCACCGGGTGATCTCAGGCAGGCAGGCAGCTGAAGAGACCCCCTCCGGAGTCTTTGGGTCCTTGCTGGGTCTGTTGTCACACAGTCCAGGAGGTCGCACACCCGCCGGGTGATCTCAGGCAGGCAGGCAGCTGAAGAGACCCCCTCTGGGGTCTTTGGGTCCTTGCTGGGTCTGTTGTCGCACAGTCTGGGAGGTCACACACCCGCCGGGTGATCAATGCAATGCCAATTGAAATTCCAACACTATATTTCACAGAACTAGAAAAAAAAATCCAAAAATTCATTTGGAACCATAAGAGACCTAGAATAGCAAACGCCATTTTAGGCAACAGACACATGGCACCAGGTATAACAATTCCCAATTTGAAACTATACTACAAAGCCACTGCAATAAAAACAGCATGGTACTGGCAAAGAAATAGGCCTGAGGATCAGTGGAACAGACTGGAAGACACAAAAACAAATGCAGATGTACTCAGCTACCTCATCTTTGACAAAGGAGCTCACCATCCTCAGTGGAGGAAAGATAGCCTCTTTAATAAATGGTGTTGGAAAAACTGGATGTCAACCTGCCACAGATTAAAATTAGACCCTTATCTTTCGCCATGCACTAAATTAAAATCCAAATGGATTAAAGATCTAAATATTAAAACAGAAACATTAAACTTGCTGGAAGGTAAGTTAGGCAGAACTCTGGAAGACATTGGTATAGGAAAAGACTTTATGAACAAATCCTCAGTAGCACGGGAACTAGCAGACAGAATCAACAAATGGGGTCTCATCTTACTAAAAAGCTTCTGTGCTTCAAAAGAAACCATCAGCAGAACTAAGAGACAATCTACAATGTGGGAAAAAATTTTTACCAGCTGTTCCTCAGACAAAGGACTATTATCAAGGATATATAAAGAACTCAAAACAATCAGTCCCCCCAAATATAAAGACCCGATTCAAAAATGGGCATCCAAAATGAACAGACATTTCTCAGACAAAGAAGTAAAAGCAGCAAGAAAATATTTGAAAAAATGTTCCACATCACTGGTCATTCGAGAGATGCAGATGAAAACAACACTGAGATTCCACCTCACCCCACAAAGAATGGCTGCTATCAAGAAATCACACGATAACAAATGCTGGCAAGGTTGTGGGGAGAAAGAAACCCTTCTCCATTGTTGGTGGGAGTGCAGACTAGTGCAACCACTATGGAAATCAATATGGAGATACCTCAAAGAGCTTGGACTGGAGGTTCCATTTGACCCAGCCGTCCCTCTGCTGGGTATCTTTCCAAGAGAACTAAAAGAATCATATCACAGAGAAGTATGTTCGCCCATGTTTATAGCGGCACAGTTTGTAATAGCTAAATCTTGGAAACAGCCTATTTGCCCATCCATTGGAAACTGGATAAAGAAGATGTGGTTTTTCTATAAAATGGAATATTACTCAGCCATAAAGAATGAGAAAATAGATTCATTCATAGGAAAATGGATACATATTGAGGATATACTCCTAAGTGAAATAAATAAGTCACACATGTGTAAATACCGAATAGTTTCCCTTGTGTGAATAATCTGCAACAATGCATAAGATTCTAATAAGATTACTGACATTTAGAAATGGGAAGAAAGGAGCTAAAGGAAGGTGGGATGGGTAGGGGAAGAGTAAAAAAGGGAAAAGAAAAAAATGTGAGAGAGAATGAAAAGATGAAAATAAAGTGTTTGTAGATGGGGAGGGGAGGAGGGGATGAAGGGAGGGCAGAGGTAAGGGGAAAAAATGAGAATCAAGACTTGTCATGTAGAGGTACAAGATCCCAACAATAAATGTAACTGTACTGTATCCCTAAAATGTACCAATAAACTCAATTAAAGCTGAATAAAAAAGAAAGCAAGAACAAAGGAGGCATGGCTGCTGAAAAGAAAGACACCACTAAAAAGAAAGCCAATACGTTTACAAGGACAAGAAGAAACATGCCTTGAAGGCATTTTAGGAATCTGAAAGATCTTACTCATTGAAGGAAGAGAGCCCCTGGGCTACTTGCTCAAGAAAACCTGTCTAGGGAATTGATTTTATGGGATGAATTTCACCATGCTCCGCACATCCATGGAATCTGAGGCTACCACAGCCATAGTCCAAAGGGGCCTGGCTCATCCTTGTGTGGGTGTCAGATCTTGGAATCATCCATCTGATATGTTTCTACTAGGATGCAGTGTTTAAGAGTTGTAGGATCAGGGCAGCTTCCACCCAAATTTCAAAGGAAGCTTTGGTAGGTCAGGCAAATGGTCCCTGAGAGGGCAGTGTGTGAAGCTATAGGAATGAAGGCAAATGTGCAGTGGAGAATACAGGAAGAATGTGATGAAGGAAGGCATCTAGAGACAGTGACATTTAAACAATGATGTGAAGAAAGTAACGGACACCTGAAAGAAGTGTATTGGAGCACAGCAAACATTAAAAGCATAGACCTTGAGGCAAGGGTTGTGGGCTCTTTTCAAGGGCTGCCAAAGAGGCCAAGGTGACAGAAGCACAAGGGGAGACAGTGAGGGGAAAGGGCAGAGACCCCAGTGGGCAGATCTGAGAGGGACATTCACACACCATTTCAAGAATTCACACTTTCTCAGAAGTCAAATAAAAAGATATCAGAACTTAAATTGGCCTGCAGCATTATAGGATTTGTGTATTTGAAATGTTTTTCTGCTGCTATGTTAGAAGTAGACTGTGAGAGCCAAAGGCTGAATCAGGGAGATCAGGCTATTGAAGTAAACCAGATAAACGAGTCACTCAGACCACAGTAGGAATGCAGGAGAAGTCAATGGATCTTGGGCTTGTTTTGATCCTAGAACCAAGAAGATTTACCAGTGAATTACATAATGGTGTGATCAGTGAAGAACCAGGATTTTGGGGGGCCAATGGAAAGATGAAATTGACATTTTTTGAGGTGGAGAAGGCCCTTTGGGTAAAATCTTTTGGACACTCAGGTGAAAATGTCCAACTAGGAGTGAGATATCAGTTTATGATGTTTCATTTTCAGGGGTGGCATAGACTTGCTACATAAATTTGAGAATTATCAGTTTGTAGATGGTATTATCCCACAAGGGCCTGATAGAATGAGGATATAGAAAAGTAATGCTTGTAACCTAAGTCCTGCAGTAAATGTTAAGCTTTAGTGAGCAGGAAGCTGAGAAGCAGAGAGGGAAAATAACTGAGAGGAAACAGCGAGTGAGGAATACGAGGATGGTATGCTAGAAAAAATGAGAATATCTTTGTAATGCAGGTGGAGTGGTCGCTTGGTTAATGCTGCCAATAGGTCAATTGAAATTAAAAATATCATTTGCCACATGCCTGCCTTGCAGACATTTTAAAGAGACATTTTTAAAAAGAAGAAGAATGAAGTGAGTTCCAGAGAGAAAAAGAAACAAATGCAAAGACAATAAAAATAAGCATCTATTTGGGTGTGTTTTGCTAGGGAAATTTGGCAGCAAGGAAAGGAACTTGAGGATAGGAAGAGCTACACATTCCCTTCATTTCCTAATGAAACACTCGTGTGGGAGTCAAAGTTGGTGGATGGAGCAACATCCTTGAGCAGGCAAAAGGGTCAGGGTTCTGGGGCAAATGTGCAGATTAGCCTTGGACACAGACATGGATTGTCCCTTTCTACTGCCTGGGAGAAAGGTGAATAAGTCATTCAGAGACATACAAGGTACAAGCAGCATTATGAAAAAATTGTCTTCTATTTTCCCTTGCTCTCCAGTTAAATAGAAAACGAGACCCTGAGATTTTAAGTCATTTGCCATCAAATATTTGTGGAGTCAAGATCCTAGAATGAAGAAGAGAAAAGTCAGAATGCGGTGGAGAAGGAGTGGGATACCAGAAACTGAGATTGCAAGAGGTCACCAGTTATTTTAATGCCAAGATTTGGAGAGGAGAGAAAAGAGGTAAAAAAGCTAAGAAACTAGGAAGTTACTGAAAGGATGGTCTTCATTGACTGTGAAATTGCCATTTTATTATACGAACAGTAATTAAGATGAAAAGAACCAACCAGATGCTAGAATCTTAAAGGACTAAGGTATGGAGTGAGAATCGTGAGTCTACAGATGTCTGAGGTAGGTAAAGCAACTGACGGACTCCACTGATGACATTAAACTCAAATCGGGTTTCACTGATGACGCAGGAAGAAGAAACTGGAGGCTATAATGAAACAAGAGGACACCCATCCCATCTACAGTCTACTGGGAGAGAGAAACAAAAAGAAAAAACCCTACACACTGAAAGAACTTCATGGAGAAGCACAGTTCCCACTTTCAGTTAAATAAAAATGATGTAAAGAAGGGATACAGGCTCGGTAGGGTGGGGGAGCTTCCCAGTGGTTGTCTGGAGTTCCAAAAACCACAATGGGTTGGCATGGAATTAGGAAGAGGTGAAGATGAGATCTCGTGGGTGTTATGAAGATGCATATTTGGGGGAATAACTGGGGGAGAAAAAATGTCTGATTGTCCTGGACTTAGAGTGTCTGACGGAAGTAGGACACAACCTTCTCCAAAGCATTGGTGGTAGAGCTGTGAACAGGAGAAAACAGAGTGTGGAACACCCAGAACTCTAAAACACACTCTTCTTCGTATGAATGGCAGTGTGGAAACCAAGGAAGAAATGGTGTGACTAAAAATCTCATGAGGCACCCCCTTCATTCTTGTTAATGTTCTTTGCTTTGTTCATTCATTAACAAACATCTGCTTGGGGTCTATTAAGCATGACTACCAGGTGATAGGGTGTGATAGGAAGGAAAGATAATTTTTCCTCTCATATTCAATAGTCTCCCCAGAGGACTTACCGCATTCATTTGTTTGCATTTGTCTATGTGAGATTCATCTCTCTGCACTGTTAAAGGGGAACTGAATTAGGGCAGGAGTGAGGCAGGGAGACTAGTTAAGACACCTTGGTTGTTATCCAAATGAGAAGCAAGAGAGTTTGAAGGAAAGTCACAGGGATAAAGGGAAGGGAGTGGATCTGAAATGTGTCTGTCGGATGTACAAACCACAGGATTTGGTGACAGATTTGGAGGGAGGGAAATGGCAGCATCAAAGACAACCTGGTATCTAAGCAGCCGCGTGAGTGGTGGCATCAAGCCCCGAGATGAGAAGCACCACAGATGACTGGTGTCAGGGTAAAGCACAGTGAGCTAGAGACAGTCAGGTGGAGTTAGAATCATCCCCAATAGTTACTAGAGTCAGTTTTAATATAAACAATAATGTTTCCGCCTAACTGTGTGCCAGGCATTGACTCCCACAGCACAAGGGTGATGCACGCTGACACCTTCCGTTCTGGATGCAGAGAAAGGAACTGAGGCCTAAGGAGTTAAACCACTTTCTCCAAAACTGCACTAACTGTGCATCCAACCCGGAGTCCACAGCTTGCCCATTATTCTGTACCATCTTGCCAGTGTACATTCAGTTATCTTGATCTGAATATCTAAAGCCCCAGAGAAGGGGGTCTAATCTGAAAATATACCCATGAGCCCTAATCTTGGGCACTACAACTAACGGATAGAGTGGATACTCCAAAAAGAAGAAATACTGAGGGCCATGAGAAATGGGGATGTTGGAGTGTCTTCTCAATTTTAAATATTGAGAAGTGTTTAATTTTAAAGGGGAAATGGCTCATTTCCCCAAGCTACTACGTGGCTTAATACATCTATTCTGCCATAGTTCAGGCAGCCAAGTCCGCAATGAAGATGATAGCAGAGTTAGCCCTTCTGAGGGCTCTGGGGGCAAATCTCCTCCCTTCCTCTCCCTGTCTTGGGGAGAGCTGGGGATCCTTGGTGTGTCTCAGTTTGTAGATGCATCCTGTTTCTGCCTCCCTCTACACAGGGCGTTCCTCCTTGTCTCCAAGTCTCTCCCACATTAAGAGCACAGATCACTGGGTTTAACACCCTCTGTTCCAGGGTAGCCTCTTCTTGGCTTGGTGACAGCTACGAAGACCTTATTTCCAAGTAAGATCATACTCACAGGCACTGAGTGGACATCAACTTGGGGAGGGAAGTACAGGGTACTATTAACCCACTGTAGAGATGAAATTGTTCTAAAAACCTCATCATTTTAGTTCATGTTGAGTAGCTGCATACTTTCCAGAGCTTTAGATCTCTTAATTAAAGCTCATCAGCAAAGTGTTATCTTCTTCAACCCTGGGAATATTTTATTTTATGGTGCACAGTATTTTGGTCATGTCTTTTGCCAGATGATCACACCCTTTCTAGGTCACCAGTTACCAAGCTTGGTAAGTAAATGCCATTTCCAATACCCAGAGTCTCTGCTTCCATTGCTCAAGGGTGCATCCCCCAAACTGCATTTTTAACAAATGCCCAGGTGATTAGGTGTGGAGGTTAAAGGTTCCAGGACATGCTTTGAGAACTGCTCCTTTAGATTCCCAGAAGTCAACTTTCCCTTGCTCTTTGCATAGGAAGAGATCATGGTTATGCCAATTATTTCTGCTTTCTGTGACTTTTAGACTGAAAAAAGAACCTAAGAGATGTAGTTATGTTGTGGTTTGTGCTGCTATTGTTATTGTAATATTGACAACTATCATCCTATGTATCCTGTTACAAGTTGTGGAGTGTCTTAGTGAACTCCATGGAATGTAGCTTTTGAACCAATGGTAAGGTGTATATCAGTGTCCCATTTATCCAGGAAAAATGAAGTTCACAGGTATAAATACCCTAGAAGACATCATCATCAGCTGATTATAGATGCTGTATTGTGAAATCCAGCCTCGCTATTCCAAGTCAGCACAATCTCTGCTACTGGGCAGCAGTTTTCTAGATTCTGAATCTGGATTCTGGGTAAGTGTATATGGGGAGTTCTCTGTGGAAGGTCATTGCAATTTAAGACAACAGACAATCCACACATTTGTTTTGTTTGCCTTGTGTTAAGGCTGCTTCACCAAGGTGGTGGTGGTTTTTACCCTTGTTCTCCTCCTCCAGTCTTAGCAAAGTGCTTATCAACCAGCTTGACGGGGTTCTTTGTTCTCTTTCCCTCACATTTGTCCAAATGGTAGGTTTTGTACTTGCTAAGTCACATTTCCTAGCACTAGTTCTCTGGTGTTAACAGGCCCACTGCTCTTCCTTCTGAGGAATCAGGACAGGTAAGTACAATGTGGTTGTACTCTGTGCTCTTCAGGACTCCTCAGCGTGGCACATCTACCGAGTGGAACAGCTGAGATTTGAACCCGTGAAGTCTATCTGCAAGCCTATGCTCCAGTCACCCCTGACAGCGGCCCCCTCCTCATGGCTCTTCATTTTAGATCAGCAGTTTGCTAATGTCCTCACACTGACAACGAATGTGCTGAGCTAACCACACCTTTCCTGAGCTTCAGCCAGGCTGGCCAGTTTCCATCTCCCCATCTGCCCTGCTCCAATGGCACTACGCCTCCATGCACAAAGCAGATCCGATCAGTTGGAGACACAATCTCCAGATCCCAGTGATCTCCACACAATAGAAGATATGACTTCCCTCTTATTCTCTTACTGTGTAGTCTTGAACAAGTCACTGACTTTCAGGGCCTCCATTTCTTTGCCTGTAAATGGGTACAAAAATATTAAGCTTGGGCAGCTGCAGTGAGAGTTAAATAGATGTGTAATTTGTGCCACAAGCAGCAGCTCAATCATTGAATCTTCTAGTGCTGCATCATCCTAGCACCCACACACCCTGTCATGATTTCTGCTGTGTGTTTAATTCCCTCAGGACCTTGCCATAGTGTACAGAAAAAAATCCTGATCATGCCATATCCCTCCTTATTTTCTTCTTTCAAATAATAAATGGTTCTTTGAGCCCTCCAATGTTTTAGTCAACAGTAATAATAGCTATAACAGTCGCCATCTTTTACCCTTAAAACATGTCCCAAAATTTGCACAGAGGGAAGCAATAAGCCCTCCTACTCTGTGTGGAAGACGATACCATCATTCGCATTCACAGAAGGAAAACACCCGAAGCTCAGTGAGTGTAAGCAGAATTGTGTTATTTCAGAATTGGAAGGAGCTGGGGAGTCTGTCCCCTTCCCCTAGGCTGATACTTGCAAGGACCTGAGGCTTTCTCACCGAGGTACTTTTGCGTCTAGCTATTTCCTTCTCCCCCTTCTCTGTTCTTAACCCTATGGCAGCCATCTGTCTTTATCCTCGGAGGCTGCGTGACAAACTCCCAAGCTGGGTCTTCACATGGTGCAATTTTGTGTTTCCATGTCTGTCTCCCTCACTGGACTGGAGACCTGCTGAGGACAGGACCCGAGCTTTGCTCACTGCTGTGTGGTCCTTCATGCAGCTTCCACTCTGCATTTATCAGGTAGGTCAGTATCTTTATGAATTAGCTCGAGAATTGCCGAGAACACAGTAGCACAGAGGGATCCTGCACCGCTGTCCTTGGCTGGAGCTCCGAGTGCGCCCCTGGTAGAATCGCCTTGACCGAACGAAGCTTGTGAGGCCTCAGGAGGCAGGTCCTGCAAGGCCCGGAGCTCTCTGGGTTGTCTCACCGATGCCTTCCACCTTCCTTGCCTCTGTTCACAACCTGTGCTCCTCTGAAGTCAGGAGAAAAGTTGCCTGCTGGGTTGAAAGGACCTCTGTTCTGCATGATCCCCGTAGTCTGTGAAGTTGCTCCAAGTCAAGGTGTTTTGCCAGGAAGTTTCCACTCATTTGCATGACCTTCCCATAAGGAAAGTGCAGATACACACCTGGGGTTAGTCACTTGCAGACATCGCCCTTCCCTTCCAACATTACCATTCTGAGACCAGCTTTTCTCCCAGCCCGTGCCTCTGGGAGTCTCCGCTGTGTACCCCAAGACCAAGAACCTGCCAGCCTCACCAAGCATGAAGCTTTGCTGGGATAGGAAATGCCCCAGTTCACGTTTGTAACCTCAGTGCAGTTCCCTGGGGCCTCAGGTGGAGAAAACAACCATACACTTATTTCCATTCCATTTCTCTCTGTGGGCAGCCATGCCCAGGGTCACCTCTGTTTATGGGCTGAAGGCTCATTCCGAATCAGTAGTCAGTGTTAGTTACTCTGTGGAACAAGGAAAAAGAAAACAGAATAAACAATTGCACAGATGAAAAAATGCTATCTGGGGAAATAGAATAAATCGGAAGATGCTAATTGGAAGTTTTCAGTAAATGAGCTTTAGGGAACTGAAATGTAGTGGTGGAGACAAAATGATGGCCCCTTCCAGGCTGCTAGGACACAGGGCACTGCACTCCCCAGACTTGAGCTGGTAGAAGGAAGGAACCCCTGTGGACTTAGCAGCAAAATGAGAAGTCGGGTGACAGAGCATTCTGCCCTGGGAGCCCACGGATTTTGCAATCAGGGAGTCACACAACCTCAAATCTAACTTTAAAGAATCATCTACATTGGGCTAGGGATTAAACTCAGTGCTTCCACCTCCTGCCTTGCAAGGGCAAGGAGCCGAGTTCAATCCCCGATACCAAAAAAAAAAAAAAAAAAAAAAAAAAAA